>NC_064540.1:20729473-21929473 GCF_023856365.1 Brienomyrus brachyistius
CTGTGTGACCAGCTATCTACAGTACATGTCATTTGTGCCCTGCCGTCCATTTCATAGCCATTGTCACACTCAAATGTGACAAAATGGTCTAATTTATAAGGTGGCTGGGCTCCATAAACTCGGTGGCCGTTGGGAACCACAGGAGTCTCACAAGTGATATCTGAGAGAGAGATTTTAAAAACATTTGGTGGTTTAGAAATATTTCACAAACACTGCAGCAAAACACATTTTAGATTAAAAAGAATTTGAACTACAAAAGTAACGTCAGCCATGTAAATTGTACTATACTGCAGTATATGAACTAACAGTAGGAAATGTTTAAAAATAAAATTCACACCTCTGCACTCCGGAGCTTGTGGTTCGTATTGCCCATCAGCGTTACACATTATATGCTTTTGCCCAACAAGCGTGTAGCCAGCATTGCATTCGTATTCAATGACGTTCCGATACTGTGGGTATTCAGTGGAGGGTCTTGATACAATCGTTCCATTTGAAATTTCAGGAGGGTTGTTACACAGTACCACTAATTGAATAAAAGAAAGACATTTTAAAATACTGGTCTGTGCTCATCTTTACATCAAAGCAATAGAAGGCATTTCATTCTTAATTTACAAAACTATGAGCTTTAAAGACAATATCAGCAAACATCCTTTACCTTCACATTCAGGAATTCTTGCACTCCAGCCTTGATCAAGACACTCTCTATAAGCCTGACCTACAATCTCATAGCTTGAAAAGATGAACAACACAATTCAAAGACATGCATGCACCACACTCTCGTCTTGCATTTTCAGCCACCTTTACTCATCCATCCTCATAATGCCTCCTGAAACAACACATGACCAAACCAAGGCCCACACTGCTCACTGGCATTTCATCATTTACATTTACATCATGTGTGTTGTAGAAAGGCAGACTACATGATTTATCACCGTGTTCCCAGAAGGGTGTCAAACCTCTACAGAAGTACATTAACATAAACAGGCACCAATAAATAAGAAAAAGAATATTATTTATTCCTACTATCATTAACACTCATGTATGTCCAGAATACTCACCCTTCATAGCAAATTGCCTCTACTATGGCACCAAAATCAATCCCTTTACTAATATTAAATCTCCCGTTCTTCACCTCCCCAGGCGAACCACAGGATTTTTCTGGAATAAAACCATGAAATAAAACAGCGTTTCCACTAAGAGGCATGTCCCTAAGGCAGAGTTAACTTAGCTAAAGGAAAAAATAAATTACTTTGGCATTTCAGGGTTACTTCAGTCCATTTTCCTTCTTTGCAGGAGATGTCTGGGTGCCCACTAGCCTTCTGATAACCAACAAAGCATTGAAAGGTAGCAGTTGAACCCTCAGGGAAATCATTCTTAAGAAGGGCATCCCCAGTCAAGACCATATCTGCATTGGATTCAGGTCTTGGGCAACTTGCTGTCAAAGGAGGTGGGAAAAGTAAAAAAAAAAAAATTAAATCATAAAATCAAAAAATGTCATTATTCACATTAAATTTAACTAACAATGCAAGTACAGTAGGTTCCAAAAATGACATTTACAACCAGGACAATTAAGCCCCTGTATTATTAATTATACCACTGCTTATCAAGCACTAAACAATTACACAGGTTTACTACTTTTCTGAAGGACTGAGATGCAGTTTCTGGGGAAGCTATAAAATCAACACACGTATAGAAGCAGCAGCTAGATTCATGTCATTGTATTTAAAAAATCAAATCACCTTATTCATTAGCAGACTGATTGTAATTAAAACCAGTACACAGAAGAGTTCCCTTGGTACGTTTGTTCCCATTTAATTCGGTGCCAAAACACCAGCTAATTTGAATAATAAACTGCTAGGATTCATCAAAATGTCCATAAGGGACATTGTTTTACTATCCTTCAAAGCTACTTTGCCCACGAAGGGAGTGATACAGTAGGCAGCCTTACCGTGTACCAAAGCGGGAATGCCAAGGCTCAGCCGCAAGCAGAAGAGGAGCCAGCGAGGCCAGCTCTTCGCCGCCAGGGCGGAACCACCAGTAACTCCCCCGGTCATAGCCCAAGCGATGTTGATCGATAAAGGCGATAAACACTAAAGATGTTGGTATCCTCCCTTTCAGACAAATCTGTCATAAAATGAAGCGTCGGACCTGAAGTTACACGCTGGACGTATGACAAAGGAATAGGCACCCCCATCCCCCAGTCCGACGGTAGTTACCCAACAAGATAATGCCAGCGACATACCCTTATACTGACACATATAAACCGAAAGTCTCAAAACCTCGACATACCACCATTTAGTTAACTCATTAGCTGGTTTATCCAGCTGACTAGGTGGGGTGTTAAACCAAAGTAACTGACCTAGCTTAACGTAAACATCGCCACAGTTCAGTCTCCATCCTCACCTAAAGTATTATCACTCAGTCCGGAATGGTTCTTCGGGCTCCAACGCCTGTAACTCTTCAGCTTAATTTGCTGCACCACGTTTCCCTCTTACTCCTCCGTGTTTTTTAACAGTTAATCGCGTTTACCCGGAAAAACACAACTAGATCTTAGCAACGTCAGTGGGTGCGCCGGAAATGACGGAATCATGCGTCATGGTGGTAATGTCCCGTAAACGGTCGCCCACGAGGGGGCTGTCCTCTGGCTCATCATCTGAATCATGCGATTGTTGTCGGGTTTTCGTTAAGCTCAAAATGCAATTATGCAAACACAAATGCACTAAACCATTCAGATAACATCCATAGCATCAACAATATCCAAATACAATGAGAACACAAAAAGATCAAACAAAAGAATTAGAGCTCATCCATCAAATTAAAGTCTTCAGCCAGCTGTAAGAGACTTATTGCAGTTTTCGTCTTCGTTGTACATCAATGCACCGAAAAAGGAGAGCAGTTCTTAAAAAAGTAACAAATGGAGAGCTCTTAAAATTCTACATTTGTGCATGAAAAATTTCCCTAATAGTAAAATGCAGTTAGTTATGAGATTGACAGAACCATACGTGTGGGAGTTTGTGGGAGCTTTTGTTATTGTGTATTGTGTTATTGTGGTCTTTGGCCGGGGGCGGCATGGTGGTGCAGTGGTTAGCACTGTTGCCTGGGACCCGGGTTCAAATCTCTGCCTGGGTCACATGTGTGTGGAGTTTGCATGTTCTCCCCATGTCGTCGTGGGGTTTCCTCCGGGTACTCCGGTTTCCCCCCACAGTCCAAAAACATGCTGAGGCTAATTGGAGCTGCTAAATTTTAAATAGCTGCTATATTTTTCCTGAATCGCTAGATACATTAATACCTTTTGAAAAGACTATGTAATACTTATAGAGCAGGGAAACCACAAGTTTCTTCTAAACAATTTATTCATTGATTCATATTGTTACAGCTCGCCTTGTGTGACTGTAGCCAACAAAGGGGAGGCGGGCTACAACAAATTAGCTCCTTTGAAAGTATTATTATGATTATTATGATCATAAGACCAATTAAAAAAAATTATTGAATATGTTAAAAATACAGGTCAACTTACGTCCTACCAAGTAACACCTGATAGCATCTACATCCAAGATTCATAGTGAATAATGTGCACTGATCGAGAGCTGATGTAGTGGGACGTTAGTGAGCGTGTTGCTTTTGCTTACGAAGTGTTGCGATTTTATTTTTACATTATTATTTTCTGTAGATTACTGTGTGTATATTACAGCAAGCCTCAAGCCTCTCCTCTATCACTACCAAGACACGCCCAAATTGACTTATGTTCAGTGACCGTGGCCCAAATGGCCTACCTGTACAACAACAGTATTTTTATTATAATGATTATAATTGTTATATGCATATATATTATTATATTCGGGGGGCGGCATGGTGGTGCAGTGGTTAGCGCTGTTGCCTCACACCTCTGGGACCCGGGTTCGAGTCTCCGCCTGGGTCACATGTGTGTGGAGTTTGCATGTTCTCCCCATGTCGTCGTGGGGTTTCCTCCAGGTACTCCGGTTTCCCCCCACAGTCCAAAAACATGCTGAGGCTAATTGGACTTGCTAAATTGCCCGTAGGAATGCATGTGATGGGCTGGCCCCCCATCCTGGGTTGTTCCCTGCCTCGTGTCCATTGCTTCCGGGATAGGCTCCGGACCCCCCGCGACCCAGTAGGATAAGCGGTTTGGACAATGGATGGATGGATGGTCTTCGGCCATGGAAATTCCGGGGTGTGTGACGTCACATCCAACCTCCACGAACACGCTGTCATTGTGTGTCCATCCATTTTCCAGAGCCTATCCCGGAAGCAATGGGCATGAGGCAGGGAACAACCCAGGATGGGGGGTCAGCCCATCGCAGGGCACACTCACACACCAGTCACTCACACATGCACTCCTACGGGTAATTTAGTGTTCCAGTTAGCCTCAGCATGTTTTTGGACTGAGGGGGGAAACTGGAGTACCCGGAGGAAACCCCACAACGACATGGGGAGAACATGAAATACAGCAATCACGCAACAAATCAAAATAAATTACAGTATGTTGCATTTTAAGAATATATTTTCATGATCTGTTCCAGCACACTAAACTAGCCAAGCATGTGAAACTAGACAAAAGATCAAATATTCTGAAGTGTCCATGCTATATCCCAAATATTCATGTGAACACTCAGATAAAGGCAAATCAAACTAAAAATAAAGTAATATGACTACAATCAGAAACTGGCAGATAAAGAGTTAAAAAAAGGTGCCCAAACGCTCAGACACAAATGTGGCGGATTGTTCCTGTAACAGGCTGTTCCCATTTATTTCCGGCCATTCTGCATCAGCGACTCCACCCCATGGTAGCTACAAACAATGGAACAAATGGCCGGCCGTCCACTTTGAAATGTTACAAAAATGTGGAATCCTGTGCCTTTGGTGTAAAATGGTTTACATTTTTATCTCACATGAAGAGTATGAAGGGTATTTTGAGAGTTTGACTAGAGGGAGCAGGAGCAGGGTCGTGGAGCACAGGGGATGATGACTCAGGAAGGCACCCGGGACACACACACACACACACACACTCACCCATCGTTGACAATATAGGAATGTCAATAAACCTAATTCCATGTCTTTGTGCTGTGCAAGGAAATCGAAGCATGTTATCCCCTTTGAATCTTTGGGTTAAAAAAATCATTCTAATAGTCTCTGATTCATTGCCTAAATTTAGAGCAAATGGAACAACAGGATAACTTGACTGTGTGACAGTGCTGGTCAAAACCAATGTGGAACCTGGGCCCCTTGCATCGGGGTGGGGAGTGCTGGCATTAAGCTTGCTGGGTGGGGGGGAACTCACCCTCTGGGTTTTTCCAACCAGCCACTTCACCAAGGTTAATATACCTGGTCAGAGGTGTTATCTCTTATTACCCTACATGGCTGGTTGTAAATGCCAGACAGTAAGAAAAAGTTCGGGCAACATATAAATGATGTAATTAAATATACATTCAAACTGATGTTTTTTTTGTTTTTAATAGTTGATTAAAACTCACAAAGTTAGTTGCTCTTAACCCTACAGCAAAAAAGGCACTGTTTGAAGGAATAAAGTGAGTCCAGCTGTTCAGTGATGACAACACATATTTCATGTTACACAGTAATGTTTTCCATGGGCGTTTTCCTATTCTATAGATTATAAAAAGAGTATTTTTTTCCACAAAAGCAATTTTCTGTTCCCTCCCTTGGCAGTTAAAGATTCACTGAATCCTTTAGCTGTAAAACCACTTAAATGCTAGCTTCCAACAGCTTGTTAGAATAAATGTAAAAAATGTATTTTGTACCACAGTTGGTGCAAGACTCTTAGCTCGGCTCAGTGGGTAGTACTGTAGTCTCACACACCCGGGGATGGGGTCGCTAATCCCGCCTCTGCATTTTGTTGAATGGATTCGGTCTTTGTCAGGTGACTTCACACTCGCCTCGCTATAGCCACAGTGTATTGTGGGTCAAATCGCCATTATGGTTGCATACAACTGAAGTCTCGCAAATGATATCTGAGAGAGAGAGAGAGAGAGAGAGAGAGAGAGAGAGAGAGAGAGAGAGATAATATAATGAAATAACCCAGACCTCATAAGAAGGATGTTCAGGTGATGCACGTGCACTTGTTTTTGCTGCCTGAACAAACTCTCACATTCTTATTTCTGAAGCAATGTCATAAGGAGAGGCTACTATCAGCAAAACAGACGGGAAAAAGAAAGTGTCTCTGAGTTACCAGCATGGCTGACAAGACGCAAAATCTTCATCTCCTCTCTAGTTCTTGGCAATGAATATCACAATACAATCCAGTTTTGGACTTCAATGGACTTCAAGGGACCTGGCAAAACAGTCCGTTATATCAAGAGTTGCTGTAACCCCAGAACATAACTACAGGACACCATTTACTCATGCCACGCCCAAGCAGACACACTTGTGGTATGGATTATTATATTGTACATGTAGTAATCCAGGGCGGCATGGTGGTGCAGGGGTTAGCACTGTTGCCTCACACCTCTGGGACCCGGGTTCGAGTCTCCGCCTGGGTCACATGTGTGTGGAGTTTGCATGTTCTGGGTACTCCAGTTTCCCCCCACAGTCCAAAAACATGCTGAGGCTAATTGGACTTGCTAAATTGCCATAGGAATGCATGTGCGAGTGAATGGTGTGTGAATGTGCCCTGCGATGGGCTGGCCCCCCATCCTGGGTTGTTCCCAGCCTCGTGCCCATTGCTTCTGGGATAGGCTCCGGACCCCCCGCGACCCAGTAGGATAAGCGGTTTGGAAAATGGATGGATGGACGTAGTAATCCAACTTTACCTGACCAGACGCGTGACTATTAATGATCCTACGTATCCATTATATCCGTGAATATCCATTATAGCCGAACAAAACTACAGCTAAAAGCGGCCCTGGGGACCAAATGGTTTGTCTGTTATAGATGATATTCCATTATAAGCGAGTCCACTATAATGGGATTTTACTGTAGTAAAACTGTGTTCTAAAACATTTTGTGAATTTGAAATATTTTACAAACACTGCAGCAAAATACATTTTAGATTTAAAAGAACTCAACGAAAAATAACATCAGTCATATAAATTGTTTATATACTGCAGAGTATAAACAGTAGAAAGTTTTAAAAAATAAATTCACACCTCTGCATTCCATATATTTCACTCTCAATTTTCCAATTCTCATCTAAGTGGAGTGAAACGCCCTGCAGCTGCAGAGCATATCTAAATTACACTTTCTCTTTTAATTTCTAGAAAAACAAGCCTCCTTGGATAACACTCCCCCTTCTTATAAGGAAATTAAGCTTCTTTGAGTGACACTCTTTCTTCTCCCCCAAAACCAAAATAAGTGTCCAAGGACGAGATAAGCATTGTGCAAAACTAATTATTGGTAAAAACAAGCTATATATGTGATCAATGAAAAACATGTTTGTGCAGTTCGACCTTGGCACAATAATATTATGAGTGAATCATGGACGCCGTATTAGAATTTCGGAACGATTAGTCCATACGCAAACAGAATCAATCAATACCTTAATCACCTCATATGTGTGCCTGCTTGGTGGAGTTGGAGGTGCTTCAAACTGTGTATAGTAGAGTTGAACAATCACAACCTCTCAGTACCTAATAGTGATAGGGTGACAGTGATTAATCCCTATTAATTCTATGCTATGTGGGCGACGTAATCGTCCGCAAGTTCGTTTTAATACATTCGGTCCCGGAGCCATGATTCACCAATATATCTTTTGCACAAAAGCTTTATGATATAACCTGCATGTATAGATTCATAGCAGGTGTTCTATATAGCTAACAGTATAACGACAATTGAGAGTATTAGTACGGGATGTATGATCACATCTACGAAGCGGCAGGCCTCTGGAGACCTTCCTTCAAATATGCTCCACCAGGCAATTATGAATGGGCGAATAGTACCATTGACACACGCTTCCCTTCGTATGAAAACATGGGTTAGTACAGTGGTTCCCAAACTGGGGGGCGTGCCGCATGGGGGGGGGGGCGCAGAGTTATTGCAGAGGGGCGTACCAATGGAGCCTACGCTCCACTCGAGCCTACGCTCCACTCGAGCCTAAGCTCCACTCGAACACTGCTAGCAAAAACACGGCCAAGTTTGTGCACCCAGCCAAGCCTCCAGCAGAGGCTGACTCTTCATCAGCTGCAAGTTCAAGCTCCAAAGCAAAGAAAAGAATATATGACTCATATCTGGCCCTTGGTTTCACAACGACAACGGTGGGTAACGAGGAGAGACCACAGTGTGCTGTGTGTCTGAAAATACTCACTGCTGACGGTCTGAAGCCGAACAAATTAAGATGTTATTTGTAGACAATGCACCCTAAGCATAAAGATAAGCCAGTTGATTTCTTTACAGGAAAACACAACTGGCATCATATAAAGTTGCCTATCGAGTTGCTCAGTGTAAAAAAACACACACAAAAGGAATTACTTCCCTCCAGTATCGATAAGGTTGCAACTATGATTGATGAAGCAACAGCCAGCAAGTAAAAGGCAGTTCCGTTATCAAACAAAACGATCGTGAGGTGCATTCATGACATGTCAGAAGACATAGAGGAGCAGCTGACTGACAAGGTATGGGGCAGCGGCCACTTCACGCTGCAGGTGGGTTAAGCTACTGACAGTAACAGAGACTGTTTATTGATAACGTACATCAGATATATTGATGCTGAGGATTTCAAGGAGGATTTGCTGTTCTGTAAGCAAATTACCGGCAGAGCCACTGCAGAAGAAATGTTTAAAATCATTGACACTTATTTCAGAGATGCTGATCTGAAATGGGAGGACCGTCAGGGATCTGCACAGATTGGGCTCAGGCTGTGGCTAGGAAACGGGGCGGGCTGCAAGCGCTCGTGAAGCAAGTCTCTCCCAGTGTGCAGTGGACACACTGCATGATTCATCGAGAAGCACTGGCGTCTAAACAGCTGAGTCCCAAGCTGGACGATTTAATGACGGTTGTCATCACTACAGTAAACTGCATTAAAACGCCCCATCAAAGCCCGGATTTTTTCTTCCCTGTGCGAGGAAATGGGCTCCAACCACACAGCTGCTTTGTTTCACAGTGAGGCTCCTTGTCTGTCACGCGGGAAAGTTTTTACCAGAATATTTGAGCTCTGAGATGAGATCAGCGCTTTCATAGAGGAGGAGGGTCACACCCTTGCCAATAAGTTTAAAAATGACAAATTCCTCCTGAAAATTGCATACTTGCGTGACATGTTTCAGAAACTCAATGAGCTAAATCTACAGATGCAAGGCACCGATACACACCTTCCACATCGGGCAGATAAAATCACATCATTCACAAGAAAACTGGAGATGTGGGAGCAGCGAGTTACTGAGGGAAATATAGACTCATTTGGGAACCTGAGATCATTCATTGGGCTCAACAAACTTCAGTACACAATGATCCCATGCATGAAAGCTCACCTCTCCGCCCTACAAAAATGTTTCCAGAAGTATTTCCCAATGCAGTATCCTAAAAAATTTGACTAGATCCGAGACCCCTTCAGTGCTACACCAGATGAGGATTTCAGCACTGCAGAGGAGGAACACTTCATTGATGTCACCTCAGATTCATCAATGAGGCTGCAGTTTAAGTCTAAAACACTGGCTGCATTTTGGATTGGAGTGGAGAAGGATTACTCAGTGCTAGGAGGGAAAGCTGTGGACACACTCCTTCCTTTTGCTACATCTTACCTACGTGAGGTACGTTTTTCTGCTGTGGCCTCTATTAAGACAAAATACAGATCAAAGCTGCACATTGAAAAGGAACTAAGAGTGACTGTTTCCCAGCTGCAACCCCGAATTGAGAAGATGTGCAGCACAAAGCAAGTCCACACCAGCCACGGAAAAGGGTGAGACTTGAGATGATCCCCTTTTAAGTTTTTTTCTCACTGGGATCTGGTTCATTTTCCCAGCCATTTTTGTGGAGACAGTTTGTTAATTCTTGTTCTTCGTTATGCTCTTTATTTCTCTCAGTGGTGAAATTGCACCATTTGTAATTGCATTTGTTTCGCTCAATTACAAAAGGGAGTTGTATTTCAAATAAAGTTTGTATCTGAACCTGTGTAGTTTGAATGGGGGAGGGGGGTCAATAATGTTCCTATCTAGTAAAGAGGGGCCCTGCAGAGAAAGTTTGGGAACCACTGCATTAATACATCCTGTCCATAATGAGCATATATATCCTCTATCAGTTTCATCACAATCTCGTATATCATACGTTTTGTTAGTACTGGTATCTAGCCATTCTCCCTTTACCTGTAAAGCCCAGTATGCCCCTCCAGCTATTAATGGCAACACGTGGAATCTACATAGAGCTTGGTGAGTAGTTACATTACACATTTCCCATTGTCCAATACATCCATCCATCCATTTTCTAAACCGCTTATCCTACTGGGTCGCGGGGGGTCTGGAGCCTATCCCAGAAGCAATGGGCACGAGGCAGGGAACAACCCAGGATGGGGGGCCAGCCCATCGCAGGGCACACTCACACACCATTCACTCTCACACGCACACCTACGGGCAATTTAGCAACTCCAATTAGCCTCAGCATGTTTTTGGACTATGGGGGGAAACCGGAGTACCCGGAGGAAACCCCACGACGACATGGGGAGAACATGCAAACTCCACACACATGTGACCCAGGCAGAGATTTGAACCCGGGTCCCAGAGGTGTGAGGCAACAGTGCTAACCACTGTACCACCATGCCACCCTGTCCAATACATAAAGTATCATTACATTGAGTCATTTTAGGCCACGTAGTAGAACTAATATTCCAGAATTGCTTCCATGCCCCGGGATTAAATGTCATTAACATCGCTTTGTTGTATTTTGGCATGTAACAGAGTCATAGCACATTCAGTCCAATTCATCCATCGAGGTAGGTCTCAGCCCCACACCCACTTGAGGGGCCACCCAGGCAGATGCAAGGATGGGGATGTTCTTTCCCGTTGTGGCATCCCCCACTGACGTACAGTTCGCTCCCTTTCACAGGGGTTAGTTCAATGATGAAGTAGGGTTGGTTGACTGGACAGGTGAAGTTGTCCCGTTGCTGGGTCTCTGTGCTGTTTTTCCACCAAAGGTGGAAATGTGTTCCAGCTCAGTCCCTGGGACTGTAGCATAGCCGAAGGTCATCGGCAGCACCGACCACGGCGTCCACCCGAACCGTCGCGCCATCCTGCACACATAAAGGAGGAACTCACATGCACATTAGTTTACCCGTGAATAGCATTTGTCAGCCGGGACGTGTCACCACCTTTAGCCCCCAACTCCATAACAGCCACAGTGTTATCCTGTCCCACAGCCGTCACTTCTGCAGGCTAAGGTGGGCCGTCTTGTTGTTGAACCCACACCTTTGCTCCACTCACATGTGTGGACTTCGAAACCTCCTTCTCCTCTCTGGGTAATATGTCGTGGTCGTGGGATTTCCACCACGGTGCCCATGTGGACGGGTTTAACCAAATTCGATCAAGTTTTTCTACTGTCAGTGGTTCATTAGATGTGTTTTCCAACACCATCTGGATAGAGCCTCGATAGTCCGAATCAATCGCTCCTGCTAGAACTATGATCCCCTTTGAAGCCAAACTGCCCCTAGTGCCCCATCGGACATTGTACCCCTATACCTGTATTAATCTTTGTTACGGTGTGAGGCAGTAATGCCACCGACAGTGCAAATCCAATCCAGCTGACAGGCTGGACAGCAGTTCTCTGTCCTCAGGTCAGAGGTCTGTCGTTAAGGGTCACCACCACATCAGACAGTCGGTCTCTCCATCCCTGCAGAGAATTATCAGGTGATTCCTTTCGCAGTTGTTGCTTCTATAATCCATTCATTCTCTCTATAAGCCCAGCAGCTTAGAGATAACAGGGTATGTGATACACCCAATTTGCCCATTCTTTCACACATTTCTCGGTTTGTCAGTTTGAATCTGTAAAGAAAGTGCCATTGTGCTGCTCAATCAATTGCAAAGTTTGTAATGTCCCCTGCTAGGTGGCCATTTTTAACAGGTTAGCTATGCATCCCTTTGTCGATGCGAGAGGCCCGATAAAATCCATTGGCCAAACCTGCCCTCGTTCCTTTCTTCTCGTCATCTGCCCCCGTACTACATGCGGGACGTTTCCTTTTATATTGCTGGCATGTATCACACTGATGTACTGCAGTCCTGGCCTCATCCAAAGTAATGGTGCTTTCTCTCTGCATTGACCATTCATAAGTGGCTGCTGCCCCCAAGTGGCCATTTTAACCGTGCGCCCATTGACTGGTAGGCAACCCCATAGTCGGATGGACTTGCACCGGAGCCATTCGGGTCTGGGTATCGACAGTAGTGTTATACAGTGCTTCAGCAGACTGGTTTGAGGTATGCGCATCGATACTAGTGTTTTCCTCGTTCCCTAATTCACTCCCATAATTGTCTACCTCAAACCTCCTTGCTTCTGATTTTCCGATTTCTCCACGTAAGCATCCAAACACCCATATCAATTCATTCGCTCTCCTATATCACTAATCTCCCGTTATGTAAAATCCTTCATAAGTATTTCAGCCTGCCTCGGTCTTTGACCCGCAGGATGCTGCATTTCCCTTCTCCGCGCGATAGGGAGCGCAGACGTTTTTAACGAAGAAGGGGATCAGTAGCGGAGCTCTGATCCGGACCCGCACCTTCATCTGGGTCTCAAACATAATCACCATCATTATCATCTTAGTCCCAGATATTTCCATCCACCGTTCCGGATGCCAGTTCGCCGCAGTTGCGGTAGCCACAAAAGCTTATTTTCCGCGGACACGGAATCAGCTTCTAATTGGCATTGGCTTTTGCCACATGCATCGCAGCCCGCTCTGCAAGCCCCGTTACTTGTCGTAGGCGCTGATGCAAAACATCCATCTATGCAAGAGTCACCCTACCTAATGCATTCTGTATGCAGCCAGCAACGATCCATAGGCGTCTCTGTAGAGCGCGCACGGGATCCTTTGCAATCATCGGAGCCTTTCTAAGGCATGTTAATACCAGCTCAGGCTCGGCTTTTTTCAACGCGACAGTCCAAGAATCAACAGGTCCTCCACCGTTCCTTACCTTCTAGGCTAACCCGGCATACTGCGTCTCATCCCACTGGCTCTCCTAAACATGCCTGTTCCTTAGTCCTATATCTTTTTCCACTCGAATCCTGCCGACTACGCCAAAATGTTCTAATGTGAGTGGGGGGTATAGGGATCTCGAAGGAACAACCATGCACGCTCGATCGGTCCGTTCCGAAATATTTTATTAAAAGTGATACCAAAATATGAAAAATGATAAGCCGTGATAAGTAATTAAGAGTGATACAAAATTATGCAATATCATAAGCAGAAATAAGTAGTCCCAATAATAATTAAGATGCAACAGCAGCTGCAAAGCTATTTACACTCGGACGTGCCATCATCACTCACCTCTACACACGAACTGGGGAGCCCCTTTCAGTCCTGGCAGGAGACCGCCTCGTGAGTTCCGAGAAATGCTGGGCGATGCGCGGTCTATCCCACGGCTGATCTCCGGTCGGTGATGAGCTCTCCCCCTTACTTTATACTAAACTGAGAAAGCGACAGCATGCGTGTGCGCAGGGAATGGGCTGGCCAGGCTCACCCCTCCCCTCATGCAATGCGCTCTCAATTTTCCAATTCTCATACAAGTGAAACGGCCTGCAGCTGCAGAGCATACCTAAATTACACTTTCTCTTTTAATTTCTACAAAAACAAGCCCCCTTGGACACTTCCCCTTCTTAAGGCAAGCATCCTTGAGCAGCACGGTTTCTTCCAAAATAAGTGTCCAAGGACGAGATTAGTTTTGCACAATGCTTATCACTGGTAAAACACAAGTTATATAAGTGATCAATGAAAAACATGTTTGTGCAGTTCGACCGTGGCACAATAATATTATGGGTGAATCATGGACAATTTCGGAATGATTAGTCCATACGCGAACAGAATCAATCAATACCTTAATCACCTCATATGTGTGTCTGCTTGGTGGAGTTGGAGGTGCTCCAAACTGTGAGTAGTGGAGTCAAACAATCATAGCCTCTCAGTACCTAATAGTGATAGGGTGACAGTGATTAATCCCTATTAATTCTATGCTATGTGGGCGACAATCGTCCGCGAGTTTGTCTTAATACTCTACTGAAAGCAAGCGTTCCACTGAGCAGCGTGTAACAGGCGACATGACAAACACTGGAAGTAGGCTGTTGACGTTTGGGAACACATCTTCATAGCATGAATCCATGACTACATTCAATCCATTAGTGCCGGTGGGTATCCCCCCATCTTCTTACCATGGTAACAATTGCACACATGCAGTTAATACTGCATCTTCAATGCAGACTCTATTGTGCACTTGGGGACTGGAGGACGTCTACGTCTCCAAACGAGTGTGATGCTGGTAGCAAGGAAGCTGCAGCCTCCATCATGCCTTATGTCACTCCATCACTCTGAAACTGACTGCAGTATTTCATAAGCTGTCTATCATTTCCTGGGGTAGGCTCCAGCCTCACACTGCTCTGCACTGGATAATCAGCAACTCAAATGTAAATAACACTAGGAACAGGACAATTGCATTTGTTCTGCTAAAAGTTCTTCAGTTACATAAAGGGTTTAGAAAAACACCACTCTAATTGTATTTGAGAACAAAGATAAAATTTTAGAGACACCAATTAACAAAATGGCATGGTACAATTGCTCTGTCATTAGCTTAATTACAGTTTAGGGCTACAAACCAAAAACAAGGTGTGTGACTTCTTAAATTTCTGAACCAGCGATTCGAATCACAGCTTAGTTTTAGACTAAAACTAAACCCAAATGCCGTCCCTTTAGAAACCACATAAATGGACAAGAGGTTACTTATTCTACAATACACACATCCTCAAATCAGATATTATTACTTTACCCATTTAATACTTTTCTGTTGTCGTATTTGTCTCCAAAATACCGTCCATAACAAGGGAGAATTCTTACAAAGATGTGTGTCGCTGGTCAATGTCACTTTTCCATGTGACAGCTGATAAAAGAGATGACCAAGCAAAGTCAATTTCGTTTGGCGAATGCCCATTTTTCCCAGAGTACAGATAAATCAATGTCAACTTGTATCTTGACAGTGAATCTTTATTTCAAGACCCTAAAAAAATCTGAGGTGTTAACATAGAAAATAAGGCAACCCTCCATAAGTAGCCAAAAATTGTTCTTTTGCAGGCTTGTAAAGCTACTTAGCTATCTAAACAGCACACAACAAAAATCCCAATAATGCTTGTTTACACCATCGAGGCTCTCAGCGAAACAGCATCACCATAAAACAGCAACACAATTTCTCTTTAAGAGTCACATACATTTTTGGAATATTTTGAATTCTAGTAAATCAAGTTGTTTTTATTGTCATCTATAAGAAGTGCATTACAGCTTTCAGCTTTACATAAAATGCAACACAGTGAAATGGCGTAAGATACACAGAACGCGGTGCTGACTAAGTGTGCAGTAGGGTGCAAGTATAAAAACATTGTGAACAAATGTTAACTTTGATGGTTCCTTTGGTCTCAGTCAGTGGGAATATCACCTCAGCCTAATAAAATAAGAGTATTAAAGCCAAAATATGCTACCACTGGTATATAAATCCAAAGGGAATCTGATACCTTTTCACAGTCCAGCTTGGTATCATGTCACACATTGCATTTGTTCTTCCATTACAGCTTCCACCTTGCAAAAACATGTCACAAACCTTGACAGGACCAAACCCGCCCTTCCGACGAAACTTGTCACACTTTATCAGACAGAAATTGCACTTATATTTTTACACAACCTCAATTTAACCCAGATCGAATAGTAAGGTGCAAAAATAAATACCTTCATTTAAATCTAAAAATTTAAGACAGAAATCAAATATTCATACAGCTATTTACATAAAGAATACTCCATCTCTCACACACACACTGCATCACCGTTTTAGGGCACAGAAGGTATTTCCCATTCAAAACTAATGACAAAAACAGCCATGGAGGGGGAAAAAAAAGTAACAACCTCAAATTGTCAGCTGACAATTTCGACCTTTCGACCAAGGACTGCGGGTTGAAAAAGAGGATTCTTTCTTGAGAGATGGGTAGATGCTAAGGACCAGCGGCAGACTGATAATCCCTCGTGCTGGAACAGGAGAGAGATCACAGGGCTTTTTAAGACTTCATAAGAATGTGTTCAGGCAGAGGATGACATTAAGAGAGATGACAGGGGTCTGCTGATACCTTGAGCAAGAATCTGAGAACAAGCCCTAATAAATGTCCATAACCTTCAGCTCTTCCTCTCTGGTGTGGTAATCACTGCACAGCATGTTCAGATAGGGGAAATACAGTCAGTTCTGTCAATGTTCTGTGCTGCTCACTTATGTTACAACTAAACACAGTCGTGTTGAAAGCTGCAAGATGACATGGCTTGAAAGAAAAAGGAAGCTGTAGGGAATTAATCAAGGCCCCTTTAAATCTGCACTGTCCAGCAGAGCACCTGGGAGACTGGGCACACTGACAACACCACCTCATATTTTATTAACGTCATCCTTTACCTATAATGAAATTTAAGGTTTTACATGACTTAAGACTACTTTTGTCACCATGCAAGTAAGGAGCAGATTACACAATCCTTAAGTAGGGACCACTAGAATATGGGTATTAGTATTTCTATATATTTCTGTGTACTGTACAATTGTACTGCCCTGTATTGGCAGCTTATTTCAAGCAGAGCAAGGTAATATCCAAGACTTCTACCTGTCACATTGGAGTATGTCGCTAAGGTCCCCGACAGGACCAGTTTTGCCCTCACCGCTACACAATCTGCACATTGCAGTTATATTCTGGGAGATACACTTGTACACTGTCCCCAAGGTAAGTGTTGTATTTCCACATGGAGGCACCGCGCAACTAAATTTAGAATTTTTTTTCTCAACATTTACTATTTCCATTATTTGAATTGTTAATTTTATAGTATTAGGAAATTCAGCCAGCTCACCATTGAACTGCTGAGAATCCGGGACCCTGTTGCACCTTACATTACTGTTAGTGTAACCCGTAAATAGCCAGGACTGTGCTGCATGGGTTACTATCACCTGCTTAAAAAGGGGTTACACTTACAGTTGGCAGAGACTCCTGTTTCCTCTGTAAACAAATACCGGCACAATCTGCGTGTTGTTAATTTCCGTAGCACTGAGGAGACCAGCCTCCAGATGCTGACTATGCCCGATATTGTTTATCTTCACCCATATATAATACTCTCAGTTTTCAAGCACTTCAGGCCGTCTGTCCTGGTAAACATGCCAGAGACTTCACCTACTCCCCCGCCCCCTTCCCCACCTCCGCCCACCATCAGTCCAATGTAAGAAAAATGCCTAAGCAAACTGCCCCCTTTCGCCAAGTGCTGCAAGCTCAGAAACAGGAAGAACAGCAGGAAAGCAACTGCCAGACCAAAGGATCACAGGAGTCACACTATTATTAACTTCGCCACAAAAACATGCCTCATTTTATGCATTTGTTTCTTTTCCTCAGTGTTTACTTTGGCTTAAAGAAGATCCACTACTTTAAGCTAACTATCCATCACCTGCTGAAATCAGGCTCAATTTGACTGAAAACAGAACCTGGGAAACTCTACAGCCTCCACATTTCGGAAATCACACACAAACCTTTGTTTAAAAATTTTCAAAAGGGCCAACTTATATTTGTGCAAAACCAAAAGTAAAACCAGTGACGAAAACTAGTGGGAAAAGGCACTCGTCTTAAAGTTCACCCAAAACCTTTAGATTCCCTCAAAACCACGGCAAGGGAAATCCTCCAATAGTTAATTTCATAACCATGTGTCAGCTAGCAGTCAGCAGTCTAGTGGCGCTTTTCTACTGCCACCAAGAACCGAGCCGGAGCTTTTCCACCGCAAAGTATGCGAGCTATACCCGAGCCGGAACTGCACTGACGCGGCCTGGCTTATTAGCGGGTCAGTACTGCATGCAGGTGGAAAAACCCCAGAGGCTGCTTTTCAGCAGAAAGACAGGAAGAAAGCAAGTATAGAAAGTGGATGGATGGATGGATTTCTGCTGGGAGACCGAGCAGAAATAAAGGACAATGCAGTGAAGCACAAAAATATCAAAACATTAAAATATGTCCACTCACCCAGTTTTTTTTTTGTGTTTTACAACGAGAATAACTAAGACAAAAAAAAAGAATACAAATGAGATTTCCTTGACAATACATATGTAGCTACAGAAATGTGTAAAACTGCTCAAGTAAATTATCTGTTAATTTCATCAAAGCACTTTATCTTTTCTGGCTATGTTGTCAGAGCTGGATATAGATCTATACACACACACATGCACACACATGCACACACACACACACACACACACACACACACACACACACACACACACACACACACACACACACACACACACACACACACATAAATAATATCGATATCTCATTTTATGCACATGCAAACCCTGCAATAGTCATCTGGCTTGAGACCATCAATTACACTGGACAAGGAGTTCTCAAAAAGTTTGCTTCCAAAAAAATAAAATAAATACAAAAGTCGATTTCAAATTTGCTTTATCGTGTAGGAATTTGGAAAAATGCTAAAATAAACATACTGTATTCAGTAAAGGGTAATTGCATAATGATGCTCACACATTGCATTAGTTCAGCTGATCTAAACACGTTCTGCAGCAGATTTTCATTTGTACTCAGCATCTTACTGCACCAAGATCATCCCCCTGTTGTGGATCATGTACACAACCCAAAGCCATAAACAATTCCCTAAATGTCCCAGCAGTAAGCGAGGTTGTCAGCCTACTTCAACAAGTTTATTAAATGTTCCCAAATACATAACTACATGTATAAACACAAAACAGAGGTATTGTTAGGCTTCACTTACCTGCTATGGTAGTCAGACAAAGACCACCAAAACCGAGACCAATAACAAGAGCAGTATTGTTTTTGCCTGAAAGAGAATAAGAAGTATTACCAATCTCCAATTTCCACTAGGACTGAAACAGTCTGAAAACGTTTAAGCATATTACTAGAGTTAACACCCTTAGTGGTGAGAACGGCTTTGCATTAGTTACACACCGCACAACGGTCGTCCTTCTTTGTAAAATGAAGCCATGCCCTTGACCGCTTCCTGTGCACCGTCATGTGGATTCTAAGTCAGGGCATGTGACATCATTTCGTGCAACTCGAAAAGCCCGGATGAATCGTTAGAGGAACCGGAGGTGTCAGATTCCGGTTCTTCGCAACAATAAGAACCGGTTCCGAATCGGTGAAGTGACGCCGATTTTTCTGTATCCATATGGTTCATTTAAATTTAGAAGCATTAAAATTTGAAAATAAATTACTTGCATGCATTCTTTATTTGAGGACAGTAAAAAATGTCAGGTTTTGATAAATTTCGATAGGAATATTTGGGGGGAAAAAATGTCAATGTGGTGTAACTGCAAAGCTTTGTACCAAATAATTAAACTTGCTTCAAAAAAGTGAAATCTCAACAAAACACCTTGGGAACTAGATTGGCAGAATCTTACATTAGAACGATTTAATAAAACTATTTAAATAAAAGTAATGGAACACCATTGTTCTGAATACAGTAAAATGCCCTTATAGTGGACTCGCATATAACGAAATTTCGCTTATAACGGACAAACAATTTGGTCCCCAGGGCCAGTTTTAGCTGTAGTTTTGTTTGGTTACACCCTTTGACTCCTATTACATGCCGTTTTGTTAGAGGCCAGATTTGCAGTAGTTTATAATGCTGATTAAAGATGCCATATGAAATAACTTACAACATTTAACAATTTTTAAGTGTTCAATGTTATGTTTTTGGAAAAACTGATTTATCCACATTACTATCAAAGCTCATAAGAAGGATGTTCAGGTGATGCACGTGCACTTGTTTTTGCTGCCTGAACAAACTCTCACATTCTTATTTCTGAAGCAATGTCATAAGGAGAGGCTACTACCAGCAAAACAGACGGGAAAAAGAAAG
Source organism: Brienomyrus brachyistius (assembly GCF_023856365.1). Lineage (NCBI taxonomy): Eukaryota > Metazoa > Chordata > Actinopteri > Osteoglossiformes > Mormyridae > Brienomyrus > Brienomyrus brachyistius. The sequence goes on from NC_064540.1 coordinate 20,749,503, forward strand.
AGTGAAGAACAGTTAGAAACTGTCTCTGAGTTACCAGTATAGCTGACAAGATGCAAAATCTCCTCTCCAGTTCTTGGCAATGAGTATCACAATAGGAAAATTGTGTTTAAAAACACTTGGTGGATTAGAAATATTTTACAAACAATTAATCTAAAACATGTATTGCTGCAATAAAAAAAAAAGAATTCAACTAAAAAAGTAACGTTAGCCATGTAAATTGTACTCTGCAGTATATGAACTAAGGGTAGGAAGTTTAAAATATACAAAAAAATTCACACCTCTGCATTCCGGAGCTTGTGGTTCGTAGTTCCTGTTTGCATTACATGTTATAGCACTTTTCCCAACAAATGTGTAGCCAGCATTGCATTCGTATTCAATGGTGTCCCGATACTGTGGGTATTCAGTGGAGGGTCTTGATACAATCCTTCCATTTGGGATTTCAGGAGGCTCGTTACACTGTACCACTAATTGTATATAGAGAGACATTTTAATAATCTTACAATATTGGCACACATACTGGTCTGTGCTCATCTTTACATCAAAGTAATAGAGGGCATTTCATTCTTAATTTATAAAACTATGAGCTTTAAACACCATATCAGCAAACATCCTTTACCTTCACATGTAGGAATTCTTGCACTCCAGCCTTGATCAAGACACTCTCTATAAGCCTGACCTACAATCTCATAGCTTGAAAAGATGAACACAATTCAAAGACATGCATGCACCACACTCTCGTCTTGCATTTTCAGCCATCTTTACTCATTTATCCTCATAATGCCTCCTGAAAAAACACATGACCAAACCAAGGCCCACACTGCTCACTGGCATTTCATCATTTACATCTACATCATATGTGTTGTAGAAAGGCAGACTACATGATTTATCACTGTGTTCCCAGCAGGGTGTCAAACCTCTACAGAAGTACATTAACATAAACAGGCACCAATAAACAACAAAAAGAATATTAATTATTACTACTATCATTAATACTCATGTATGTCCAGAATACTCACCCTTCATTGCAAATTGCTTTAACTTTGGCACCAAATGCAATCCCTTCATTAATATCAAATCTCCCGTTCATCACCTCCCCAGGCGAACCACAGGATTTTTCTGGAATAAATTCACAAAATTAAATGGTGTTTCCACTAAGAGGCATGTCCCTAAAGCAGAGTTAACTTCAGCTACAGGAAGAAATACATTTTTCTCTGATGCAGGACGTGGTTCCTGAGCCTCTTTCCCACATATAACCAACACTGCACTGAAAGGTAGCAGTTGAACCCTCAGAGAAAGTATTTTTCGACAGGGCTTCCCCAGTCAAAACCATATTTTCTTGGGCATCAGGTGAAGTGCAGTCAGCTATGAAAGGAGAAAGGCAAAGAGAGAATTCTAACTTATATAGTCTTAACTGCATTTAGTATTGCCAGTTAAGACAGAGATAATGGAATGAAATAAACCAGACCTCATGAGAAGGACATTCAGGTGATGCAAGGACACGTACTTGTTATTGCTGCCTGAACAAACTCTCACATTGTTATTTCTGAAGCACAAGAAGAGGCTACTACCAGCAAAACAGACGGGAAGAAAGCTGTCTGAGTTAGCAGCATGGCTGACAAGACGCAAAATCTCTCTCTAGTTCTTGGCAATGAGTATCACAATAGTAAAATTGTGTTTAAAAACACTTGGTGGATTAGAAATATTTGCAGCAAAACACATTTTAGATTAAATGAGAAAAACAAAAGAATTCAACAAAAAGTAACATCAGCCATGCAAATAGTTCTTATACTGCAGAGAACAAACAGTAGGAAGTTTTAAAATATATGTAAAATTCACACTTCTGCATTCCGGAGCTTGTGGTTCGTAGTTCCTGTTTGCATTACATGTTATAGCACTTTTCCCAACAAATGTGTAGCCAGCATGGCATTCGTATTCAATGGTGTCCTGATACTGCGGGAATCCAGTGGAGGGTCTTGATACAATCCTTCCATTTGGGATTTCAGGAGGCTCACCACATTTAACTGATTGAATAAAGACAGATAGTTTAGTAATCTTACAATTCTGGCACACATTTTTCAAAATACTGGTCTTTACATCAAAGCAACAGAGAGGACAAGGTGCTCAGGACCTGCAAGCATCAGATACATGTTTAGAGGTCAGTGACTCCGCCGACTGGAACAAAAAGGGTTCTTGGCTCTTTCTCAAAATCTTAGTGAGACTCCAAGTTGCAGAACAGAAAATTAAAATAAAAGGGCATAACAGAGCAGCAGAAAAGCTGCAAAGAACTCTCACACATCCGAGATCTGGGTTCACTAAGCATTTCCTAAATAAGTCTGATTATCATCATTACGTCGGCAAATCCTAGTCTTACATAAAAATACAAGATTCCACAAAGGTACCACCCCGACGATCGGAGGCTCCTCAAAACAGGCACATTTCTTCACATAATGATATGCTTACAAAAGTCTGTCTGTACTTTGCATGCAATAGTGGATAGGTTGCCTTTATTATGACGCAAGGCTATGCAAAATGAGCCTGAAACGCTCACTACTAACCCAGCACAAGCTAACAGAACAGCACTCAAAAAAGGATAAGGTTGGAAAATTTTAATATCCCGGTAATTGAATCTGTTAAAGAACTGGAACATCCACTTCAAATAAAGGAAATACAAGATTCCATTAGAGCAATGCAAAGCAGTAAAATCCCAGGACCAGATGGCCATCCAGTAGAGTATTATAAAGTTTTTTCAGATAGAAAAAACGTTTGCTTCAGAAAATGTTTGAATATTGAATGTTTGAATATTCATTGGAACAGGGAAAAGTTCCAGACACTAACAGAAGCATCCATTACACTCCTCTTGAAAACAGGTAAAGATCCACTTGAGTGTGGATCTTACAGACCAATTTCATTTTTGAACATTTATGTCAAAATCTTAACAAAACTTCTAGCCTCTAGAATAGAACCCATCATGCCAAGAGTTATTTCTTCTGACAAAACTTGTTTCATTAAAGGAAGATATTCCTTTACTAATGTCTGCAGACTTCTAGGTGTCACACACTCCAGTACACTGGCAGACGGCACGGAAGTAGTTGTCTTTTTAGATACAGAGAAAGCACTTGATAGAATTGAGTGGAACTGCTTATTTGCAGTACTTAAAAAATTCAATTCTGGCATAAAAATTTTCTTCCTATAGTACGTGAAGTTGTTGTAATCCTCTCCTAAGGCATCAGTTGTCACCAACACACTGCGCTCGCTCTTTTCCAGCTGTACTGGGCACCAGACAGGGATGCCCACTAAGCCCTCTCCTCTTTGTTGTAGCCATAGAGCCCCTAGCCATCAAGATAAGAACATCACAGTCCTTATAAGGAATTAATAGGCTAGAAATATATCAGATGCTGATGATCTGTTGTTGTACATCTCAGACCCAGGTAACGATGTGACAGAAGTAGTACAGATATTAAGTGAATTTGGCAGCTTTTCAGGCTATAAATATTCTGAAGAGTGAATGTTTTCCTATTAACAGCTTAACCCTACAGATACCAGAAAACCTCTTGCCTGTTCAATGTCTAAATCGGACTTTAAATACCTAGGTATCAATATCACACCAATCTTCACAGACTTACATAAAGAGAACTTTACTCCTCCACTTAAAATAAAACTGGACTTTGAAAGGTGGAATACATTATACTTATTTCTTACTGGCAGAATTAACTGTCAAAATGAATATTCTACCAAGGTTTATATATTTTGGTGCCTCCCAATTTTAATTCTAAAATCATTCTTTCAGTCAGCTGATAATATGATTACCTCTTTTTTATGGGGAGGTAAGAAGCCTAGAGTATGCAAGTAACTTCTTAAAAGACCAAGAGCGGAGGGCGGGCCGGCTCTGCCCAATCTTAGGGGCTATTACTGGGCAGCAAACATATAAAAAATCATTTGTAGGTTTCAGTCCCCGGAGAAAGAATGGTGTAAGATGGAGGCACATACCTGCAAATCTATCACTCCAAGCTTCAATGACAACAAAATTACCCTTTTCTCCCTTGGAATAAACTTCATCTCCCGTTGTGGCCTCTACACTTACAATATGGTCCCAATTTTGTCAAAAATGTAAATCGAGTCATTGCTCTACGTTACGTCCTACATGTAGACCACTCATTTATGAAATAGCAAAGTTAGGTCTTCATAAATGCACTGATCTGTATATTGACAACACTTTTGTTACTTTTAGTCCCCTCTCTGAAAAACTGAAACTGCCACAATCTCACTTGTTTCGGTATTTCCAGATTAGACATGAGGTACGCGGTTTCCATTTCTGCGAGCTCCTTCTGCATTAGAACATATTTTGTAAGTTCCCCTCCATCCTAGAGGTCAAATTTCTAAAATAGAATGTAATTATGTCCATAAAGAATACATCACAGACAAAATAAAATTTGAATGGGATAAAGAACTGGGGATTCAATTGTCTGATGAAACGTGAAAGAAAGCACTTATAATTGAACTACATCATGTGCCCGGTTGGGCTCAATTCAATTTAAAGTTACCCGCCGTGTCCTACTACACCAAAGCCAGACTTTCTAAAATATACCCCAACTTAGAAGAAACTTGTGACAGATGTCACTTAACCAAGGCTGACTGTGTTCACATGTTTTTGTCGTGTTATAAACTGAGAGGCTTTTGGGGATTTGTATTTAAAATTCTAAATGAGGCGTTTGAGCTGGACATAAAACCTAGTGCTGAAATAACTTTATATGGAATGCCAGGAGAGTACGGCTCAAAATGCTTTCTTATTGCATGAAGCAGCAGACTGTTGGAATGGAAGTCCACACAGCCACCACTTGCATCTGTGTGGCTTTTGGATAAAAAATCCATTTAAAAATTGGAGAAAAGAAAGTATTGCACTAGAGGATCGAGTAAAAAAAAAAAGAAAACCCTAAAACTGAGGACCCATGATCACCCATTTTGAAAAACTCTTCCCCCTAACTAACTAATTAATTGATAAATAGGAAATTGAATACAATTTGTGACTGACCATTGATCCTTGGTACTGCTTACCTACAGCAACACATTCAAATCTGCAAATCCAACACCCATAATTATAAGTAATTTATAGAGACCACTAGATTTATTTCTTAAGCTAAGTAATTAATTAATTTATTTATTTGTAATTATTTAGATTTATTTCTGTTGTTAATACTATTTTCTTTTAACTCTATTTCATTTTATTTTACATTAAAGGGGATGGAGGTGTGTGTGTGTGTAGGGGGGGTATTAATAAGACCAAGATTTGTACCTTTTCTATCATGTCATTGTTTAAAGCTCAAATGAATAAAGTTGAAAAAAAAATAAAAAACGTTAAGGAAGAGCATAGCTAACCCTAAGCCACACCCACCAAGAGCCTTAAAGCCCCTCGTATCTAGTTGTGCTCCGATTCTTGGATCATCTGCAAAAAGGGGAAAAAAACACCTACCTCTCATACAGGTTGGCCTGTGTGACCAGCCATCTACTCTACATGTCATTTGTGGCCTGCCGTCCATTTCATAGCCATTGTCACACTCAAATGTAACAAAATGGTCTAATTTATAAGGTGGCGGGGCTCCATTAATCCGGTGGCCATTGGGAACCATAGGAGTCTCACAAGTGATATCTGAGAGAGAGAGAGAGAGAGAGAGAGAGAGAGTCAGAAACTGTCTCTGAGTTACCAGCATGATTGACAAGATGTAAAATCTTCCTCTGCTCTGTAGTTCTTGGCAATGAGCATCACAATAGTAAAATAAACACTACAGCAAAACACATTTTAGATAAATTCAGAAAAAATAAAAGAATTCAACAAAAAGTAACATCAGCCGTCAGCAGTTTACATACTGCAGAGTATTTTTTTAATAAATAAAATTCACACTTCTGCATTCCGGAGCTTGTGGTTCGTATTGCCCAACAGCGTTACACATTATATGATTTTCCCCAACAAGCGTGTAGCCAGCATTGCATTTGTATTCAATGGTGTCCCGATACTGTGGGTATTCAGTGGAGGGTCTTGATACAATCGTTCCATTTGAGATTTCAGGAGGCTCGTCACACTGTACCACTAATTGAATAAAAGAAAGACATTTTAAAATACTTGTCTGTCCTCATCTTTACATCAAAGTAATAGAGGGCATTTCATTCTTAATTTACAAAACTATGAGCTTTAAAGACAATATCAGCAAACATCCTTTACCTTCACATGTAGGAATTCTTGCACTCCAGCCTTGATCAAGACACTCTCTATAAGCCTGGCCTACAATCTCATAGCTTGAAAAGATGAACAACACAATTCAAAGACATGCATGCACCACACTCTCGTCTTGCATTTTCAGACCATCTTTACTCATCCATCCTCATAATGCCTCCTGAAACAACACATGACCAAACCAAGGCCCACACTGCTCACTGGCATTTCATCATTTACATTTACATCATATGTGTTGTAGAAAGGCAGACTACATGATTTATCACTGTGTTCCCAGCAGGGTGTCAAACCTCTACAGAAGTACATTAACATAAACAGGCACCAATAAACAACAAAAAGAATATTAATTATTCCTACTATCATTAATACTCATGTATGTCTGGGACACTCACCCTTCATTGCAAATTGCTTTAATTCTGGCACCAAATTCAATCCCTTCATTAATATCGAATCTCCCGTTCGTCACCTCCCCAGGCGAACCACAGGATTTTTCTGGAATAAATTCACAAAATTAAATGGTGTTTCCACTAAGAGGCATGTCCCTAAAGCAGAGTTAATTTCAGCTACAGGAAGAAATACATTACTTTGGCATTTCAGGGTTACTTTAGTCCATTTTCCTTCGATGCAGGATGTGGTTCTTGAGCCTCCTTTCTGAACATAACCAACAGCACACTGGAAGGTAGCAGTTGAACCCTCAGAGAAAGTATTTTTCGACAGGACTCCCCCAGCCAAAACCATATTGTCTTGGGCATCAGGTGAAGTGCAGTCAGCTATGAAAGGAGAAAGGCAAAGAGAATTTTAACTTATTTAGTCTGCATTTAGCATTGCCAGTTAAATATAGCTGCCGATAAACCAGCTACTGTTTGGACTGTTTAGACAAACACAAATGTTGTGGATATTAAGTAGCATTGGCTGCTAAGCAATACAAAGATAAACGTCCTAAACTATGTCATGCAAATCAGCCATTTACGTACCTAAACATCTTCACTTATGTCAGAAAATGAAGTAAATGTGTATTTTATGTATTCCGTCAGTGGGTTAGGAGACTGTGCAGGTGATGGTAAGGTCACTGGTTCAAATCCCTAAGTCTGCAGAGTGATGTCACCACTGGGCCCTGAGCAAGGCCCATAACCCCACAATTGCTCCAAGCATTGGCTCACCCTGCTTTCCTAAAAAATGTTACTTTGGAGAAAATAGTCTTCTGAATACCTGAAATGTAAATACAACTAATCTACGGGTCTCCAACCTTATTTACAGTTACTTCTGCAAAGGAAATTATCTGGGAATCTACACATTTCATACAAGATCATATCTACCGGGGTGACAACAGTAAAAGTTGGGAATGAAGTTAAAATGATTGATTATTATTGTTGTTGACATACCAGGGCACAACTAAATGCGTCCTTTGCATTTAACCAGTATGTGACATCGTGACATGGCATTCCTGGTGACGGTAAAAGAGGTTGTAATAAGTAGTATGTCGGCACTACACGTCGGAAATCACTAATCTAACTGTGAGACGTATTTCCATCTATCCATCCATTTATCATACCCGGTTGTCCAGGGTCCGGAACCTGTCATGGAAAATAAAGGAGCCAAAACACACGGCCAGTCTGGCAACTCCAGTTCACACTAGCTTTTGGGCTGCGGGGGAACCCGGAGAAAACCCCGTGACGAAACGGGGAAAATAAGCAAACTCGGCGCGCGTAGCTAGACCAGGAGCAGCGACTCGCACCGCGACTTTCCCGAGATGAGAGGCCACACACGAGTAACCGATTCACTACCAAGACAAAGTAAACACTAACAGAAGAACAATGTCAACTGTTTAATACGCCCTAAAAGGATATAACCGGCAGCGGAGGCCGGACGGCCGACAGTACCTCTCACGGAGACCGCGTTGAAACACAGAAGGGCGGCGGTCAGCAGGCTGTGCGCACAGTCACGGCGTGCCCTGCGCGGCTTCACGCCGTCCGCCTGAGCGCTACCAACGGGGACTCGCGGCAACATATTCGGGGGTCGATCTGAAAGAAGAGGAAGAAGAAGCGGAGACTAAGAAGGGCAGACTGGTTCCGTTTTTTTAGCTTCGACAAAAGTCAGCGCCAGACCCCAGTTCGAGATTCTAAAGACACTGCGTTACTTATGGAAGTAGATACATACATAAATGTAATAACAGCAACAAAGTTACTCAAAGCAAAAATTACGGGCGCTGTATCTGACAGCTGCTTATATGCGTAGCATTTTACAGCCCCCAGTATTTTCCGGTTTGTCATCATCGCGGAATCGGAATTAATGAACAAATGGATCCGGGTTGAACTTACAGGGCGGAAAGCCCGAATGCGGTCGGCGAAGCTCCGCTTCTTTTTCCACGTTTATCTACAAAAAATGTTTCAGTAAATGTATGACAATTTAAGTATCATGGTTAGGACCGGTATATCCAGCGATGTACGCAACTAGTACTCGATACGTGCGACAATCGATTGCTTGTAAAAGCGGAAATGCTTACAAGTGTTTATTTTATGTGCGTTTGCGCTACTGACAAGAAAATACCTTGCATTTTAACCTGTATACCGCAAATGAAGTAGAGTTATATAAAGATTAAAATGCATTATATTTTGTTTTCATATCAGCATAAAATAAGTATGCATTTGCGCTTTTACAAGCAATCGATTGTCGCACGTATCGCTTTTAAAGGCGAATGCGTACCAGTTATGTCCACGAACCGTTTATAGTGTGAATATATACAGCATCCGGAAACAGAAGTAATAGATTAAATGATTAATCCAGAATATGACTACTACTTATTATTAGGGTATAAGTAGACAACCTAAGTACAATAGTACAATATTTCATAAACAATTATTTCTGTATTGGAAGCTTGCCCACCCACATAATTTCACTCCACTTAAGTTACCTAAGTAATTTTATTTATTAAGGGTCCAAAGCACGAAGTGCTATGGAACCTTATTGTTTTTGTTAGGATTTTTTTTATTATTATTATTTTTCTTCCCTAAAACAGCTTGCCCAGCCTAAACCGTATGTCCTAGACCTACCAAATTTGGCAGCAAGATTCCTATTCCTACCCACTACTCAGGCCGTCCGACCCGTCCCAGTCAGCCAGAGGCCAACGCGTTTTGGTCCATATCTCCTGACCCGATTGTCCTACAGTCGAATTTTTTTTTTTTACAGATACCTACAGCCGTGCCCTACCAAAAAGTCAATGGGACTATGAAGCTCCGCCTACTTAGATTTTTTGATAATTTGCAAATCCTACTTTTTCCTTAAAGTCCTACCCTGTCCTACCAAATCAGACAAATGAGGTGTCAAACGAATCAGAACTCTCAGCTGATCAATAATTACTCAAAAAATCCGGACATTTGCCTATCCTACGGCCATCAGCCACACCCAAACAATGTCCAAATTTGTCCAGTTTTGGTCTGACTGCTATAACTTCGCCCTGCCTTGTCCTACCTCTACCAAATTTGAAATCCTACCTCCCTACCCCATTCTGGGGACACCCTCCAAATATCTCCTGACTGCCTCAGCCAATTTAAGTGAAATTTGGCAGATATGTACTAGGACCCAGGCTGAGGTCAGACAAGTACAAGGGCAGTCATAAGTCCTAAAATTGTGGCCGCCATCAACCAATCAAAATCCATCCATCCATCCATTTTCCAAACCGCTTATCCTATTGGGTCGCGGGGGGTCCGGAGCCTATCCCGGAATCAATGGGCACGAGGCAGGGAACAACCCAGGATGGGGGGCCAGCCCATCGCAGGGCACACTCACACACCATTCACTCACACATGCACACCTATGGGCAATTCAGCAACTCCAATTAGCCTCAGCATGTTTATGGACTGCGGGGGGAAACCGGAGTACCCGGAGGAAACCCCACGACGACATGGGGAGAACATGCAAACTCCGCACACATGTGACCCAGGCAGAGACTCGAACCCGGGTCCCAGAGGTGTGAGGCGACAGTGCTAACCACTGCACCACCATGCCGCCCCCCCAATCAAAATCAAGCAGCCTTTTGACAAGCTTAACGATGTCCAATCCGAACCAAATTTGGCTGGTACATTTGTCCTCCGACCCTCTGCCCACCCTGTAAAGGACACCTCAATACGGCCAGATAGGGGCGCCATAGCGCCCCCATCTGCATTTCTGGCTATTTCTCCAGAACTGTGGAGCCTACAGTTGAAATTCATTGCTAGACCAATTCACTATGTCATGCCAAATCAAACAACATATAGCACTTGGTTCTCCATCATTGCGTTTTTCCATCATTTATATTGGTCTGATAACATGGCATTTCGTTAACCTCCTAGGATTTTCACCCAACCTACATAAATCTGGTGTCATTCCACTCAGGAGACAGTCCTTGTAAATATTTAGAAAAAAAACTGAAGGTTTCGGTAAGATACGGCCAGCAGACACACCCTTACTGTACTGGTGCCACGCCCACTTCAATCAGATAGCTATATCTCAGGCCTGCCTCAGCCAATCACTACCAAATTTCTGTCACTACTGTAGAGCTATACCCTCCAAATTTCGCGTCGATCGGTCAAACGGGGGAGGTACGGCCACCGTTTATATATGTGCAAGACCCAGCTAAGCTAATTTAGCTAAAATGAGTTTCCAGATCAGGTAGGAAGCTCTCTCCCTATCTCACCTTTTTTACCCCAAGCAGTGTCTGGCTCAGTGGGCTAAGACTGAGTGCTTGTGATCAAAAGGTGGCCGGTTCGAATCCAGCTTTAGTAGGTACTTGAGCTAGGTGTCCCAACAGGAGCCTGCTGGTGTCAGTCAGTCCTCCTGCTCTCTGCCGTCCTACCTCTACTACCTGTCCGATTGTCCTACGCTTTGGACCCTTCAGTCACTGCCTGCAGTTACTAGTTATTGTTGTTTTTCGCAGACAGGGAATATATTTAGTGCTATTTAGTGAAATTATGTAGGAAGAAAAAAATGAAAACTATAGCTCTGTAAAAAATATTAGAGGCAGCTAATAAATATACATAGTGGATACAACATAAATCCGACAAGTTACCCCGATAAGGCAGTAATCTCACTTTGTAATACAGGCCACTGGTTGTTTTGGGTACATAAATTCGAATGTAATCGCCTCAATAAGCAGTCGCACAAGTGAAACCAAGAAAGAAAAAAAATAATTATAATTATAAGCCTTTCAGGCGAACGGTCACCTTCTGCGGCCCATTTCGCTTATGTTGTTGGCCTTTAATTCGCCAGTACAGCGACATAAAAACTTGCGGCCGCAGTATCCCCGCTTTAATTCCGTTCGTGCCATGTTTAGATGAAGACAATATAACATCGAAAAGTTACTTACAAGGAAAAAAGTATTCCGAGTCTAAAAACAATTCATGGTGTCTTGCTTATAGATATGACGAACTGCAAAGAGGTTATTATAGCTTTAACACTACATTCCCCATAAAGCACCGCACCGAGACGCCTGATTTAGAGCTCCCATGACATCCTACGTGATTTTGGGAGGGGCAGGATTTCCCCCTTTTATTTAGCAGATATGGGTGGATTTTAAATTTACGATTTATTGAACTGTGATTATGATACAAACAAACTACCAGTGAAACTCTCAGAATTTCATAAACAATTATTTCTTTATTGGAAACTTGCCCACGCACATAATTTTACTCCACGTAAGTTCCCCATATGGAACAATAGATTTTTACTATATTTCTACAAATCCTCATTTTTTGATGAGTGATAACAGAAAAACATTATTTTCATCTCAGACCTGAAAGATGAGCATGGTGATATTTAAATATAGGATGCGTTAAAAAAAAATCCAGTTTCACACAGACTATGCGGTAGCAGGCCACGATTATATTGATTATAGTGACTGATACTATAGACATGCCTTACAGGCATGAAGTTTCAGCTCGAGGGTATTTTTATGTATTTGATGTATTCTGCAGTTAACCCAAGGTAATTATGTTCTGACAGATGCTCAATAAATACATGAAGGGCTTTTTCTCTGACAAACTATCTTCCTGACAAACAAAAAAGTTCTTTTGATGTTTAAAATGTCATTTAAGGCATAAAGAACAAAATACTAAAATTCCCTGATGTCACCCAAAGCTAAAGTGTTTCATTTCAAGTTGTTTATTGACATTTATCATTCTTTTGAATTCTTAAGAATTAGATTTAACTTTGATAAAAACTACTGTCAATTCTGCAAGGGGGGGCGGCATGGTGGTGCAGTGGTTAGCACTGTTGCCTTACACCTCTGGGACCCGGGTTCGAGTCTCTGCCTGGGTCACATGTGTGTGGAGTTTGCATGTTCTCCCCATGTCGTCGTGGGGTTTCCTCCGAGTACTCCGGTTTCCCCCCACAGTACAAAAAAACATGCTGAGGCTAATTGGACTTGCTAAATTGCCCATAGGAATGCATGTGTGAGTGAATGGCGTGTGAGTGTGCCCTGCGATGGGCTGGCCCCCCATCCTGGGTTGTTCCCAGCCTCATGCCCATTGCTCGTGCCCTCGTGCCCAGGCTCCGGACCCCCCGCGACCCAGTAGGGTAAGCAGTTTGGAAAATGGATGGATGGAATTCTGCAAGGGTATTGAAATGGCTGAACATCTGTTCATACTTAAGTGTTTTGGGAAGACTTCACTTACAATAAATCTAAAAATAACAATTAATTCTAAAAATAAACATATCTGACTATAATAAGGTAAAATATGATCTCTGGATTAATGAAAGTAATGTTCAATACCTACTTAATAACCAATGCATTTTAGCAAAATTATCCATATGTATATTGATTATATTTTTAAAAAAGAATTTTTGTCATTTGGTAAAAATTTAAAATACATAAAAAGTAAAAGCTCATGACGTGCTTTGAAAAGTACAACTTACTTGAACTATAGATTGCATTACCCCTGGATTATGTTGTAGTCATGCTCTGTTATTATTATTTAATGTGTACATGTGGACATAAAAATGGTTTTTATCAGGGTAAACTCCAACACTCTGGCACAGAACCAGGGGGCTATAAGTAGCCCCACCCCTGCACAGCACCTCTCACCATGGGCAAGTCCAGAGTGGAATAGAGTCCAGCCCCTCTCCAGGAGTTTGGTTCCAGAGTCCGAGCCGTGTGTCAAGGTGAGCCCTTCGACTGCCTTCGACTGCCACCTGATCTACATGGCACCTGACCCTCATAGCCCCCCCTGCAGGTGGTGAGCCCGCAAGAGGGTGGACCTATGTTATTTCTTTGGGCTACGTCCGGCCAGGCCACAGGTCAGGGCAAGGCCCCATTCTCCACAATCCGGGTAACATGGTCCTTGATTGTACTTCTCATCGGAGTCTGTTGAACCGCACTTAGTCTGCTCACCTAGGGCCAATTTGCCTTGGGAGACCCAACCTGGAGCAATTTCCCCTAACAACAGTACTAACCACCACACTGCCCCTATAAAACCACCATATTGCTGAAAATCTGCAACAAGCTCCTAGGATCATGCAGGCACACAAACCCCTCCACCACGAGAAGGTGGCGATTCATGGAGGGGTATATATATATATAAAAACACACTCACACACACATTCGTGATAGAATTTTGTAATGTACACCGTTGGACTTCACAGACTGAAATGCGGTACCTCTGCTTAGCACTTGAGTAGCGGGACCGTGGGACAATGAATTGTAATCTGAAAACTGATTAAGTACGAGGAGGAGCAATTGAGTCCAAAATGGAGTAATAAAATATCAAGTTGCTTTGGGTACTAACCTGTTTTGCCCTCTGTTTTGAGTAGGTCTAAATCCACCCAGTTATTGCACGGACACAATGTTTGAAATGACCCTTGTTTGCTATCACTGCTTCAATTTTCTGGTGATCTATCTCAAAATGTAATTACTTTTAGTTTGTCACCTGCATAATATGCCTACTAAGTTTGAAAAAGATGGGTTGATTTGCTTTATGAGCCAAAGCCAATCCTGTGTAGCATTATAAACTGGAGGTTAGTCTCAATAAGAAAAGTCTAGAAGTAACGAGAACAATCATAATTATGTAGAGATCATAACTACCAGATTCTAAACAATTCTTTAAATAAAATGGAGTCAAATTTAATTAGGTTTTTCCTAAAAGGATAAGTAACTTTCCAAGGGCCTCTCGGTGGACCTATGTGCATTCAGATTGTATTGGATTCCGTAGTTGGACCTGTGGGTATCAAGATTCAAGATTCTTTAATGGTTACATACATAGTTATACAAAGTAGAACACGCAGTGAAATGCATCCTGAACCGCTCTTTTGTAGACTGTGCAAATTTAAAAATCCAATTATGCCTTAAGTTAAAGTGCAAAAAAAGCTGAAACGCAAGCTTAGGCGGTTCTCTACATGTCACTCATCGTTGTCTGAATAACACTTAAGAACAGTGACGGAACATTACAAACACTAAATGGCATCCGAAGATATTCTGACATGCCAACGGGAGGTAGATACTCTCCTGTGTTGGTCCGTTTTAGAAAAAGCACCTCGATGGTACCCACTCGCCAAATCAATAGTAGAAAAGATCTCTGCTCCTTTTAAAACATCAAAGCTTTCATGGTCTCAGAATTTAATTGTCTGTGGTCTACACACAATGTAAGGCTGTCGCCTGATTTTTTGACAATGGTCGATGCATATGCACTGGTGCTTTCTTGAATCACTATTTTAAGAGTTTGCTGTTATAACTATGAACCCTCAAGTGCAATTGTATGCGTGTACAAAAGATGAGTGTGTCTGACTAGAAAAATGTTAAAATATTTCTATACACACACAAAAACTTTATCACTGCTAGAGGCTCTTTGCATCTTAACATAACACAATTTATCATTTTTTTAAACACTGACCATGGTAACTGCTTATATATTTTGCGACATACTACAAAGGAGTCAGGATTGTTCTTCATAAATAAATGGATGTCACAAATATAGAGAACTTTTAAAGACACCCAAACACATTACAGAACCAATGGTGAGCCACTTCCACCACCACCACTGTGTAGCCCCCACCTGAATGATGTGAGGGCAGCCATTCTGCACCAGTACACTGACCACACAGTAGCTAAGGTGGTGAAGGGGCATGAGAGAATTCGCCAGTTAGATATAAGGGATGATTAGGAGGCCAGATTTAAATGGGCTACAGTTTTAGCCTGGTCATTGGGGTACCAGCAGCTAGTCCTTCAAAAGGTGCCCAAGAATCTTTTTAATCTCAGAGGGTCAGGACCTTGCTTTTGTGTCTCCTCGGAAGGATGGCGCCATTTTTGCAGTGCCCCCGTCACTGCACTGTGGTATTAGGACCCACACAGAGCACAGGACAGGCTAACCTGCTGGCCACACCAACACCTCTTCCAGCAGCAACCCAGCTTCAAGTTGGTCTTGCATCCAAGTACTGGCCAGGCCCAAACCTGCATAGCTACAGATGGATTACCCAGTCTGAACTGTAGGTGGAACATAGCTGTTGAAACGTATCTGTTACGTTGATTACTCTTTGTGTTCTCCTCATATTTAACTCGCACATCTACCCTGGGGTCAAATTGACCCCACTGGCACATGTCTCATAGTACTTCTCATAGTAACATAATTATTGTAGCGTGTAAGAGTTAACCCATTGCAGGGCGTACTCACTCACTCACTATTCGCACACCTATGCACACCTACAGGCAATTTGGTAACTTCAGTTTACCTTGGCATGTCGTCAGATTGTGAGGGGAAAACAGAGAACCGAGAGGTAACCCCATGTCGACATGGGGAGAACATGCAAAGGCCACACACGGGGCCATGGCGGAGACTCAAACCCTGGACCCGCAGGAGTGAGTCAACAGTGTTAACCACCACACTGCCCCTATAAAATCATCATGTTGCTGAAAATCTGTAAAAAGCACTATTCAGTTCAGGTTTTATTATAAACAGCTTTATTACTGGTTTTCATAAATGCGTATATGTTTTTTTAAAATTATTTTTAAAGTCAAATAAACAAGAAAGAAAATTAATAAACTATTTTCCCCTACAAATGATTTTTCCCAGCTATGCCTAGTCATAAAACTTAAGTAAATTGACAGATCGGCCATTCTGTATAAAATCTTTAAAAAATAATAGTTAATCCTAAGAAATCAATTAGATTATTCTATACTTACCGTCAAAATAACACTATCCTACTAAACATCAACACCGTCGATACTTAAGCCGCAGTTTTTTCTTACCACAAGAGGGCGCTCTGACACTTAAAAAATAAACAATCAAGGTCTCTATTGAATCAAATGAATCTTCACGTCTTTTGTAGCATGACTATCTAACGAAAAGCCAGCCTATATTCCCAAACAAAAGCACGAGCTGTTTCTGTAAAGGTACGCAGCTTTGGACTTTCAATCAACTATATAAAAATCTCTAACTTACATTAAAAAATGAAATTCTGATTAATTATTCATCGTAAATGTTAATGATCGATATGATGGTATAATAAGCTGGGCGGACTCAGTGTTCTGTTATAAGGTTAAGATAAATAAAAGCATTCAGACAACAGTGGGATATAGAGCAAAATGTCTGTCGTGGCTGAGTTTTTTGAGAAAAAGCCCAGGGATAAGGGGCAACACTGATTTCAGGGAAAACAAGGGTAGGGGTAACACCGACAACAGAAAGCCGCCAGTCAAGAGCCAGACTTTAGCCAGTGGCTCGTGGCAGTGGGTTCCAGCTTTCTCCCAAGGCCTGCTTAAGGAGACTAACTATTTTAAAGGAAGCCCTGGTCCTGATGAAGGGGCAGCTGTTGTACTTCTTCCAGTTGCTGAGTTGCTGCCCCAAGCATACGCCAACCTGCCCACTGGCCAGAGTGACGCACACGTGTGCATCCCAGAGTTGCCGCCATGACAGCTGCCATTGGCTCTCCCTTCATTGCCCTGTCCCCTTAGCAATAGCAGGCTACCCATGATACAGCCACGCATTGCTCCCTATCATGTGTGGGGCTCCGAGCATCTGACTCTCAGCAGAACCATTGAGATGGGCAAAATCATGCCTCATGATAGTTACAGCAGATGATCTTATCTTTGGAGGTCCACACAATACAGGAATAGCATGGTATGATTTCATAGGTAGCCTTGGCGTAAAATAGGTAGGGGAGCCAGGTAAAGCACAAAAATGACCAAAGAGAAACCGGCCAACGTATTGCAAATGAATCTGGCCCATTGCTCTCTCTCTGTCTCACTCTCATTCCATGGACTTGCTTTATACTATTAGATTTTTATTACAGGTGACTTTTTCTCTACCCTCTAACCTGAGAAAAGGCCTTTGGTAGATAATGGAATGACACTGGACCTACTAAACACATTTGATCAGCAATAAGGGATCCTAGTTATCGAGTACTAGCGTTGCTCGGAGCCCAGATGTGAGCAGTGAGCCTGGAACACGTGACCTATCTGGTGTTCACTGAGAAGTCTCAGTTTTGTGAAGATTCTTGTTTGTGGAGCCAAGTGGCTTTAGTCTTATTGTATTAATGTAATTTATAAACCTTCATCAAATGAAACTTGTGAAACATTCGGAATTATTTCGGTTTCTGCATGATTGTACTGTAACTCCCTATACGCAGGCTTGGACCATTCTGGCATTTGGAGACTACAGTTAGTCCAGAATGCAGCTGCTCGACTCCTTACGGGGACAAAAGAGCATGAGCACATTACCCCAGTTCTATCCGCTCTCCACTGGCTTCCTGTATCGTTTATAATTGATTTTAAGATTTTATTTCTTGTTTTTAAGGCTTTAAATGGGCTCACCCCTTCTTATTTATCTGAGCTTTTAAGTATCCACACCCCAGTTTGAACGCTTAGGTCTTATAACCAGAAGATTCTGGACGTTCCCAGGACGAGGCTCAAAAATAGGGGGGATCGGGCCTTTTGGGCCGTAGGCCCTGTCCTGTGGAACCGCTTACCTCAGAACACCAGATCTGTTCGTAATTTAGAGACTGTCAAGTCCTTACTTAAAACCTACCTATTTTCTTTGGCTTTTGCTTCGAGTTGAGCCCAGACATCTCAGTGCAGCGTTATTGTACCTTATTTTATTTTATTTTCATCTTATTTTAGTGTATTCAATTGTCTCTATTGTTCCTTGTTTATGCTGGCTAACCTGTGAAGCACTTTGGTCAACAATAGCTGTTTTAAATGTGCTATAGAAATAAAGTTGAAGTTGATGATTGGTTCTTACAATGTTATCATTTTATAGTTTAAACAGAAATACACAACATTCACAAATTTTTCTTATAACTTCACTAACTTTTTCCACTGTATGTTGCTACTTGAGACTCTTGGCAGTTAAAGACAATGAGGTCAGAGATGCCTGACAGGAGCCTGTAAATGGATGCCTTCTCATTAAAATGTGCACAGTAATTGATTGAATTTAATAATGCTTTTTTTAAAGCTGAGATTAATTACTGTAGTTATCCAGTGTTGTCTCTGAGGGTAATACTAGGCTAAATGGATTAGCAGAAATTTAGATGGCAATTTTTGTTGGACAAAATTTCTCTATCAATCAAAATAATGTTAAAAGTTTATGCAGCCAGCAAACTGGAATTTTGAGATGCACCGGCCAGACTGACATAAATGTTTAATTTGCATGTTCATTTGTTTACATTTTTTAAGCACCCCTTCCACATACATTACTTAGCCTTGTATCCTAAGACTGACGCTTTGGCTTGAAGAAATGGGGACATCGGTGTGGGAAAATGGCAACTCTTCAAGTATGCTGCTGCTCGCAGCTTGTAAACAATGTCTAGTACAGTATTCATCAATCCAAATACCTTAGTAACTCTCTGCTGATTCACTAGTGATACCACAGAGTATAGTTTTAAAAAGGGATGCTTCAATTGGCCACTGTTATACCCAATGAAAAAGGTACTACTGTGGAATATTATGATTTATGAAACAGATTTTTAGTTATGCAAGTGGGTAGAAGCATCCAAGGAATTGCTAAGTGGAAAATAATTTCTCAGAGAACTCTTTAATTTATTGAGACATGACCCTTCCTGTCCCTCCCACCCCCACCCTGATGAGGAGGCTGTTGAAGGATCAGTCTCTCGATCAAAACCAAACAAATCATTCCCTTTGCCGAATCTCTGGTGATGTATATAGGTGCCTCCGGCTGCCATGACAACTGCAGTGCTACCATGACAACGGAGGCTCCTCTAATGCTCTCCCGGCACGTCTACTAGGGGATACATGGTCAGTCAGGGCATCTCTTGGGTCACACAGGTCAGATTGGGCCAGGCAGTCATAAATATGGGTGCTGAACACTTGATCTTTAGGATAATCATTTGTGATGTCTTTTGCTCTGGGAGGTAGGAATTATTTTATAGCAAGTGGATAAGTGGGTAATAACCTAGGCCTGTAGGTGGGTCATACATTAATCAGAATTAAGCTACATGAATAGCTATGTTTAAACATAAATGTTAAGCCTCAAATTTAGGCCACGGAGCCAATTCCAGGGTTCAGTGGAATTCGATTCAAAATTCAGAAATTTGGGACAATGCAATAGGTTTCTGCACAGATGTCATGAAAAGTAATGGAGTGTGAGATTTGATATCGAATGGCCTTTCTGAAACGGAAACACAAAGGTCATTTCTAGGAATGGATCGATCATGATTTTTTAAGGCTGATTCTGATTGCTGGGTTTTTACAAGAAAATTGTCTGATTCTGATTCAACTGCAGATTTATTGCGTTTTTTTTTAAAGCAACAGACAAGAAAGAAAACGTATATTTTCAAGATTTAAAGCAAACAACTTTAGACTTGTGAAATCACTTCAAATGAAGTTTACTGTAATGAGTAAAACAAGGCTGCTGCAGTCGTTTTTTTAATATAATTAAATCAATATAATTTTTTAAATGATATCGTATACATTGCTTGGTCATTACACTATTTATGGATTCTCCTTCAGCAGTGTATGAAAATTCTTATTTACAAAAAGAAACATGTCTTCTGTGTGGGAAGCTGGTCAGCTTCTTGTTCATCATACAAGAAGCTGAGTTGAACAAATGTTCATTGTCTACACTCGTGTGGGCTGCAGACAGGTAAACCTGTGCAACTTCAGCAAGCGCAGAAATGAAGCTCGTACTCAGACTGTGGAAACCTGGTCACCTAATGCAATAAACTCCATTACTTTGTTTTGTAATTGCGGGTCCTGTTTGACCATCTCCCTCAATGCTTTGGGCTTTCTGAAACATCTGTACCGACGTTTGAGTGACAGGTGACGCTCATGCCTGTTTAGCATTATCAATGCATTTAAGACGCTCATCATGTTCTTTTGGGTGACGCACTTTGAAATGTCGGATCAAATTTGTTGTGTCAAACATCTTAACTGTAGTTTTTTTGTGATTAGCATTACAGATTGCAGTCTAAATGTGCTATGCGCAAACTTCGTAATATTTCCATGCAAATGAGCTTCTGGGAAATAATGTGCATGTGCTTATGTGCACCGTGCGTACGATTCCAGAACACAGATCAACTAAAATAAACAAAGACACGGTCTGTTTGTTAAGGACAAGAACAGGCCATTTCCGACTCGACAGGTATATCTCAGGGTATTAAACCACCCGTTGTTTGCGTATTTGCATGAACTTCCACAATGGACATTACCTGGAAACTGCTTTGAATGAGACATCTTGACCAGCAGGGAGTTCAATCAACTTCGGATGCATTAATGAACCTCTCTCTATTTTCCAGTCCCCGTGAGTTTATTTCAGTCAGCACATAATCTCACATGGCCTTCAAAGAACACAGACCTTGAACTTGAAAAGTCCTTCAAAACATTCACTTTTCAGAAGACCTTCCAAGCTTCTCGTGTTGCACAGCTAAATAAAAGCTTTCTCTCCCCCCTCCCTTTTTCTGTAACATGCCCTCAATGTTGCTCTGATGTCTAAACGGAGAGGCAGTCATAGTTGAGGTGTTCAACAGCCATTAAAAAAAACAGAGCCTCAGTTAATTAGAGTCGTGTTCTGAAGTCCTGCTGGGAATTCTGGGTACTCCTGCTTGGCAAAGTCATTATGCCAATTAAGTAGAACAATTAAGTCGATGAAACAGGTAAAATCATTTGCTACATTTGTCATATTAAAATGTATATTAAGGTCCGCTCAAGACTTCGCTCTAAAAAACAAATCAATTATGTGATATCTAGAGCTAATTATCCATTGTTAATTTATACATAGAGAATAAAAGAACACTGAAAACAAAGAATTTTACTGTTGGTTAGAGCAGTTAGTTAGAAATGCTCCTCTAAGCCACTGTTTCCCAATCAGGAGTTGGGAGGGAGCAAAAATGTGGACTGTCTGGCAGGGAGTTCAGTGGGAGCAAAAATGTGGACTGTCTGGTAGGGAGTTCGGTGGGAGCAAAAATGTAGATTGTCTGGCAGGGAGTTCGGTGGGAGCAAAAATGTGGATTGTCTGGCAGGGAGTTTGGTGGCAGCAAAAATGTGGACTGCCTGGCAGGGACCTCTCCTCCCTTTGGGGTCATTCCATGTGTTCTATAAATTTCACCACTAGGCGACGTAATTAATTAACATAATGAGTTAAATAACTCAGTGAGGTATTGATTAGTCAAACATGGTGTGCTAGTGGCTGAATAAATAACTACAATTTTGTAATTGGAATTTGGAAGGTTGCTGCACATACAGGGGTGACTTCAGCAGAGGTTTTGAAATGGCTAAGCGGACACACTTTGGGAGGCATAATATCAAAGTCTTGATACCAACATGAAGATCATTTAAACATCATTTTCTTTGACTGCCTAAGACTTTTGATAGTAACAAAAGACTTTTTTAAATAAATATATATCTGCGATCCCTATATCAGAAATTGTGGTAAAAGATTCATGTGGTTAATTTCACTTCACAGACTGATTTAATCCCAAGGGTGAATATTCAGATAATATTTAACGCCAAGGCGCCAATACTGTCTGAGGCAGAATTTTGATTTATCAAACAGACACTAGCTGATAACTAAATCTTTTAATAATCCTCTGATGTTGAGATACCAGGTCCATCGTGAGAGGGATTAACTGACCCCTCACTGAAACAGAAAATAACTTCAAGCCATTGAATAATATTATCTTGTTAGAACTTTATTATTGCATGAACAGAATGCAATGACTCTTTCCACCTCACACCTTCTTTACAATTACATAAAAAAATAATGGGGAGATTTACAGATCTTGATTTTTTTGTTTTTCCAGAATGAGAGCTCTATGTATTTATAAAGATGCTGTACAATATATAAACATTTACAGCTACCACATGATGTCGAGACCAAGCTAATTTTCTGATTAACTAAAGTGCTAAGGCCACTGTAGTACACTGTATGCCGAAACAGCAGTGTCAGTAGCCTTCAGGGGTCTCCCACAATGCCCTAGTGTAGATGGCAATGGTATACTGCAGTGTTTCCCAATCCGGTCCTCAGAGACCCACAGCGGTGATGTTTTTGCTCCCTCCGAGCTCCCTGCCAGACAGTCCACAGTTTTGCTGCATTGGTAGGGAGCTGGGAGGAAGCACAAACGTGGACTGTCTGTGGCTCCCATTGGACCGGACTGGGAAATACTAATATACTGAGACTCCCCAAAAAATAACTTGTCCAAAGTACTATGCAGTTAACTGCGATGTGATTGGCTGGTGCTCGCCAGCTAAATGCAGGAGAGGCAGGGCTGTTCAGACAGCTCACTGACTGCAACTTGTTCTGCTTGTCCGTTCTTCATCCGACAAATTCTTTTTAAAACAGTGTTTCTCAACCTGGGTCTCAGGGACCCCAGACTGTCCACGTTTAAGCCGGGAGCTGGGAGGGAGCAAAAATGTGGACTGTCTGGCAGGGAGATGGGAGGGAGCAAAAATGTAGTCTGGCTGCGGGTCCCCTGAGGACCGGGTTGATTAACACTGTTTTAGAATTAAGCACATCTGTGAGAAGCTGAATAAAACCTATGCAAGTTTAGCAAAAGCAATGAAAAAATAACTTATTTTTTACATTTAAAACCCTCTATGACATGAGAAAGGTCTAAATCAGTTCTTGTTTTTGGTCTGGAATCAAAAGATGAGAGTTCACTACTACTTCTTTTGCATGCGATAACCATGATGAATACCAGCTTGTGTATGTTTTCACAACATCTCTACAAGTTTACAGAGCCGCAAAGGGGACTGCATACAGTCAGTGCATGGAGTCGCCTACCAACAGTGTGAATAAAAACTCTTCTCACAACTATAACTCAACAAGACCATTTGGGTAGCATACACATTTTTAGAAATACTTTGAATCGAACAGATCTTTCCAAACATGTCTAGGAGTCTGTCATTGGCTAAATGCAGTTTTCTGTGTTATCCAAGTCACAACGTTTATCAAGAAGGACATCCATATCCATGCATGTGCCAAAGTTAGATGTTGCAAACAACAAAAGAATATTTCCTGACTGAAAGTCATGCATTCATAGACATTACCCACCAATGTGTTTGGGGACATGGATCCGACACAGCTGAGGTCAGAGGCTGTTAACGACTTAAGCATTTACATGGGAATCTCCCTCCTCAAAAAGAAGACGAAGACTCACTCCGTCAACAAACCACACCCACGTCCCCCTGAGGTTTTCAAAAACCATCCAGGTACACTCGAAATCTGAGCTCACTGAAGCAGAAATGAGTTAGAGGGAAGAAGATCTGCAAAACAATTAACACATTGCAGACATTTTTGCTACAGCTGTCCATCAAAGGCAGGAACAATCAGTGGAACGAAAAACCATGCAAAGAATAAAACACCAACTGGAATTATATTTATAGTAGCTGGGCCTTGAAGAGCCACTTTGGTGCTGATACTTTGTTTGAAGGAGAATGAAATCTGATGCTGTTATAGAGCCCTTGATCTCTTGTGTCGGACACCATCGTGAGGTAGCCCTCTCCCTCAACCTTTTACGTGCATGAGTGAAAGTGTCAGCGTCATGTCTGAATGCCCACTGACTGCCATTCATTGTGCAAAACTGACCTCTGACCTTCCATAAAAAAAACAGTGATAAAGGACAGTGTAAGGTCATAAAACTCCAAATCCCAGAAGCCCACATCAAAATGCTGATTGGCTCAAGATGGATGCATATATGTATATCACTCCAATTTTTTCATTTGAATAAATTAGATACAATTTATCATAAACAAGATAACCAATAAGCACAAGTCTCTGGTCGTATATATATGTATATATGTACACACACATTTTCACATTTTATTTTACAAGGTACCAAACAGGATGCATTTATGTAAGGAAGAAATTGTCCTAAAAATCCTTAAACTGTTTTTGGGAATAATCATTTAAGGTTTGAAGATCTGGACATATCAAAAAGCATTTATTTTAAATATTGTTTTGGTATCAGTATTTAAATATATACATTAAATTGGCACTTTTGTGCAGTTGTAAAAAAAAATACTGGTCAGGCATTTCAGCGTTTTTAAGTATTGAAGTCAGGGTCAAAATAAAGTTTCCTGGATCACAATGTGTGCCAATAAAATACTGAAACTAATAAATAAAAGCTACAAAGTTAAATATTATATGACCTAAACTGTATAAACATATTCACAGAATCTCTTAGCCTGTTTGGTACCTCATTTTATATGTTTACATATAGCAATCTGGAGTTTGGATGAGACATGCAAGGTCGTAATTTCCATTAACGCAAAAAGACAACAGAAGACAAGAGTCCAACAGAGTCCAAATCTCCGTTGACTGAATGACAGTTTATTTGTCATCTTTTGTGTTTGCATGCAGTAAGATGAGGCTCTGACACTGACAGAGAAGCGCTCCATGGGAAGCTCTGTCTCCTGTTTCTTGTAGACAAGGCTGTGGCCAGCAGGGCGCAGGCAGGGTCTTGGGGGGGGGGGGGGGGGGGGGTTGTGTGCTGAACTTCCGCCAGTCTGGCTTTCTGTAAGAGGGCTGCCACCTGTGCTGTCAGACGGCCAGGCTTCCAGAAACGCATCATCAGCAGCTGTCTCGCATGACTTCGGAATAGGACAGGATCCTGGCGGAGCTAGGTATATTCCACGGGCCAGGGGTGATTGGCCCCCTCCCGCCAGGAGTGTCCTGCTTTCTGCCTGTGCACCTCCTCTGGTCAGCCCAGCTCTCCTCCTCTTCTCTTCTTGGCTGACTCCCCCTTCCCTGCCCTTCCCCTTGCCTCCCCCGGGTGCTGTTCCTCTCTGCTTCTTCTCTGTGTCTTTGGGTGTCTCGCTCTGGCTTCCATTTCCTCCAGCCCGCATCCTCGCTGCCCCGCTGCCCGTCCTCCCTGCTCCTGCGCTCGGCCCGCTGCTCCGGGTGCAGCTGTCTTGTCCCGGCATGGCCCTCCCCACGATTCTTTTGGGAGCTGGGAGACCGACTGGGAGTCTTCCCCCTGTTAGGACTGGGCGCCCCCTGGTGGTCCCATTGTCCCTCTGCGGGATCCAACAGCAACTCATCTGCAGTCTTTGTGTCAGAGGCATCAAGCCTTCTCACCACTGCGGCTTCCCAGGTGGCTCGTGGTTCAGGCAACCGAGGGGAGTGCAAGGGGGAGACGGAAGGCACAGGGACAGGGGTGTTCCACTCCAGAGGCAGGGAAAGCGATTCTGAAGAGCTGATGGATGGAGATACTGGGCCCAATGCATCTCTCTGAATACCTGCGGGTAAAGCAAGGGGTTAGTCCATTAGACCAGTGTTTCCCAAACCGGTTTAGCTGCCTCCTAGCTACCTGTCAGACAGTCCAGGGAACTGGAAGGAGCAAAAACATAGATCTGCTAGAACCGGCTTGGGAAATACTGCATTAGATAAATCAGAGGCTAAGCTTTAAGAGTAATCTCGTGCCATCTTTCATCTAAATTGGCTCTCATCTGTATTTCACTCTGGACCGGTGTCAACAATGTATACAGAAGAGTTTTGATATACAAATAACTGCAGCATTATGTGATACGGTTACAATTAGACATCTCCGTGTAGCATGTGAACAAAGTTAACATGCAGATTAAGGAACAGGAGATGTAATTGTCAGGACCAAACTTCAGGTCCTAAGAGGACAATCAGCTAGGAAAATGGTAAAATACATAGCAGTATAAATGGTGTGAATATCACATAAAATTATTTAAATACAAATGTCTCCTAATAAAAGTCATTGGGACAAAACTGACAAGCATTAGCGGGGCTACATTGAGATTTACATAAACAGATAATTATTTCTTAAGGTCTCTTTACTTGCACTGATCCATAAACAAAGGACAGACTGGATCAACCAAGGCTTGGGGAAATCCCAGCAGAGTGTGAATCAGGGGAGTGAGAAAGGCAGAGCCAGGGCAGCTCTGCCAGAGAGACATGGCCTGGAGGAACAAGAAGGAGGAGGAGGAGGAGGAGGAAGACGACCTTTACCAAGGTGGCTGGAGCCAGAGCAGCCGGAGCAGCAAAATCTTTTAGTGGTGATGCTCAGATGTGGGGTAGTAGCAGAGAGTGGAGGAGGACAGAGTGCCTGGATGAAGAGGAGGACAAGGCAAGGCTGAGTCCCGGCCAGACGGAGGAGTGAGAGAGAGAGAGAGAGAGAGAGAGAGAGAGAGAGGGAGAGGACAGAGTGCCTGGATGAAGAGGAGGACAAGGCAAGGCTGAGTCCCGGCCAGACGGAGGAGTGAGAGAGAGAGAGAGAGAGAGAGAGAGGGAGAGGACAGAGTGCCTGGAGGAAGAGGAGGACGAGGCAAGGCTGAGTCCCGGCCAGACGGAGGAGTGAGAGAGAGAGAGAGAGAGAGAGAGAGAGTGCCTGGAGGAAAAGGATGATGAGGCAAGGCTGAGTACTGGCCAGACGGAGGAGTGTGTGAGAGAAAGAGACAGAGAGAGAGAGGGAGAGGATAGAGTGCCTGGAGGAAGGGGAGGACAAGGCAAGGCTGAGTCCTGACCAGATGGAGGAGAGAGTAAATAGAGAGAGAGATAGAGAGAGGGCAGAGGGCCTGGACGAAGAGGAGGGCAAGGCAAGGCGGAGTCCTGGACAGATGGAGGAGAGAGAGAGAGATAGAGAGAGAGAGAGAGAGAGAGAGAGGGCAGAGGGCCTGGACAAAGAGGATAAGACAAGGCTGAGTCTCGACTGGACAGAGGAGAGAGAGAGACTTTTAAATTCCCTTTATTGACATAAGCACAAACAACGCCAGTAAAAAGCTCACACAAAAAAACATCACACAAATCCACAGAAGTCAGAAATGCCATACTGTCACATTTTTAATACTGGTCCTTGATCATCACCAAGCTCACACAACACTCCGCATTGTCCCCACAGTCGAGAAATCTTGCACGGTATGGGTCAGCAAAGAGTATGTATACTCCACCCTGAGCTGCATCGCCACCAGCCCCACCAGTACAAACTTAGGATCCGTCAACCCAGCCCCTCTCGGCTTATTTTTCCGAGAGAGCCAAATCGCAGGCTTGGCCTGCCCCACCAAAAAGTTTAACATGCACACTTTACCCTTCTCACGCGCCTTGTATCTTCGACCATAAATTAAAAAAGAAATCTACCCCAAACCCACGAAACCACGCCTTCAGCTGCAGGACCATGGTCTCCAGCCTTGCGAACCTCAAAAAAAGATGCACAAAGTTTCATCTTGTCCACAATACGGGTAGTCCCCCACAGAAGGATCTACCACATGTCTGTTCATTGCCACGGCCCCATGCACCACCCTCCACTGCAGGTCAGCTGTGTGCTCCTCTGTGGGGTGCTTGAACAGGGTCTTCCAACAGCCCAAGGGGGAAGCACCTGCTGTTAAAATACACGACCTCCTGGAAGCCACCAACCCTGTCAGAGAGCCCGTGATCAGAACTTTCACACTAAATCCATACAGAGCCTTCCTGAAGGCACCCACAAATGTGGCAGTCTGAAGGAGAATAATAGGCTGCAAGGGCGGGAAAAGCCACCTTCAAATCCCCCACCCCATCCACTACAGACCTCCAAAACCCCTCAGGGAGAACCAAAGAAATGTTGTTGAGGATTGACTGAACAAGACGGCTGGAACAGAAGCCGGTTTCTGTACACAAGACAGAAACAGACTTCCAGGTTCTACACTCTCTGAAATGTCCAAAGCTTTGTAATGCCCACTACCACCATGCACCGTTGGAAAACCCGAATTAGGGGGTTATAAAACAACGGCTCCTCCTCTACGCTGATACACGGCAGAGAGCCAGGCCTATCAACCTGCAGCAGAGGAGACCACACTTTCAGAACGGACTGATTAAACAAGGTGGTCACCGACACTTCCACATCCTTCAGGTCCAGCACGAACAGATGTCTGTCATACCCCGGGTCCTCTTCTCGCTGCACCAACATGTACGCTGTGTCAGCCCATAGTAACCCTACACCCTTCAGGTGTCCACAGGGCCAGCCAGGTCAACAAGTCCCTGAATGCCTTCTCTCACAGGTCCCCAGTTAGCCAAACCAGAAGAAGTCAACAAGCATCTTCTGGTGCCCTCTGAGCAGTGTGGGCCACGGCTCCAAAACCATGAATCGGCGCCACCAGATTATTAGCCACCAACACTCTCCCCCTGTAGGACATCTGAGGAGGGATCTATGACCAAAGAGACCCGGGATACGCTCCAGCAGCCCCTCCCAATTCTTACTAAGGAAGTCCT
Organism: Brienomyrus brachyistius; assembly: GCF_023856365.1. Taxonomy (NCBI): domain Eukaryota; kingdom Metazoa; phylum Chordata; class Actinopteri; order Osteoglossiformes; family Mormyridae; genus Brienomyrus; species Brienomyrus brachyistius. The sequence continues at coordinate 20,778,348 of NC_064540.1, forward strand.
CTAATCCGAAGCGCACACCAAGATACTTCACACAGGCACGTAAGGCACCCGGTAACTTCGGCAGTGCTCGACCCTGTCACTGTCCATTCACATAGCACATACCCTTATTCCAACTGACACAAGCCAAAGGTGTTTTCTCATACAGCTCCAGGCCAGGAGGGGGCGCCTGAACATCTCCTTGCCCCCATATGAACACAGAGACATTGTCAGCAAAAGCAGACAAAACAATGTGCCAAAGGCCTGGCAGCCCCTGCAGCTCAGCCCTCAGCCAACACAGCAAGGGTTCAATGGCCAAGCAGTACAGTTTACCAGACAATGGATACCCCTGCCTGATACCCCTCCGCACCGTTGTCCCCATGCCAAAAGCCGCAAGAGTGGTAAAAAGGAACTTATGACTGACTCATAAAGCCTTTTTCCTGATCAATAGAAGTAACCTCCAAATCGGGCAAATCCAGTCTACACAGGCCCATCACATCATGCGTCAAGAACAGATTGTCCATTTTGGTGCAAGAACTCAATAGGCCTGACCAGGGCGTACCAAGTCCTCCATGCAGCACGCCAACCTATTATAAAGGCATTTTGACAGGATCTTATAATAACTGCACACCAAGGAAAAAGGCCTACAGTTCTGCCACAACCCCAAATCCCCCTTCTTATGGGAGGAGAAGCAGCACAGCCCTCGTACAGCTAGTCGGCAGCCGTCCAGCCCTCAAAGTCCAGTTAAAGACCTCAAACAGATCTGGCTACAACGAGTCCCAGAAATCTTTACAAAATTCCGCTGGTAGGCCATCAACGCCCAGCACCTTCCCAAGCAATAAACGCCGAACTGCTGTTCCTGGAGCCGAAGTTCCTCATCCGGGGCCTCCCTCAGCGCCATCTCCAGGCTAGTCAATCCTGTCAATAACTCCTCTATGCTGGACATATCACACTCTTCTTCACCAAAAAGCGCAGTATAAAAGTCCACGGCCAGCTTCTGCAGTTCCGACGGAGCTGCAGCCAGTGACCCTTCCAGACGCTGAAGGTCGGGCTTGGGTCCTATTGTCTTGCCAAAACTGAAAACGAAAGAACTCACAACATCCATGCCCCTAATCTGAGACATCCCAAGCCGGACCAAAGCCCCTTTCACCCATTCACTCAGGAAGGAATTCAAGGAATTTCTCTTCCCTTCCTAATACACTCACAGTGTCAATGGCATCACCAGCAACCAAGTGCCATCCTCAGGCTGGCTAATCCTGTCAACAACACCTCTATGCTGGACAGATCACACTCTTCTTCACCAAAAAGCAGTCAACCCCAACCACAACAAAAAAATCATGACTATATCGTTGCACATCTTCATATAACCCCCGAAAACACCATAGCCGATGAGTCCCACAGATCAGCCCATAAACATTCACAAACAGGAAAACAGTCCCTACAACTGTACCCTCAACCAGCAGCAGTCCACCGTGCTCCACCTCCCACAGCTGCACACCTGTTATCTCCGCCCTCTCCGAAAACAAAATGGCGACTCCCGCACTCACACATGTACCATGACTGAAAAACGGCCCACCTTGCCACCATAACCTTAAATCCACTTCATTGTCCCCGTCACTATGAGTTTCCTTCAGAAACAGCACATCTAAATGACGCAGCTTCACAAATTCAGCCACCGCTTATCCTTATCTCTTCCACCATTAATGTTTAATGACCCCATGAGTAGCTACTCAATGGAAGTTGTAAGGAAGAAAAACAAATAAAGGAGGACAGAGCAAGATCGAGAAAAAGCTAATTGGTGAGTAACCGGCATCATTTGCCCGCACCGGACCCACAGCCCTGCCATAACTTAGTAACAAATTTTTTCGGTCGATATCTCCTCTGCATCTCCTCATAACTAGCTGTCTTTCCAAAATGTCGAAACGAAGCCAAAAACTTCTGAACATCCGTGAAGAAGCCTAAGAGTGGCACAGACTTCCCATAGCTCTCATCCAGAAACTCGTTAACCTCCTGCAAGGTCCAATTAACGGGTCGACCAAGTTCGTATCCCTCAAAAGCACCACCACTGCCTTACTCATACGTGACGCTGACACAATACTGTCACATCCTACCTGCTCTCCCACACCTAGCATGACCTCTGCCCCAGTCACCTTGGGATCAGTCTCACACCTAACCCCGTGCCGCAGTGAAAACTGCCTGGTGCCCATCAGATCTGGATGGCATCACGGCACACTATCGAGAAACACAATCGCGCGGTGCACAGAAACTCAGCAATCACCGGAACACAAAAAGAAAAATTAAAAATTAGAAAATACATGGAACTCTTGCACCAGCCACAGGTGGCTACTGTGCACTCTCACACGCTCTGCCCACTCCCAAGCAGACACTCTGACAGAGAGAGAGAGAGAGAGAGAGAGAGAGCTGAGGCACATATGAACAGGAGCGCAGAGAGGCATGCAAGTGCACACAGACACGTTTGTATGTTTATCTTTGTGGGGATCACCCATTCAAATAAGTTGAATTAAATCTGGTCCCCACATTTGGTCCTTATGACAAAAGATAGGGCCGGGTAGGGGTAAAGGTCATTGTTGGGATTAGTCATTCCGGCACAAATGAATGGAGAGTCCTCATAAAGATTTAAATACGTGAACTCTGTGTGTGTGCATATGTGTGTGTGCGTGTGTGAGTGTGTGCGAGCGGGTATACCCATCCTTATTGGGACACAATGTCCCCATAACGTGATAAATATCAGTTTTTTTTCTCTTATGGGGACCTTCCTGTGTGTGTATGTGCGTGCGAATATGTGTGCGTGCGTATGTGCGGTGTGTGTGTGTGTGTGGTGTATGTGCGTGTATATATGTATGTGCGTGCGTATTTGTGTGTGTGTGTGTTTGCGCGTGTGTGTGTTTGTGCGTGTGTGTGTTTGCGTGTGCGTGCGTATTTGTGTGTGTGTGTGTTTGCGCGTGTGTGTGTTTGTGTGTTTGCATGTGTGTGTGTGTGTGTGTTTGCACGTGTGTGTGTGTGTTTGTGTGTTTGCATGTGTGTGTGTGTGTTTGTGCGTGTGTATGTGTGTGCGTATTTGTGTGTGTGTGTTTGCGCGTGTGTGTGTTTGTGCGTGTGTTTGTGTTTGCGCCTGTGTATGCATATTGTGTGTGTGTGTTTGCGCGTGTGTGTGTGTTTGTGCGTGTGTGTGTCTGTGCGTGTGTGTGTGTTTGTGCGTGTGTGTGTGTCTGTGCGTGTGTGTGTTTGTGCGTGTGTGTTTGTGCGTGTGTGTGTTTGTGCGTGTGTGTGTTTGTGTGTGTGTGTGTTTGTGTGTGTGTGTTTGTGTGTGTGTGTGTGTGTGTTTGTGCGTGTGTGTTTGTGTGTGTGTGTGTGTGTGTGTGTACCCTCACCGTGGTCCGCTGCCAGCCCAGGCCCGCGCTTGAGCAGCAGTAACACCTTGCTGCCCCCGGCCTGGATGAGCTCGATGGCTCTGGTGTGTGTGATTCCCTGGGTTGGCTCCCCGTTAATCTCCACTATCTGGTCCCCCACCTGTTTACAGAAAAAAATATTAAGATCACCCCAAACCTTAAAGTCCCTAAAACATCCTAACGTTTATAGCTCAGAAGATCCAAACAAGCTCACTCCAGAGGCTTTGGGTGAATGTTACACACTCTCCATATCCTCTCTTTTAACAGTATTTCCTGTGTTTTGTATAAAAATAAGAGCCCAGGTTCAAACCTCCAGCAGTCCACATCTCTACATGTATAATCACAGTGGTGGAAAGTTCAGATCCAGAAAGTACAAATCCAGACCAAGGTTTTGTTTCAACCAACCAACCAGTTGAGTATAAAGAGTCACAGTCACAGAGTACTTAACTGGTTGGCTGAAACAAAACTGTGGTCTAGATTTGTACTTACTGGACCTGAACTTTTCACCTCGGCATACATACACCAGCCAGCTGATATCCTGCTCCTACTACCTCAGACCCCTAGAGGCCAGTGTATGCAGACTCACATGTATCCTGCCGTCCAGCTGGGCAGGGCTGTCCTCTGCCAGCCGTAGGATGTACAGGCCCATATTGTACTCCTTTCCCCCTCGCAGGCTGAAGCCAAACCCTCGAGGACCACGGTCCAGCTCCACCGTGAAGCAGCCCTGTGCCACACACACACACACACACACACACACACACACACACACACACACACACACACACACACACACACACAATCAGGGATTGTGATTCTTACTGTCACTGCTCTGCTCTCCCATTCCCTTCACAAGACCCCCATTCCACCCCTGGAGGAGGAACGGGCACGACTCACCTGCCGGGGCCCTTCTATGCACACGCTGCTCTGCTCGTTCGCCCCCCGCGTCCTGTAACTCGCCCGAGAAGAGCCGTCCCACTTCTCCTCCATTTCCAGGTTGCACCTACATGCCAGAAGAGCATCTGTGATTCGCCCTGAGATGTGACAGACCATCTGAATCCTAATCAATCACTGCAGCAGTGAGAGAAACTTCGGTGGGGATTCCCAGAACATTTTGGGCAACACCAACTCCTGCTAATTATTCATCATTTTTTCAGGCTCCCAAAGCTACTGCCCCCTCCCCCAATAAGAGAAGTAAGGGAATGTCCCCCACTAGACAGCAGCGGCACAGTTCAGTTATTTACAGGAATGGCACTAAACAGTTCGCTTTGGAGTTAAAATACACCTAGAGACACGCGTGCCGCGTATTTACAAGACGGAGAGGGACGGCCTCGCTTCTGCGTGTTAGCGCCTGAACGCTAACGGAGCCTGGGACTGCACATTGGATTAAAGGGGGTGCACGGGTAATCTCGTTTAAGGGGAAGATGAAAGCAGAGAGAGGGAGACAGAGCTGCCATTTATTTGCCAGTAATAACCCAGCCGCTCTTTTTCTGGCTCAGTAGCTTAGCACGGGCCCCTGGTCATAAGCAGCAGATTATCCATACGGAGCTTCCCAGGGCCCCAATTCAATAGGGCCGCAAGACAAGCTTGTCGCTAAGCCTTCAAAAGCATGTCTCTTGGGACAGCAGACGCTTATACACTAGGGCTCGTGCAGATGTGTTGGGGGGGGGGGGGGGGGGGATGTATTATTTATGCCACATGTGCTTGTTAGCTTGTTAGTTGATGCTGCATCTCGTACTGGAGTCAGAGGAACAGTAGTCGAATGACTGTTTTAGTTCTGTCCGGGAATGTAAGCCTGGTCAATGAGATGATAAATGTCACAGGGTGCACTGGTACCGGTCATCTCTTGTGGCTGGCTGCTGGCCCATGGCTCGGTGCTGCAGGGCAGGGCTGTTTTTGGCCGAACTGGCAGCAGATGGGGGCCCAGTGTATTCTGGGAGACGGACAATAGTTGGTCAGTTGAGAAAACACACGGTAACAATTGCCCCAAAGACGCACACAAAATCTGTACTGCATCAGGAACCTTTTGGTTTGTTAATGTTATGAGTTGCGTGTCCTCAAATTGAGGCCATAGCACACATCTGTTCTGGGAGACTTTAATCAGTGTCATCTACCTTTTAAAAGCAAATATTTTTACTATAATGCGTTTTACAGCAGTTAAGTGTAACTAATTATAAATGTAGGCACAAACATTTAAATTCCATTCATTGGATTGCAAATCCCTGCAGCATCATAGTCAATTCCAGATTACAAATTTCACAATAAGAAGTCTCATCTGCATAAGTGATTCAAATAATTATGACCATAAGGTTGCTGGTTCACATCTCAGGAAGGGTTATGCATTTGCGCCCCCAAACAAATCACTTGATCTATTTTTACATGGAATATCTACAGTGGAATAGTAGGATATTCAACTACATAAAGGGATTGATCTGGTGACACGTTCATAAATACAAATTATTTATTTCTTTTTTTTAGGAAAAACTTCTCATTTAAGAACATTCTCCAATACTTAACATTATTATAAAACACTTTAAAAAGAAGTAGGCAAAAACCCATTTGTAAATTACGGCTGCAAGTATTCCTGTCTGCACACAGAGCAATAGCTGTCACAAAGACACAAACACATTTGTCTACTGGAATTTTACTACATTTCCCAGCAGCCCCTGCATCAAGTATGCTCTTACCATCTGCCAGGACCACTGACAGGGTTATGGAATTGCCAGCGTCCTTGATGAGTTGCACAATGTCGCTGTGTGACAGCTGCACGATGGACTGGCCATTAACGGCCAAGATGCGATCTCCCACCTTGAGCCGGCCACAGCGATCAGTGGGGCTGCCCTCAATGATGCGGCCGATCTTGTGTGGGATCACTTTGGCAGGGAAATAACCATATGGTATTAGGTTAGACAATAAATATAAAGCCCAACAGCAGTCATCTAAAGACACTCACAGCCTGCATAATCAATGACATCACACACCCAAGGCCGGGCTGGGATCACCTCAATACAGCCACATCTTATATCCTCCAAGGACATGAACAAGCAACTAATCCAGCAGACAAGAAGAAACACAATGCTCCGTCCAAACATTAAACCTGCACCTAGAATATGTGAGCGAAATCCACACAGACAGGGAGACCATGCAGACTCACACACTCAGACAGAGCAGGGGCGGGATTCGAACCCTCAACCCTGGAGGTGCGAAGCAGCACTGTGTCACTCTGCCTCTCCTTAATATGCTTATTAAGTCCAGATTATTACAGAAACAACCTACAGGTATTTGCATAATGAATACATAAGACGTAAGAGTTTAAGATGACATTTGTGCAGTGCTGATGGGGCTCTCCACAGGGCCATTAAAGGTCAGGGTGATTGTGTGTTTGTGGGTGTGTGGCCTGCTGGGGGGGCTCTGACCTCCAGGGGGGGGCTTGCTCTTGGATGTGAGGATGACGAACCCAAAGCCCTCGCTCTCTTTGCGCTGCAGGACGATGTCATAAGGGTGGGGCTCGGCCTGACCTAGCGCTTCTGCACGGGTCAGCCTGGGGGAGCCGTTCAGCAGGGCAGGGGTCGCCAACTGCTGGCCCCCGTCTGCATCCCCACCATCTGGGAATAGACGATCAGACGACAAACTCACCAGGGCAGCAGTATACCCGTGGATTCTGTACATTCTTTGTGATGTTTTTGAGCTCCTTGCTGACAGTTTTTAGATCTTTCTTAATAGAACATCGACCACGGTCACCGGAAGCTTCCACGCACCCCTGTAGATAACAGTCCTGCGGACGGTCAGCAGGACCTGGCCGTTGCGGGCAGCATTGGTCATCAGATCCAGCACCTGCTTGTGTGGCCTACCCTTGACCACAACACTGTCGATAGCTATGAGCTCGTCTCCTGCCCGGAGATGACCTTCCTTCTCGGCCGCCCCGAGGGGCACGATGGCGCCGATGTAGACCTGCCGGGGGGCGACATCATGGAAGCTGCTTAGTGGATATGAGCCGGTAAAAGCACATTCCCCATGGATACGGGTCAGCGTGGCCGCTTGGGATGCAGCGGGTGGAAATGAACAAATGGCTCTTGAGCCAACGGGAGCAGAACAGAACACAGATGAGCCAGAACTTAAGGGCAAACAGAGCCGCCTTGGACTGCGGGTGTCCCTGTCTCACCGGCTGTTTGGAACTTTCTCCACCCAGAACTCGGAACCCGAATCCCGACTCCTGGTTCCTCTTGATGAAGATGTCCAACTCCTTTATCACTGGGCCTTGGGGGGGAAGGGTAAATATAAGCCATGCTTCTGAACCAGATAAGTAACATAACATCCTAAATATACCCTACACACATATAAATATATGGCATCATTTCCAGTGATTCACCTCTTCCATTACCCAGCCCTCTCTACTTTCTGCTTCTGAAGCATCGGTTTTCACTACAGCTAACCAGTTAATGACCTCTTTCTGCAGAGATTTTTCCAGGGAACCCAGTCTGAGATGAAGTACTTTGTGTTTACGCTCTTATGCCCTCTATCTCGATGGCTGGTTATGCTACATACTTCATAGATGAAAAGACACAAAGCTTTCCATGTGAGGCAGGTCGAAGAAACTGACTAGCCTAACTGTAATTTAGCTGATTTAAACTTAGCATTTATGATATTTTTGTGCTAATGTTGTTGATTCCTTTTTTAATCTGAATTTAAATCAGTTACCTCAAGTGCTTATACTTACTAAGGCTGCTTTGTTTTTAAACTATTTCAGTACATTACATGCCCCAGTTCAAGTTGCTAATTGTCAGTTAAAAAACTGCATTCTCCTCTGGCCTTTTTCTTATTTGGCATGATAATAGAAAAATAGTATTAGCATGATCACCTCCACGCCCCAGCTGTAATTTGGGGGAAAAAAATCCATAAAGTTGCAAGGATTTAATTAACTTCTGACCTAAGATGAACAATAAAGGATGCAAAAAGCTGGAGTCTGATAATGGGGTCAACACCAAGACTGACTGATGGAGAAACACATTTTTTTTTTTGGCTATTTAAATATAATTTTGGAGCATTATCTTGACAAATTAGCATGATAAATGAGTCAGTATTTTTCACTTTTTGATGCTGTACTTAAAGGTACATCTTCCCACCTAGACTCACCCGTACTCTCCACCACAGCTTTGGACGTTGCGTAGAGCTCGGTGGGGTCCAACCTAGGGGAGCTCGGCCTCATGCAGCTCGGTGGGGGCTGCGGGGGTGCTTCTGGGGTAGGGTCTAGAGCCTCGGCATTAGACATCATGTCCTGCTTCTGTGAGAGCTAACGAAACCAACAGGATGTAGTTAAGGACCTGAATGTACCCAAATCTACCCCTAGAAAGGACCTGGCTGTTGTGTCCAAATGCAGTGTTTCTCAAACAGGTCCTCAGGGACTCTCAGCGTTCCATATTTATACTTTCTTACAGCTCCCAGGGAATTAGGAGAGAGCAAAGATGTGGACCGTCTGGGGGTCCTCGGGGGCTGGTTTGAGAAACACTGTCCTAAAGGTACTTAACCTAATTTTTGCATGATCATAATATTCAATTACTCAAAGAGGTTTAGAAAATGCATGAAAAACAGTTACACGTTTCACTGTAAGCGAAGGAAGAAACACATCTATTAAATTAGTAATTAATGAGCTGGAAAATTATTTGGAACAAAGCAAAGAAACAGGTACAAAATGCCAGTGGTTATATCAACAAATTGAGGATTTCTGGCTAAGGACGGGAAAGCGATGTTTTACAATATAGCCACTTAAAGTATCATCCTGAATTTAGTCCAGTTTAGACAAGCCAGTCTGCATTAAAAGAGCTCTCCCTTACTGCCTGGTACCACAAGCTGACATATATAAAGCTCCTACCACCAGTCTTCACTAATCACAGAAAGGGTGCAATGGATTGGAGCGGCAATTAAGCAAGCATACAGTGATGAAATATTTTGCTTTTACTTACAGGTTTCAGGGATTTCACTGGGGACGTTTGGCCTTAAAAGAGAGGAAAAATGAAAATCAATAAAGGGGGTGTAAGCCAGAGGCCCAAATACAAGTGAGACATCAGTTTAATGAGACTGGTGTGCAGGGGTGGAGATATCAGGACTAAAAAGTACAAATCCAGACCAAGACTTTGTTTCAACCAACCAGTTGAGTATAAAGAGTCACGATCACAGAGTGATTGACTGATTGGTTGAAACAGAATCTTGGTCTGGATTTGTACTCTTTAGTCCTGAAATCTCCACCTCTACTGGTGCGTCAACATGTTAGTGACATGTCACTGGGGGCCAAGCACAGGATCTGTGCTTTTGCACGCTCATAATTCATCTCTAACCCATGACGCCTCATACAATGTTGGGTAAAATGGCCAGAGCTGTGCCACAGTTATCAAACTGAATCCTTTGCTTCCGCAGGGAAACACTTCAGCAGGTGTTTAAGGTGGAAACTCTTAGATGACTGGGATCACATCTTATTTATATCTACCACTAGGTGGCACTAGGTGCAAAATCAAAAGAAGCAGGCAGCACTCACGTTTTCTGAAGCACTATATGGACACGTTGCTTCTAAAGATAAAATATGTTTTAAAAAGCCCACAGATTCCTTTAATTTTATCCCTGTCTAGAGGTGAAACCGAGGTCACCGGGTCTTTTCCACCGTGCGTGAGAAGGTTCTGAGAAATTATTTTTCTCCCTCTGAGAAAGCAAGATGGTGGGCATGAATTAAAGATCTAGGGTCAGTCGATTGTCATGGAGTAGGAGCTGTCTGTCTCAGAAGGGTTTCAGGAGGGTGTTCCATTAAGCAAAATTTTCTCAGTTAGCTGGGTTAACTTAAGCTAGAATACGAGTTCAAAGAAGGAGCATTCCTATTGGATAGTCACGACTGTCTTAAGTTAACCCCAGCTAAGTGAAAAAGCCTGCTTTGTGGAATATCCCCCTGGACAGTAGAGCAGCAGAGGTATAACTAAACTATAACTAAACATACAAACAGGAAACAACAACAACAACAACAATAATAATAATAATAATAATAATAATAATGATGATGATGATGATGATGATGATGATGAAATCACCAAAAAAGAGCAGTAATGTCACAGGCCTGATGGTGAGCTTGGGGGGGGGGGGTTTACACACACTGAGAAGCCAGGAAGGATGTGCACCTCCGCCACCAAATATCACCAGCCAGTAGGTGACGCGTGGGTTTAAGACCGTGTGAACATTCAGTTCCCCAGTCGGGATCAAAGCTGCCCTGGTGGGTTGGCTGGAGACCAAAGACAGACCCCCACCCTCACCTACCCGATAAGCCAGGATGTCTGCAGGCTTACATAATCCCCCCACCACCACCACCCTCAACCAAATCAGGAGCTGAAATCATTATGCCTCTCTGAAACTGCATGGGAGGGGTTTTTAGTATAAATAACCTGCGGGAGATGAAGGTGGAGAATCAAGCAGGGTGATGGGATTGGGTGGAGAACGTGCGTGTTAGGAGAGCTGTGCACTTAAGCCGGCGAACGGGGAGACTGAGTAGGTCCATGGTAATGACTACTGCAGCGCCGGCAGTTAGCCTTAGTAATGCTACCATACATATATATATATATATATATATATATATATATATATATATAGATCCATATCACGTCGACAGACCAGGCGGGTGAGAGAATCAAGAAGATTATGGGAGAGGGATATATCCTGAAAGCTATTCCTTTATATCCCATCTACTGTGACAGACAAACAGTAGCAGATGCTTTTTTCCAAGACAACATGCACTTTTATTAGAGAAAGCGGGGCCACACGGTCCCTGGAGTATTTGGGGTTTAAAGGATTTGCTCAGAGGACCCAGTGGTGACATCACTCTGCTGACCCAGGCATCTGAACCGGTGAGCGCAGCTTCCGAACCCACTGAGCCACAAAAGCTCCCCTGAATGCGGTTAAAAACAAAAAAATTAAACACATTATTCTGTTGCAAGCCTAAACAGAAGCCCTCACGGGAGAATCTGTATGCAGGGGTACAAGGTAGAGATTCAGCAGAACTGAGGAAACGGGTTTATCAGCATCCGCTTAGCCATGGAACCAGGCTAAAAACTACACCCACCGAGCAAAGATTAAGGCCCCCGAAGACGACTTATCAGGGAACCTACGTTTTTCGTGTCCCATCTTCAGGCATGAAAATGACTCCCTAAATGAGAATGATCCTTCCACTTTACCGTCTTCTATTAGAACGATGCTGTTGATTCTATTAATATTTATAAATACAGAAATGTATAAATACTTCGGCAAGTGTCAAATTGAGGCAAAAAATGGAACTGAGGAAGAGAAAGGGAAAAATATGCAAGTGATGGGGAGGGTGTAACTCAAGTGGGAGAACAAGGAGGGATTCATTGTAGTTCCGTATTATTTTCCACTTTATATAATATGTTTCAAAGCTTTGGAAACACCCCTACTTTGGCAACGGAATCAGAGCAAGTTTGAAAATGAGGCACAGGCAGGAGGAAAAGATGACGGAGACAGAGGTGAATGACACCTGCTGGTTTCCTGACCCGAACCCTGTAGTGTCTTAGCAAGCAGCACCACCTTCATAATTCTTGAGCCGAAAAGTGGTACAAGGCTCGGAGGCAGATTGTAACTCTGAGCCGGATTGAAGACCTGAGTGTGCCACTAAGCTCCTAAAAAGGAGGCAAACTGTATTATTGTGCGTGGCGCGTGCCATGTGCAATTCGCTTATGGTTCTGGGGTATGCTGACAGTGAAATCTGCCTGAAGAGTTTCCTCAAAAAACAGCGCTTTATGAGATTTTGCCTGGATTAGTCAAACAAATAAGAAACCACAACACAGACTTAAAGGCGGGGACTGATTTGAGTGATGAAACGGAGCCTCTGAATGTATTATCCAGGCAAGCCTCTACTATCGTTCAGGTGATTAGAACATAATGAGAACATTGACTAGCTGCCACTGTAGATGGTGCGATCTTAAATGCCTTCAGGAACAGACCAATCCTCGTGTCCTTCAAGAGCCACCAAACAAGCAAACGATTAAATAAAGATTAAAGTGGCGAAAATGGAGAGGAATGTCAGAGGATGCAGTTCTATGTACATCTTTGTACACGTCGCAGCACAAGCGCAGTTCCTCTCATTGTCTCTGATAAGCTACTCAGACCAGCCCCTCAGCTCACCCACCTCCTCTCAGCACCAGGACGCTGACCTCGCTGCCCACCGGCAGATCCTTCAAGATGTCCACCACCTGGGCATGGCTGAGCGTCTGCACGTTCTGCCGATTGATCTCCTTGATGACGTCACCCTTCATCAGGCCACGGCACCACTGAGCGTCCAGTATCATCTTGACTTTTTGGCCCAGTGGGCAGTCAGCGATGGCAAAGCCGAAACCTCCAGGACCCTTCACCAGGAGAACGTTCACCAACTCGGGCTGCAGAAGGGACTGGTTGGGCCTTTCCAAGGCAGCAGGCAGGGCAGCAACCAGGGGTCTACCACTGGAGTCAGTGGTGAGGTAGTGGAGCTCTTGGGAAGACGCTCTCAAGGTGTCTGCCTTCACGAGCAGCGGCTGCCCGTTGATGAGCGGCACGGCCGTCACCACCTCGGCACTCACTTCTGCGTCATCGTCGGCATCTGCGTCTTCTGGCAGCGGGTATCCCCGGCACAGCACCATATCCACATACTGATTGACGGGGATGGACTGGAACATCTGCACCACCTCGGCATGGGTCTTCCCCAAGACGCACGTGCCGTTGATGTCCACGATGACGTCGCCTATGTGGGGAGGGCGGGGTGGTGAAGACAGTAGGTGAGAATGTGAATGAGGAACCAGAGATGAGATATAGAATGGTGGAACGAGGAAATCGGTACGAAGAAATGAGAAAGAAGAGATGAGAAAACGTAGAAGATAATAAGGGTTTAAAGGGATGCCAAATACTATATCATCCCAAAATCCTATTGATTCCACTTGTCATAGTCGTTGTCCATAAACCTACAATGGCTTACTCCTTGCGTTGATCAATCCCTCCCTGCTTCTCGCTCTTTCTGTCCATGGCTCCCGGGGCAGATCAATGCCGTGAAGGCGGATGAGGCTGTTTTCTTAGCATCTTACATCATTGAGATTCCTGTTGAGATTCGTTGTACCAAAGCTGCAGCCCAGAGAGCCAGATCGATAATAGCGTGCTGAGATCAGATGGCACGGTCTCACGCAGACATTGGTGGCGAGTTCGCCCCAAGTCCCAGGTGGGGGTCTTTAATGAACCTCGATCCACTGGAAGACTTCAGCTTGATGGGTACGCTCATTATACGGCGCAACTAATTTGCATACTGTGCACCCCTAATTCCAATGACAGCCTTACAGGATTGGTTACATGTTAATATCTCTCCCTGCTGCAGCAGGACACAATTACAAAAAAAAAATCTCCTTTGCAAGTTAAAACAATCTAGATGATTCTACATCAGCCCTGCAGTCTGCTGGCAGTTTCGAAGGGGGTGAGATCATTTTGCTACAGCAAGGCTGTGGTCCAGCAGGTTTTAAATTTTAATTATTAACACCTGAAACAGGATGAGATGATTTGCTAAGAAAATTAAAGGTAATTTTAGGTTGCCGAGTGCAAGGCTAAAACCAATGTAACGTGTTGGCCTTGAGGCTTCTGCAATGCTGTCGAGGGGCGCAGAAGGGCAGAGGTGTAAAGTTCGGGTCCAGAGAGTACAAATCCAGACCAAGGTTTTGTTTCAACCAACCAGTTGAGCATAAAGAGTCACAGTCACAGAGTGTTCAACTGGTTGGTTGAAACAAAACATTGGTCTGGTTTGTAGTTTCCGGACCTGATGGGTTAGTGGAAATGGGGCACTGCCAGCACATACCGGAGGCGATGGTATTGTCATGGGCAGCTGGCCCGTCGCTCAGGACGTTCTTGACCTGTAGAAACTCGTGAGGCCGGTCGCCACCGATGATGGTAAACCCAAAGCCCTGGGCACTCTTCCTGAGGGTCGTGCGGATGATCACCCCCTGCAGCTGGGAGGGGTCCAGTGTGAAGATACCCAAGCTGCCATCTTCTGTTAAATGGTGGGGAAAAGCAGCAGAGATTGAGAGGGGAGGAGCTGTCCTCGCCCAATGAATCATCCGGCTTCCTCTCCTTTGCCAGAGTCAGGAAACAAATTTGGAACCCGGCTTGGATGAGCCAAAGTGCTCCTGCCTTCAAAAGCTGCCTACTGCTTCACACACTGGGGGGGTGGGGGGGGAGTTGAGGGGGTAAAAAAGACAGCTGCAACAACGGTAATGACAGCCTGCCAAAAGGCTCAGCGCAGCCCGGGACCGTCTGACAGAATCAAGTACTTGCTGAACGTTTCCGCTCACGGACTGTCTTTCAGTGCTGCCTCGAGATTCCTGTCACTTCCAGCTTAATGAAAATGGACATTTCCTTTGATTTCTGGCCACAAACTGAAATGAATCGCCATTGCTCTTTTCCGTGAATCTGGAGCACTGACACATCAGGAAGACATATCTGATTTCACAATTTTTAAAAATCAGAAAACACCAAAATGCTGATGTTGTACTCCTGCCTGTCAAGCAAGCTTTGGAAGTATTGTGAGAGTCTTGGTGGTTGAATCAAGTTATTAAAACTAAAGGATGTTTTTCAGAGAAGTCAAGCTTGATCAGTTTTATGGGCCTGATGGAAGACAGATTTCCAAATGAAGTAACCACTCAATGAAGCTGATGTGGACATTCACCTGCTAATCAAACACCCTCTCCGAGGAAATCGCACACAGCACTTCATCCAGACACTCCACAGAAACCCTAAAGACAGGAGACATTTCCCGGTGCCCTGTCATGCGGTGTATCAAAGCTGGTTGGAACGCATATCATGTGTTTGCGAATCAGAGCAAAAGGGTCAATTATTTTTGTTAGGTGGCAACGGCAATGCAGGGACTGAAGAAAGTTCATTGGGTTTCCTCTCTCAGTATTGATGGGGATGGGGCAGGGAAATGGGTCCAGACAAACACCGACTGCAAAGAAAATTATACGCATGGGTCCAACTGCAGTTCTAAGATGTAGGGTTGGCCAGAGGAATCTCTGGAGAGCTTGGGGGTGAATGTTCACATGCTTCACATGCAAGGTCTGTAGGTCCATCTTAAAAAAAATGTCTTGATTTCTTCCTATTTACATTTCAGAAGTTCTATGACTGGCAGGATTTTACTCAGCCTGGGAGGGCAGGCTTGTGATTGGGAGAGCCAGCCCCCCCCCCTATTCTGGGCCTGGATGGGAACCCCTTGAGATGACCATAAGCCTTACCCCCTTCATATTTCATAGTCTATTCTCACTGTTACAAACCTCCTGAGACATGACAGACCCTGTATTTTTCGCTATGTTTTTAGCCTCTGGGACCTACTAAACTGCCAACGCTTGGGGAGTTGAAGGGCAGATCAGCCCCGGTTATGGGCCTGATTCAGATCTCACCATGAGTTTTTATGACTCACATGACTCTTGATTCATTACTGCGGCCTGCCAGACTATACACGATTGCCCCCTTCACTTTGCTGGTGATCAGTCACCCTGATGAAGGACTGAGTTAGTGGCTGCATAACGGAGAACACAGAGGGAGTCTGGGCATAGATTCAGAGACTCAACGTGTGTTGGCTGCCTTATCCTGCAGTCTCTGGCGAGCCGGTCTTCAGTTATCATTTTCACTTACAGGGAAAAATATGCTGCATCTTCAATAATATCTTTAAAGTTTCTTATTAATAGGATGTTTGGTATCTGAAAGCATGTGTAGTGATTTGTGGATGTGCTAGTGTGTTTGTGGGATTTCACCCAGAACTACAGCTAGACCTTCAGTTAATAGAGGATTCCGTCATCTGCCATGTCCTGTCAGTGGCTGGAAAACGGGGATGACAGTGAGCTTCCCAGCACACAGAAAAGCTTAGGTGCCTTAGTGGATACTACAAGATAAGTACTTTGGGGTGATGGGGGTTGGGGTTGCGCCTCGATCAGCTCGCCACAGATCTCCTGGCAGGCAGACATACCCAACTCAGCACTGGCACACTGTGCCCTGAGGCTCAGGCGTTCTGGAGCGAAATGGGAAATCAAGTTCAGCACGGAAAAAAAAATATTTATCTCCATTTCCTCTAGCGATCTAAGGAGAAGCACTGATTCCTTGCACAGTCAAAAAAAATTCCCCGACACAATGGGGAAAGAGTGTACACGCACACACCCACACATACGCGCACACACACACACATACACGCACACACACACACACACACACACACACATACGTGCACACACACACACATACACGCACACACACACACATATGTGCACACCCACACATACGCGCACACACACACATACACACATACGTGCACACACACACACATACACGCACACACCCACACATACGCGCACACACACACACATACGCGCGCACACACACACACACATACGTGCACACACACACACACATACACATACATGCACACACGTACACACACACTAACACACACATGTGCACACACATGCACAAACCCACACATACACGCACACACACACGCGCACACACACACTCACACACACAAGTGAACACACATGCACAAACCCACACATACATGCACACACACACCCACACACACTCACACACACAAGTGCACACAAATGCACAAACCCACACATACGCGCACACACACACGCACACACACACAAACACAAGTGCACACACATGCACACACACACAAACCCACACATATGCACACACACATGCACACACCTACACAAATACACACACACATGCACGCACACACACACACCCAAACATATGCAAGCACGCACATGCACACACACACACACACACACACACACACACACACACAAAGCTAAACATCCGGCTGGCTCTGACAAACCATTTCACACCAATTATTTATTTATTTATTTAATTTGCACATCCTGTAAACTAAGCAGTTGTTTGACGTAAACAGCAGCTCAGTGAATCACAAACCTCAGAGGCAGTGAGCTTTTCAAACTGCAAGATGAGGATCATTCATAATTCAGATTATTTACAGACTAGCATTTCATGTCCCTCCCGCAGAAAACCCCCGACTGGGTAACCTGCCAGGCTTTCACCTTCCCTCACGCTGCACGCCGTCTGACCGCTTGCAGTGACGCCCGCCACCTCGAGCAGTGCAGAGGCTGCTCCCCTGAACACATAAAGAATGCTGCCTACATGCCCAGACATAATTTCAGCACATCTGTTTTGTGCCCAACACGGGGGCGTCAGAAATACCGGGGATGGGGGGGGGGGGGGGGGGGGACATGCCACCCCCAATTATCGGCAGATCCTCCCCCCACCGTGAATAAAATAAGAGTGTGTTCCTTATCGTTGTCAGTTAAAGCATTACTAAGGCCAATTTGCTACACAGGCAGAGTGCAAGCATGAAACATACAAGAAGACTATAGTCCTACAAGACGAAATCATCTTATCATATGGATTAGTTTTTTTTTTAGTTATGTTTGTAGTGAAACTGTACTTTAAACAATGTTAGTGTTAATGTTAGTGTATTAAATTATGAAATCTTTATTATTCTAAAATAATTTTTAAATCCTTTCACTACAGTATGTGACTGTTGCATGCGTGCCCATTACGATGTTGTGATACATATATATTGCACACCCCCCACTGGTCCATCCATCCACACACCCACCCACATTCCAGCTGCTTATCCTGGTTACACAGTGTAATATTTCTCATCACTTAACTTACTGCATGAGGTCAATTAAGGCATCATTAGTGCTTGTATCAAAATGCACAAAAAAAACACATGTTAACAAAGCTGGCTTGATGAAGTGTACATGGGGGGGGAAGGTGCATTCTTCCATTAGTATCATATTTGATTATGTCTTGCGATTTTTTCCTCATGACAACATGGGTTTGGGTTCTCAATTACATTGTTTGTGTTTGGGCAACATTGGCACTGGAGACAGAATATTTTAGGATGGAATCGTTGTTTACATTTCTGATTCTCAAAACTAGAGCACATGCAAGAGAGGCTGTACACCCCCACCTGCGATGAACAGGAGACAGAGGGGTGAACAGACTGGCGGCAGAAGGTGGGGGGGCGAAACTGGGCTCACCTGAGCTGCAGAGAAGCTAAGTGCAGGATTGGCAGATTACTGACCAGGAGTGTGTAAATTCGCAGTGTGTGGGTCATGTGTATATATACCAAATGTCCCCAAAATGACATTCTGGGGACATTTTTTTGACCCCAGGTCAGGTTGGGGAACATGCACTGGTTCGGCATGTTGGCGCACCCACCACACAACAAAACATCACGGGATCCCGATTGGCGACCCTCTCTGGCCGACATGCGGTCCAGTCCCACCCTCTTGAAATACCCATCTATCTGTCACGGCCAGGTGTTACGTGGGCGTCCCCTTGGCCTGGTCTAGCCGCTCGGGTTCTCAGCAATGAGGATTCTGTGAGCTGGATCACCCTCAGGGAAACGCGCCACATGGCCGAGGTGTCATAAATGGCTCTCCCTCACAATGCAGGTAATGTGCCTCATTGGGGACTCCAGCAATGAGGATCCAGTGAGCTGGATCACTCTCAGGGAATCGCGCCACATGACCACAGTGCTGTAACTGAGGCTCCCTCATAATGCAGGTAATGTGCCTCATTGGGGACTCCCTGAGCTACTGCTCGCTCTACACAAAGTCAGACCAGCGGTCATCCCCACAAGGGGAAACCCAATTTTATAAAAATCTGTGAATGCAATTAGAAAAATAACAGCATCAAAAGTCTTTTGTTTCATTATTTATCATTAAGGTTAGGGCTGGGTAGGGGTTAGGGTTATCATTGTTGGGATTAGGGTTTCGCCCATGGAAATGAATCTACGGTGCAAACAAAGATATGAATACAAATGTGTGTGTGTGTTTGTGTTGCTTATGTATATGTTAAATTTTGGCGACCAAATGTCTCCACAATGTGATTAAAAACCCATTAGATTGACCTTGTGGGGACAATTTTTTCAAGGGGAAACCGAATTTTATAAAAATCTGTGACTGCAATAAAAAAACTACATATTCCAAAAGTCTTGTTTGGTTGCTTAAGTTTATGGTTAGGGCTGGGTAGGGGTTAAGGTTATCATTGTTGGGATTGGGGCTTTTCTCATAGAAATGAATGGATGGTCCCCACAAACATATAAGTACAGACATGTATGTGTGTGTGTGTGTGTGTGTGTGTGTGTGTGTGTGTACATGCATTTCTGTCACACACGCATGCAAAAAGTACTATACATAACAGTACATGGAATAGGATGGAAAAACTCATTTAGAAAAGCAATCTAATCAGTGAGGTCATATTCTCCCAGGAATGGATTTCACCCTCGGATTCAGTGGTTTCAAATGGTAATTAAAAATGGCATTCATGATGAAGTGAAAGCAGTTTTTTTTTTTTTTTGTAAAGACACAGTCGACGTCTATCTCCTCATTAGCGCACCTCTTACAGTATGTATTCTCCTGCAATCAGGTGCCAGACAGTATGCTGAAACGCCCCTCCCCCACCTCGCCTCCGGCCATATGCTGCAGAATCAGTGGGGATGCCCTGGTCAGCGCTACCATGACAACCGCATCATCGCCTACAAATAACACTGATGGCAGACAGAAGCCTCTTCGTTTGCCAATCAAAACTTTTCCGCAAACAGAACAAAACTCAAAGATTTGAGTCATCAACCACAAAGTTTTTGTTTGGCCGATAGACAATTTTATGATTATTTATCCATCACTCTTTCATACCTTTCATTCAGTGCCGCAGTGTTTCCCAATCTGGTCCCCGGGAACCCACAGCTGGGCTACATTTTTGCTCCCTCCCAGCTCCCTATAGGACAGTCCACATTTTTGCTCCCTCCCAGCTCCCTACAGGACAGTCCACATTTTTGCTCCCTCCCAGCTCCCTACAGAACAGTTCACATTTTTGCTTCCTCCCAACTCCCGGAGTGTCTGTGGGTCCCCAAGGACAGGATTGAGAAACACTGCAGTACTGCAGTCATGATGAGTAAAGACATTGTCCCAGGAAGGACTGGACAAGGAGACAGCAGTCCATCAAGTCCATCACAGAGCACAAACTGATGCACTCTCATACTACTGGCAATTTAGAAAGACCAATCCAACGCTATAGGTCTCCGGAACATGCAAAATCCACTTCCACTTCTTTTATCAGTTTATATCAGTATTGTTTAACTGTTTTTACCCAGCTATAAAGTTTTGAAATGATTAAAAAAATACAAATCTTTTTAAAAATTAGGGTTTATCTTCAGTCAGATAACAGGATCTGCAACAATGTGATCACTATCATGCAAATGTATACTGAGAAGACTACAACCTGCTGGCAGTGGCGCACCCTGCTGGAGGGGGGAAGCAGTGGAAGCCTCTTGTCTCAATTTCTTCTTGGCCTCCAGGACTGGGTTCTCAAACTGGGTTTTCTGGTTAATGTGGCTATAAGAGTAAGAAGCAGGGAGAGATTTCAGAGAGCTGAATATACACTTACACACAAATACACACATCAAGATTTTTTTATTGACTCTTGAATTAGAGCAATCTACGATGTCTAATCTAAACTCAGAACAAGGTGAAGCAGGAGACACTGGGATTGACCAGAAACCAGCCAGGTAGAGGGTGGAAGCCACTTTCTAATGCCAGAGATGACAGTTAATTTATCCGACATTTTCTCATGAATCGTAGGATGACATCAAATGATCTTCAAAAGGAATGGGGAACATTAAGTGCAGGTGTGAAGTGCACTGCTAGGACAGTTCATATCAGGCTGCTAGAAGCAGGACTGAAGTTCCATAAAGCAAGGAAGAAGCCCCCCGTTGATGAAAATTAGGGCTGCAGTTTGCAATATATATATATATAAATTCACGGACTCACACCCATAAATTTAGAAATGAGTGAAACAAAAAATTATGCTGTGGTCTCATTTTTTTTCTGAGGCTGTGTATAGCTGCATGAGAAAAACTGGTCTTATTCCATTAATAAAAAACTGAAAGTGAAACATGTAGAATCAGAGACAAAAATTCACATGACTAGTTGCATTACACATCTGCTTCTGAGGAAGCATAACTACTGATTGTGAGCAACTTTGCCCCCCTCCCCCCCGAAACTGCAATAAATATGTTTGAGGGAAATGTGACACCGATAATGAAATAAGTGACCAATGAAATTCAGGGCAGGGTATGAAGAACGTGGTCAAACACAAATAACCATAACAAGCAAGCAACAGATAAAATTCCTATGACAGATGACAGACGAACGAGGCAGGGACAGTATGGTAAAGCTAAGCTCATTACAATTTTGCTAATTAAAAACAACTGTGATGAGTGATTCCTCATCCTTGGGAACTAATGAGATCAGTTAGTGATCTATGAGCATGACCTACCACGTGTAGTTTAGCAATTAGCAGCTGTTAGCACCCATTAGCCGCTATTAGCACCTGTTAGCCGCTGCTAGCACCCATTAGCCGCTGTTTGCACCCGTTAGCCGCTGTTAGCACCTGTTAGTAACCATTAGCACTTATTAGCAGTTTTTAGTTCCTTTTTCCAACCACGAGCATTTAGCTTTTTGCCCCTGTTGTGCATATACACTTAGGGAGCTTTTCCACTGGCGTATGAGAACCACACCGTACCCAAGCCATACCATGAAGAGACACTAGTTACAGCACTGTTCCAGCTCACTTCTGTTTCCCACTGTAGAAGAGTCGGCTCGGTAAAACCGTCGCTGTGTTTGGAGAGAGACAGTGATGTAAAAATGAAGTGAAGTTTGTTTACTCTTCACACAGTGTATATCATGATTTATTATGTGCTAATTACCACTAGCACGTCTGTGAGAATCGCTGTCTTATGTTAGCAGAATTTGCATTAACTTGCATAAATTTTCATTATGAATCGATTCCATTCAGCCGTTTCTATAGTAGTTTTTCAAGTAGGAGGCTGTAAATTTGAGTCATCAGGGGTACATGATATGTCACCATGTGATATTACCAATAATGAATAACATACAGAATATGCCCTTTTTTATTTCGAATATTCCATGTATATATCGAGGCATATCAACGGTATCTCTGCGGGATGGGTCGGGTACGACTTGTATAATTAATTGTACAATTTAATGGAAAATCATCAATTTGAGCTTCAGCTCGGGTATGGATTGGTTCTTGGCGGCAGTGAAAAGCGCCATTATAGGCATTGGGATGATGCAATGGGACTCACTCTACATAGTAGGTTCCGTACTGCGGATCATCAATTTCCTCCCAACCATATGGAAGCTCTGCGGAGAACAGAAGAAGGTACTGAGGCAAGAAAGTGGTGTTTGAGCAGAAAAAAAATCACTTGTCTCCCAGAAATGGATTCCGGTCCCATATATTTCAGGAGGCACGGAGCTAAATTTTCACGTTCAACACATATGACATGAACAGAAAATATGTTTAAAAGCATGTTTGGTATATAACTACTGCATTCATTCATGTACAAAAAAAAACGTGTGAATTACTTATGGTTAAGTCAGCTGTGGTGGAAAGTGTAATAAACATTACAGCTTGGCAAGCATGTTGTGTTCTGACAGAGACCAAAGAGCTTCTCATGCAGAGCAAGGACTCCATACTGTGTTACAGAAGGAAGACCGTGCCTCTAATGTGCCTGTCAGTGGCTGCTAATGCTGGCGCGCTGATGTCTCACCTCCGTCCTCACACTTCTCGGGGGGCTTGGCCTTCTTGGCCAGTCGGGGGTCCAGCCAGGTGGTGGTCTTGGTGTTGTGGCTGGGGGGGAAACACGATGAGACATGGCTTACAAGTGAGAAAGCCAGCAGGCAGGACACGACCCCCACCACCCACCTGTGTTACCCTTCCGTAGGGTTTACCACCTGGATCGTTTAGGTTCCTGCTCCCAACTAGTTAAGAAAACATTTACACACTGTTTTCGGTAGCCAGCTGCCACAAGGGTAATGCATTATCCAAAAAATCCCTCTTTGAATTAATTTGCTTTGTGAATGAAGTGCAATACCATTTGGATACCAATGGTAATAGATTTACTGCAATCATTGTTATGTCCTGGGAATACAAGAGTGCTCCCTTCTCCTCTGTTTATCACTAACTATTTCCTGCAGAGTGATTTTAAGCATGGCGGAGTCTTACTCAAAGATTGAAGGATTGTTTTTGATGGGAGGCTGCCAAGGGAAGCCTCAGTACCCCAAAGTTAAAATCCTAGAGGAAGCACGGTGCCCCCCTTGAACGGTGACAGGAGGTCCCACATGACTGACTTGGATAAATTGACACCTTTGACCACAAACGCATAGATACTGGAAATGTTGTACTGAGATCCAATGTTTATCACTATAGATAATTTAATCAAGCAGCATAATAAGAGACTGTAAAAATAAACGGATTAGCAAATATGCAATATACTGTAGGAGATTTTGAGCGTAGCAGATGAATGTACAGTAGGGCACACAGAGTGTAACAGAACTGTACAATGCGGGGGATGTACGACATAGCGGACGTAGGGTGAAACGACTGCATTACTCCAGGGATGTACAACATAGGAGACATGGGATGTGATGACTGAACAATGTAGTGGATGCATGACACAGAGGATGTAGGATATAGTGGCCGTACAATGCAGGGGATGTACAACATAGCGGATATAGGATGTGATGACTGAACAATGCAGTGGATGTATGACATAGAGGATGTAGAATATAGTGGCCGTACAATGCAGGGGATGTACAACATAGCGGATATAGGATGTAATGACTGAACAATGCAGTGGATGTATGACATAGAGGATGCAGAATATAGTGGCCGTACAATGCAGGGGATGTACAACATGGCGGATATAGGATGTGATGACTGAACAATGCAGTGGATGTATGACATAGAGGATGCAGAATATAGTGGCCGTACAATGCAGGGGATGCACAACATAGCGGATATAGGATGTGATGACTGAACAATGCAGTGGATATATGACAGAGAATGCAGCATGTAACGATTAAACAATGCAGGGGATGTACAACATAATGGGCACAGGATGTAACGACTGTACAATGCAGTGCATGCATGACATAGAGGAAGTAAGATGTAATGACTGTATAATGCAGTGGATGTACGACATAGCGGATGTAGAATATAGTGACTGTACATCGCAGGGGATGTGCAGCACAGAGGATGTAAGATGCAGTGGCTGTGCAATGCAGGGGATGTATAATATAAACTATACAGGAATGTTATCAGGTTTGCTGTAGGGGAAAATACCGCCAGGCTCTACGAGGCACAACAGTTTCACTCTTTCGTCAAAATGGCAGTGCTAAACCTCATATTCTGCCCTCCATCTCTTGACTCACTCGATGAAGTAAACCATCCCCGTATCAGTGTAGGCCATCTCCCAGTTTTTGGGGAGAGGTTCCAAGCTGTCATCTCTGGACAGGGAGTTCCAAGAGCGGAGGTCTGTCCTGCTGCTGGGCTGGCTGTAATCGGGCACCCTCTTCCTCCAGTCAGCTCCTTCTTGGTGATCTAAGATATGCAGACATTCAGTTTCAGAAGAGAAGCCAGAATATGTGGAGCTAGCTGTGTAAAATACTAACTAGCGGCAAACCGACTGAACAGCCAGGGGAAAAAAAACGGCAGATTTTTAAGCATTTTATGGCAATCGGTATCATCCAATTAATCAGACTACATGGCTGATATAGAGATGGCTGCGCGTGGGTGTGCAGGACTGATGCAAAGCCTGTGTGGAACACTCACTTCATCAGTGTTGTAGTGTAGTTTATCGGCACCTACAGTAGTGAACCTGCGCAACAACCGAAGGTAAGAGTTCTAAATTCCTGCAGTTTATGTAATATCGAGTTTACGTAATAAAAACGAGAACGATCAAAATTTCTTAACATTGTTTCCTTACTTTTGCTATAAATTGAACCATGAAATGACAAAGTGATAGCAGCAAATGTGGTTAAATTATTGTTTTTATTTTCTATTATTTTTAAATTGCTGCATAACGTTGTTTAAAGTGTGATTAATATTTAAAATATTATTGTTTTTGTATGTTATTGTAAAATTTTAAGTTAAAGTTGTTTTACTCATTCGTTATTTTTCTACATAAAATCAGCCTCATCGGCTCCACCCACCCCTCAAAAAATCAGCATCAGCATCAGCCACTGAAAAATCCATATCGGTCAACCTCTAATATTAACATCTCCTATAACCATGAGTAGCAATACTCAAAAGAATTAGAGTGTCCTTCATGAAGCTCATATATATGAGATGAAAGTACATTATACATTGTACTCATTATACTTTGGCAAGGCTGAACCTGAATTTGGACTGAGGAGATGAAGAGAGACGAATGAACCGAGGTAGGCAGAGGTGGCTCTTCACCTTCCCTGGCTTTAAAACACCTTAAGGACCCAGGACCAACAAGGAACACGAGGGTCCACCCACCTGCAAGGCCGTTTAGTATGGACGGCCTCTCATCTTCGTCCTCCTCCTCGGGGGCGGTGCTATCCTTGCGCTCCATCTTGCTGACAGAGGTGGTGCGTTTCCGTTGCACCTCACTACTGAAGTCCTCTTCAAACAGAACCTGGTCCACCAGGTCGGGCTGTGTAGCACCTGCTTCAGCTGGGGGCTTTGGGGTGCCATAGTAATTGCCTGGGAAAAAAACAGCAGCCTCCTTTGATTTCCGTCATCCACTATGATTCCACACCTAGTTGCCGACATGGGTTTCTGAACTGGTGCCATACAAAGAAACATACAAAGAGGAAAATCTCAACATCAAAGTCATAAATGAAGGTTTCATTCACAACATCCATTCACAACATTCATGCCCAAGTATGTCAGGATCAGTTCCTGCTGAGTCCTCTCTGTCGTTTCCCTACTTGGCCAGCAGGTGCTGCTGGTCATCCCATTCCTAGTGTTTGAGCCTTTTGTTAATGACCCACACCTGATCCTTGTTAGCTCTAGCCATAGTGTTTGGTTTACTGCCACCGTTACTTGTGTGTGTCTCTGTGTGTGTGTATATATATATACACTCGCCCTTGCTCTGTTCTTTGGTCGGTCATTGTGGAGCTTGTTTGTACGACTTCCCAGTATTTCTGCACTTGTAGTAGAAGGTTTTGCTTTGCGGTTCCTCTCCTTGTGTTTGTCCTCACCCAACCCTTCCTGCCTTCGGTTTGACCCCTCATGGTCCCTTTTGTTTCATCCATGTCTGAGTTGTGTTTGAATGAAGTACCTCATCTTTGTAAACCACACTGGGATCGCTATTCTATCATCTACAATCAGAAAGACAGCCGTCCATTTAAATGTACAATAGACTTATTAATCTTGTAATTATTTAATATAATGCATATTATTTCTCTATATATAAAATTGAATGTTCCTTCAGTGCAATAAAACCCTTGAACCTTATTATACTCACAAATGGTTTCGCTGTCTTGGTTTGTGATGAAAAAATGGTTTGTTACCTACAAATAAATGTGAAATGTTTGTACAGCCTACAAACATTGAAATGCTTAGTTGAATGAATGTGTCCAGAATCCAAGGAAAGGAGTGAATCCTTTAATGAATGCCATCTTTGCAAATGCTCCATTCGTTCTAACACATACTGTATGTAATTACAGTCTTTGGGTCATCGTTTTAGCGAAGCCTAATTAAACAGGAGGAAAAGGCTCCATTTGGGAATTTCATATTTTCACACCAATTAATTAAAGCAAAAACCCAGCTTCATTTTTGCCTACAGAAGCTGTCGAGTTGCCCTGGTCTTTTGAGAGACCTTTGGTCTTTGAGTTGAATCTTCGGTTTTAAGAAGAAGCCAGTGTGTTATTTTAAAGGAGGGACTTCAAGGACTTTCCCAAAGTCAGCATCTTCAAAGTTTCTTGTTTTTCTACCGATTCGTTGTCTGAAGTGGCCACATTTCACACTTCCTGATCGCAGGTGACTTCACTCTCCCACGAGTGGCAACCTTCATGAGGGACCAAGGCTCCCCTGCTGTCCTGGTCCCAGCATGCTAACACCTGTCAAACTGTGCAGAATCATGAACTCTCTCCAGTTATATCAAGCTGTGAAAAATAAACAATATTGTTCAGATGCCAAAGCTGCTAAGAAACAGAAGGTGTCCACACCTTCAAAGATGTGAATGAATGAGTTAATTAATCACAATAAATAAGGTGGTGTTAATCATCATTAAAGCTTCCCACAGAACCAAAGGCTTGCATCAGCCACTATTCCTACATACTACAATAAAATCCAGTTATAACAGACTTCAAGAGACCAGGCAGAACAGTCCGTTATATCAAGAGTTGCTGTAAGCCCAGAACATACCTACAGGACACCATTTACTCATGCCACACCCCAGCAGACACACTTGTGGTATAGATTATTATATTGTACATGTAGTAATCCAACTTTACCTGACCAGACGCGTGACTATTAATAATCCTACGTATCTGCGCTGGATATCACCGGCACGGCAGGCCCTTTGTAGGCGGGGCCCGAATATCCATTATAGCCGAACAAAACTACAGCTAAAAGCGGCCCTAGAGACCAAATTCCATTATATGCGCTAAATAATATGCTTCTTCTGCATGTTCTTAAAGGCGCACGGCCGGGACCAGCGGACCTCGTCCGTTATACACGATATTCCGTTATAAGCAAGTCCAATATAATGGGATTTTACTTTACATAATAGGTATACCGGTCCAAGCAGAGGTGTGGGCAGATACATGAAGTAAAAAACACCTCGTCTCCCCCCCACCCCCCTTGGTGGCACTACGGATTCCAAAAAGCATGTTAGTGCTTTTTATTTCTGTGTTGATGCCACTCTTGTCATTTTCCCCCCACCGACAGCTTCATTAGATTACTGCGGGTGCAGCAGTCGAGATAAAAGACTCATGCGCCTCTTTAATTTGCGCCTGTCCCCGGCCACAGGTGACATTAGCAGTGCTGCTAATGCGTGATTAATTACGCGCAGACAGTCGGCTCGCAGCCCATGACGAATGTACATTAGCACCACGGAGAGGAACAGAACAAGGCTCGTCAAAGCGGGGTCGTTATGTTGTTTGTCACTTTAATCTTCGAGAAATCAATGCGGCGTCAGAATTCTGAAATTGGCTTAGCATCCATCCCCTGGTGTTGTCACATATGCTAGCAGCTATGCGATGACTCTGCTCATAAATACATGATCCGACTGGTTTCTCATAGGCGCTCACACACATACATACACACACAGGTTTGTATTTATATCTTTGAGGGGACTCTCCATTCATTTCTATGGGGAAAACTCTAATCCCAACATGATGACATCAACCCCTACAAAACCCTAAACAAAAAAAAATATATATATATATGAGTTTTGGAATTTTAATTTTTTTGATTGCATTCACACATCTTTGTGGGGATCTGAAAAATGGTCCCCACAATGTCAAAATAACATGTTTTTATCACTTTGTGGGGGACAGTTGGTGCCCACAATGTAATATAAACAAAATCCACACACACACACACACACACACATGTCTGTGGCAACCACAGCCAAACTCACTAACATAAAGGAAATCCAGAAAAATAAGAAATGGAGAAAAGTGACACATAAAGGAAAACAGACAAATGCAAAGAATCACAATACCTGTGCATTTGTGCTTTAAAACGAGCACAAAGACCTATACTGAACCGTACATAGGCGACGTGGGCAGTCGTCTAGGGTGCCGTTTGAGTAGGGGAACGCAAAAAGCGAGTGAAAAAAATTAGGCTTCATTCTGTGACATTCCACATGTTTATATTAGTTTTAATATTTCAGCACTTTTCCTGTGAAACAGGTCGTGAGCTACCTAGTTTTCAGCAAGATTCCCTGTGCTACTGAAATGTTTTTTAATATACATGAATGGATGAAATAAATTTTCTGCTGCTCCTGGGGTAGACGAGGGCTCAGCGGAATCTCGCCTAGGGTGAGAGCCGGCCCTGTTACAGAGAGACAATCACAACATTCTTCCAGTGACGTGATACATCAGCCTGCATAATTTCTCTCATTACCAAGGCAATTGATCAGCAGTCCTGTTCCTATATATACATCAGGTAATAAAGCTCATCGCACCCGGATTGGATTGGCTACCTCGTCAGGGTTTAAACGTGGTCAGCTGATTGGATATGACAGCCCTTCTTTGACTGTGACGCCTGAGCCTACGGCGAGCTATTTGCTTGATAGATGCCATTTTCTATTTGTCATTCTGTGTTAGTTATACATGAGGCTGCTTTGTATAATTGGGCAGTGTTTAGCGTATTGCGCTAGGAAACTCTGCCCATGTGTGGGAAATTGCCCATAGCAGAAGAGAAATCATATCACTGCTGAGCTCCAGAGCGAGGCTCTTAACCCCAACTCCTACTGTATCTGCTCCCAAGGTCTCCTCACATGTTCACTGCTTTGGACCAATGTGCCTGTTAAATTAAACAATATAAATATTCTTATTTTTTAAATCAGAAAACTCAGGGACTAAAAAGCACCTAGTTACAGCAGCATGATGCTACCCCTCTCAGATTTCTGCTGGATCTCACAAGACATGTCAGATCAGTTTATGGATCTTGGCCTTTCTCTGCTGTATTGGGACTTTCTAAGGTACGGTTGAGTTTTTCATGCTTGTGATTAGGTTTTCCATAGTCGTGGTAGAGTCTTTCTTGGTTGTGATTAGGCATTTCTTGCCTCTGACTGGGTCCTTCTTAGCTGTGATTGGGTTTTTCTTGCCTGTGATTAGATTTTTCTTGACTGTAATTGGGTTTTTCCTCCGTTATGGTCTGTTAAACCTTGCTGACCCTTAAAGACTCTGAGTACCAGAGATATTTAAAATGTATGGCTCTGAGAGGTTATCTGAGATGTTTCATCTGGGCCAAGGATGTTACAGTATCCATTGGGTCCATTTTCTAACAGAGAGATATGAACTATAAAAGCATTGAAGAAATATAGCATTATCAATGTGCATAACTCATCTAGTGCGGTTCCCTCTTTACAGATACTTTGCAAGAAAAGTCTTCAGTTACCTATGACTTCATGAAACAGTAACAGAAATAGGGCAGACATGTTACAGGGTCCTGGAACTGCTTACCTCTGCTACATGACCAGTAAAAACATCAGAATCATTCTAACACTGCTCTTAGTAATGGTTTTAAGAACAAAGCAAAGTAGTACTTTCCTGACTCAAGTGAGGAAGAGACGTTAAAAGCCTAGAAGAGGTACATGATGAGAAAATATCATTTTTAAAGATTTTCATAGAATAGATGTTTTTCGATGTAGATCCTGCTGTTTCCTGGATGCATTATGTATATTTAATTACCAAATATAGGGGAAGAAATACACTCCCACTCTCCCACCGCCTAAGGAAGGAACACACAGCTATTACCGTGGCTCGATTATCTTGTCTCAATGAGAGATTGTGTAATTTCCTTCCGAACAACAGAAAACAAGTTATCGTTCTGGTGCAATATTCCTCTTTCTGTTGTGTCTCTTAACCAGCACCACTAGCCCTGAGTTGCGATCCTCAACACTAAATCGTCAAGTTTTCCCAAGGACCTGGACTCTCATCCATTCAAATGGCACATGGAGGTGCCAACATTTCCAGGAGGGACTTTATTAATAATCTGTGTGTTAGATATGATGAACACCTGGTTTAATGGGCTCATCAACACAAACACAATCTTTGCTACAGTTTCAAGTGGAAAATATGGGGGTCAAGGACTGGGAAAGTGTGAAGCTGAAACTAGGAGGCTGTCCAGAAAATGTTAGCAAAAATGGGCCATACCATCATAGGTGCCACTCTCTAGAAGCAGTCCGCTATCCTCTAGGACGTGGAACTCCCCTACACTGATGAAGCTGTAGTCTACTCCAGGCACTTCCCCATCTCTTGGCTGTCTTGTGGTACCTGTTAATCAAACACAGAGGTGTAGAAATCAGGAGCCAGTCATGTTGAGCTGAGGACAGGCCAGAGGCTGGAATGTCAAACCTGACCTTCACAGACCCAAAATATAGGCCTTTATGTGGGACTTAATGCTTGCAGCTTCAAATCCATAAAGGTCTTACTGCTACACTCTTGAGCTGGTACTCAACCTAAATTTCTCCATTGGAATAAATGTGATAGCTAAGTAACCCTTTTACAAACGACGCTGCAGGTCAATGGGTATAATCGTGTTTTTGTTCTTGCAGCTGTTCTAGATGCTTCACAAACTACACACTCATAAGTCCAACACCCAGTATCTTCCATTTACTACCCCTGTTTATGCATGCTTGTGTTACATCAGTGCTGTATTTGTAATCAGGAAATTGAGTAAGGTCCATGCGATCTTGTACTGAGCCAATGGTAGCTGGTTCTGAATCCTGTTTAGATCCTGCTCAATCATGGCTATTAGCCTTTGAGTGTAAAGCCCAGTGCTTGGTTTGGTTTGGAGATGAACTTCTAGATTTATGGGGCCTTAGTTTTTATATTATTTTCAGATTTTGTTTGGGGTTGCCAATATTGCCACCGAGTTTGCAAGTCTGGCATCTTGTTTCTGAGCTTCCGGGTGTCTTGTCTCAAGTTGTATGGCCCTGGTTAGCCGGTAGCATCTTGTTACCATGCTTGTGCACTACATGATCCAGAATTCCTCAGTTGATGTGCTGGGAAACCGGTGTCTTGTGTTTCAGTTTATTCTGGTTGTCTTGTGTTTTGTCTTTAAGACTCATTTCCTGCTTATCATCTCCTGATTCCTCTTCCTTTGTTTTTCGACGAGCTGCACTAGAGTCTCTTGCTGCTTACCTCCGCCCTGCGAGTTGCTGCCCAAAGACCACTAGGCTGAAGACCTGTCATTTTGGATGGGCAGCCTAGTTCAGGTTTTAGACTCCAGTCGTGAAAGCCAACAAATGTGTTTTCACAGAGCATTGTTGTGACAGCTTGTCACTACCTAATATAGCTAAAGTTGTTTTGTCTATGAAAATTCTCAGGTTCTAAAAACTGTTAATCTAGCACTACAGCACAGCACCAAAAAAATGATGTGAAAAAAACAAGCAAGGAAGATAGTTATTATGAAAAACAAATTGTTATGAAGAGCACCTATCAAGGCTGATACTGAACTTTTACCCTTTTTTGGCAATGAGTCTAGATATCTCTGACATTGCAAGATTTTGATATCTTTGAGAGAACATCACAGAAAGAAAGTAAAAGACAACTGATCAGCAGGCCAGATTAGGACAAACAAGTACTGTAGCTTCTTTGGGAGAATCATGCCTGAGTTCCGTCAGACTAAGATAGAATATCTCCGCAACTTTTCTATATATATATATATATATATATATATATATATATATATATATATATATATATATATATCAGAGATGACAGAGACACCTATTATTGAGAGTAACTGTCGAGTATCAGGCGTTTCTACTTCCACGCTGTGCCTAGTTTTGGAACTTCATGGATGGACTGTGAACATTTCCGAATGCTTAAATCTGCTTTTATACATTTATAGATAAAGCATAAAGTTAAGTGTGAAAGATCTAGCATGATACTCTGCAGGATATGCTTAAAAATCCAGAGTATGAAGGAGTAGGTGGAGTTTTAATTACGGGAAGCTTATAAAAAATCACATGATGGAACAGGGTCACCGCATGCTACAGAAATGGAGCCCTACATACAAATTAAACAATTTGAGTCGCTAGCACACAAACACACACACAATAATCCAGACAAGGCTGGCATTTTTAATTTAATATTTCTGACGTACTTTGCCCGGGGTGTTTATATGTGGGTGCAAAGGTCTTATGTGAGGAAATGTCCCGACACTCACAGTACGATATGAAAAAGATATGGAGACATTTCCAATAAACAAATATATTTCTTCATCTGCTTTTTTTATTAAACTAAAAAGGTTGAAAACATTTCAGTCGTTATCAGTGGGAAGTGCTACTGAAGACAGAACTGCAGACGTGTGCGTGAAAGAGAAAGAGAGAGGGAGAGGGAGACAGAGAGATAGAGAGGGCTGCATGAAGTATCCGGCAGTATTCAGGAGTACTTTCAGTCTGAATGCGACAATCAGCATCAGAACTCTGGGGGTCCTCTTTAAGTTATCGCACATTTGGTTATGGGAGAGATGGCCGGTTTAACCACGCCCCTGATCCTTCTTCAGCCAGCCCCGCTGAGCTTTTGTTAGCTTACTATAGAAGCAAAGTTATTCTCCCCCATAAAAAGCCATAACTAGCATAGAACAGGCACCTATTATGCAAAGAGTACAATGCAGTAATTTGGCTTTCAATGGCCAGGCACGTGGGATGGCACCAGTTTTCAGGTATTGCACCACTCATCGATGACAAGAGGTACTGCACCAGCCCTCAGTATCCTCAAAAGAATTTTTTTTCAGCAGCTGAATTTGGGATAGAAACAAAGACATCCTGAAACTGAATTATGCCGCAGGCTGTTTTTGATGGTATTCAGATGTGCTTGTTCATTGTCCAAACAGAGCTCTGAAATGCTCTTGTTGTTTTGTATGTGACTTGCTGAGGAGAGTCAGTAGCTTTGTGGTTCTCCGATTCCAGGCCTGTGCCACAGCCTACCCCAAGGCCGCAAACCAGGGATGCTTCATTCCCCTTTTAAATCCTTCAACGCCACCTCTGCCTGTCCGACTTCATGCTCTGCCAGGGCCTGTGACAGATTGGACCGGACAAAAGCAACCATCGCGGCCCTGCTATGAAAGACATCCTTGAGGACAAACCTCCCCTTGAGCAGAACCTACACCAATAGTCCCTTAGCAAAAGCAAAACTGAAAACCCTGCATTTAAAACTGTGAGATTAACAAGTACAGGTCTAAGAAATGTAGGCCTTGTCTCTAAAAACCACATTAACTCAGAGAAAAGCATCAGTTTATACAACATTTGTCTGATCCAAAGTACCTTTTTTTTAACTGTCTGACAACTCAAACATAAAACCCCACAGCTGATAGGCTGAGTCCTTGCAAAATAAACACCACCTAATTGTAATTCCACCATTCAAGTCGGCCTTTACAATGTTCTTTGCGGCATCCAGCTCAAGATAGCCGACGAAAGGTGCAGTAAACACTCATGGAAGGAGAAGCATCTTAAACCAACTAGCACTGTGGCCAGTTAGCTGGTTAACGTGCCTGAGACACCAGCCTCAGACTTGGTTGTTTTTCTTTGGGCCTGAAAGTCACAAATAAACAAAAGTGTACGAAGAGCCGAAATAGCAAATGAGGTACATCTACATAATGCCTTTAATAGAGAACGGCATGGCTTGCTCTCTGCCTTTTTAAAAGGCAAATAAATTGAATGTGGCTCACTGGCTTCTATGGAAACACAGGGGGGAAGGGGGTGGGGTGAATTTCCTATGACGGAAAGACACACAGACACATAGAGAACAATGAGAGCAGGGTGGGGAACAGAGAGCGAACATGGAGAGGGTGGGGGTAAAATGGGGGAAAGGTGTTTTTACTTTGTACTGCCAATACTGCTCCGTTAAGATGAAGGCTTAGGGTGGAGATTATACTTAGACACAGCACTGAGGGGAATAAACACTGCTTTTGAATGCATCTACTGTTATACCATGTTTAAAGGCATTAAATGTGGTTTCACATGCCTGGGATACCTGTCCAATGGTTGACTTCAGATCAGTATTAAATAACTGGTTGTTCAATATCCACCAATGAGAAACCAGCAAAAATTGAAATGGACAAAACATAAAAATTGCTATGAGATATCCCAGGGTGATGGATACTGGGGTTCAAATGAAGGACGAGGTATTCCAGGAGAAGGTGTCACTCACAGGGGATCGTGCGCAGGTACAGGTTGTCCCGAATAGTCTGCTGCAGCTTGTGGTCCAGAGAGCCCTTCTGGAACTGAAGGCTGAGGTAATGGCGTAAGTCCGTGTTCAGCACCTTCCCTGAGAACACACACACACACACATTTGTTTATTTGTTTTGAGGGGACCTCTTATCAACTCTCGATGTCATGTAGCCGATGATGTCTTTCATGCCACATCTGACAGTGATAACTAACAAACACATTTCAGTGTCTTAAAACCATGCGTTTGTGAGGCTTTTTACTCTCCGTCTCTGAACAGTGTTTTCTTATCATCTGTCCCTACAGAAAGGAACGAACTCAGATTCCCATCATTTTACATTTTACCTAAACATCGGCTGAAGTGTCAGTCAGACAGGAGGGAAGGTTCACTAAATGGTATCATTGTCCACAAAGATTTCCGAAACGGTCACTGAGTCACATACAGCCCGGGCTCCCATTTCAACAGAGTGCTGAAGCTACTAAGGACACCAGCAAACCACAGTCCCTGACAGGAAGGACACCTGTAACCGAAGGGAACCCAGGTGGCCCCCAACATCTGCGTGAAAATGCCACAAATTATGAAAACGGAGGAATTGTTCTCTCCATCAATAAAGCGACAAGCCAAATGGACTGAATCTTCAGTCTTTCTCTTATGTCTGGGCGGGATTGAGGTGCGAAGCCAAACTAGCGACCTCACAGCGAGAAGCATCGTAATCGGCAAATGCACCTCAGCCAGGTGCCCAGCGTGGTCTCCGATCAGCAACTCCAGCAAGATGCCTCATTCTATTAAAAACCCAGAGACGGTAAAAGGCCCGTGGGACAGAAAGTTACCCATGTGTTATTAAAAAGAAAAAAAAAAACCTTTTTCAACAACATCAGGTGATGAGAACCGTAACATGACAGAGACTTTAGTCCAGTTACTTCAGGAACGGATCTGGACAAACTCACGTGAAAACAAACAGACCTGTGGTAAGACTGCCTGTCAAAAAAGTGCCTGTTTCACATGTACTGAGAAGAAACAGATGGAGACAAGTACAAATGTATATTGGCTTCACCATTTAGCTGCGGTTTCCATAGATCTGGACCCTTGATCCACAATGACTAACCACAAAGAGACAAGGAGGACAATTTAAGGATCTTTGTGTGGTTTAATTTTGCCCAGATTTATTTTCCCTGTCTGATAGGGACAGTAGCTGGTTGAGGACTCTAGAGAGAAATAGACACATATCAAGTAAGCACATGGTCTCCAAGCAATAGCCCATCGTTTGTCCACCAAAGAGATGAATCAGCTTCTATGTCAGAGATTAAAGACGTGGGGATTGACCCAGCTCTCACTTAGCTTCATCTAACTCTCTTGCTTGTTTGTGCTGTCATTTATTGGCTCAATGGCCATCCATGACACATCCGTCCATATTCCATAACTGCATATTAAGTATAGGGTCACAGTGGCTTAAAAGATAGAAAGCCTGATAAATTGTAAGTTTCACATAAACTCTGCAGATGCTTATTACCCGTAAAAGCATTTGTCCATTTTCTATGTCTCTTCATCCAATGCAATGGGACCTTGAAGTCTAATCTAGGCAACGTGAGGCACAAAACATGGGCAGGCCCTGGGTGCGATAGCAGTCCATAACTCAAAAGTCACAAAAATTGTGCTTAATTAAGAGACACACAATTGCAGGAGTCACACCCAAAACTGTGGTGGTGTGAGCCTACAGTGCGGCTCCTTGAACCACTATGTTATGACTCCCCGAGCTACATATAGGTACCTGACCCATATCTTGCAAAACTACTATTCTGTTTTTACCGAATTTGGTTTAATCTCAACAGTTACGCTGGATGACAGCCCACCAAACCCAAACATCTGGGCCGCGAGGCACTTCTGTGCTCAGGAACAACTGACTGATTAATCTCCCCACTCCTACATCTCTCTCACCTGCCGCTCCCAGGTGTACCAAGCTTTTTCTGTGACCTCTCCTGCTGAGAAACATTAGTAAGGGTGTCAAGCTACAGGGACGCCTCGTTCTGAGTTTACCCCGTGATGAGCGAGCCCAACCCGTACCATATATCAGGGCTGGGAACACTGCGACCTTCATCGTGCCCCATCATCCATACAAAGTTTGGAAGGGGACCAAAGCAGCTGTGATTGTGAGCATGGAGCACGCTTCAGGAGGAACATTTGGAGATGTTCACCTTGGGTTCCCCTCTCTCTCATTGAATACCACGATTCTCAGGCCCTGAAGACCCCAAAAGAATCATCCCGCAAATCCAACTGTAATCCCAAAATCCCTTAAAATTAACGTCTTACTCACAATATCAAGCAGTCATCAATTGAGGCCAATAATCAAAAAAATAAGCATCTTAAGGCTACAGCAGTAAGCATCCATTTCACCTTCTCGCATCCAGCCTTTCCTTTGGCTTTATCTCTTAGTAGTATTTCATCCAAGCTGGCCCCTTGCTGAAAGTGACTGCTAAGACATTCACAATGACTAATGCCACTTTTGAGTCCCTCCCAACTGGCAGTGCTAAAAAAACCCAGCCTGGATTCCGTATTTTAGCACATATAATGGCATTAAAGCGCTGCAGACATTTGTCACATTTCAGAGGGAGATCAAAAGGCCCAGGGCCCTTTCCATCAAGTAAATCCCTCACTCTGGTCCAGGGGAATGCACACAAATGACTGGCTGGCTCTCCAGCAGTCAGGCCTGGGAAGCTGAGTGCATCAGGACGCGCACGCTGACGCGGGGTGGCAGTACCAGGACATTAAGGTGGCATATCTAGGAGGGCAGGCTCTGGCTGCACAGCCCCTCTTCCTCTGCCTTTGCCTTAAACCCTCACAAAACTGCCACGCTGATTCAATTTCGAGGCTAATTGTGACGTCAAACCCAGGTGAGCACAGCTGCAGCTCCTAAGGTGCACATGGTGTGCTAGGTGGGTCTCAGCTTCCAGTCACTCTATCAGTGCAAACATTTCATATAAATCTATTCATCCAGTGTTTTTAGTGAAATGCATTTGCTAAATGACCTTTATTCTTTTATTAAATGACTTTGACTTTTATCAACTGCGATGGGTTGGTGCCCCATCCTGGGTTATTTCATGCCTTGCGCCTGTAGCTTCTGCAATAAGCTCCGGACCCCCGCGACCCTGAATAGTAAAAAGTGGGTGCAGAAAATAGATGGATGGATTTATTAGATGACTTTTATTATTGTTCAGAACATTTTTATAAAGACAGCACAGCTGCCCTGCAGTGAATTGGCATCCAGTCTACGACAGCGTTTCTCAGTCTGGTCCTCGGAGACCCCCAGACAGTCCACATTTTTGCTCCCTGCCAAACAGTTGATGGATTGGAGCAAAAATGTGGACTGCGTGGGGGTCCCTGAGGACCGGGTTGATAAACAGTGGTCTAGAACATCCCCCTGCCTTGTGCCCTGTGCTTCTCTGTACAGGCAAAACGTAGTACTACAGTCCTTCTGTTTCATTTTCTGTAACCACATGTTCGGGGTCACATGGGGTCTGGAGCTTATGGGCAAAAGGCAAGGAACAAACCAGGACATCAACCACGGGGAGAACATGCACACTCCACACACATGGAGCCATGGTGGAGACTTGAACCCTGGTCCCAGAGGTGTGAGGCAACAGCCGCCCAATCTGTTACATTTTGTCGAGAAGAAACTGTTTATCTGACAACAGGGGAATCAGATAATGGTTTATGTTGGCTCAATGCTTCTTCCATGGCGCCTGTAACGCTCTCATTTTCTTAAACCCTTTAATACTGTGCTGTTCCAGGCAAATTGGCTTAATAACTGGCTCATGTTAAGATTCACTTTCTCAGCCATTAAACTATGTAACTCACTGGCCTACAACCTGGAGGCTTTCATCACTCCCTCCCCCCCCCCCCCCCCCCGCGCCCCCGCGCCCCCAGGAAGACTCCAGCACAGAGGGCAGAGGATCCAGCTTCACTACAGACGCTCTCGTATGCTTCCGCTCCTTACAGAAATACCGCTCCCTCTCTCTTTACTTCCTCTCGCTCGCTCTCTCTGTGCTGCCATATTATAAAAATGATTTCAATACTTAAAAAAAAAAAAAACTCTCAGAGAAATAAGGATGGTTTCTGTGAGGTGGATGAGGAGGAAAAGGGGGAGGATCTGAAGTATTTTGAAAATGTCTGGGTTTTCAGAGCCACCGTTAAAGATTTAAGGAAACACTCTTGTGTGAATAGAGCATATGTCCCTTTTTTTTATTAATAAAGATTACTTAAAATGTCAGAAAAGAAATCCCACACTGAGAACTTTTGCATTGATCAACTTCTTGAAAGAACCCTGGTGTAAGTGAAACTGTCAGACAGACAGCTGACTTTTCCTCATGATACGCTACACAGCCGAAGTGCAGCACAGACTCTGTGGTAGAAGCCAAAATCCTTGCCTGACTGTTCTGACCCCAACCAACAGAACAGCTGATGCTGCACTCTGTACAACATCTGTGCATCTGACCTCTTGCTACCATTTTGCCAGACAGAGTGCTTCTAATGCCAGGACATGCCCACTGAGGAATCCACTCCTTCATGCAAGAGTAGACCCAGATAAACAATGGGAAAAATACAGAAAAAAAGACCCATCTACAAGCAGTTGGGGAGAAGGTATCCTGGGGATATGAGCAGTTAGAATATTATGATAGAGCAAAGCATTCTGGGAGAAACATAGATCAAAACATTATATCGTCATGGGAGATACTCGTACACAGCTCAGAATATCAAAGCAGAGCAAAGCATGCTCAGCTCAAAACTTTGGCCTTTTGCTTCATCTGCGCTCTGCCCCACAGATTTCTCAACACTAATTCAGGGTCTTTCAACTTTATAGGATCTCAAAAAGCAGAAATAGCACACTTTCTGACATTTATCACAGTCCTATTGTGCTGATGTTTTGTATGGAGCACGACTTTCCAGAAGCATTTCCTTCCTGCCTTGCAGGGATCTATTTGGATGAGCTACCTGTCACTCCACCATTATTTTCTTTTGTCTGGCAGATATTTGTTCCGGTGGAGTAACACAGAAAAGCCTTTTTGAAGGGGGAGGGTAGAGGAGCTGTTTGAAGACTAGGGGTGTTTATCAATACCAAGAATGCAAAGAGCCTACTTGTGTTCTCGGCAAGAGTGTTTTGGTAACTTTTTCCCAAGAACAAATTGGAGAAGTGAAGAATTGTGGGATTGTTCTTGTTGAGAAGGATGCAACCAATGGGACTGGACAAGTACGACATCCAGGGATTTTTGTACTTCTATTCTTCAGAATGGGAACTGTACTTCAGCAATGTAAGATGACGTCTAATGGGTGCATGAGAACACAAGATCAGTCAAGTACATATATCGATAAACACCCCAGACATTAGACACAGTGGCAGACATGGTTCTTTGTGACACTCTTATCATGGTTGGACACTTGTACTCTTTTTAATCAGGAAAAACTGAAATGTTATTTATGTAAATGCCAAGTATTGCCATATACAGAAATATACACATCTCAAAAAATATGAAAATATTTTTGATTCAGTAAGACAGTTCAGAAATTGAAAAAAAAGGACAGACATGCACACAAATACACACGTGCTCGAGATCATGTACACGCATACACACGTGCTCAAGATCATGCACACGCATACACACGTGCTTGAGATCATGTAAACGCATACACACGTGTTCGAGATCATGCACACGCATACACACCTGCTCGAGATCATGTACACGCATACACACGTGCTCGAGATCATGTACACGCATACACACGTGCTCGAGATCATGTACATGCATACACACCTGCTCGAGATCATGTACACGCATACACACGTGCTCGAGATCATGTACACGCATACACACATGCTCGAGATCATATACACGCATACACACCTGCTCGAGATCATGCACATGCATACACACCTCCTCGAGATCATGTACACGCATACACATGTGCTCGAGATCATGTACCCACATACACACTTGTTCGAGATCATGTACACGCATACACACTTGTTCGAGATCATGTACACGCATACACACTTATTCGAGATCATGCATCATATACTGTACAAACATGCTCGAGATCAAACTCTCTTGACTTGAAAGTCGTGGCTAGTCTTGCTGTTATCTGTCAAGACACTGGGAGTGGAGAGAGGGGATCATGCGGTTTTCAAAGCACAATAGCTCACACTCTCTAAGGTGCCATTCTGCTCTGGGTTCATCAAGGAGCTGATATTGGTATGAATCTCCATAAAAGAAAGCTCTGTATTTTTGTGATGCATGTCTGGTACACTCACTTAATTGCGCAAAAAATAAAGTAAAAAACAAGACGAGATAAAACTACAGCTGCCACCAGCAGAGAGAGGCAGACGGTGCTGGTCAAACTGACCTGATTTTTTGAGAATTTTCTTGACCTCATGCAGACTCACAAACTACACATTTAGACATATTTAAGAGTTAGAACTGCCTAATTGGGACACTGAAATGTCTGGAAACAGGAGGTTCCATGTCCCTCACCTTCATCACCTAGGTGATGAAGCCACAAGCTGACACATCTGCTGAAGGTTAGAGCAGAAGCAAAGCCTAAGAACAGTACACTCGTCATTTCTGGTCCGGCTCTTTAGTGCTGGGCCTCACAGAGTCCACTAGCCTTTAATTAGTGTTCAAACCCATTAAAAATGTACTGGCTTCAGATTTTACCTGCCTTTTAATTTCTTCTAGTACTCAACAGCAGGTGTTTAGTAATAGTAAAATGTTCTTTTACTATTTCTATAATAATACTCAGGTACCTGAGTGTGTCAACCACTTATTATCTCATTATGTTATCTACGGAATCACATTTATTCCCATTCTGATTGATATTATTCACATCCTCACATCCACATATTATTATTATTATTATTATTATTATTAATAATAATAATAATTATTATTATTCCATCTGTGCTCCCACTGTCATCAGCAGAGTTTCCACAGATTGAGATTTGGTACAATATCCCTCACAATTAGAGAGAATCAGCGGCAGCTGCCGTGTTGTTTTTGTATCCGATATTTCCGCCGCATACGAATGAGCGCAACACGGCCAGGCGATTCTTTCTCTCTCACAGGCCTCTGCTGCCTCAGCTTTCATTTACGCCTTTACCCTTCACAGGGCTGATCTGCTTTGTTTAACAGCAAGTTTCCAGATCTTTCCGCAGACTGCGACAGTATGTGGCGGATGGGGGAAGAAAATAAACTGACAGCTGGATTCCCCCCCTACCCCCCTACCCCCCCCCCCGCCTTCCATCTTCTTTAGCGGGAGGTGAGAAATTTAATCTAAAATCTCATCGACGGACAGTTTCATTCAAGTCGTGGCTCCCGTCCAGGGAGGGTCAATTAAACTTCCAATGAGACTGACAGTCTTACTTTGCACAGGCCCCTCTGAAAAAACAGCCCAGGTTCCCTGGACCTTGGATAGGAGGGGGCTATTTAACAAGCTCATTAGCACCAGGTAAAACAAGCAGCAGGTAGACGAACAAGCGAAAGTCTGCTAATGTGAGGCTTTTGGGTACATTTAGAAACCCCCATTTAGTCACATCTCCACCAAGTCCACACCGTATGCACGATACGGCCATTTAGCTGAGGTAATGAACTAAACATTTTTCTTTAATCGATGGTCAAACCAGTGGAAGACAATGGTCGCTCATAAAGTGGAGTTTAACAAAACTGGAAAATTATCTGATAGGATTGGTGGTAAAATCCCCAAATTTACTGAGGCTGACTCAGAGCTTGGGCGGGGGCATTGCAAGTTGTGAGAATGCCTGTCGTATCCTCAAGAAAGGTAATTAACCTGAATTGCCTCAACCAGAAAATGATTCGGCAATGCATCCGGGGGTGTGGGGGGGGGGGGGGGGGGGGGGGGGGTGGGGGGGCGGGGTGGTTTCTGGCAGGAAAAACAAGCAAAAAAAAAAAAAGATGGCAATCAAGAAGATAATCCCTACTGTGTCACGGCTGCCAGTTGGTTTGAAATCACATGCCTAGGGCCAGCAGACATCAGAGAAGTTGAGGAGCTGAGTCCCAGAAGGGATGCCTGTTCTTGCATCCTTCAAGGAAGTGCTTTCCCAGATACATCAACGTGTACAAATGAATACGGAGTAAAATGTCACCCCAAGTAGCAGTAGATGAGAACATCCAGAGCATGAAGAATGAGGCTGAAGATGGGGTCCAGCTGAACACTGACCCCGCAGAGAGAAATCAGCCTAAGGGGGCTCGCTGGCCCAGGATCAGGTCTCAGGGAAGAAGGCAAAGATCCAACAGTCTGCAGCAGTATCCAGGTAAACAAATAACATCTGATGCAGAGTGTACAGGCAGCATCTTTCCTAGAATGACAAAGATCAGCTTCCAGGATTTGAACTTGTTGTTCACCACACCATAAAGTGAGACTTCTGGGACTCTTGAAGAAGGAGGAATGAGACCTAGCAATGAAATTAACCCTTGGACTATAGAGGTAAAGATTTGGTGCTGCAGGCCTACGACTGCAATGGTGAAATCTGCTTCCCCATTCGGATTAGGAGGGCAGGCTTAGACACGGGTTATTGCAAATCATGGACCTAAAGAGTGATGCAATTATCTTCAACTGTTGAATGTGTAGACAACTGAGGAAATCTATAGAGAGCATTTTCTAGGGGTTCGGCTGAGATACCACAGAATATGATATGACAGGAGGCTTCTGCTTATCAGAGCGATGCACCACACGATTTGGGAAAATTCTATGCTTGTGCTGCCGACATAAAGGTGTTCCACGGAGAAGCCAGCGTGACTGAAGGTTTCTGCCGAGACTCGAAAGCCTCATTTTTTTTCTGTAGAAAGCTCCCTAGCCCCACGCCTTTTTTTTTCTTGTGCAAAAATAGCTCCAGAAAAGACGAGTTGTAGGACTATGAGGCAAAGGATAATTTACGGAGGATGGAGTGTGTTGGCTGAGGTAAAATTTAGCCAGATCATGAAGGAGATCCAGGGACCTTCTAACCTCTGAGAGCATATTTAGGGTCATGGGCCTCACCAACATGTCACAC
The DNA here is from genome assembly GCF_023856365.1 of Brienomyrus brachyistius. Classification (NCBI taxonomy): domain Eukaryota; kingdom Metazoa; phylum Chordata; class Actinopteri; order Osteoglossiformes; family Mormyridae; genus Brienomyrus; species Brienomyrus brachyistius. The sequence continues at coordinate 20,822,612 of NC_064540.1, forward strand.
TAGGAACAAATGGGAAACTAATGAAAAACTGACCTCAAGGGATGTGAACACAGAATATCTGCTGGTTTAAGGCACTGAAACTCGAAGGCAGTTGATTTGATATAACTTTAGGTAGGACACTTCATCAACCATCCTGAAATGGAAAGTCAAAAGAATCCTCTATGGAGCTATGCTACACACCTTTGCCAGTTTGCCTTTGTTGCTTCAGATGAATATCTACCAATCAGCAGACTACACTGACTACAAACAGCAGCTTCCTTTCAAGTCCATTCACTCCACTGGCTTTCTTCTGGAAAACCACATCTGAATTTCTTGCTGGCCTCACAAGCACGTGCTCTTTCATCTGAGAATGCAGCAAGAAAACATGTCCAAAGGCTCCTCGAATCCTTACAAAGACCAGTAAACACATCCATAGAACGTGTAACATTGTAGTGCATGGTGTCATGATTACAAGGCTCTAGGAGTATGGTTCTTTTGAAAGTCAAACTTATGCTTCATATGGCTACATGACATTTCTTTGAAGACTGCTCCAACTACTGTGGGAACAAAAAAAAAAAAACCCAAGTGAAGAATATCAATTAAAGCTTAATTGCATATCCTGGATTTGGGTTTAATTTCAACAGACATTTAAAGCGGAGAGGCTGGAAGGTTTATGTGCGACAATGAGAAATTTAATCCGCTGTGAGTGAACTGTGCCGAAACACACACAGGCTGGCGAGGTAATCGACTTTGCTGGAATGCTTAAAAACGGGATTTGTTCTGAAGGAGTCCTTAAAGGGCTTGCTGGGGGGGGGGGCGGGGGGGGGAATCCCACTTAGGGTGAGCCTTGAGGAATAGATGGGAGGGTGTAGACTCCTATGGACCACAAAACTGAAAGCACCCCAGCTAGGAGCCAGTGTTTGGAGGAGAAACCCCCCACATTGTTGAAGCCTGATCTTTTCAATTCAATTTTCAATTCAATTCTATTTTATTTGCATAGTGTACTTCCACAACATTACATTGTCTCAAAGTGCTTTACATTTTCCCAGCCCAAGCCCACAGCGAGCAAGCTAGAGGCGACAGTGGCAGGGAAAAACTCCCTAGGAGGAAGAAACCTTCGGAGAAACCAGACTCAAAGGGGGAGCCCATCCTCCAGGGGCTGGCCGAGGAAGTCAAATGAAGAAGATCCTAATTTACGTAATCCAAAATTTAAGATTTGAGTGTTAATTCAGCAGGAAGGTGATAGTACGTAGGTGCTGGTGCTGCTTCTGACAGTAGGATGAACAGTTGTCTCCTTTGCTCTTATCTGAACTACTCCTATTATCCGTAACTATTAGCCGTACTCTTTGACTGTAAGGATTGCTCTGGGAGGGACAGTGAACAGAATCATGTGACATGGAGGAACAAAAATAGTGGCAAAACATGAAATCAAAAGACAGCCTAAAGCAATGTATCCAAACCTAGTGCATGGGGACCCTCAGACAGTCCATATTTTTGTTTCCTCCAAGTTCCCTGACAGATAGCTCACATTTTTGCTCCTTCCCAGCTCCCCGACAGTCCAGAGCAAAAACGTAGCGTGGACGCGGGTCCCTGTGGACTGGGTTGGGAAACACTGGCCTAGAAGACACAGCCAAGAAAAAATGTCCCTAGAATAAAAATTTGCTAGTGGGGAAATGCCTTCGTCATTTGATTTGCCCCGCAAAGGTATGTCCCTGTCTCCTGCCCCCACCTTACAGTCACGTATTCATACTGTACCCTAATACTGGGGGTGTTTTAGGTTCAGGATCTGTACTGAGGATCACATTAGCAAGTCTGTATAACGTAAGCCGGAGAACAGCTTTCAGCTGGCGGAAAACATTTAGGAGATGTGGCAACACAGGTGTCATGAGGTGCGGTGAGGGAGAGTGAGGTGTCAGTTGAACCTCCACACCCAGGGAGCCGAGTGACGTAAGAGTGAAGCACTTGGCTCAAGCATGCGGATCATTAGCGCCTCAAATTACGCCATGGAATGCACAATCAGTGCAGCTCCCCCAGGTCCACTGCTAGCCCATAATTCAGCACTGAACTCTGTACCCAGCAGGATCCAATAGGATCCAGCCAGCAGTGTGTGATGCTGTTGTACCTCCCTGGAGCTGCCGCTTTGCTACTGAATAATTAACGGCTTTGGAAGACGACGCGCAACACACTACAGGCCCACTAACCACCTTAGACTGAAAGCTGCATATCAATTGCATATTGCGGGAAGCTACTCAGCCTGTGCTGACTATTTCATAGTGTGTATTCAAGTTGTACCACTGAGATCTCTCTCACATTGCTCACACTTCCTGTTACCCCTCAGTCAGTCATCATTCTGCCACCACGTCTCTCTTCTTGTTAGCTTTTACCCCTCAGTCATTGATCATTCTGCCCCATGTCTCTCCTCCCGTTAGCCTTTACCCCTCAATCAGTCATCATTCTGTCCCGCGTATCTTTTCTTGTTAGCTTTTACCCCCCAGTCAGTCATCATTCCGCCCCTGGGTCTCTCTTCCTGTTAGCTTTTACCTCCCTGTCAGTCATCATTCAGCCCTCGGGTCTCTCTTACTGTTAGCTTTTACCCCCCTGTCAGTAATCATTCCACCCCCGGGTCTCTCTTCCTGTTAGTTCTTACCCCCCAGTCAGTCATCATTCCGCCCCTGTGTCTCTCTTCCTGTTAGCTTTTACCCCTCAGTTAGTCATCATTCCACCCCCGGGTCTCTCTTCCTGTTAGTTCTTACCCCTCAGTCAGTAATCATTCTGTCCCTGTGTCTCTCTTCCTGTTAGTTCTTACCCCTCAGTCAGTAATCATTCTGTCCCTGTGTCTCTCTTCCTGTTAGCTTTTACCCCTCAGTTAGTCATCATTCCACCCCCAGGTCCCTCTTCCTGTTAGTTCTTACCCCTCAGTCAGTAATCATTCTGTCCCTGTGTCTCTCTTCCTGTTAGTTCTTACCCCTCAGTCAGTAATCATTCTGTCCCTGTGTCTCTCTTCCTGTTAGCTTTTACCCCCCAGTCAGTCATCATTCCACCCCAGGGTCTCTCTTCCTGTTAGCTTTTACCCCCCAGTCAGTCATCATTCCACCCCAAGGTCTCTCTTCCTGTTTGTTCTTACCCCCCAGTCAGTAATCATTCTGTCCCTGTGTCTCTCTTCCTGTTACCTTTTACCCCCCAGTCAGTCATCATTCCGCCCCTGGGTCTCTCTTCCTGTTAGCTTTTACCCCACAGTCAGTCATCATTCCACCCCCGGGTCTCTCTTCCTGTTAGTTCTTACCCCCCAGTCAGTCATCATTCTGTCCCTGTGTCTCTCTTCCTGTTCGCTTTTACCCCTCAGTCAGCGACCAGTGATTAGTTCTTGCTGCGTGTCTTAATTAAAGTACAACCTTGAACATGACATCCAACCAGTAATTCACACAGAAGTAGAGCCTCAATTTGTAAACCTACACAACAGCTTCTGTATTTCTCTCTTTGCTTTCCCGATGACATGCAAACAGAGTAACCAGCCTTGAAGACCATTCCAGCTTTACAAAAAGCCAGACAAAAAAATGCCATCAGCTTGCAACCACTCTCCTTTTTGTCATGGGTGAGCCTGTGTGCACTTTGATGAAGAAACAAACTTCTAACAAAGTGCAAGATCAGAAGCCAAAATAAAATCCAGTTTTTCCAGGTTCCTCACAGATCACCCATAGTTCAGAATCTGGGGAAGTAAGCTAGGCCCTGATATGGAAAAAACTATTTTATATTTTTTTGCAGAGCAATCTCAAGGACTATGTTGCTGATTACTGAGAAGTGTGTAGTGGGATAGGGTATATTATAGGATAAACACACAGTGAAACAGATATGTAATTGTGCAGACATCTTGAAATATGAATCTTATGGGATATGGGAGAGCTACATTTTGGGATAGTCAAACAGTGTGATAATCAATAGCTGTGAAATAATATTGTGGGACAGACATGAGGGAATGGGTGCACCATGGTTTACCAATTCAAGTTGTACACAGAGCATGTAATGAGAAAAGCTAGACTGGAAAAAGTCAACAAATCTTAAATTTTACATCAGTGATCTCATACTAATCAATAATAATTTGAGTATTTATACTGGTCAGCCTTTATGATTATTTATTATTTTGTTATTAAGTATGTTACTTTACATAGTGATCTGAATTTCATATTGTGCTATTATAAGCTCTGGGACCCGGGTTCGAGTCTCCGCCTCGGTCACATGTGTGTGGAGTTTGCATGTCCCCATGTCGTTGTGGGGTTTCCTCCGGGTACTCCGGTTTCCCCCCAAAGTACAAAAACATGCTGAGGCTAATTGGACTTCCTAAATTGCCCGTAGGTGTGCATGTGTGAGTGAATGGTGTGTGAGTGTGCCCTGTGATGGGCTGGCCCCCCATCCTGGGTTGTTCCCTGCCTCGTGCCCATTGCTTCCGGGATAGGCTCCGGACCCCCCGCGACCCAGTAGGATAAGCGGTTTGGAAAATGGATGGATGGATGTAGGCTAGGGGCGGCATGGTGGTGCAGTGGTTAGCACTGTTGCCTCACACCTCTGGGACCCGGGTTCAAGTCTCCACCTGGGTTACATGTGTGTGGAGTTTGTATGCTCTCCCCATGTGGTTGTGGGGTTTCCTCCAGGTACTCTGGTTTCCCCCCACAGTCCAAAGACATGCTGAGGCTGATTGGACTTGCTAAATTGCCCATAGGTGTGCATGTGCATGTGCATGTGCTGGGTTGTTCCCTGCCTCATGCCCACTGCTTCCGGGATAGGCTCCGAACCCCCCGCGATCCAGTAGGATAAGCTGGATGGATGGATGGAGGTTGTAGGCTAATCATTATAAATAGACCATAGGTTAGCTAGTGCTTCTTGAGCCCAGTTCAGAGGTGACACCACAATCCTCTTCTACAGACAAAGTAATCTAGTTCAGTGTTTCTCAAACCAGTCCCTGGGGACCCCCAAACGCTCCACGTTTTCTGGGAGCTGGGAGGGAGCAAAAACACAGACTGCCTGGGGGTCCCCAAGGAGCAGGTTGGGGAAATACTGCTCTAATTTATGGTCCCTTAACCTTGAGGCAGCATCCACATGAATCTGGAATGACTCTTCTCTCTCATGCAGCCGCATTTTCTTTTACTTTGTTACTTCGTCTTTTGATCCTCTCAATAAACTGCCTTAGACTTTGAATGGCTTGTGAGTTCATTCTTCAACAAGACAACTGTCGTTTCAAGATTCGTGGAACATCAACAACCTTTTGATAAGCTGATGAAACCGCGCTCACAGCAGAAAATGAAGACGCTTAAGGAAAGTCAACAAACTGAAAAGGACTATGACTAACGGTGAAGAAAATAAAGGTTATGGCACAAGATTGGCAGCTTACTTTAGTGTTGATGGTGAAGACATGGAGATTATAGACAAATTTAGCCTCCTTGGATTAATCATCAACAACAAAGGATCCAGCAGTCAATAAATATGGCGCAGACTGACACTTGGCAGAGCTGCATTGAAAGAGCTAGAAAAAATCGTCAGTGCTGACATCTCTAAGAACAAAGATCAGAACGGTTCAGAATATGGCATTTTATCTGACACTTTATGCATGTGAAAGCCTCTCTAGACACTTGCATCAGGTTCAAGTCCTTGGCTTTCAAGTCCTTGGCTTTCCATTAATGGAATGGCACCCACAGTGCTTAATGCGTAAATCAGAAGATACCGGAACACCAAAGGGCATATGAGAGTGGGCGAGGTGGGAGTTGGTCCCGGGACACGTACAAATCAAGGTGATGAAAACATGCTACGTATTTTAAAGAATAAATCTAAACTAATAAAGAATATAAGATAGTGTGAAAACTGTTCTGTAAATTAAAATACGTTCTTATTTTTCAATTTTATGTTATTGTTTTTGTTTTTTTAACCAGAGAGCTACCAGATCTGTGCAAATAAATGCCTGAACACAGACAGTCTAAAACAGAGAGGTCATGGGACGCGTCACGGCAGGATCTGGCATAAATTATCCACTGGATGCCCATCTCCAAGTTGAGCAACACCTGGAGCTTCTCACTGAGACCTCTCTCCCTCTCCCTCCATGTTTGTAGCATACCGAATAGCTCTTGCTCCAGTGCTAACTTGTAATTGTTACTGGTTATTCATTGGAAGCTGAGCCTAGCTACACTTAGCTGGCTCCTTGACAGATGTATGCTTGTAATGCACTATCTGCCTTGCTTGTGCATCACTTTTTACAAAAGCATCTGCTAAATAAATGAATGCAATATGTAACCAGGATAGGAAGAGTACTGACGCATTTCAGCTTGGTTGCTGACTAAGACATTTAACAATAACATGGGTGGCAAGGAAAATAAACAAATGGATGCTTGCTAAAACTAAGCATGGACTTTCCATTAAAGCACAGACTAGAGCTATCTTAGGCATATTATGAGAACACCGAGTGCATTATAAAAGACCATAATGCTTGGGAACATTTAATGCAAAACAAGAATAGGACACCCAACAATAAGATGTATGTACTCAATCATCGCAGCAGCAAATATACAACTGGGGAGACAAAAGACCTGGATAGAAGAGAAATCATTCAAGAAGAATGTTGTCTTAATGGCTGCCAGCAGGCAACATCGACTTGATGGGACCTAATACTAATTTTATGGGATGTATCTTTTATTGAACAGACACACAGAATGAACACATTGTGGGATATATATTGTTTGATATAGATGCACAGTGGGGTAGATATTAAGGAATGTACCTATTATGGGATACATATGTTGTGGAATATATAAATTATGGAGAGATCTGCCATAGTGTAGACTCCTCACATAAATTTTCGATTGTCATGGTGACTGTAAACAAAAACAAAGAAGGGAAAAACCAAAGGTAATTTAAGACCCCCGCCCCCCCCCCCCCCCCCCCAAACACAACCACACAGCCAGTGCAGTGTTGAGTGACCCAGGGCCTCTCTCATCTGCCTCCCAAGTCACGCATACGAAACATCAGCCATGAGTTCCCGCTTGTTTCACTCAAGGCCGAGCAGGACCAACCTGCACTCGGGATTCTGTACACCTGGATCAAGGTCCATTAAAATGCAAATCAGTCTGTCTATTAAAGCAGCCTCATCTATTTTCCTGGGCAAATTCAACAGAATTAGATCAGGCTGTAATCAAGATTCACTGAAGAAATTCCATTTGCCCCCAATTACTGGAAATGTTACAGAACAGGACAACTGTGGCTGCCTAATTCGTTATACTGGGTGCAACAAGGGAAACAATTCCATTTACATTCCTTGTTTAACACCATTCCCGTTTCTAAGTGTGGGATATATTGGCAGCAAATATAATAAGTTTGCCCTTTTTGCAATGTTCTCTGAACTTTCTAAACAGCTGAAAACTTGGCTGCCAAAAGGTAAACAGAATATCAGTTTGATGTGTATCAATGTGTCTGAGTATGTTTTCTGAGTGACATTTGAGAAATGGCCGGGAGGGTTGGAATAGCTACTCTTAGCATCAACTGCCTGCCATTCTGAGACGATGTCGTACGTGTGAACATGTACGTCCCTATCGTGTTTCAGAACACCAGGACAGGGGATGTGACAGTCAGCTCCCAAAACAGCCTATTGGTTGGTGCACTGACCTTTGAAAAAGAGTCACATCCTCAATTAGTTTTGAAACCTCTCACTGCGCAGCGAGCTCGTTAAGGTACCATCGAACATCTCAGATGAGCTGACCTTTAAGCTGACACCATGAGATAAACAGGACTCCACGTATATTTCTAAAATGCTCCATGCCCTTTCAAAAAATATCTAGATAATAAAAAAGCACTTTTGAGGGTTGTGTGGAATCTTGCCTCCGAAAGGAAAAGTGACCGAAGTGGAAAACACAGCTTAAGAGGTTGCACAGCATTCTTATGGTTTTCACAAGAACAAGAAGAAATGTAGCTACAATTCTGATGAAAAAAAATGTAACAATGGATGAGGTTAAATCAAATAATGTTGCATTATTGGTAGACACCCTATAATATAATTGATGGGTCACATCTGATGTGGGTGTGGATGTAGCATTTGGAGTTTGGTAATACATCCAGGGTGCAGGAAGGCCGCAAGTCAGGAGCAGAGCTTTGACTCAAAAAGCTCAATAATGAGCTGTCCAGTCACCATATGTATCGAAAGTACTGATGTTGGCTAGATTAGCGGTGAGCTAGCAGTGCCATCCAGCAGCCCAGCAGTCCAGTAGCACACATAGCCAAAAGTCAGGCTGGTGCACGTACCCAGCAGGCAACTAACACAGCTATTCAGCAGACTGCTAGTACAGCTAGCACGACTCATCTGAAACTATCAGCAGATGCTCCATATGCATGTCTAAGATAAAAATCGGAAGCGATCCACGAGCTTCACCTGTCCTTCATCACCAAAAACCAATGGCAGCTCAGGACATGAAGGTCCCTGCTTACAAAGCCTTCGTACTCCTGTCTACTCGAAAGGAGAACAGCAGTGGCAGGAGAGACGAAGAGGAGAAAATGATGGACGACAGAAGCAAACGTAGCCGTAGCTGCAGAGCTGAGTCGGCCTCACAGTCTTCTGGGTTCATGCAACATCTGGCATTCCCAGGAGCCACTGCTTTTATCGGCTACATTTAATAGAAGGACAGCAAAATAGGGGAAAGAGGCTCCGCCTCCTCGCAGTGTCACCTTCGAGTCTGATTAGGGAGTCTCTTGAGACCTGTTTATGTTTTTTTTTTTTTTCTTCTACCTCAGACCAGTCTCCGGAATCAGCAGACAAGTTAACGGCGAACAGTGTCCAGCATTGTGAAAGACATCCAGTGGTGGGGTGAGGGTGGTGCGCGATGCTACATAGTCGAGAGTGAGCACTGAGGCAGCCACGGGCCTGTCGGAGAGACCATGACCAGCCGGCATGCTCTACAGCCCCATGGCCCCGGCCTCCAAGGTCACCAATTGGCTTCATGTCAATGACAGCCCCCAGGCTCACAGGACATGTGCCAGAGTTCCGCTAATCCTGGAACACAGAGACGCATGATGGGAAATATCACGTTTTTTTTCAGAACACTCCTTTCCCTGCCTGGTTGTTTGTTTTCATGAAAGCTTTGCTGCCAGGGCAGTGTTTCCTAACTACTGTCCTCGGGGTACCCACAAACGGTCCACATTTTTGCTCCTTCCCAGCTCCCTGTCAGATAGTCCGAAGCAAAAACATGGACTATCTGTGGGTCCATGTGGACTGGGTTGCGAGACCCTGGCACTGATATATTTCGACAGCTTAGTGGAGAACCACAGAAATCTCCAAAAACGTGCGTCTGCTGCATGAATAGTGCATGAAGCCATAACAACGGACTGGAGGTATGAAAGAAAAAGACCACAGACAAGTTACTTAGTGAACACTTTGAAAACTGTCCAAGTTCCAAATATTCATTAGAAATTTCTTTGGTGCAAATCAGCCATGATGACAAACATGTTCAGGTAGAGGTGTTGGTGAAGGTACCAAAAACCCAGGAGAAACGCAGCATGGAATTACCGAATCAGCACATTCACCCTTATGTAAGGCGTCATAAAGTTTATTTTAAAATCTGCTTGGAGGTCGGTGACACACCACAAGCTGGATGCTTTCAGGGTTTCTGGCATGATTTGCAATGTGAAGATGTTCAGTCCTGTCCTGAAGAGTGGGAGACATCCTCTATGTCCACATGCACCGAGCTCTAAAATGGCTCTTAATTATAACATACCACCATCGGGCCAAAAATGTGGCTTTGGTCCAGATGCTGTGTTTGGAAAGGGCTCTCATGAACAGGTTCTACTTTTCGAAGAACAGCTTAGAACAACCCTCTAGGTGAGCTGTGAGAGCTAGGTATCCTGTTGAAGCTTCAATTTGGCTCCTTGTGCTCCTGAGACAACCAGCATAGGCTGCTGGCCCGGAGAGGCATGGACTGCCTATCAAGAAAACGTCAAAACAACTGCAGGAGGTAGAACTGCAGAAACAGACTGTGAAAGACTGAATCACACACAGATCCAGAAGGACACTTTTACTGGATCTTGAGTGCAAATCTACTCAAGTAAACATATTCGGCTTATAAATAAATGTCTGTAATTGACTGTGCAAAAGTGATCATTTTTTGTTGCACTTAGTTATGTTGAATATTGCAAAGCAAATGTGGAAAACAGCACAAAAAAATAAACGTGCAACTATTGATTTGAACCACCTCCTTGCTTTCAATCGACCTGTTATTTTGTTGCATAAGATGTTATGCCGCATTTTCTCATTAATACGGCTGAAATCTATTATCTGCCCATTTCGCGAAAAAAATCAACGCAACATCTGACAAATCGGCCCAAACGGAAGCCCATAATTATTAAGTGAATTAATTCCTTGCCAAGTTATCTCCTTGCATAAGACGTCGCATCATTCTGTGTGTGCTAATACGGCGTCGAATTATATTCAGCGAAATTTGTCGTGAAAGCCAACTGTGACAGGCGGCACTAAAAGAATCGTGGTTGCAGACGTGGTTACGCTTGATTATTATTCTTCCAATTATGCTTCCCACACAACGTCTCACACCCCCCACCGCCTCACAAAAAAACCCTTCTTCTCCCAATTAGCTTGCGTAACGTCAATGGTCCCACAAGCCTTTGGGAACACGTCAAAGTGGAGAAGATCAATCAAGGCCTTAAAAGCACCCACGCACGCCCTCTCCCCGGAATAGAGGTGGCGTGATGTTTAAGGCCGTGCAGCCCGTTACCGCGAGGGTGGCTGTAGTAGCTAAATCTTAATCCCTGCCATAAAAAAGTTCTGCAATTAAATCTTGGGATACACAAACGCACGATCCACTAGCATCGCTAAGGACGGGAGAACTAAAGGATGTCTACAGGGCACTAGTTGTTCCACTCATCAGTACTGCCCTGACAGAGATCAGCCACTGTTTCACAACAGCCAGGGCCGGCTCTACTGTCTCAGCGTCCCTGTGAAATGCTTAATTTGGGAGCCCCCCCACACCATGATGATCATTTCACTTTCTCTACAATTCAGGTCATCTGGGGGTCCTAGGTCACCGTCTATTCTGACAACAGCTACAGTCAGATGACAGGTAACAGAGCTTCTGCATTGTCTCTAGAGTAAATGACCCATGGCTGTCTTTCATAAACCAGAGAAAACTGGAAGACGGAAAGCAGAACGGCATGACGTGCAGAACAGGCAAGGAAGAGGACTGCTGTTATCTGGGCTGGTTAGAGCATGATGCTAATGCTAATCACAGGAAGGTCAATCCCCAGTATGGGCTGCACGTCACTTTCGTGGGGGACGGTGTGCAGCTCAGAGGGTTAACCCTCAGCTCCAGGGGAACTGCATGCAAATTGATGCATACAACGATTTAATAAAAAATATTTCACTTAAAGTATCTCTGTTTTATACAGCAGTGTTTCCCAACCCAGTCCTCGGGGACCATAAATGTGGACTGACTGTCGGAGGGCCCATGCTATACAGGGGCCCATGAGCCTGGACTGGAGGCCAGAGAGCATTTCAGAGAATTTCAGGATGATTCCCCTGCACCTTGCAGTGTAAACACTACCATAACATCCTGTTCGTAGTGTAAAAATCCCCCTCAGTGGGTGACAAAACTCAAATCTGACTTCAAAAAAACAAAAAGTCAAGGAAACGATGGGTAATAAATGGGACTGAAACTCATCCCTGCCTCCATTTTCATAGCAGTCAACATTCAAATGACCCCCCCCCCACCAATCCTGCATAACCAGGGGCCTAGCAGGCAGACAGGTCTCTCTACTTCATTGCGACGTGTCTCTGTCAGTCTCTCTCCCCCCCCCCCCCCCCCCGCTCGCCCCCACCAAAACAGAACATTTAGTGGTGCTGAAGAGTTGTCGCTTGCAGGCCGCCCGTGCTGGATGTCGGCGTGAAAAAGGCAGGCCCTGTGACGTCGCGGGACCCTAAAGCGGGCGGCTGGCACCGCGCCTTTATTTACATACCGGCGAGCTCTGACGCATCCAGATGTAAACATTTCATGGCAGGAAATGTCACCCAGTTAAACACGTCAAGATGATTAAGAGCTCCCTGCCAACAGCTAATGGGTATTTTGGTGACACTGTTGTGACATGAGGCATGCCCAGCCCTTGGGGAAACTGGGGGGGGAGAGTTATCAGTTATCCTGGCACAGACCTGCATACCTGACATCAGTTACATTTAATAAATCTCTCACTCTCAAGGCACTCTTAGCGTGGGTCCACGACCCTTAGTAAGGCTAATCACGTAAAACAGGCTAACCTCACTATTCACAGTGGTCACCTTCCTCTATCTCCATCTGTCCTCATGTCTGGATCTCTGCTGTGTGGGAGCAAGATGTTCTCTAACGGTAATGGCCATTCAAACAAGACAGGCAGGCCATTTGTTATCTGAGCTATTTGAACATCTCCAACACAGGAGAACAGATTTCTATTTTGTTTTTTAGTTCAAGGTGGCCTATAACTACTTTGCTTCATATTAAGAGGCCAATTTAGACAATGCAGGCAGACAAACCCTCCCCAGTCCATCAACAGCGAGAATTGAAGCATAAAAAACTGCTGAATGATTATCCAAAACCATGATCCATTTTCTAGGTTTCCCTTGTAGAGTGACAATGTAACAAAACTTTAAGCGTAGAATCTGGTCTAGCGGTGGTACAGGCACACACTCCCCAATAAAGGCACAGCATAAAGGGTGAGAGCCCATCAAATTCAGGGCAACTTAGACTAATTTAAGATAGTAAGATTACAAAATAATAGATGTCATCACTCTGGGGACCTGTAGGGGGCGATATGCGCTCATCGTGGCAGGGATTACCTTCCTAATTAAGGGAACCACAATGCATGCAGGTCTCCTTGGGGCCTTGATACTGACTTTTGGTACTTTCTGGAGCTGTTTTGCTTCAGGGTAAGAACACCTCTGATGGCCAGAACCTCCCACAAGTAAGACTGAGGGACCTGAAAACTGCCATCTTCTCTGCTGACCTCGGCCACTTCTCATCTGACTAAATTTCCCCAGCGCAACAGAGACCGCCATTGTCCAAAAATTGTTTAAAAACAGAGGTTTACTTCGCTCACCAAGTCTATAGCTGGGGAGACTATTTTTTAACAATAATAAGAATGTGAGCAAAAATCACCCCCTTTGTGACATTTTATCACCAGAGGATTTCTTTAACATTTACTACTTCTACCTGGGAAATAAAAAATAGGTTCATAGTTTCATCTAAAGAATGTTATTGATAAGGGAGCCGCGATCATGCTCAGGGCCAGCGGCTAGAAGATGGCTGGCTGGCTGGATAGATACATTCCAGTGGATTTGCCCATTAAGAACCATTCAGAGGTAAAACACAGGCCTACAAGTTCTGAGGATTTGCCTGCACTGCTGTCCCACTCGAGGCCAATTAGGGTCCTCATTAAGCCATGGTAGAAGATGACCGTTAAGCTGGTCCATGTGTCTGGCACACACGGATCAATGCATTTGCAGTCTGCATAAGCCAAAAATGTCGGGCAGTCCCGGGGAGACTTCAGGCCTTGCAGGCCCTGCTGGTCGGAAAATCTTCCCCTCCCGGGTGCCGTGCAGCCCCCCCCCCACTCCTGTCCAGCCTTACTGACCTGCGACGGTGATGGGCAGCAAAGATTAAAAGGCCAGTGTTAACCCCTCTGCGGGAGCAGAATCTGACGTGCCATGTGCCATCTGGAAAGCTGCCACAAAAAGAAGGCATTTCGAATCCTTCCAGCCTGCAGTCACTGCAAATCATTACAGCTTTTTTGTGTTTTTTTTTCCATCTCCAGCTCCTTTGGGTCCAGCCTCCTCAGGAAACATGTCTCCATGAGGCACACACCTGGTGAATATCAAGCTTTCAGCTGAATAATGTGAATAAAAACTTTCCTTCTCACACTCCTTAAATTTCTGAAACAATAATCTATACCCAGCTGGAAGATACAGGATAAGCTTCGTTTGCTACACAGAAAATGGCTAATGTAAAGATGACAAATGATAATTACGATACGATGTACTGAATAGGGGGCGGCATGGTGGCGCAGTGGTTAGCACTGTTGCCTCACACCTCTGGGACCCGGATTTGAGTCTCCACCTGGGTTACATGTGTGCGGAGTTTGCATGTTCTCCCCATGTCGTCGTGGGGTTTCCTCCGGGTACTCCGGTTTCCCCCCACAGTTCAAAGACATGCTGAGGTTAATTGGAGTTGCTAAATTGCCCGTAGGAGTGCATGTGAGTGTGAATGGTGTGTGAGTGTGCCCTGCGATGGGCTGGCCCCCCATCCTGGGTTGTTCCCTGCCTCGTGCTCATTGCTTCCAGGATAGGCTCCGGACCCCCCGCGACCCAGTAGGATAAGCGGTTTGGAAAATGGATGGATGGATGTACTGAATAATGTTCTGTTCGAGTGTCAAGGATGGGTATCCATAGTGAATCAGCACAGAGGCCTGTCATGTGACCTAATAATCATGTGACATATATTCCCAAATAATTAATCAACACTCACAAGATTTCTTCTTTAACCTCTCTGATAATGTGATCATGGGCTAGGGGGCTGTTCTCACTCTGTTCACCTAATCAGATTGAATTCAGCCCTTTTGTAGTTCGCAAAAGTGCTTTGGCCATAACTACATGATCAACATTCACATAGGCAGCTTGTCCAATTGCAGAGGCAGCGCTGGACACTCAAGTCCAATCAGAGACATGAAAGCAGGGCGAGTCTGACACAATTAACCCTTTAACCCTCATTTTCTGAAGGGCGCATGGGATGACTGACCCTCGTTCATGCCTGCTGCTGTGATGTGGGCACCGGGAACTGAAATGCCCACTGTTCCTGCGTCACGCTGCCTATTAAACAGACTTCGCAGCCACCTGAGGCATGATTTAATCACCAGGAACTAATTAGCATTAAGACGGCAGTTACTTTAAAGAGGAGCACGAGGTCATTACCGGGTTTCCTCAGTGGGTTGGCGGGGTGTGTATGCAGAGGGCAGGACCAGTCCTAGCCCATGTGACACCCTAGGCTAGCATCACTGCTGGCGCCCCCTGTCTGATGCAAAGTGGAATTGGCTGGCAAGTAGGCGCCTCCTCAGATGTTGTCGTTCTATGTCGCCTATAGGACTGTCTGGCATTGCCTTACGCACCCCCCAACGAAGGACCGATTCTGCCAGCTGGCTGATACTCGTCATGCATGTGCCACAATAAGAATGCCCCGTGAGGCTGACCCCGGCAGTCAGGTGTAGCTTTACGTGAGCTGTCATCCAGTCCTGTGTCGCTCACCCACTTCAGGGTGTCCTGCTGTGTTGTCCCTCCTGTCTGGTCCCCACGAATTTGTCCCTCATCCCGCTGAAAGGCTGAAGTTTCACCCACGTTCCACCCACAGCCGCGCCAATCTGACCGGACCCTGTGTGGCACCGGTGACAAGTCCGGAGCGGCGAGATTGGCCTGGATGCTGCTGTTGAACCATTAAACTTCAACACGAAGTAAGGAAAAATGCAGCATTATGAGCAGACAACACTCCTGTATCACAATGTGGTATAATTTGTAATACCCTCATTATGGAGGCCTGGCTTACTTAAACACCTTAAGTCCGAGAAGAATGTGTTGAATCACCATGAGGATTGTGGATAAACACACACACACACACACGCATACACAGGCAGGCGTCTCCGGAGGTTCCTAACAGCCTTCGCATCCATCACTGCCCTCAAACACTCCCTCCTATTAGCACACGTCCATAAACAAATACTCTCCATCGCTCTTAATCTGCCTGCAAATCACTCATAATGGATTTCGCCCCATGGCTGGGAGCTGCCATCCTCCACCATTAACGAGACAGTGTCCTCCTCCTGCATACCGTCCCTCTGCTCCCCTGCTCTGCTCATAATCCTGTAGGCAGATCCATGTACATCCTGGCCACCGCTTTTACCTCCCAGGGGGTCAGGATTTGAATGGCAAGTGAACCCGTGCTCCTCTGGCTTTGTAGCTCAGCCAGGTAAGATTGCCTCATCTATTTCACTGTCCCATGGTGTTCCTGCTTGTTTCATTGATTTATTCTGATTGGCTGACTGCACTTGGTGCCCGCCCACTTCCATCTTCTGCCACCCAACAGCGGATGTCACTTCATTTGACTATTGGCTTTTGTGGCAGCCAAGAAATAAATCTGGCACAGGGTTCAAACCCCTGTTTTTTTTTTTTTTTTACGTGTCCAGCAAACGGACATGTTCGCCGTTAATTGACAATGTCACATCAATTACGCATTGATTAAGGCTAACAGTAGCTTAGCTATTTCACAGACTGTAATTATCAAACTGTTAATAAGGCCTGGCAGGACTGTTGTTTACTACTTTTCTAAAACGTAAGATCCCTTTAAGGGCACCAGCGAAAGGGAAGGTGGAATTTTCTCAGGCATGGGATGAGTATCGAGGCTTGTGCTTCAAGCACATGTGACAGGAAATGCTACTAGTGCCCAACAATGTGTGAGGGCAGGTAAGGACAGATGGTAAGTCTCACCCCAGGGTAAGGCTGACCGCATACCTCACGGGATGAAACAATGCAGGTCCTGGTCTCTCTCTCTCTCTCTCTCTCTCTCTCTCTCTCTCTCGTGTTCCATCTCCATATTCTGGAATCCTGAGTTAACCCGTGAGATTACCATAGTAACCTTTTCCTTTTCCCTCATTTACAGGCCCACCTAGGATGCACACGGAGATGGTCCCACATGGACTGCTTTGGCCACAGAATGTTTGGATCCAGTTCTGGTATCTCGGCCCATGAGGACTTTCTGGAGTAGTCCAGCAGTTCTAGATGCTGCTGTTGTTTCATAAAGCGTTTTAAAGGCTGAGGCAGCACACAGCAGAAGTGCATCCAGCAGGGGTCAAGCTGTAAAGGACACTTATGAAGGACAAAACCGCCGTCCATCTTTCGTTTAACTTCTGTGAAATTGACACCTATTCAAATGAAAGCCGCAGTTTTGCTTTAAGAAGGAGCTGGGAATTTTTCTAAAAGTTTGGCAGCACCCATGCCCCCCCCTTAAACATATAATCTATCTGGGGCTTCATGGAATTGTCACACCACAACGATTCACAGAAGGCTGCCATGAGGTTGTTTTCATTTCAAACTTGAAGCTGAGTCCCGCCCCCCCCCCCCCAAACCAGCACCGTGTGGAAGAAAAAATACAATTTTTACCAATTTCAAACATCAAAATAATCACTGTTAAAATCATTATATTGGACTGCTCACCCCCAATAATGCTGCATGCCAAGGCAATCACTCAATCAGGCAGCCAAAACAGGCATGTTCCACCACCAGCAGGGAAGCGGACAGCATCATTCATATTCATCACACGTGGTAGCATTTAAATAACTGTTCCCGGTCTGCCAGCAAATTTGGTTTATAATAAAGAAAAAAGGTCAAACAACGACGGCGCTCCTTTGACAGAGCATGGGACAGAGTTACGTGACGAGAAGAGCGGACTTTCAGCCGTGAGCATGAATGCTGATCCCCACCACTCAGCGAGGAGCACTGATCGTCCTACAGAGCTGACATGAATCAGCTGCTAAATACACACACACACATACCCTGGCATTCATATCCTTGTGGGGAGTTTCCATTCATTCCTATGGAAAAACTCTAATCTCAACATGACGACAATAACCCCTACCCAGGCCTAACCCTAACCAGGCACACACATACAGGCACATACACACACATGCGCACACACAGAGGCACACATACACAGGCGTGCACACATACAGGCACACCCACACAGGTGCGCACACAGGCACACACACACAGGCAGAAACACAGGCACACACACAGGCATGCACACACAGGCACAAAAACACAGGCACAAACACAGGCACACACACACAGGCACACACACAGGTGCGCACACAGGCACACACACAGGCGCACACACAGGCACAAACACAGGCACACACACATGCACACAGGCACGCACACAGGCACACACACACAGGCGCGCACACAGGCCCACACACACAGGCACACACACAGGCACACACACACAGGCACAAACACAGGCACGCACACACAGGCACACACACAGGTGCGCACATATTCACACACACACAGGCACAAACACAGGTGCGCACACACAGGCACAAACACAGGCACACACACACACAGGCACGCACACATAGGTGCGCACACAGGCACACATACACAGGCACACACACATGTGCGCACACAGGCACACACACACAGGCACACACACAGGTGCACACACAGGCACACACACACGCACACAGGCACACACACACAGGCACAAACACAGGCCCACACACACAGGCACACACACAGGCACACACAGAGGCACACAGGCACACACACAGGTGCGCACATATTCACACACACACAGGCACAAACACAGGTGCACACACACAGGCACAAACACAGGCACACACACACAGGCACGCACACACAGGTGCGCACACAGGCACACACACACAGGCACACACACAGGTGCACACACAGGCACACACACACGCACACAGGCGCGCACACAGGCACACACAGGCACAAACACAGGCCCACACACACAGGCACACACACAGGCACACACAGAGGCACACAGGCACACACACAGGCACAAACACAGGCCCACACACACAGGCGCACACACAGAGGCACACACACACAGAGGCACACATACACAGGCGTGCACACATACAAGCACACACACACAAGCACACACACACAGGTCCACACACACAGGCGCGCACACAGGCACACATACACAAGCACACACAGGCACACACAAGCACACACACACAAGCACACACAGGTGCGCACACAGGCACACACACACAGGCGTGCACACACACGCACACATACACACACAGAGTCACACACACCAGCGCACGCACACACAGAAGCACACACAGTCACACACAGCAGCACACACACACAGGCACACACACACAGGAGCGCACACACATGCACACACACACAGAGTCACACACACCAGCGCACGCACACACAGAGACACACACAGTCACACACACCAGCACACACACACAGGCACACACACACAAGAGCGCATACAGGCACACACACACAGATGTGCACACACATGCACACACACACAGCAGAGCAGGTCTGCACAGTGGGGGGGGGGGCTGTCCTGGAGGAAGGAGGGTGGGCAGGAGGGGACCATGTGGGACTGCTGGAGGAAGCTGTGAGCGGGAAACAAATGTGGGGGAAGGGCAACGGGGGAAGAGTGTGAGGGGCATCAAACCCATGTCCTGTAGATCTTACCTTCCACCATGGGGGGCACCCATCATGTCTATATTCCCCACTGCAGTCCTCATAACAAGCTTACATGCACCATCGCACTCCAGCCACATTAGCTACATGCTTAGAGGTGTTACAACCAACTGTGCACGTGAGATGTTCACGTGTATCTGTGCACGTGAGATGTTCACGTGTATCTGTGCACGTGAGATGTTCACGTGTATCTATGCACGTGAGATGTTCTTACGCTAAAGGGTCCTGCTCCCAGCTACGGCAGAGACCCAGGGTGGGTTTCTCTATACCTGCCATGATGTTGTTAATGAGATGTCTATCTCACTTTTTTTTTCAGGAAATTCACAAGCTGTTTCATTTAGAAACGGAGCTTTGGGTTCCAGGTTTGTGAAGCCGAAAAATTGGCTTCAGTTACCCACCCCCTAGAGCCTCTTTACTCCGGCCTCGGAGGAAATCATACCCCCATTTCATGGATCCCCTCACTACTGGGTCCAGAACAGTGCAGAGGTGTGAGCAGCAGCCTCCTCAGTCCTACAGCAGCACACCCAAAGAGCTGATGGGTGTGGTGTGGGGGGGGGGGGGTCCTGGAGGTATCCATATTCTATGGCATTCACTATTTACACGCTGATCTCAGACACTTGATCATGGAGGACTCCAGAACATCGTGTCGGGGGTGGGGGGGGGGGGGGGTGTTTTAGTCTCAACCATTCGGAAGCGGAAAAGGGATGGCAGAGAATGAAGAGAAAGCAGACAAATGCTCAAATGCTTACTATAAGAAATGCAACCCCCACCTCCCCCAAACCCAAGTTAAAAAAAAATAATCTAAGCCACAAACACCCATTTCTCCTCCAGCCTTGACTCCTACTGGGACGAAGGCATAGCTGGAAACACAGAGCCAACTGGGAGGCAGTAACCACACATCTGTGTGTTTCCGAAAATCCTGGCATGCAAAAACAGGGCTGAGGTTTACGCTTAACTCTGAGGGCATACAAGGAACCAAAGCAGGACTCCAGGTCATGGTACACAAGACATATTTTCGAATAAAGCAATACACCATATATTATTAAATGCATTTTCTTAGAAACATTTTGGGTTATTCTGCTCAAGTTCGATGTTGATCAATCTCAGTCCCAGATGTTGCTGTGGTTACCACACATCCTCTTCACTGCATACGCTTCTCAAACAGCCATATTTCTTTATAAAATATCCAGTGGTTCTGAACCCTGGAGGCTGTGCGTCCGGGACGGTCCCTGTGAAGGCTACATTCTAGTCACGAAACCCACAGAAAAGCAATGCGAATGTCAGTCACCTTGTGGCAAAAGCCATCAGATAGGGCAGGGTGTGGTGGCGGGGGGGGGGGGGGTTGGACGAGATATGATTTGAAAAATGGGTCACTGCTGCATTTGGTTTACGAGGTCATGCTTGATTCCCGGCGAGGAGAGACGTAAGTGCGAGATTCCGGGATTCGCTGAAGCGTACAGGAACTCTGGCCCTGACACCCGTATCTCGACCACATCCGTGAAGGACATGGGCTGGGTCCATCACATCCGAGAGGCCTAGAGGAACATCTGTGGAGCGACATGTGACAGTGTGCAGAGTTTCACATGGATCATGAGACTTCATTCTCCACAAAAAGGTTTACTGAAGAAGACAGTGGCTACAAAACGAGCAGCTGATGGACGGTAATGGCTGATCCTGCTATGGTTCTCGTTTCTCGCCATCAAATGCTCAAGCTCTTCAGCATTCATGATGGTCTCAAAGCACTTATTACCAGGTTTACAAAGCCCTTACAGATCGGGATGCACAAACCTGTTTAATCTGGTGTCACTGGAACAGACACCAAGGACGTTTAAAAAAATATGAATAAATAAGAATACAGACTTTGACGTTAATGAAAACCAAAATGGCTCTTTTGAAGCCCTGTTGACTTTGGTCTTCACTCATGCATAATACAATATTTGAGTTCCATTTGCGTTCTCCTCACGTCGCGTTGCCGAGATGTGGGAGCGGGTCCTTCCATCGCGGAAATGAATCCAATGGTAGTGAACGGAGCTGAATGGGATAAAGTGGCCAGTGAGAGAGGGATCGCGAACCGCAGCGTTGCCAGGAGATGCGTCAAGCCAAGCTTCAAGGTTACTGAACAGCACAGTCCTGTTGGGCTTTGCATGTTCCCCTCTACCCTGTACCCCAAAGAAAAACCACGATTCAACTGAAGACACTTCTTCTCATTCATTGTCCTCCTCATTTGCCGAGACTGAGCACCTCTGATCCAATCTTGAGGAGGAGTCATGAACAGAGAGGTACATGGAAGCGGACTCCACATGCTCCTTTCTTAATAGAGCTGGCATGTAGTGCTTGTAGCGCATTATCACAAATGCACGTTGTCATGCGACAGAGAGGCAGGGATCCACACCGCACCCCTGACCCTCAGCACTACGCAGCCGGACAGTGGCCCCAGCTGTAAGAAGGACAGAGCTAGAGGCTTTGACCTCCACAAGCCGGGGGACGGCATCGTCTTCACCGCCATGGCTCAAAGCCCGAGTCGCGGAGCGGAAGGGACTGGATGTCTTCCCTTGCCTGCAGACACCCAGTCGCTGCCGTTGTGAGCAGCGAACAAGGTTCCCTGATGCTGGTGGCTTCAAACCTGCTCATCACCCTCAAGCTTCCCCTCTCCACATCACCCTCAAGCTTCCCCTCTTCACATCGCCCTCAAGCTTCCCCTCTCCACATTGCCATCAAGCTTCCCCTCTCCACATCACCCTCAAGCTTCCCCTCTCCACATCACCCTCAAGCTTCCCCTCTCCACATCACCCTCAAGCTTCCCCTCTCCACATCACCCTCAAGCTTCCCCTCTCCACATCACCCTCAAGCTTCCCTCTCCACATCACCCTCAAGCTTCCCCTCTCCACATCACCCTCAAGCTTCCCCTCTCCACATCACCCTCAAGCTTCCCCTCTCCACATCGCCCTCAAGCTTCCCATCTCCACATCGCCCTCAAGCTTCCCCTCTCCACATCACCCTCAACCTTCCCCTCTCCACATCACCCTCAACCTTCCCCTCTCCACATTACCCATCCAGGAGTATTTCCCAGCATTCCCCTCTCCTTGCCCACCTCAATATAATTATAATGAGCTATGAACATGTAACAGGAGAATGACACAGCGGCAATGAAGACAATGCGGTTATCTACGGGATTGAGGTGAACTAGTACTCTCCAACTAGCAATGTGGACAATTAAAAGCGTACTGCTTTGTTTTCCAATTTCTTGTCAATACGATGTGTGCAACTGACTATGAACTGGTTCTACAGACAGAAAGGACTTTCATCCTAAGGAATGATTACTGATTTACTGATATTCTGAGCCCCATCCTCAGTTGGAGGGCAGCTCAGAGACGCACGTCTTCCTCTGGGTTGATTTTTGTTCTTTGTTGTTTTCTTCCTGGTTGATTTAACAGCTTGAGGGAGAGACACTTGAGGACGCCGCAAGCTGCCGGCGATGATGTAAACGCTGCCTCAGCTAGTGATCCCAAACAATCCGTGTGAAATGTCAGGAAAGGGCAGAAGGTGCCCTCGGGGGAGGGGCCGCGTGGTGACGCAGGTGCAGCGTGGTGTGGAGGCTGACGCAGAACGGTCAGTATCCACATGACACTGTCACCCAAGAGCCCCTCCGTCTCGCGAGCCAACCTGCACACCTTCCCAATCACCCACCCGGGGCCACCAGACAGTGACGTCCCTGTGAAGTCCTCTATCTCCCTTTATAAACATGCCGAATGACTGCAGTCCCATTGTGTGCTCATGATCGATCTGCTCGTGCTCCTTTTATCCAGACCGTTGGTGGGATGCTGGGTAATCCAGCCCCCAAGCAGCCATTACGCCTCCTGCGTGCCTTAAATGGTGCAGCTGGTTCAGCGTTCACACGGCCAGCGCTGTGGCTGCTCGCTCCCCCGGGGGCAGCCTGCGCCCTGGCTGCTATTGACCGTGGCCCAATCGGCTAATCGCACTCCGGCCCGGCTGACAGCTGGCCCGAGGTGCCCAATCCGACACCAGACTGAAGGCAGACAGCTCGCTAACTGCTCGGCTGACGTCCCATTCAGAGAGCTTCTGGAACGTCTCTGTGGCTCTCAGTAACACATGAGTGTGCAAAGGTTCAGGAACCTCAGACACCGACGGAACGGTGACAATCAGGCCAGAAATAACAATGCGTGTAAATAGCGACATAGTGTGAGAAGCGGAAGCGTTGCCATACCTGCTTCTACCTCCCTTTCAAGGTTGGATACCACTTTATATCCAACAACCCCCCCCTCACACGCACACAGGGACGCTCATGATGTGCATTTCACACACAGACACCTCAATGTTCTTCTTGAGGTGCCGTGGAGGGTTGGTGGGTGAGCCCAATCCCATATGGCAGTAGGCTGGACACAGCCTTGATTTCCCAGGTTCCCCGGCCTGTCTCTTAGCTGATTATCACCATTACACATCCCTCTGGTTCTTGTCACTGAACACTAGCCTGAAGTGATGGCCTGTCAGGAGATGGCCTGTGTCACGCATTAGGGCCTCGCCGCAGCTGTCAGGGACACTGAGATGAAGAGATGACAGGCTGAGGATAGCAGGAGCAGGCTCTCTGATAAACATCAGCTATGCTAGGAGCTGGGGGGAAAAAAACTGCTGTGTGTCGTGTAGTTTCAGTCAAATGAGTAAAAACAGGCAGGTAAGCATGTTTGTTTGTTAAAGGAGCTAAAAACAGCAGATTAACATCTCAGTTTGCACAATTTATGTTAAACAAGTTAAAAACAGGAGCTTGATATCTCAATTTGGCACACATTGTGCTAAAGGAGTTAAAAACAGCTGCTAAACATCTGAGTTTGGCAAACTTCCTGTTGAATGAGTTAAAGTAGCAGCCAAACACCTCAGTGTGGCATCCGCTATCATCGGCCAGAAATGGGCAGAAAGCAGCTATGTCTATTTCCAGGACTCCACGCTTGTGTGGAATGCGGCGTATGCGGCACACGCAGCTGTCACTGAACTGCATCCTCACCGCCAACATCGCAGCCGGCAGCAGCAGCCCGACCGGGAGCTGCTCGCTCCTGTGCTCTGAGAGAGCAGGCCGCAATGCAGAGTCACGTGACCACGTGCCTTGGCTGGACACAAGCTTTGACCAACAGTGCAGGGAGTCATTAACCCTCCAGCTGCCCGACTCCCCCCTCCACCCCCCACGTCGGGTGGTAATCCATGGCCAGCATTTCCAGCTGCTCACCTCATGCCCTCACTTGTTCCATGAGGACCTGCCTGTCCGTCCCCTAGAGATTGAGCAACCCAGAAATCAAATTTTCCCGTCGCGAGATGAAGGCTCGTCGATCGCCAGGTGGGGTGATCGAGCTCATCAGGCCGTAGGTGAAGAGAAGCCCCACATGTTGCCATGGCAACAGAGCGAGCCCCGCACGTGAACCAGCCGGGTTTCGGGCATGATTTAGCATCACATCCATCCCTGCATCTTCTCAACACGGTAGCGGTGAGCTGTTCAGTGCACACCCCTCTGGACGTATTGTAACCCTTGCCTATTACAACTGCATTTCCAGAGGATATACTCTGTCTATCTCCTCAAGGGCTGCCCAGCCGATAAACACGCCGATGTAGTGTGGCCAGATGCGGTGGGGTGACAGCACCGCAATCACACGGCACCTCGTCCGGTCCGCTGCCTGGCATCTCCCTGACAACCGCTTCTGGAACCTTCCGCATACTCCGCCCTGTCTGTCAGGTGTGAGGAATATGGCTCACCTACACACCATCTCCATAATACCACAATGGACAAAAAACTTGACGCTTTATGTCCATTTGTGACCATAGTCTTGCTATCCACCATTTCATCGCTACTGATCAAGAAACGCATGAAACCCTTTGTTGCCATGGCCACACTCACGTCGACTTTACGAATGTATCAGGAAACATGGAGAAACGTAACCTTTTAATCTATCGACACCCCTCCCCTCCCATTGCCGCTATGCAGTTCTCTAGCTCGACGTGTTTCAGGGCCGGCTGGTTGTTCTCAGCCACGCGATTCCTGACGACTGGGCTCTATGGCAACAGAGTTCAGCCAGGAAGTGGGAGGAGTCAGAGGGAGTCACACAACCAATAAACTGAAGAGTACCTCTGAGTACTTTACATAAACAAATCACTTATACCAATCATTTGCGGTTGTCAGGTACTGGAAAAAAAAAAAAACAATCCTCACTTTGTGAGAGCAATTTGAGCCATGCTGTGAAAACCGCCAAAACATAATCACAACAATAGTGACTTGAACAAATTTCTTTACAACAATCATTATATTTAAAACTCTTATCTTGGAGCTGTCGAGTCATACCTTTATTTCATTTTATTGTGAAAATGTCCAACGTGTGTATTTTAAAAGAAATTCCAGGACACTTCATTTTTACAGAAACTAGAAGTGTTGAATGCAATTATTGTTTTTCATTTTATGTTAAAAAGAAGTCAAGCTCTAGCCATGATTTACGATGACACACTTTGAATGGATCGTAGCGAGAAAAGGACTTTATGGAAGTTGGCGACAGATTTGTGCCTTCTTAGGCCTTAATATTTCATTCACATATGCAAGGGAACTCTTCCACACACACACCCAGGGTTGGGGGTTCAAGCCCCTGGCTGTATGGGGAGTTTGCATGCTCCAAAGAGTTACAAGTCCAAGTACGTATGGTTAGGTGAACTGGCACCTCCGAACGTCCCAATGAATGTATGTGTCCTTTGGATGCGTGGCATGTGCTTTTCTGTAGGACAAGCGTGGCGAGCCAGCATGAGCTAACGCAAAACACACAGCACGGACGTCTGAAACTGCCCTCTCCGCAGAAGCTTCTGGAAACAGCACAGCTGGATCTAGGCTCCCCTACAGTCAGCAACGACGTCTCCGGCTTGTGTGGCGGGCAGCTGGTTGCCAGGAGGCTGTAGCTGAGGAGTGATGTTGGCGGGGTTGGGGGGATTGTAAATGATATAGTCCTTTGTCACAGTGACAGTGGCCCCAGGCATTTAGTGCAGAAGTGTACCACTTGCCGTTTCTGCGAGTCCAGAGCTGTCAGTCAGCAGCTTGGCCTTTTGCCGTGTCCCTTGACACCTAGGGCGGCGCCGCTGAGTCAGCGTAGACGGCTGCTCGAGGCGTGTGTCGGGAACTATCAGAGGAGCAAGCTAGTGAGCCAACATGATGCACCCCTGTCTGCCGCCGCGTTGGTACGCTCCTGTCAGTCACAGTGCTGCCCCTGAACTCCTAGGCCCAGGAGGGATTCTGCTGTTGAACCTTTGAAACGATATTTAAACAGCGCGACAGACGAGGAGCCACTGATAACAACGGCCGCTAAGCAAAGGGGAATCAGGGAAGAGCGGCAGCGACGGCTCTCCGTGCAGACATATCGGAGCGAGAGCAGGAGGACAAGGAGAGGACAGGGTGGCAGCATGGCAAGGGGGGGCGTTATGAGCCAGGGGAGGCCCCGGGCCGCCGGGTGTAGGCCACGGAGAAAGGATTTTAATTTTGAAGCATGTATTTAGTCTTTGAAATAGTAATCCCCTCTGCGCCCCCCAGGTGGCCATTGGCACCTCTTGAGTGCAAGGAGAGGTCCTTTGGGGGGAGCACAAGCTTCACTATTTCCAGCTGGCGGGCCCCTGGGTCTATGGGGGGGTAATCACACTGTATGTGCACACAGCCATGACAAATCCAGCTGGCCAAGCCGCTAAACACCATGTTCCTCTACCCAGTGCCGTCTGAACGCGTGCAGTGAGGCGGCTTCTTCGCACTTTAATACCCCAAACCCTCTCCTCCCCCCAACCTTCTGCTGACCTGGCTCCCAGTTGTCAATCCTGCTAGCTGACTGGTGTTACTGGGCGACAGATTCAGTGACATCAAAATCCCTTTGAGTATGAGAGACGGTGACAGGGACACAGGGTTGAGCAAGACTGCATGAGGGGGGCGATTCCCTGTCTCACACACAGATCCAGGACCCTCCCCCTACACACTCTCTCTCTCTAACACCTACAGCAATGACACTACTGAGTCCAGTGACCGTGCCTCTGTGCCAGGACGCCCACACGGCCCCCTCCCACGTTCTGCCACGGCATGACAACACAGCGAAAAACATGCTGACTCGCTGTGGACTCAGACACGGAGATGACATCTGCCTAATCACACATTATTAATTACACAATGAATTAGATTTTAAACACAGGTGAGCAGCCAGCGAGGGGGTGGTTAGGGCCAGGCAGGCCCTTAATAATTACTCATCGTTATTACCGTTCATTACTTACGCCGCGAACGCCAGCTCGAAAGCCCACAGCACACGGGGATTCTCCGGCCTCCCACATCCTGTTCCTGGTCTACATCCTCACACACACACTGGTCTGTTTTCCTCATTGCAAAACAACCAATAATCTGTAAGATCAAAACAAGTTAACACAGAGAGAGAAAGATACTCAGAGACACTGTGGCACGACCACCGGCCTGATCGCTTCATCACCCCTTAAATTATAACAGAACACCTCCTCTCGCCACCTTCGTAAGACGCTCCCTGTCGCTTTCCTCGCGCTGCGGTTCAGTGAAAATAAATGCGCTTTAAAAAGAAGAGAAAAGCTGTATGTAAACGGAGCACGGAAAGTAAAACAAGGTCACGTCAATAGAAAAACACCCAGCGTTCCAAACAGAGTCAACATTTACTGATCTCTCCAGGAAAGTGTTTGTATAACAATAAGTACACTACCGGGAGAAACAGGAAGGGAACGGACAGGAACAAGACAAAAGTGAATGAGGCAACGGATGGGAAAAGGTGTGTGAAAGAGTTTTTGAAACCGGAAAAATGCAGGGCTGTAATAAGCAATCATCAATGTTTAACTATTAGCAAATCCACACTGACTGCTTACTAAATAATGCTGCTCACACTGATAACCTTTCAGATGAAGGTCCTGTTAATTAGGACATATCGATACGGTTTATAGATCAAACAAATGATTTACTTAGGCTTGCGTTTATTTGGTAATTTGAAAGAACTTTGCAACTTTTTTAAATGCAGCTCTTGTACTGAGCCACAGGTCAGCAGTAATACTATTCACCCCCATCCATGCTTCTGCTTTATGGGTGTATCCTGATTGACTGATCTGGGGTCAGGTGTTTGTAGAAGGACCCAGAATGGCCCAGAATGCCACAGTTACAGGACTAAACCAAACTAAGATTCATACCCATTCTGTGAGGCACTATATGTACTTCATGTACTATATGTACTTCATGTACTGTATGTATTTAATGAGCCCACATCTGCAAAGAACAGTCAAGACAGTCGTCTGCTTGCTATCCTTGCAACACAGAAAAATGTATAAACCTAAAGTAAATCACATGTTTTTGAGCTAAAACATCTCAGAGAAAAATGTTGTTATACAGTGTGGGTTATACGCCCCCCCAGGTGTCTCTCCTTGCTTCTGTCTCTTCTTCCTGATCAGCCTAAACTCTGAGGGCCCGCACGGACACCCAGGATGGGCCTGAGGGCCCACACTAATGCCCAGTACGAGGCGTGTACCCAGAGGCCCCCAAGGGCCTACAAAGGTGCCCCAGGATGCCCAGCTTTTACAGAGGGGTAGGGGGGGTCTGTGACTGGGAGTAACTTACTGTCCTTTTAACAGCTCACCAAAATCAGTCAACAGAGCTACCTTCTGTCTTGCGTCTATCACCCCAAATGGTGCCATCCCACTTCCCACTTGCTTGTGACATCATCACAACCTACCCTCAGAAAGAAAACCACCGATCAGTCAGGCGGCTGATCCGGCCGGACTGTAGCCTTAAGGGCCAGAGGGCAGCGGTCAGGCTCCTGAATGTGGCCTTTGCAGAAAAATCCTGGGTTTGAACAGCATGGAGATACGGATGGGATTCCCAAAGGGGCTTCTCTCCATTTATGGAAAAGTGCAGGCTCACAGGGAAGGGGGTGGACCAGGTCACCAGGGAGCTGGGAGGCATGAGAGCCGTTTGCTGATCATCTAGGACAAACTGCCCACTGTGGCGACCAGGCTGCTGCGTCCTGGCACACTAATCGCTTACAAATACAATATTATCGGATAAGGTTCCCCGGCTTGGACCGGTGCCAGCACTGCATGCGGTGCCTCCTATAGCAGGGCGGCGCCCCCCGTTGGTTTTGTGTAGGCAGAGGCTCTTAGGCGAGTGACTCCCCGCGTAACACAAAAGGGGAGCCATTCCGCAGAGCCGTCCACGGTCAGGGGCGTTTCAGCCTCACTATCCCATCCCGTCCCCAGCAAAGAAACCTCTGCTAAATGTCAGAATAAGCATCAAACCGATCCCTCTGACCTCCGCATCACCCTCACACCCTCCCTTCTCACGCAGCGTTAATGAAGACAGCCGGCGGCACCGGCGGGTCCTTTTGGTCTCGTCCCATCTGCGACCAGCTCCCAGCATCCCTCCTGGCTCCGACTAACTCCGTCTCCCAGGACCGAGACGACGGTTTCTAGGCCGATCCATGGTGAGGCAGGATTGCGGGAAGAGCCCGAAAGCTCTCGCCGGGTCGCGGAGCTGGTTTCTGGACGGGAGAGCTGAATGGGTCAAAGCCCACCTTGATGTCGTACCCCAGAGCGGTGACCTGAATTGCTTCAATTAATTTTCTAGCTGCACAAACGCATAAATAAAGTGTATAAACAGAGGTTGTCTGGGTCACTAAACGCTGAATCAGTTCATCAAGCAATTAAACAAAGGAGGGACAAGCTGGCATCTCGATCAGAGGTCCTACGCAAAGAGACCGCCGCTGATTCCGAGGTCAATCCCCTGCTTTTTTCCTCGGTAATCCAGACTTCGGCGGAGGGGGGGTGATGAAAGCCACGGCACCATTCCGCGCTCCGCCGCCTCGCATCACCACGGCAGTGGCTGACGAGTGCGCCCGAGTGCCGCCGTATGGCCAGAAATAGCCACAGACTCCCCGCACTCCCGCTGTCTTAAGAGCTCCCTGGGGGGTGAAGGTGGGGGTGTTGGCGCTCATCTGTCAAGCAGAAAGAGCCATTTTCCTCTGTCTCTTTCCCATTACATGTCCATGCTCTCTTAAAATTACTGTCCCCATCCAGTGACCTTTTTGTTCACATTATCTTCCATCCCTCTCCATTCCTCTCCTCTTTCATGTCAGGTTAAAACACTCTGTTCCAGGTGATTTGTAGGGAATGTACCATCTGTCACTTGCGTAATCAGTCTGCCCAGACTCTAGAGGGCGCCAGTGCTGGAACAAATGGCAGGGAGAGACCTATGCATGCATCTATTGGAAAGTTAAGACACCTTGGGGGGGGGGGGAACTCTGGTTTATGAAACCAGTTATTATATTATGGCTGTCCATCACAATTCCAAGAAGAAAAACGAAGATGTAAACAATTATCCAAGCATAAACAATGTGGAGTTGTTAGCGTGCGATTTGTATTGCGGGAAAACATTGACCAAAACATCAGTTCATAATTGAAAGTATCTCTTGGACCATTAAAATAATCCACCGAAACCTGTAGATAAATTTGCTGTTTTCTCGCCTGTGCAATGCACTGATTCTGGACAGGGTGAGATAATAAGATGCATCACTTGTAGTTTCTTCCATCTCCTGTGTGCCATTGTGCAAAAAAAGGCAAAAGCAGACTGTTTTTTGGTTATATATACATAGACTGCTTCCCTCTGTATATAAGATACAATGAAGCTATAATGCTAATCTGACAAAAAGCTCTTTGAGGCTGAGTGGTTCTGGTGGTGCGTGTAATGCTACAAAGGTCACACCCACTGCTTGATTCTACAGTGTACAGCTACTTAGGGATGTGGTGCCGAACTGCAGACAAACTGGTGTTGACAAAAGCCCCGAACCGGGGTAGAAACAGGGTCATTGAAGCAGTCAAATTGCTAACATATAAACGCGACCATGCACGCAGGCCTAATTGGACTCGGATCTCTTGAATGAGGCCTGCTGACCTTGTAGAGCCCAGATGTTGACCAAGCAGTTTCTAAGCCCAATCTCCAGTATTCAGGCACAGAAATGCGGAGAGGTGGGGGCTGAAACAAGCCTAATCTGAGCCATGCCTCCCGCCCATGCGAGAGCTGAAGGTGACAGAAGGGAAGTTCTTCTTCAAGAGTAGAGTCAAAACATACTTTGATCCGGGGTAGTAGTGGGTGGTTGCGGGGGGTAGGGGGCGGTGAGTGGTGGTGGTAATGTCATTCTGACAGTATAAAGAGAATAAGTTAATTTAAAGTGATCTCCTTCAGGTACTTAGTCCAGCGCTGTCTGAAAATAAAAGCAGGATAGCGGTTAGGCCTGAATGTTGTCTTTCACTACCCAAAGATGACTCTGAAGGCAGATCATGGTAGGTACAGATCATCTAACATGTCGTTTATGTTACTGCAGGAGAGGTGACTTCACAGACAGATGGAAGTATGTGACGGGAGAGGGAGAGAAGTCGACTAGGTGCATGACGAGGGGGCGGCGGGTTTGGCAGCCAACAGAACCGCGTGCTTCTCTACCATTGTATCAAAGGAATCCACAGTTTTCACGTCACCCGACAGGTAACAGGACTCCGCTAGTCTCTGGCAAGACCTGGGCCTCTTGAGCAAACAGCTCAGGTCCGGGATTACTCAGGAAAATACAAGCAGCATGTGTTCATATAAATAACTAACCGGAGATGAAGATCAGGTGTAACAAGCCTGTATTGCCAACTGAGTCGCCCTGCAAGGCAGAAAGTAGTCAACTCCCCGCCTTACGTTTACGTCCTCATCACGCTATGCGCGGATTGTGATAGTGTTACACGCTTTGGCTGATCTGCATGGATAATCCATCAAACACGCACAAGTTAACATCCTCATTCCTTTTAACGTCCTTGTTTGCACACAACAGTCATCACACGTGGATTTTTTTAGTTGCTTAGTGCGAGTTTCCACTGCAGGTTGTACTGGTTCCTCCACACAGCCACATTTCTAACATTCCTATCCACCTGTGAGCCCGTCTCACTCCCCAACCTGCCTTTCCGCCTCACAGCCGAGGTGCTCTAAGGTCACCGGCCCGTCCATCAGTGGGCGGGGCTCACCAGGCTTTCCCTTCATTGGTCGGTGGTAGCCCAACTGAATGACTGACAGGTCAAGTTTAGCGCTGAATCCACTAACGCATGGTCAGTTGGATCTACAGGAGATTAATGTCACTGGTCTGAGTTTAGCTGACTGGCATGGGCCATCCTCAGTGCCCCATCAGGGTGCTTTGAAAAAAGTTCATGTTCCGTTATTGACTCTCTGGCCCATAGCGAGACTTTAGAAAATGGGGAATTCTGAGAAAATGAACGCACAGAAGGATAACATATTCAGACAAATATGCTAAATGCATTCTAGTCTGAGTTTTAGAAGCAGCCCAGTGAGTGTGAACATCTGTGCATGAGGACTGACACAGACCCGCGTCCCAGCTAAGTGGTCAGGTCGCTTTCATAAGAGCAGGCTCAGGTGACAAGGTTGACTATGGATCTGGCTCTAGCACCATTTTCCAGAGAAGCCCCCCCACACACACACACACACACACACTTCCAGTGAGATGGCATTCTGCCCTGGCTGGGCACCCACGCCAAACATATGGCAGGGAGAGCCCATCCCGCACCATAATTTAAAACAGCCGTTAGAACCGTGCCAGCAGCAGTGATCATACATCAGCCAAAAACAGATACGCCGTCTTACCATCATGACAGCCTTTACACAGCCAGTCTCCCCGTGAAATCTGCGGCCTGCCAACATACATATTCTTTTAAATTTGTAAATGTTTTGCATATTTCAAATCAGCGTATAATTGCCAGCTTAACTGGTATACATTCAGGTTAAATATGCATAGTAATTCTATTTGCATGTGCTTTAGGGGTCTTAGACAAATCAGGCAGCAAGAGCCTTGATAAATTAGCTGTTAGTGCCTGGCTGCCATGAATCTTAAAAGCAGACGGTTATTTGGCATGACGAGCCATGCTTACAAAATGTATTTTTTGTAATACTGACTGAGTTATATATGTACATGCTGCTGAGTGACAAAATCCAGATCCTGCTCGTGGATTTTATTTCCAATAAATGCCACCGAAAAACTTCCAGGTCTGAATCTCCATGGAAAGATGGGTGTGGTGTGGCTAAAAGAGTGAGCCCAGGAGGCATGGCTAATAGAGCGAGCCCAGGAGGCGTGGCTAATAGTGCGAGCCCAGGAGGCGTGGCTAATAGAGCGAGCCCAGGAGGCGTGGCTAAAAGAGCGAGCCCAGGAGGCGTGGCTAATAGAGCGAGCCCAGGAGGCGTGGCTAATAGAGCGAGCCCAGGAGGCGTGGCTAATTGCATGCACCGGATGAGGAGTCTGGCCAATCACGGGCTTGGATCGCCTCTACTTGTTGTGCCTCTCCATAATGGGCACGTGGGCTGACCCAAGTAGAAATAAATTAATAAATATAAAAAAAGGCTCAGAATGAGCAGTGTTTGAAGCCTGTCAGGGTTTCTGAAAGCCCTCTGGGCAGGTAGCCCAGGCATGAGAGCCCTCATCAATAGAGTGCATCTTGAGGGAGGGGACAATGCTGTGGATTAAAATCCTGGGATTACAATCGATTATACAGAATCCAGGTACCAAGAGTTGTGGTTTTTAGGCAGAACAGTGTGCGTTTAAGGTATGTATGTAAGAAAGTGGGCATTTGTGTTTAAATGAAGGTTAATGTCTATGTATGTAATGCATGTGTCAGATCGCATGTGTGTCGGTAGATGTTTGTAGTCTTGCATGTGAGGGAATATGTGTTTTGCATAAGAGAAGGTACAGGGCAGCTTGGTGAAGCTTCATGAAGATGTATCTCCTCCGCTTTGCTGGGCGATAGTGGGGTCATTCGTCACAGCCCCTCAGAGAAG
Source organism: Brienomyrus brachyistius (assembly GCF_023856365.1). Lineage (NCBI taxonomy): Eukaryota > Metazoa > Chordata > Actinopteri > Osteoglossiformes > Mormyridae > Brienomyrus > Brienomyrus brachyistius. The sequence continues at coordinate 20,856,775 of NC_064540.1, forward strand.
TGTGAAATGCTTCCTGAGGACGTGACTTCTCCAGCACTCTGGACCACAATACTTGATGAAGCATGTTCAGACTTGGCGAGACAGCGCTTGCCAATTGCAGAGAACGAAAAATAATAATGGCGGGACTCCACAAGAGCTTTGAAGAAGTTCTATTCAACATTAACAAAAACTTTGAAACAACAGCAAAAATGTTCCATCGACAGCAAGGATTATTAGCATGGTCTGAACTACAGTGGACACCTAGAGGGACATCACAGGAAGAGCAATACCCACGACAGTACACCACCCCTGGCCACACTATGCCCGGCTATGAGCTTCTACATGTACGTAGAAATCAAGGCCTGGATACCTAGAGGGGGAACAAAACCTTAAGAGAACATCAGCCGTTTGCCTCCTTCCATCTCATTTGCATTTCTAATCTGCTTTTAGTCTTTGGAAAAACACTTACATATATGCAAATAAACTATACAAAAAAGAGAAACCAACCGTGGGCAAAAAAAAGAGTTTCCTGCCAGGTGCTCCAGCTGCCAGCCTTCCCCACTGGTCTTTGATCAGCTGTGAGAAGCTCTGGAGTCACCAGCACCAAAGCTCTCAAAGGACTACGAAGACCATCAGCCAGCTACTCCCACCTGTCTTCCCTCCGCCCCACATCCTGCTTCTCTGCATAATCCCTTCTCCCATCTTCCCACTCTTCAAACTTTTCTCTCAACCCCGGCCTTCTAGTTGCTTTTTGTCTTCTGCCACAAGTGCCAGCATAAGGCCACCAAGTGACAGGGTGCAGACATGCATGTCACCATTGCCATCATAGGTAGTGTTGAGACAGTGTAGAGTCTCCTGTAGCTGATCAGAATCATTTGTTCCAAGCGTGCCGTGTGTTATCTCTGACTTGTAAGGGGCGTGGTCAACATATAGTGAAACCTAGTGTCACAATGGCACCTCTGCAGCCCCTCGCCATCTGGTGCCAGACTGGTGGACCTGTATAAGCTGCAGTACCAAGGACAGCAGCCACCTCTCAGGATTCAGCACCAAGGGTTATGGGTGGGCAGATATATAAAAGAACCTAACTTCTCTTCTCCTCTATCAATGAGGCTGTCACTGATTGGGGGGGAAGGGGCACGGCAGACCCAGAACAACACCTAACTTTGGGACCCCCCCCCCAAAATTGATTGTACAACACCATTGTCTATTAAACAGCCTATCAGGTCTTTTCCTTGTAAAATACCTGTTACGTCTGTCTGTTGTACTCACACCCGGCCATTCTGGTTAAAGGGACATCTCACGATCATCCTATTAACAAATCAAATGCACTAAAACAAAATACTACACATGGCACCTTAATATGCTACCCTATATTGTCCATGAATCGTCCAGCAAATTGCCCATGAGACTAATTACACTAATTACACACGGCCCTTAACATAGTGGAAGTAGACACTGTTTGTGAGGTGCTGTTTGATGCGATTTCTGCATCAGCTTGGAAAGGGCTTGGCAGCTAAAAAGGAGATCGCCATCGCCATACTGCTTGCACCCTCCCCCCCCCCCCCCCCCCCGATCGATCCCTCCGCACTTGTTGACAAGGAAACAGCATCCTTTCCAGAAAATCAGTTTCAGGTGTCGGTCATGCTTCCAGAAGCCAGGAGATGGAAAGCAGACTGGACACCTCAAATGAGAGGTGGCTTTTGAGAGGTGGCACAAGAGGACAGGTTGTTCATTTGTCACCATATCCTGGTTGTTATAAACAGCATCTACATGCTTAGAGGGTTTCATGTGCTAGCCTGTAGCAGTACCTTGGGTTCCTTCATGTGGAAAGATAACTTTAAGGTAATCTGGGCTAAATGTAAGTGAACAATAAGTGAAGTTGTGAGTAACGATAAAAGTCAGTTTAGCCAAGACTACCTTAAATCTGACAAGTTATCTGGCTAAACAAGAAACCCTGCCTCACGGAAAGCCACCCCCCCCCCCACCAGGACAGAGAAACCCCGGTCTAATTATCTGCTGAATTCTTTAGAAGCAGCATTTCCCAATCCGGTCCTCGGGGACCCATGGCCGGTCCACCTTTTTGCTCCCGCCGAGCTCCCTGCCAGCCAGTCATTTAAACATGGACAGGGGTTCCTGAGGACCGTGGGAAACACTGTATAAAAGGACTATCATTCCCTCTCTACCCAGTTATCTCTACCTCCCGTGCTTAGCCCAAAGCATCATACCCAGGATGACAAGCAGAGGTATAAACCAATCACATTCTCTCAGGGGAGGGGGCTTTCAATTTCAAAACACGTTCCATCCTCGCAGAGGCATCCCATTCATCTCCCTTCATGCCGATCGTGCCTGTGTGCTTTCCGCGCTGGATGCGGACAGGACCTCCTTATTAATCAGCACACAGAGGAGATCTATCCCCGCGTCAGACGTCGAGCCAAGGATGTCATAAATCTTTCGCCGTAGACACCGGCAGTCTGTGAGATGCTCTAGCAGCAAAGCCTGGCCATATGTCTATTAGAAGAGAGAGTGTTCTCTCTGAGGTTCTCTTACTTTATCTCCCTCATAACAAAGGATATCGGCCCCTTGAGAGGAAGGCCTACGACACAGTGACAATTACGGCGGGCCGCTGTTCCATCTCCCTTACGTGCCATCGCCATGGACTTAGACTCACACATAATTTCCTGAAGAGTAATGGCAGTGCACTGCTCGATCGGAGTGGGTGGAGGGGCAGTAAAATGCAACTGAAAATCGCAGTGATTATCTGTGCACATCCAAGGGCAACGGACTGGCAGCAATAAATATTTGTGTGCTTTTTTTGTGCTGATTATGGGTTTTTTTTATAGTAAAATAAAAACAGTTATTTTAAGAAAATTACATTAATGGAATTTTTGAAAGGATCAGTTTTCTGGAAAGTTCTGCCTGTTCTGGAAAAAACGTAACTGCCATGCACATAGTAACTAAAGGTATTTCGCTTATTGCTAAGGATTGTGCAAATCCAGTCCTTCAGAAGCTCAGGATGTGTGCTTCATTTTAGCAAAGAAAATCAAGAATTTTTGGAATGTGACCTCACCTGGTTTTCAGGTGTCAGTAGCTAATTGGGGTTCAGCTGCTCTAGGGTCTAACTGACTGAAGTCTTGTAGTTAACAATACCTACAGAAGTCTGGAGGACCAGCTTACTCAACAATTAAACATCAGATGAAGTCCACTGCCAATAATTCTTCAACCGTAAAACACATAATATTTACACTCCAAAACCGCTTAAAAACAAACATTCAGAAAATGTTTCTGAAATGACATTCAACGGGTCCAAATATGTAGCTGGACCAGAAAATCCAGTGCTGAAGTTTCTGTGTGCCAGCTTGGCAAACATTCTTCATGAAACAGTCACTGTGCACAGCTCAAGTGTTGCGACTTTTAGATAAGGATGTTTACACAGCAAATAAATCGATAAAAAGCAAAAAAAAAACAAGTTCTGTGGCCATCTACGGGTCTTCAACATTCACAATAGGAAGAATATCCAAACTGTTCATACATTTCCGCCTCATTTCCCCCCATCTGTCAAGTGAGTGGACCTGGAGATTACAGCCTTTTCAGAATATTCTTACCCAGGTATGTATGTATCTTTCACCTGTATCCAAGGATAAGCAGTCCACTATACAGTAAGTAAACTTCTACCAGTTCCTTTCTGCTCCTGCCCCGGTCACGTGCCCACCACCATCACCCTACCTACCCAATGTTCCTTTCTGCTCCTACCACGGTTACATGCCCACCACCATCACCCTACCTACCCAATGTTCCTTTCTGTTCCTGCCCTGGTCACATGCCCACCACCATCACCCTACCTACCCAATGTTCCTTTCTGTTCCTGCCCTGGTCACATGCCCACCACCATCACCCTATCTACCCAATGTTCCTTTCTGTTCCTGCCCTGGTCACATGCCCACCACCATCACCCTACTTACCCAATGTTCCTTTCTGCTCCTGCCCTGGTCACATGCCCGCCACCATCACCCTACCTACCCAACGTTCCTTTCTGTTCCTGCCCTGGTCACATGCCCGCCACCATCACCCTACCTACCCAACGTTCCTTTCTGTTCCTGCCCTGGTCACATGCCCGCCACCATCACCCTACCTACCCAACGTTCCTTTCTGTTCCTGCCCTGGTCACATGCCCACCACCATCACCCTACCTACCCAACGTTCCTTTCTGTTCCTGCCACAGTCACATGCCTGCCAACATCACCCTACCTACCCAACGTTCCTTTCTGTTCCTGCCCTGGTCCCATGCCCACCACCATCACCCTACCTACCCAACTTTTCCTTTCTGTTCCTGCCACAGTCACATGCCCCCACAATCACCCTACCTACCCAACGTTCCTTTCTGTTCCTGCCCCGGTCACATGCCCACCACCATCACCCTACCTACCCAACGTACTGACTGCAGCAGATTCTTCAGGTGTGCAGCACACTCGGGTATGGTAGATAATGGTGTTGCCTAAATTAAACATGGCCTCTAAAAAATGCAGAGACCTGCTGGATAACCTGGGCTAAATTTAGCCACCAAACATCCTTTTCTTTTTTCCGAACGAGGGCTTTGTCACAGAAAATGCTGGGGGGAAGGATTGGGACACAGGGACCTGTAGAAAAGAAAAAGCAAACCAACAACTGAGCATGCTGATTGCCCCCAGGCCAGTTGCAGTCGAATTTTACGGGGCAATCATGTGCCAGGCTGTTTGTTCTGTATGGGCATCCATCACTCTAGCTAACATCCATTCAGTCAAATACATCTTTCTTGTTTCTGAGCCCCTGTGACCTACATGGTCTACATCTCAAAAGCCATAATACCCCCACCCCCGACTCCAGCCAACTAGAAGCTTGCCTACAGATCAATGACTTCAGCCAGTTTGGCTCTGGATCATCTGAATCTCTAAGGCTAAGCTCTGTTTTCAAGACACTCAGAAGACTATTATTTCTCAGCATGGGTGCCAGTATTTCATAAATATTTTAGAATGTGACAGTACTGTACAAGTACCTGTATGACTACGAGTAGAAGATTAAGATACAAAAAAGTGAGAGACGATGCATCTCCCCTTTCCCCCCCCCAAAGTCCCCCCACAAACTGCAGTGTTAAGGATTCAGGAGATGGACAGACGTGTTCTGGGCCATGCCAGTGTCCATTGGTCCCCACTAGGTACATGTCAGTTCTCTCACCAACCGTTCTAGACTCTTCTCACTATAAAGATGACCTGCCGGCAACCCGACCCAACACAAACACTCTTGCATTTCCACTTACCAACGACCCAAGGGATATTACAGAAAGAGCAAAAGCAAGCAGACCATTGGCTGACGTACGACTGTACTCTCAATACCGTTTCAATATTGGAGAAGGAGAAGAGTAACACAAACTGACTCAGGAGTAAAACTAACACTAACGCTTGCTGGAGGCTCCTAAGGACACCTCTGGTGGACATATAGGCATCTGGAGAAAATAAACTATAAGTACAGCTCACCTAGGCATTCAAAAACTACATGACACAGGCCACTGAATGTGCCAAAGTGAGATATACACTGTTAACCAAAGGGTTTGATTCCCGATACTTCCCTAAGATAGCTTTTTAACCAGGTGCAGGGCTAAACTGGCTATCTGGCATGCGGGGCATTTTCATGGTCGGCCGGTGTTGGCTGGCAAAATTTATCACAATGATTACTGGGCAAAATTGGGGTAACAACCAAGGTCCATGGCCAATTTCTAATGTCAGTCAAAGCCCTAAACAGTTATGTTCGCGCTCTAGAGAGTCAGTATGATCAATAGACACCAGCTTAACGGAGTGCTTGGGAGAGCTAGCCCTCCCCTGGGGGCTCCTGGCCCCAAGGGAAGCAGATCAACCAGGAGACCACCAGAAAGCACATTCGAATGCGTCACGGAGTGCAATCGGCGACGGACGCACCTGGCTTGACGGTCTTCAGCCGAACCGGCTGCCGAAAGTGGCGGATGACGGCCAGGGTGTCGCGGTGTGTCAGCCCGCTGACGGGGGTGCAGTTCACCTCCAGCAGCACATCTCCCGCAATGGGGATCCTCCCGAAGTGACAGACCAGCGCCTCAGACTTAATCTGGCCCAGGTGGGGGAACTCTCCCTGCTCGGCACCCCCGCGCAGCTCCACTACGGAGCCGAACTCGCCGCCGCTCCCCCATGACACGGCACACTCCTGCACTTTAATCGACCAATGTTTCTTCTTCTTTAGCGTTTTTGACATGGTAAATCCCTTGTCCCAAGATGATTGAAAATATTATTGAATCCCGGCTGCAGTTTCTCTCCTTAGTTAAAAAGACCACAGACCAAAAAAATACACTGAATTTTCCGACTGATGTTCATTCTCAGACAAGGTAGTATACCTATTTGTGCTCACGCACATGATTTGAAAATACCCTTATAAATACGTATTGGATGATTGAGATCTTCATGCAAAAGTCATATTAACTGACAAGGAACGTAAACACGTCAGTGGTACGTAAATACATTTAACACACAATTCTATTCCTAGGTGGTTGCATCTTACTTTAAGTATATTTTGAAAAACATAGTAAAAACTTAAATTCCGTCGGTCTTCACTTTCGAAACTACTACTGGCTAGTATATCTTTATTTCTCTTGCAACTTGCTACGATCAAGTAGAAGAGCAATAATGAACGAAATAGCGATGTACAAAAAATAAAAAAATAAAAAAAAACCTAAAGTCGTCGATCTGCATGAGACGGACCAAAAAGTCCAATCGATTCAGTTCATCTGTTCACATTCTGCATTTCATTGCATGAAAAAGGTGGATTATTCTTCTTCAGTATGAGCAGCGGCTCCGATACAATTTCTTACCGCTACACCGTCTATATTCATTATTCCTTGTCTCCCCCCATCCCGATTAACGCCGCCACTCGGCAACTTGTGTCCCACGCACCTGTCCTTTCTGCCGCGGCATCGGCAGTCCCGATACGGGGAGACAGACATCAATACACCTGGCGGGTTTGGAAAGGAGAAGTGCGCGTACTCGATGCGCGCCGGCTTCTCCAGATGTCCGTGTGCGAGCGCGGCGGTGCTCTACCCCCCTCCTCACCACCCCCACCCCCCATTCCCCCACCCACCACGACCAACTATACTCCACCCCCACCCACAACATCTACGGTTCAACTGCAGTCCCCAATCCTGACATGACGCAAAGGGTCGAATTCCTGGTCCGGCCTGGAATGGCAAAATTTCCCCTCAACTTTTACTAATGAATAAATGAATGTAACACATATCAATTTGCGCCGAGGGACTACCGGGCGCCGTTGACTGACGTGGTCCATGACGAATCGGAATCCAGACGCCGACTAAAAACAAAGGGCGCCAGCCAATGCCGAGCTTGTGTAGGCGGGCCTTCTGCATAGACGCCAAACTACGAGAGAGCACTGCTAATTCTTCAATGTGCTTTTTTTACCAAGCTGCTCATTAACTTAATGCGTCAGTAAATAATTAGGCGATTTTGCGTGCATTACAGAACCATAACATAATTAAATTAAGGTTTACGAATATACAATAAAGCGAAACATACACCCTACCAGTTATTTCTTTAAAGCAATTTGCTGGCACGTTTGGATGTATTTATTGTGCGTCTGAACTTAAAACAGTGAAGTCCATGACTGTCACTAAATTGTCTTCTAAATTGTCCAGAACTTGCTATTATCAAGTCTGACAACTTTACATTAAAACTTCAATGCGTCGCGTTTTCCACACTTAATAACAATTTAGCTTTGTCTAAGTTTTTTAGATGCGTTTGATGCGTCTGCGCTTTTAATAAATACGCGGGCAAAGGACATAAATCTGGCGTACATCTTAAACGAGATTGAAGAGCAGAGTTATAATCTTCTTCATGTCGCAAAACTGCCACCTTGCGACCTTAATACGCTATCGCCATCTGTGGAGTAGCTTATATCGATTTTAAGATATTATAAGATATTACAGTTTTCATCGGGTGATATCATTCCTATTTGTATTCACTGTTTAACCTCCTTTCAGGCTGTGCATATATATAAGGCATCCCCGGTCCGTATTTTATTATTATTTTTATTTCATTGTCTGATAACGTCAGGCTTGTTTAAGAAACACAAAATCACTGCAAAACACATATTTTCCAAACGACTTATGTCAGACGGTTCTGGACGGTGTAGGTGAAAGGGCTGTTTGTATTACCGTGGAAGGGAAAGTAGTACTGGCAATTCAATGGGTCAGATTAGAGTAACTGGACACCTTAAAAGCTCGTTGTTAAAAAGGCTGAAATGAAAGGAGCGTCCAGAACAGCCTGTATCATTTCCAGCGGTACCACTGATATATGATCAGTTACCTTCCGCTTCTCTTTCACACCTAGTGTTAGATAAAGGCCTAATTGCAGGATAAATGTTACTAAATTGTAATTCAAACAGGAGTAAAAGCTAAGAAGATGAAGATGGTAAAAGTAATAACATTTATAGTTTTGAAACTAAAAATACAATGAACATAAATAAAAACAAATATAAAACGTGATCAGTGCAGGGTATTAGTTGCTTTTCGATGTAATTCTGAACTGTTATGAATACCTTATTGTTGACATATTGCAAATATTTGAGTTAAACGAAGCAATTATACAGTAAAATTGCATTCCCTCGATACAATTAGTTCGGATGAATAAGATTTGCAAAAACCTAAAACTGTCTCACATCGTACGTCAACTGTATGACGTCCCTACTTACAGCGACCTACTTGTTCAATATGAAGGAAAATTTGAGTTTGAAGAAAATTAACCCTATGTAAACATGCCGTATGTTATGCAGGTACAGTCAAATTGAACGTGGTCATAAAATCTAAATATTACTTTTGATATACAGTCCAGTAATGGAAGTCAAGTTCTTTGAAAAGGAGGGATTTCTCCATTTCTCTATACGTGTTAGAAGCTCATTTCACCGCCAGGGGGCGATAAAAGGAAACGAACGAGCTGTAGGAGGTGCAAAAGGTTAAGGATTGCCTGTCAGTTTCTTGGCAGAGACATTCACTATATAGACGAAAGTATTAGGACACACCTCTTAATTCAGGTGTTTCATTGGAATGGGTAATCGGGAGACTCGAGAGAATTCCTGATTAGCCGCGTACCTGCTGTGCTGGTCAACAAATTAATTTGGCAAGTTTAAAATTGAGCTAGTCGGAAACAAAATAATTTTACACATTTAAAATTCTACAGCATTGCTTTAGAATGTTAACCAGCGAGTTTTCTCACGCATGCACACACACACACACACACACACACTAGACCATGATTCCTCGGCAGGCCCTTCAGCATGATCGCTTGTCATTCATGACGGAGTGAGCGCAGTGAGCCCCAGGTAACCGCTCGCTATTGCTAATCCCCGGAGGTTTATTAAACAATGGATGTTTGAATGGGACCAGGCGGGGCAGAAACAGTCAGACTGCTTCGACAGTTCAATATGCTATAATTTTTTCTTGAAATGTCCCTAGTAAAGTTATCGGCATAATTAGACTTGAACTGTGGCTGATTTATCAAAGTTTCCACAGAACAAAAACTGCGCACTGGGAGCTGCATGAAATGGGCTTACATGGCCGAGCGTCTACATGCAAGCCTCACATCTGCTCAAACGATATCTGCTCAAAGACTGAGAAGATTTTCCTGAAGGAAGAGCAAGCTTCACATTCTGGTGGCCATAGATCTGTGGAACTGTTGAGGGAGTGTTGGTTGTGAAGTTACTCAGTAGTGTTCCGGTACTGCTTCTTGCAGCCAAGGGGGAGAAGTGGTTAGGGAGGTAATAGTTTGGGACATGGGTGTCCATAGGTCTGATCACTCGGGGCTATAGCCCTATTTTAAGCCGAGCCCTGGAAATTTTTGCCCTGATGCCAATCTTCCTTCAAAAAAGAATTTCCAGAAAAGCCCCAGGCAAACTTGACTTAGTACCTGATCTTTTCAATAGCTATAAACGCCCCTGATTTGGAAGGGATGTGAAAACACACAGTCCTGAGGAGACTCAGCATTACTTGAATGATTAAAGCAAAAAAGAGTATAAATGATTATGGAGAACATGTGTGTGGAGTTTGCATGTTCTCCCCATGTCGTCGTGGGGTTTCCTCCGGGTACTCCGGTTTCCCCCCACAGTCTAAAAACATGCTGAGTCTAATTGGACTTGCTAAATTGCCCGTAGGAGTGCATGTGAGTGTGAATGGTGTGTGAGTGTGCCCTGCGATGGGCTGGCCCCCCATTCTCGGTTGTTCCCTGCCTCGTGCCCATTGCTTCCGGGATAGGCTCCGGACCCCCCGCGACCCAGTAGGATAAGTGGTTTGGAAAATGGATGGATGATTATGGAGAAGTTAAAAATACATTTTTGGCACTTGAATTCATGAACTACTGCAATGAAGGCAGTTTGATGTTATTGCACAAAATATACCCTCTCTGCCAATCCCTTGTACATCGTACTTGTAGCAAAAGTTCCCTCTAGAAAAAATTAAATCCATGTTTACCCAGTTTAACATGGACGCAGCAGACCATAATACATTATTCCAGGTGATATAGCAGCAGCAACCTTGGCTGTGTCTGTAATGATTAGACAAGAGTAGGTCCAACTTTTGAGATTCCAGGTTTATTTCCATGTGCTATAAGGGGCAGAATATCTAGTAATAACACAATAAATAAAAAAAACAAACCCAAATCGCATTCCAAAGGCTGTAGTTGTAACACAGGAAAATAATCACCGAGTATTCTTAATCTGTGTCATTTAGCCAGGCTGAAGATTTAAAGGTTTGCTTTGTATTCAGGTGTGACAGGAGCAGGAACTGAATGGATGATGCGTTTTGATCTGGCTGATAAATTTCTGACTGGGAAAGAAGTGTGTCATACCACACACATAAAACCTCCTATGAAAATTTTTGAGATTCCCAAACACTGTGCCAACTCCGAGTCTTTTTGCATTGCACACTTGCATGCATATTGCATGCATATTGCATGCATATTGCATGCATATGTGTACGGCCTATGTATATTAGACTTGATGCATGTATCCTACAGAATTTATACATTTCCTGCTACGCTCTGTTTTGGTGGCACCTCCAGCATGATAAGTAGAGATTAATTCTGAAGGTCAAGCTGTGCACTGAGGCGCAAGGTTGCACGTGGGCATGTGCCCATAAATTATTTATTTTTCTGTGTGAATGACTTTGCATAGTGGCTAGCAAGTCTGATAAGACCAACGTCCTGGGTGCTCACAAGTCTGAGGCATCTTGAAATGTGACTTAGTCAGAACATGTTCCCCAACCCAAAGCCGTTTAACGTATGTTGGCCTGTGCTGGCTTGTTGCTAACTCAAGGTCTTATAAGCCTAAACAGAACTGACCCATGACAAGTCTATAGCTACATTCTAGAGAATTAGCCACCCATAGTGTTGTTTTATCTGTGGTTTTCCATGGACAAACATCTACTGTATATGTTCCTTGCATGCAACTAATGTATTTTGTAATCTCTTGATGCTTAAATGCAAAATTTATTTAAAGAGGAACAATTCTTTAATCAGCTAATGTGCTTTACAACTGCTTAATGCTTAAATGCACAATGAACACAAACAGAAGCGTAGGTCTATTCAGTCAACATTTATAATCACAAATACTCACAGTTAAAAGTTCACATACTCAGAAAACATTTTTTTACACCTGAACTGAAATGAACAGTCTCAGGGTTTTTTTTTTTTAACTACAATTCAGATTTGATTTCATTTCAAAGGGATAATCTGCTGATGCCTGCACACTTTTCACACTTACTGCTGTCAGCGTTGGCAGTAATATGAATGGTTTCACTACACCCTTCCTCAACCATAAAAGTATATTATATAGGGCCCCTGACACAGATCAATTGAATTATGGTCTAAATGTTTAGGGCAGCAGTCGCTCAGGGGCCCTTGGAAGCATCCTAACTTTCCCTTCTTTTACGGGGCCCCTGATTACAACTGTTTTTTAAATATTTAATATGTCAAAAATTGAACTTCTATAGAAATTCTATAGAATACAAATTGATGCTTCAGGTGTAGATTTACTGGATCTAGTCTAATTTACTGATGGGAAAAATGATCATGTATCACATGAGTATATTGATGACATCAGCAGATTCCTGAGGAAATGGATGTTTTAGAGAAACTGTGTTGAAAGCAGATGTCTGATGGTCATCTGGTGTAATTAGTCTGTGCTGGAGGAAGCTGTGGTTCATGCCTCACACAGAAAACTGGTCACACTATGAACACAGAGGTTGTAATATGTAATGCTGCTGGTCAGATGTACATGGCCTCATTGAATTCTTCACACCATTAAGTCATGAATTGCATATACACTCCGAAGACCCTTTTATCTGAGACTGGAATGTGCCAGATGAAAAACATGGTAGGTGCACTTTGGTTTGGAAGGAACAATTATAGCTTGTGGCTGATGATCCTCACAGGTTAATGTCTGTCAGGAGAGAGTGGGCTGTCCGGCTGCCTCAGCCAAGGATGGAATCGAGGAGACAGACGGCCAGCCTGTCGAACATCCTCACAGGATCAGGCATGATGCCAGTGGATTTGCTCTACACACCCTTACCTTGACTCTGGTGGGAGAGATGAAGCTACCATTTGCTCCAGCTGGGGCCGGTGGCCTCTAGCGAACGGTGGGAGTGCCATGTCAGAGCAGGTAGCCACCACAAAGGCAGTCTTCCAAAAGAGATAGTCGACACCGAGTGGTAACCATCTGCTGGAACGATAAGAGCTCTTAATCCATCCATGCCGTCTTATGAAGTTTATCTACAGTACAAAAGAAACGCCAGGACAAATGATTGCATGGAGTCAGTTGCTTTGTTTGGTTTATTACTATTGCACTTAATATTATATTATATTTTCAAGGTTACTGCTTTAATGACAATCCTATTCAGTTCATATTTTCATTTGAGTAGACAGTAACACACTTATTAACTTTATAAGTAATATGATCAAGCTCCAGAATTTAACAAGAAAAATAAATGGTATGTTTTGTCATGACTGACACATTTTTGCAACAAAGCAATCAGTCAGAAAGAACAATAAGCCTTTGTGAAATCATTTGGTGAGAATAATATGAGCAGTCAAAATTCAGAAGCCTCTTCTTCTACTTTTTATTATGAAAATGAAAAGTGTCTTGCTTGTTAGAATTATTAATGTTCAGAGAATGTGTTAGGATAATATGAATGTGTCATGTTGGTTAACTTCATGACGTTGCCTATGGGAAATTTAGTTCAGCGCAAATATTAATAACCTTTGTTCCAGGTGAAACATTGAAACAAAAAACAAATTAAGGCATTTACCTGGTTCTCTTGAGTCGTTCCTGTCACACCTGCCTCTGATTAATCAGGTAAGTGAGCTCTGCTCTGGGCTGGTAGTAGAGCCCAACCTTGTTTTACCAATGCAGTGAGCAGTGCTCGGTCATTGGCATCGCTCTTGGAGCACTGGGTTCAGTAGTAACCTTGGCAAGGCTTTGGTGTGGTGCACTACAGTGCAGTGAAGTTTTTGCAGTGCTGGTCTGTGTAGGTCTGTTTTCTCCATGCCTGTCTGTAGCCAACAGGTACTGGCTTGTTGGGTTGGGGTAGCTTGGGGTTCACAGCCCTTGACTGGCATTTGTCCTTGGGCTTCTGGTTGGCCAGTTTCTGTGTTGGGCCTTCATGATCTCAGCTGGTTATCATTTCACAGATGGTGAACTGTGCAGCTGGCATCTTCCCTCTGAGGGTTTGGTTTTGTGTTCTTGCCCCTTTAGGCAGGGACGGATTATGGGTTGTGTGGGCCCCTGGGCAAAACGTTCGCGAGGGCCCCCCCCCCCCTCCACACACACACACACACACACACACACCACCAGCACCACCACCACAACCACCACAATTCAAGGGCCCTTGGCAGCCAAACGCCCTCCCTATAGGGTCAGGGGCCCTTGTAGGCAGAGGATCAAAGAATGTAGGCCCTCTAAAATAGACAAACGAAAATACATTGTTGGTAAGCGTTGCAAATTGTTTTGGGCTAGGGGCCCCACGGGCCCCCTGCACTCCAAGGGCCCCTGGGCAGCAGCCCTGCTGGCCCCGTCCGTAATCCGTCCCTGCCTTTAGGTTTCCGGTTTGGGGTCTCCAGGACTCTGCAGACGTGTCAGCCTTCTGCTTCTCCTCATCCTGGAGCTATCAATCCAGCCAGTGGCCCAGGTCCCCCGGTTCACCGTTTCCAGCAGCATTTTCACTGTTGATCTCAAGGGTCCAGGGGGCAGAAGCTTTGGCATGTTGTGTGGGCAGCCCGGGGTGAGACTCTGTCAGAGATCTGGGGGGTAATCCATGAAAGTAGCTAAAGAAAGCCAAACTAGCGCCATTTCTAAAACGAGAGTGATGTTTTCTTTTTTCCCACCGCGGAAAAAACGCTGCTGATGGAGCTGTATGAAAAATACAAAAATGTAATCGCTAAAAAGGCAATACTGTGGCCATAAATACAGCCAGGGAGTTGCCTTGGTGACGAACTGCAGACAGACTAAATGCGTAAGTTATGTAAATGTTACAATTGCCTAATACAGTGGCACAGTAGTACAGTGGTTTATGCTGTCACTTTACACTGCGAAAGTTCCTGTTTCGATCCCCATAGCCAATGGGGAACCTTCTCGGTTAAGTTCACGTGTCATTCTTACTGTATAATGTTATTTTATATTATTTGGTCTCCGTAAAATTCTTTCAAATGCATCTGTGTGAAATTTTCTGCACAAATAACCGTATCTTGTCTTTGCTTTTTATTAATAAACTTTCAAAGTAGACTGTGACTAAACAAAACATAAAAATATCTTCCTGTTCATATTATTTTAATGATATTTTTTTTCAATTTCAGTCATTGCATTTCATGTTTGAGCTCTGTAATACGTGTACGCCTTTATTTTAATTATTCTGGAATTAATTGGAATGCTGAGACATGATTTTTATAAGCTTCATTATATTTATTACATGACATGAGTAGTGAGAGTGCAGAATTTTGTCCGATGGAACGATGTTCTGAGAATCTGTTCCCACACATTGGACGTTCTTTGAGACAACGCTTAAATAAACAAGACAGTTAACCCGATCCGGGGCAAACTTGTTCACTCGCCTAAGTTACCATGGTAGTTCAGCGGGGGATTCATTAACGACACGTTAATGGAACGTAACTCCAACTTAAATGAACCAGACTTGTCGAAATAAGTCAGACTTTCCCTTTATCCTGCTTCGTGGAACCCCCCCCTGGCATCAAGGCTAATAAATGTCCGAGTCATGACGGTTCCTCTGGGTCCCGACTTCCACTCGTCATTCTTGTTGCACCACCAGCTTCTGGTTCCTTAATTGCTTCCCTAATAGCACCTTGGTCTGTAGCTCCAGGAACAGTCAATTAATATTTGTATTTCTCTTGTAGATACTACTGGTTGGGATGGTGTAAGCAAAACTAGGTGGGTACAAGTCGTGGAACTGGATTCTTTGCGTGGTCCTGATGCTGAGCTGCTTCAGAATTCTGTTTTGTTATTCAGGTTCTTAGACTAAATTGCAGTGGTGGCCCTTCTGAAGACCCAAGGCTTGTTTTTTTCTCTCCATGTTTCCTCTGTGATAAAGACAAATTGACTGTCCTTGTTCTTTTTCAGCTGCAGTGTTTTGCCAAATCCACATCCAAATAAAATGCCCATTATCATCACTTGGGGCTCTATGCTAGGCTTCTCTACCACATGTGCTATTAAGTTTAAAATGTTTGTAGCACCCAAAACAATACTAGTATTATGCACAAAGAAATTGCCGAACTTGCACAACGAATCTCAGTAAAACACTATTCCATGAGGTCCATGAAAGGTGCTGACCAGTGGAGGCTGGTCCATAGGGGATGCTGGAGTGCCGCCCTCCCAGATGTGGGGGTGGGATATAATATATATATATATATATATATATATATATTTATTTGATCAATGTCAGTTTTACTTAATAGTGTCTGCCTACATGCAATCTGAATTATGTAAACAACATTTCCACTCTCATTCTACAGTGAATTTCCACCGACAGATTTCCACCAGTCATATAATCATCAAAGCGCCCCAGAAGTGCAGCGAAACAGCCAATCGTGTACGGTTGCTAGGCGAATATAATAAAGATTTCGCCTATCAGCATCGCCGACTTGAATGGTCTTGGGGTGCTGGAAATTTCGCCCCTGCTGCAGAAAAGTTTTGGATCGCTCTCAGGTCAGTCAGTCAGAGAGAGATGATGGCGACGACGACAGTTGAGGGGCGGCTTCCAGCAAGTTCCGTGAGATCGTTATTGGATTACCTTTTTGCGAGGATGATGGTGGAAAAAATCCACGTTAAGGAGCTGGGACCCGATAAGCCCAAAATAAATATCGCCCAGCCAACTATCCATCCATCCATCCATCCTCCAAACTGCTTATTCTACTGGGTTGCGGGGGATCTGGAGCCTATCCTGGAAGCAATAGGCACGAGGCAGGGAACAACCCAGGATGGGGGGCCAGCCCTTCTCAGGGCACACTCACACACCATTCACTCTCACATGCACACCTATGGGCAATTTAGCAAGTCCAGTTAGCCTCAGCATGTTTTTGGACTGTGGGGGGAAACCGGAGTACCTGGAGGAAACCCCACGACGTCAGGGGGAGAACATGCAAACTCCACACACATGTGATCCAGGCAGAGACTTGAACCCGGGTCCCAGAGGTGTGAGGCAACAGGGCCAACCACTGCACCACCATGCCAACCCCCAGACAACTAAGGAAATTACATTATGATTGTGAAATTGTTGTCATTTTCTGACTGCTCATTTGAATGCTTATACTGGACTAGAAAGGGAAATCTATTGGTAAATCAGCCCCAGCAAGAATGTTTGTCACTGGTGCTGACACTTGCCCTAATAACAAAATTTCATTCATTCTGAAGGCAATTGATATCAGACAGTGACTAAATGGTGATCACTGCCTTTATCGGGAAAGTAGGCTTATTCAACACAAAAAAGACAACAGAAATTTCTGACGCAGTTAAAAAGAAGGGCTATTATAGCACCGGCTTTCACAAGCATTCCTCATTGCAGTAATAGTGTGTTCTCCATTCTTGTGAATTAGGAAGTTAGACATTGCCGCATCACCAAAGGCAGTCTGCCAGTCAGCACCAGAACGTCAGCCGTTCAAATGCAACTTCCTGGTGAAGATTTTGAGTTTCTGGGTTTATGTGGATGGTCGAACATGACGAGACATTTTCATTGTTAGTCCCCTTACAAGATGAAGACACTGCTGATGGCCTTGATAGCCTAGATACAAATCCCTTCTTTCATTTAAGTCTTCCCAGGCTAAAGCCAAAATTTGGGATTAAAAAAATTAAAGAACCATTGACAATTTTTAGATGAACTAGGCTGGGCAGTTAATTACTTTTAAAAGCTTGTCCAATGCGGAGTGCAGACTGCCCCATACTGGAAAATAAAATCCCTCATACTGGTCCACAAAAATATGCGATTTGTCTGGTATTTTTGTACACCCACCGACCCATCGCGTTTGCCTGTTCTGTTCCGACCTTAAAAATTATAAATGTCTAAACTAATGCAGAGCATTGATTAATGATGTAAAATGACTATTCACTGAGCATGTGTCAGTGGTTGTGTGTGTGTTTGGGGGGGGGGGGGGGGGGTGACGTTAAATTATCGTTTAACTAGATATTTTATAATTAAAATGTAGTTTTTTTAATATCACCCAACCCTAATGAGCAATTCTACTACAGTTCGGTTGTTACTGATAGACTCCAGTCATTTAAGTGTTCAGGGAAACATTATGCAGTGTGTCTGTCACTGCAGTAGTTATTTTGTTAAGCATGAGTGCCAGTAACTTGGTTTCGAATGCTCAGTACGGGTCATTTAGCAATGTGATGCATGCTAGGAATATGAGTTTTAACCTAACAGTTACTAGTAAATTCAATGTAACTTTCCAAAATGATATACAGATAGTGGTGAAATGTCATTTCTCAGTCCAATTTTCACACGTGCGAGGGAGTATGTTTTGTAATTGTTCCACATAGATTTTTAATCGCAAAGCAGCAACTATCACCAAAGTCTGCTTCGGTAGATTTTGCCAGTGGGTGGAAGCAAATTTTGGGTTGGGGTTTTACATGGTAATCCAGTTACTTGGCTACAAGCCAAGTTGGAAGCAGACAAATTTGGGGGGGGGGGTGGCGTTCAAAGCTGTAGTTTATTACGTGGATGCCTGCCTGCCTTGGAAATCTTTGAGTTTCCAACTTGTTTAACTGGCTCAATGGTCATTATGTTCCCAGGTTATATGCACACCTTCATACAAGCATTTCACATATTTACGGGAGCCACGTTTTTGGAAGTTCCACCCCCACTACTATAAGCCAAAAATCATAACTATACCCAACTGGTATTTCAACATTCATTCACGGGTGAATGAATGTCATGGATTAAGGTTGAATCACTGCTGAATTTTGCTTTGATTCTGAGAATTGAATCAGTGTTTATATTGCAACATTGTTTCGCCATCTTAATTATGGGTGAATTTAGGTCTTGCATCAGTGAATTAAACATTGAATAGTTATTGATTTTGGAAAATGAATAAATGTTGAAATCACAACTCTGGAGTGCATCCCTGACAGCACAGGACCCAGACAGGCAGGAGAAGACCCCGGCCAGAATGTCAGCCCATCAGCGAGCACTTTCAAGGAGAGAAATCATCTAACTCAGGGGTAGGGAACCTGATCCATGGAGAGCCGGTGTGGGTGCAGGTTTTTGGGATGGCCTCTCAATCAGCCAATAACAGTGGATTCCAAGGACTGGAGTTGAGAATCACTGCTTTATTATTGGCTGACTGAGAGGTCATCCCAAAAACCCGCAACGGCTCTCCATGTATCAGGTTCCCTACCCCTGATCTAACTGCATGTCTTTGGAAGGACTTGCACAGAGTGACAGTGGGATTTGTACCCCTGACCTTCAGGGTATAAGGCAACTATTTCACCCACCAGGCTGTTGAAGTGGAAAAACTAACTTTCCATTAATGCAGGACTATCAGTGTCAGTGTGGTGCTTTATTTCTTCAAACAATCCAGTAAGTTTCAAGGTCTCTTAAGAATGACGTCATGGAGATTATATTTCGATTCGGTTTTAATACATGTCATGAAAATAAAAGCAAAGGAAAAGCAGGAATATAATAACCCATCCATCCATCCGTTTTCCAACCCACCTATCCTACTGGGTCGCGGGGGGTCTGGAGCTTATCCCAGAAGCAATGGGCACGAGGCAGGGAACAACCCAGGATGGGGGGGCCAACCCATCGCAGGGCACACTCACACACCATTCACTCACACATGCACACCTATGGGTAATTAAGTAACTCCAATCAGCCTTGGCATGTTTTTGGACTGTGGGGGGAAATCGGAGTACCCGGAGGAAACCCCACGACGACATGGGGAGAACATGCAAACTCCGCACACATGTGACCCAGGTGGAGACTCAAACCCGGGTCCCAGAGGTGTGAGGCGACAGCACTAACCACTGCACCACCATGCCGCCCCCCGAATATAATAATATATATGCATATAACAATTATAATCATTATAATAAAAATACTGTTGTTGTACAGGTAGGCCATTTGGGCCACGGTCACTGAACATAAGTCAATTTGGGCGTGTCTTGGTAGTGATACAGGAGAGGCTTGACATTCTGTAGCTACAGTGCTGTAATATGCACACAGTAATCTACAGAAAATAATAATGTAAAAATAAAATCGCAACACTTCGTAAGCAAAAGCAACACGCTCACTAACGTCCCACTACATCAGCTCTTGATCAGTGCACATTATTCACTATGAATCTTGGATGTAGATGCTAACAGGCGTTACTTGGTAGGACGTAAGTTGACCTGTATTTTTAACATATTCAATAATTTTTTAAAATTGGTCTTATGATCATAATAACACAAGGCGAGCTGTAACAATATGAATCAATGAATAAATTGTTTAGAAGAAACTTGTGGTTTCCTTGCTCTATAAGTATTACATAGTCTTTTCAAAAGGTATTAATGTATCTAGCGATTCCGGAAAAATATAGCAGCTATTTAAAATTGACAGCCTTGAGGAAAATTGATGAGCCTTACACATTTTATTTCCCCTACCCTTCCTGGGTGTGCTGCCTGGAGACCAAATTATCAAGATATCCTGCCTTCCCTGCTCCCTGCAATGCCTCCACTACCTGTGCAGTCTTTCCGGCCTGCTCGCCTTTCTGCCTGTGCAGTCTCTCCTGCCTGCCCTGCTGCTGTACCACTGTTCATCCTGCTGTCAGAAGCAGCACCAGCACCTGCCTGCCATCACCTGCCTGCCCCCCCCGAATTGGGACTTTGCCATCCTGCTCATTTGACTTCCTCTGCCTCCTGTAGAATGGGCTCCCCCTTTGAGTCTGGTTCCTCCCAATGTTTCTTCTTCCTAGGGAGTATTTCATTGCTCACTATGGACTTGGGCTGGGATAATGTAAAGCGCTTTGAAATAATGTAGTGGAAATGCGCTATACAAAATAATACTGAGCTGAATTGAATACGGCCTTAATCCCCTTAAAAATGATCCCAACAAGGACAAGTGAGCCTGCTCTTAAAATAACAAAACTCCAGCCTGGATGCATGACAATCTCACCATTTACTAAACTAAGAGAACAAATACTTACACCCTTAGAAGGCTGGAATGAAGGGAAGAAACGTAGGAATTACTGGGTGTGCAGTGTTTTCCTGGTCGGTTTAATGGCAGCAACATAGTTATTGTTCATCGTTCCTTTTAGAGGTGCCAAGGCAGGGAGGGTGGACGGCTGTATGAGCGTCCCAGTGAGGAGCCGTTCAGACGCACGATTCCAGGAGAGATCGGACGTGAACCAACGGCAGTCATTTAGAGAACTGATGGTACAACAAACACCCCCAGATCCTGACCTGGACTAAAAACTGTCTCCAAGCAGGTCTGGGGGTATATCAATGCAATGGGTCCTTTGTCCCAGTCCCCCACCTTCAGAACTGCAGTTCAACATGCAGTATGTTTACTCAAACTTATGAGTGTTAATATGATAAACTGTTAATATTTTATGCCATCAAATCACACCAAGTGTAAACGGCTGGTTGGAACAAAAAGCAGCAGGATCATAACTGTGTTTCTCCTCACTCCTCATTCCTCACCTTCTCCTCTGAACACTGATCTTCAAAAACTTAAAGAACTGCTGTATTCTCAGCAAGTTATGACACTGCACTAGTGCTCAGAGGGTCACCGGGTCAAATTCTACGGCTGTTAGAGTGATTACATCATTGGGCTTCTGAGCAAGGCCCCTCACCAACACTACTTCAGAGTCTGTATTTTCTTCTGACAGAAAGTGTCAACCCAAGCGGGAGACCCAAAGTGAAATTTTGTCAGGGGGGCCAATTAAGGTATGGAAACCTTTAAAGTGTCCCTAACGTTCCCAGAACGATATTCCACTACGACAACGACTAGTGCAACTACGAGTAATAGTGCAATAATAAATGAATGCTGCGGTAGAGAGTCAGTTTGTACATCAAAGGGCATGAGTTCAAGGCTACAAAACAAACTTGGAAAGTTACAGTAAGAACCTTCTCTGCCAGCTTTGAGAGGACCTTCACATAAGGTTAGCAAAAGCTTTGGGAACGTTCCCTACATGTTAGCGGTGACTGATTATCAAGTTTAGAGGCCCCTAGGCTACACCTTCCGTAGGCCACTCGTCTGCCCCCCCACTCCCCAAAATGATACAATCAATTACAAAATTACTGTTATTAACTATACAATAGTCTTATGACAATATGATGATGTATAAATGGAAAGCAATCACATCAGAAAAACAACAAACTTGCAGGTCACAATTTTGCATCAGTCATATGCAGCCAACATAAGAGCACAACAGAGACCTCATTCAGTAAATACATCGCAGTGGCAGCTACGTTTAAACGTTGCACTATGATCCAGTGCATCACCTGCATCCGAAATGCACACTCAGGACACATTTACAATCGACAGCATAGACCATACTTTACAGAGAGGGGCAAATTCCAAAAGTATGTAAAAGAAGTTCTTACCATTAAAATGTTTGCCTCTGTGCATTTTTTGCTAAAGACCAACTGCGTGTAGCAGAAACAAACCACGCATACACCTTCCAGAGAATACACAACAGTATAAAAAGATACTTTCAGAATTGGTCTCCCCATTCAGGTTTAACCAATCACCAAGTCAAACACAAATAAACAACCAGTAAAGGATCACTTTAAAAAAAAAAGAATTAAAAAAACAAGATGGTTCTGCTTGCTCTGGGCGTCTGGGCTGCAGCCTGTTTGTTATTAATCTGCCCCTGGCTGTTAGGTGGGATGGTGAGTCTAGAGTCAGTGTTGGTGGAGTATATAGACACATTTCAAAGTAACTGATCTATATGTCATTGGACTATGGGTGAACATCTGCCCAAATAGGAGAAAACCCTACACCCTGTAGGCCAGGACACAATCCTGTAACCCAAGCCAGTGCGGCTAATTTAGACATGCTAATTTAGTGGAGCAGTCTCTCATCTTTGAAGGCTGCAGTTATAATTTGTACAAAGAACTGCTGACATACAATACATGCTTTTAATGTGACGAAAGTTCAAACGAAAACAGAAGTCGATATGCTTCATTGTCTACATATTTTCTTTTAGCTTTGCTGAACACAGTAGGCACACAGGACAATGAAACAGAAGTAAAAGCATTATGGATCCAAATTCGTGTAAGTTTCACAACAAAGGTAAACAGTAATCAAGTATCATCAAGCCTCTTAAATATTTCGCTGTTTCACTATGTGGTTTACGTGAGTAGCACAATGGCGTAGTGGGTAGTGCTGCAGTCGCCCAGGGTTGTGAGCTTACATGTCTGCTTGGAATATGCTCACTGTAACCCTTTCTGCGCACTGTAACCCTTTCTGCGCAAATGTAATGCATTTATGTGTGTTCTAAATAATATTCTAAGTTTTCGTTATTGCCGTTGTTACAACAGCTTGTTGCATATATGCATCTTACACGAAAAAAGACGAAGAACAATTATTAGGTTATATTTGGCATTAATTCTGTTTACAGTTTTGACACCCCAGTCAGGTTTCAACAATTTGCCTTCTGGGTTCCGCAAAGGTGACAATAGAAATGGGCGTATGCCGTGAAAACTGTAAACAGAAGCGCCAATGGGCAATTGTAGGATTTGTGGCCCCCTATAGAAATACGACATGCCACCCACAATTACAACTGCCGAGAAGTGGGGGGTGGGGTGTCTACGGTAATGTTTGCCAAGAGGGGGTGCGACTATGGAACAAAAAAATCGCATGGCTGAAGCCCTCCTGAACAAGCTCTCTAACAGCCTATACGATCAAAGACAATAACAGAAATTCCATATTTTTCCTCTGCAAACTCATTCTTTGCACTTATAACGTATATTGATAGGGACATTGCGAGCACATCTGTGTGAATATCGGGGGGACCAGTGACCCCCCCCCCAATATATATTATAATTATCGCATTGTGTCATTGTATTCGTTTATAAATTACCTTTGTTTTCGATCTTGTTTTTTTTCTCACCCAATCCGAGACAATAGGAAATATGTATCTTCTGCGTGTATCAAGGGGCGGCATGGTGGTGCAGTGCCTGGCACTGTTGCCTCACACCTCTGGTCAGCCTTTTATCTGATTATCTGTGATTAAGTATGTTACATAGTGATCTGAATTTCATATTGTGCTTAAGAATGATTTATTATAATTAGGTTGTAGGCTAGGGGCGGCATGGTGGTGCAGTGGTTAGCACTGTTGCCTCACACCTTCAGTTTTGCATGTTTTGGCATGTTCTCCCCATGTTATCGTGGGGTTTCCTCCGGGTACTCCGGTTTCCCCCCACAGTCCAAAGACATGCTGAGGCTAATTAGAGTTACTAAATTGCCCGTCGGTGTGCATGTGTGTCTTTTTTATCTATTTGCATGCAATCGTACGAACAGAAATCTTTATAGGAAAAACGGTTTCGGAGATTATTTTAATCTGGGAAAGCAGAAGAGCTGTCTATGCATTTTTTCCGTCTTATATAAAAACGCATAATTATCGTGTTCATCTTATAACAATTTTCACAATATGTTATGCAGTTTGTTACGAAATAAACAAGTTTGGCTTTTTATAACAGCGTTTACAAACTGTCAAGCTTAATTAGAATCCCAGTTATCAAGTTCCTTGTTTAAGCGTGATAAACATTTCACAAACATTATATCATTCGTTAAAAAATCAGGAATTAGTTCATTATTTCTTTGCCCTTTGAAGTGGGGTAGGTAAGTTCAATGTTTAATACGAATGCAAACCATTTTCTGTATAATTACTGCATTTTGCAAAACTATTCGTGTCATTTCGGAAAAAAAAACTAAAAAAGAAAGAGAGAGATTTAACAAGATAATGATGACCTTAAAGGCGTCCCAAGATCGCAAACACTCAAAGGCATGTTGGTGCTTGTCTGGGACTGTAAAGAAAAGTGTTTCCTTGGTTGGAACTTTAGCACACCAGACACGAAGAAGCACTAAGCAGCAGACGAGGTCCGGCAATGCAGCGCATTCAGAAAGAGGTCGGCATCCCGCCACAAATTAAACCAGTGAGCGATTTAAACCGGCCTCAAAGGACACTGCCACTGGAGTGTGGAAGAGTATGCACCGCTTTATTTGTCCTGGGCACCCAGCTGAAGGTGAACCTGTTCAGGTAAGGTTAGAGGACAGTAGATGTTTTTTTTTTAAAAAAAAGAACGTTGCGATCCCTTGTTCGACAAGCGGTGGAAAGACGGGTGGTGGATAATTGTACTAATAAAAAAAGATTTAACGTCTGGTTCTTAGCGTGGCTAACTGGTGTAGTAAAATCTTGTGCTATGCAAATACACAGTTTGAACAAATACTAATATCAGTACTTTCCATCAGCCCAAAAAGTAGTTTTGATTGTGTCCTAAGTACACTCGTTCTTGTGTGATACACTGCCCCCTAGTGACCAAATTTTTCGATTGTATCTGAAACGGTCCAATCAACACTCCGAGGGGTGGGGGCGGGGTGAGGGTGCGGGAGGGCAGGACGGACTCACCTGTTGCTGGCCGAGACCGACCCCCCCCCCGTCAATAACGCGAGTCCCCGACAGTAACCAGGGCGGAAGAGAAGCGACACGCTTTTACAAGTGGAAGGACTTTACTGAAGCTGTTACAATGAACCACCCTCGAACGCTTCGACTCGAATACGGGAAGTCCGTGCAAGTCGTGTGTGTAATCGGAAGGGAGCTGACAGTCGGACTGCAAAGGTACAAACTGTTGGCAATACAGTTAAAACAGAGTGATCGTGATGTTTAGTTTCATCAATTTAGAAACTGCATAGGAGAACGGGCTGTACATGTGGGAGATTCGCATCACAATATTATGTGCTCGTTTAATAAAATTCGTCACCGTTATATCTAAGGTCAGTTACAAAAGGAAATGCGTAGGATTGCTGGCATTAAAGATAAAAGGAAACAAGTGAAAAGGAATGCCATGGGGTGTCACTAATATGTTGTTAATAACTGCAAGGTAGCTTTATTTATAACAAGTACTTCATTTGTATAATCACACATGAGTAGGCCCTATATTGTTTTAATTTTTATTAGGCTATGATTTTTCAGTACTTTTCTGTTGCAGTCCAAAGACATGCATTTATGTGGAGTCTCCAGTTTGCTGGTGTGAATAAGCAGCCTGTCCACGGTGTCCCTCTTGCGCACTGGGCAGTGTCCTGCCCCCCTCCCCTACAGCCTATATCTATATATTAATTGAACAATAATGAAATGTATCGACATGTATGAGCAAGTGGTGCGAAAGAATTATTCATTCTGCCTAATTCTGACTAAATATATAGTGACAGCCTATTCTGTTGTTACACTGATATATGTGATATATTGCTGTCATGGTTGCGTGCCACTATAGAATCTACTTCTGTTCTGCGAGCAGACAGACTTTTTAACATAAATTGCAACCTCAGTTAAAGGTTCTTTTCGGCGCAGCTCGCCAGTAATTTTATATTTTTTAAATGGTAACTGAAAATCACAAAGATGAAGTGCTTCAGCGTGCTTATTCTGATTATTTAAGCCTGAGTGAAATACCTTTTACTGTAGTACTGGCTCCCAGAAGCAGTCCGCTAATTTCCTTTTAGTCACATAAACACCATGCACAGAAATCCAGCAGCAGCAGACAATGATGTATTATTCAGTGATTCAACAATTTGCCATTGTTTATCTCAACCAGTTCAACCCAGACGCTGGAATGTGTAATAAAATATGTCCAGCGCTTTTGTTCACCTCTGCTTGTCGACTTTTCGCGCTTCTGAAGAGAGAAATTGCCTGGAATTCGCAAGTATCACACCAGTTTTTTTTTTTAATTGTTGCTATGATTATTATTTTGATGGATGCCGCTTGTATTCACAGCTAGATGTGAAGTTCATTGTGTCCTGTGAGGTCGTTTGCATTTGTTTCATATTGCTTCCAGACACGATCGTCTGGTTTGTTTCCCTTTGTCTAGTGTCAGCCTACAGCATACAACAGGATACAATGCTTATGCCAACTGAATGACAGTGCGGCAGGAAGACGTGCCAGAGACCTCACCCTGCTTTCCACATTTAAGAAAGTCGACATCGACCACTTTTAATGCAGATACAGCTTTGGGTGATGGATATGCATGTAATTAATTAAATGCATATAAACTCCATTAGTTACATAAATATTTTTGCATTAGCGTGCACCGAACGCCAATAACGTTAAACAGTCGCCGCAGGCATGGTTATTTTCGCAACTTCGATGTTTACACAGGTTGCTTTACACTTTCTGATTTGCGAAAACAGACAAGTGATTTATATTTCGTATGACTGTGTCAGACTGGAAATTTTACCACATAAAGGATACACATCCCATATATTTCAGTGATGTTTGGAAAGAGTGCTATAAATAAAAACAAATTTAGCTAAATCCATAGCTAGTTCCTGCAACCCCTCTACGTTTTTAATTATCTTAGATTTTAGATTTTAAGGTTAAATGAACGATTAAAATGAACTCGTCGCCCTCCTTGTGAGGGTGTGGTTTCGCCCGTATGGTTGCCGGTGTTGTTATACCTTCTGACGTGAACATCTACATCTGTTGCACGTTATTTTATTATTTTTTTTTAATTTATGTCCTAAAAATTCAGTTTTATCAGGTAACTGCCTTTGCATCGGTTGTTGTGGTCGTTCCTCACTGGATTCGCAGTTGAAGGTTTTCAATATCCGCCTCCAAGTAGACAAGGACCCACGTCTTACAGGCAAATACCTCCCATGCTGGGCACCGTAATTAGGCCTGTTGAAATGAAATGATAATGAAAAGACGTGAAATGTTATAATCCATACTTATCGGCAGAGGTAAGAGCCATTTTCAAACCGTCCCTAAGGTCCATAACTAGGGTTGTGTAAATGCTGTAACAGTAGACCGACACAAACACAAGTGCTGTCTTTAAATAAACCAGCATATCATGGTGTTAGTCTAAATACAGACAGTGACAGGGCACTGGGCTACTCCATATTTCTGCCGGATTCTCTCCCATAGAAACTATGTGATGTTACTGTAATCTCTATAGCTGAGAATGGGGGGTTGGCAATTTCTTTCCTTGCAGGGGTGCCCCGCCTGGTGCCAGAAGCTTCTCTGTGCAGTGCAGCCCTACAGTGCAGTACAAGATAGAACCGAAACCCAGTGATGGCAGCTCACCTACCCAGCCCCTTGTCAAGATGTCTGCCCTGTTATTCACCATGGACACGGCCAGCAAACAGGCCAATGAGAGCAAGGTAAGGTGGGCCATACACACGCACTCATGCACACGCATATTTATACATATCTGAGATATATTTACACACTATATAGACAAAAGTATTGGGACACACCTTTTGAATTCAGGCGTTTTATTCAGACCCATTGCCACAGGTGTATGAAATCAAGTGCTTAGTCATGCAGTCAGGTTTGTAAACATTTGAGAAAGAATGGGTCATTCTGATGAGCTCAGTGAATTCAAGCATGGTTCTGTCACAGGATGCCACCTCTGCAATAAGTCCGGTTGTGAAATCTTCAGTTTCCTTCAGTCATCTGTCTGTCCAGTGCCACGCAGTTCCCTGTCTGGCTCTGCGTCCAATATGCTGATGTAGGATTCAGGGTTAGAGAAGCTGCCTGGCTGGAAACTGGTTACGTGCTGTGGTGTGTGTGCAGATAGCATCTGTTTGTCTGTAAATATTCAGCCTTAGCTAGTGAGGGGGGGAAGCCTTGTTTGGGTCTCTGGCTGATCAGGCTGGACAGTATCCTTAAAACCCTTCCCCTCCTTTCTCCAACCTCGCAGCTGTCCGTCAGGTTTTATGGAGAGAAGACAGAGGTGCTGGCGACAGCCATCGTCCACCTCACCGCCATTGGTAAGCGACTGTTTAGGAGAACATGCCTGGGAGGAGAACCCAGTCTGATAACAAAATATGCCCAAGAGCGCCACAGACAGATTGGTACTGCAAGGTCATGCCTGAAAACCTGTCCAAAAACCCCTCATAAGTCACAAACCACGATACTTTTCATGCTACCCTGACTCTCGAAAACCAGGGATTTATTTTTGATATTTACTATATATAATATAAAAGAAAAAAAAACTATTTTTAGTAGTGATGGCCAAATGAAGCTTCATTGATCGTTTGCTATATGTTCTGGCAGCACTAGATGGTGTTCTCTGTTGAAAAATGGACTCAAAGCCTGCCTCAAAGTAAGCCAAGAGCACCATCTAGTGGGGTCAAAAAATGCAGCAGATGGTTCATGAAGCTTAATCACATTCATGACTAGTTTTTAGTAGGAAGGATAAATATTAAATAAGTATTATAAGTAACTGGCTATATATTTAATGAAGTTGACTACACTGTTCATCGCAGGAATATAAAGTAAATGATTTTAAATTTGTTATAAAGTAATCGTTATCGTCATCTGTTCTAAATTTCCCCTTGTTTGCTTTATTTCCCGTTTGGTGGAGGATGTCATCTGGCATCCGTATGTTCTGTTTGAATGTGATTCTTTTCTGATTTCTCAGGTATCTCGCTGGACGTGGATGCGGACCGGGACGGAGTCGTGGAGAAGAATAACCCGAACAAGGTGGGCTTTGTTCCGGCCCTTTGTGAAAGGCGTCTGGTGTACGCAGCCGGGGAATGTCAGTGGGCAAAACTGCAAGCACTGTGTCCTCTGTCCTTGGTGAAATATGAACCTACACAAAGACTGTTTTCACAAGTCAGTGGTGTGATATTTAATATTTATCGCACCAAACACTGGTTTGGTTTAAGATAATTGATTGGAAGTGTTATGGAGTCCATTAATATGCCAATAATCAAATAACGATAAAAACCATAATTCATAAGGGTTCATGTACGACACCTGGGGGTGTTGATGCTCTCGTTAGGTACTAAATTTAAAAATGTGAATGAGCTGCAGGAAGAGAACATCAGGACACATACATATACACACATTAACCACACAAACACTTTCTCTCACACACACACACACTCACACACACATATGTGCATGTATCCTACCAGGAAAGTTCACTCTGTACTTATGTTGTAGTTTTTTTGAGTGGACTAAAAGGTGCACATTTTCATCTGGGGAGGGGGCGTTCTGTCCTGTAAATCAACAGCACCTCAGCAAACCAGTCAAACATTTTTTGAACCTAAGTACACTTGAGCCACTTTCCTGGGAATCTCGGCTGTGGTCTTAGTATCGTTGTTGCCGATCGCAGGGCTCCTGGAAGTGGGGTCCCAAAGGGCACGGGGCCATTCTCCTGGTCAACTGTGACTCAGAGTCCGTATACAATAAACAACTGGACCTCGAAAGGGAGGAGGTAACAAAGGTCTCAGGTGAGCCACATTGGAATGTTCTTCAAGATGTGGTGTTTGACTTTTTTTGGTCCTAACCTCTTCCTGGTTTAATTATTCACTGACTTGAAGGAGTCACTTGAACTGCATAGTGTTTTAAAAAGCTTCGAATGCCTGAGACCATGCAGCTTAAATGCTAGTCAGTCGTCACACATGAACTTACAGCACCATGTTGGCCTTCACCCAGCACGAACGTTTGAAGAGGAAATGACCCACGTTTACAGAAGGCTGCGGGGAATGTTTCGCCGTGTTGCACGACAGTGTTTATCCTGCTGTCCTGAGATAACCCAGTGTGTTGGGGCTAACCGTAGCACAGCGGAGGTGCTGTTTTTAACCGCAGGGAAATTAACAACAGCGGCCTAAGCTAAGCATTACAGCTTCTTATTTGGTACATAGTCATTATACTCATCAGCATATTTTTGTTTCCACTTTCTGTATTGGATTTAAGTGAATCGACTAGCTGAAGTACATTGTAGTATATTTAAGTAATTGTGGTGTATATATAGTACCAGTCAAAAATCTAGTTGCACTTACTGAAAATTATTCCCCAAGATATGGGCACTAAGCACACCTTTGTAGTAAGTATTATCTTACGAACAAGGAAAGACAGAGAGTGGTGTGACAGATGACCTGGTCCCCACAATCCCCTGATCTAAGCCCTGTAGAGCTGGTTTGGGATCAGTTGCATTGAATGGTAAGAGCAAGTAGCCAACTAGCCAACTTGTGCCTAGAACTTGTGTAAACTCATGCAGGACCACTGGATAAGCATTCCAGGTGGCTTCATCTGGAAGCTGGTTGAACGAATGCCATGAGTCTGCGATGTTGTCACTGAAGCAAAAGGAAGTTATTTTCAAGAGTCTAAAGTTAAGATGATGAACTCTTCTCTTGGAAACCGCAATATCTGATATGTATCATTTCATCCATGATGCCTTTCACTATAGGGTGAATAACAGCCAAAATAAAGACAAATGCATTAAAAGCATGGTTATCTATGCTTTCGACTGGTACTTTCACGTAAGGAAATGGTTGCACTTTTATGCATCTGTGGGACCCAAACAAGTTTCTGATGGGGACTCTGTGGTCATGTGATCACTTCCCAGACTTGAAGGACATGTCCCGCATGATTCTTCGTATCAATGGGCCGGACCAGCTCCCAAAGGGCTACAAGCTGGTCATGCACATCAACAAGAGCGACAGCGAGAAGATCAGAGTGTTCCGGCGGCAGGGGGGCACAAGCCAGGGCATTTTCAGTAAGCCTGATGCCCCTGAAATCTTCACTCTACAATAGCCCAGAATATTTCATCACCAAAAAGCTCCAGTCGATCATTACGAATGAAATGTTCTTAGCAGAAAACTGTAATTGTATGTAGGCTTAGTACATCCCAGATTCCGGATGCTGTCTTACATTTTTGACAAAAAAGTAATTGCCAAAATATTAATGTTAAAAAGAGGAAAACTAAAATATCCCCATGTGTCCATTCTAGGCAACCTGCTGAAGAAATTCATCAGGGAGTTCCCTCTAGTTCTAAGCCATGACGTTCTGTCTCGGGAGGTGCCGTACAAGGGCACCAGTGAGGTGGATTTCTATGTGGAGGGTCTGCGGTTTCCAGACAAGGACTTCGACGGCCTGGTGACAGTGTGCCTCAGCCTGCTGGAGCCCTGCAGCCAGGTCAGCTCATGGGGTCCTCAAACTGGGTGGGGGGCTGAGGATCAGCCTTTTGCCACGCGCCAAATAACTCATAAGCCCTTAGTCAGCACACTGTTCTTTATACTTGTGTTTATAAAATTACTGCTGCTATAAAATTAGCATAATTAGTCCTGATTAATGATCGTGTCATGAGCTCTCCTGTTCAGAGTGACTGATTGGCTAACACTGACCCCTGCTGTCTTCCTGTGCCACTGCACCCATGGCTTTCTCTCAGGGTACCTCCGCCCACATGACTTGTATTTTTGCACAGGACTTCCCGGAGACTCCTATCTTCACCGATAAGGTAGTGTTCCGGGTCGCTCCCTGGATCATGACGCCCAACACACTCAAACCTGTGGAGGTATTCGTGTGCAGGTAAGACCGGCAAACAATGATGAGAGTGATGACTAAGATGATGCAGTTGACAATGATAATTCAGATGACCAAAGCTCACAATCAGACTTTCACTGACAGTGTGTCGGACAACTATAAGTTCCTGAAGAGCTTCAAGGATGTGGTTGTCCGGAGTGCCTGCAAGATGACCGTGTGCTACGAGTACATGAACCGCGGGGACCGCTGGATGCAGGTAACTGGATGCCATGGTGGTCTTCATACCTCAATAAATAGCCCCAGAATCATTAAATCCGCTCTATCTCTTATGCAGGACGAGGTAGAATTTGGCTACATTGACTCACCTCACCAGCGCTTCCCAGTGGTGCTGGACTCCCCCCGTGACAGGGAACTCCAAGATTTCCCATACAATGTTCTACTGGTAGGAAATGCGTGTGCAGTTTTGGGCTATCTGCC
Organism: Brienomyrus brachyistius; assembly: GCF_023856365.1. Taxonomy (NCBI): domain Eukaryota; kingdom Metazoa; phylum Chordata; class Actinopteri; order Osteoglossiformes; family Mormyridae; genus Brienomyrus; species Brienomyrus brachyistius. The sequence continues at coordinate 20,889,258 of NC_064540.1, forward strand.
TATCTATAATTTCCAGCATAGCCCAATATATATTGGTCATGTCCTCATTTGTACACGGCACCTCCGTATCCACCCTAGTATGTTTCCGAAACGTTTCTTCTGCCTGAATCTGGTGTCCTAACACAACCCCAGGGCCCAGACTTTGGTTATGTGACCAGAGAGCCCCAAGATGAGGAAGTGAGCAGCTTGGACTCTTTTGGCAACCTGGAGGTGAGCCCCCCAGTCACGGTGAATGGGAAGAGCTACCCGTTGGGCAGGATCATCATCGGAGTGGCGTTTCCCACGTGAGTGCAGTGCTGACAGTCTCGGGAGTCCTGGGGAGAGAAAAGCCTGCTGGCGTAACCCTTGCCGGAGGCCCTTCTAGCGTCTGTAGTGTGTTGGGTTACAGATGAGTTGTGGAAACTTCCATGTGTGGCCATGAGTCACGGCGCCACTTAAGTGTCTCGGATCACAGAGTCCCTTATAGGAGTTTGAAACACACTGTCGCTTTCAGTTATATAAGTGACAGTCATTCAGCTATATACACACTATAAATATATATACAGTCAATGGAAATGTTTAAATGATCTCATTGTTGGTGTAAAATTATCTTATTATGTCTGGCAAATGGTGTTAGCTAAGCTGTTCCCAAACCTCTTTTAAACACACCCCAGTGTTTGCAGCAGCCTTCCAGTACACCCATGTATTTTTTTTTAACTAGGCAATTTGCCCACCTTGTTTGGCTAATCAATACCTCATAGAGTTATTTAACTAACTGAGTTAGTTAACTGAGCTGGCGGTGAACTGTAACAAATGGAATGACAGACGTGCCCCTGAGGAGAGTGAATGAATGATGAATGAGGGAATGAATGAATGAATATTAGACTTATATAGCACTTTTCAAGACAACCAAAGTGCTATATTGAACCAAATAGGAGCCACTTCAGCGGCCCCCACAGTGTAGCCCCCACCTGGACCCCCCACAGTGTAGCCCCCACCTGGACCCCCCACCGTGTAGCCCCCACCTGGACCCCCCACCTGCAGCCATTCTGCACCAGTACGCTCAGCACACAGTAACTAAGGTGCTGAAGGAGCAGGACAGAATTCACCAGTTAGATATAGGGGATGATCAGGAGGCCAGATTTGAAAGGGCTACAGTGGGCAATTTAGCCGAGGCATCGGGGCACCTCCCTAGTCTTTGACAAGATGCCCAGTTTCTCAGGAACATCTACACCTGGTTAGTGGAAAAGGGTAGAATGTGGCTGTCATTGCATCCAACCCAGTAACTAAAAGTAGAATATTTATGTTCCTCTGCTGGCAATATCTCCATTCCCTCCGCATCTTCTTTAGTTTTACTGTTATGACTGTCGCATTGATTTAAAAATTATCTTAATTTCAGCACGAATGGATTTTAAAGTCTGAACAGGGATCCAGATAATTCCAAAGAATTTACAAAAAGATAACTGTATCTAACCTACAGTAGGAATAAAAATTTCTTCCATTTGCCATTAAATCTGTGCATTCTGTGAATGTCTTCTTTCTCTGTCTAAAATGCTTTCCTTAGGGTCCTTGCACATCGCTCAAGTTCTCAGTGCAGATTATGATAGTTTGCAGGTGGGCTATAGTAACTCTACATTTCAATCTCCTTTAGAACGGATCATGGTCGCAACATGACAAGAGTAGTCCAAGATTTCCTGTGGGCTCAGAAAGTACAGGAACCCATTGCACTCTACTCTGATTGGCTCATCGTGGGTCACGTGGACGAGTTTATGACATTTGTCCCAGCTCCTGACAGGAAGGTAGGCCAAAGCAAAAATTGGAATTGGTGCCTTGCAGAAATAAGAAGCCCAAGCTTACGATAAACCTCTGTGTAACCAGGGTTTTCGCCTCCTGCTGGCCAGCCCGGACGCTGCATACAAACTCTTCAGAGAATTACAAAAGAATGGCTTTGGCAAGGCCAAGCAGTTTGACGGTGGGTCAGGAGTTCATTTCATGTCCTCATCTTAGTCTTTGCTGCAGGAGTCTGGGGTCAAGCTGATTTTTCAAATTTCATCAGGTCTTGAGTTAGCAGAACCAATTTCGGTGGACGACCTCTTGAGTGACGAAACCTTCCGGGATGAAAACAGATATGTCCAAGTAAGAAATCACAACTTCAGACTTGGAACAATTAACACGATATCTGAATATAGCAAATTTAAAGAAGGGTGGTGGATTCATACCTCCAGGGTTAAGGGTTTGAATTCCACTTTTACTCTGTGTATGCGGAGCTTGTATGTTCCTCTAGTGAAGCTTCATAAACCATTTGTGTATTTTCCGACAGCATTAGATGATGCTCTCTGTTTGCAAAAGGGCTCGAAGCATGCCCCAAAGCAAGCATAGAGCGCCATCTAGTGGGGTCAAAAAATACAGCAGATGGTTCATGAGGCTTCATTTGGATCATGCTGTTCTTCCCTGCATAGTGGAGGCTTCTTCCTGTAGTCCCTGTGGTTGGGCTAATCTCCCGGTTAGCTTTAGTGTGTAATTGTATGCATGTGCCCTGCATCCTGTCCCCTGGCTTGTGCTTATTGTTGCTTAGGATAGACTCTAGCCCCACCCAAACCCTGTCCAGGTTAGGTATTTGGAAGAAGGTTGGATTGATGCATGACATGCAAAGAAGACTTTTAGACTTACTCTGTACTGGACAAGTAGGTATCAAAGATGGATGGATGAATTACTGAACTGGTGCACTGACACGCTACTGGAGAATGACATTATTAGATATATGAATGTATTGCCCCAGCTAATACTATAATTGTCTTGGTAAACAGGGCTGTATAGACTGGAATCGAGATGTCCTTAAGAGGGAGTTGGGCCTGGAGGAGGAAGACATTATTGATCTTCCCATCCTTTTCAAAGTGTCCGAAAGGCAAATGCGAGCAGCGGCCTTCTATCCTGATATGGTGAGAGCTCGACCCCGTCTATGACCCCCTCCCCTGTTCCCAGAACCCTGCACTGACACCCTCAGCTTGAGAATGGTCTGCCTGTCCACTGCTATCCACAGTTACCTCAGACCTTCTAAGTATAACGCACTTCCTTTATACCAATCTTGATGGGTCCTGTGAGGAAGCCAGCTAAAGAACAAGTTTATCCATGTGCTACTTAAGAGATATTGAATGACTTTATATAGGAGCACATTCGTCTGGGATAGTTACCTTAAAAACACTGTCATATGTATTAATTTAACATGAAAGGTTGCAGATCTGAAGTAAGCTGAGGTGTTTATTTCCTTTGTTCCCAGGTAAATATGATCGTTCTTGGTAAGAACCTCGGCATCCCCAAACCATTCGGCCCTAAGGTGAATGGACAGTGCGTCCTGGAAGCAGAGATGCGCTCACTGTTGGAGCCCCTGGGCCTCAACTGCACCTTTGTGGACGACTTCGCCACCTACCACTTGAAACTGGGAGAAGTCCACTGTGGATCCAATGTTCGGCGTGAGCCCTTTGAGTTTAAGTGGTGGAACATGGAGCAATGAGGCGGAGGCGGGGAGGTCGAGCAGATGCAGAGCAGCTAATGTCAAGGGCTAATCAGTCAGCTAACCCAGTGTGTCTCAACTGGGTCCACGGGGACCCCCAGATGATCCACGTTTTTGGTAGGGAGCTGTGAGGGAGCAAAAATGTGGACTGTCTGGGGGTCCCTGAGGACCGGATTGGGAAACACAGAGCTAACCAATCAGAATCATCAGTTCCCCACATGCTCAGCTCTCAAAGAGTAAAACCGAGGAAACAGACTAAATTGTTGAATGGATAATGAATGCTCAAAGTTGAACTTTTTCTACTAGTTTTACCAAATGTGGTATTGTAGCTGTTTAGTCCTAGACTCACATTTTGCTTCTTTGATGAAATCTTACGTTACCTTTGTCATTTTTGTGTATTTCATTAATCTGACGACACTTTCGTGGACCAGCTTGCTCATGTATGTCATCTTTGTGAACATCATAACATCTAAGATTCATTCATTAATATTGTCTGTTAATGTGAAATAAAACTGAGAATTGTTCTTAATTGTTGTATCTACATTTTAATTGCACATCAGAGATGTTTAAAGGAAACAACTTCAGTTGTTTTAATTGAAAAATAGAAAACCAATTGCTTTTATTTTCCATCTTATTTCATGAGGTCTGCACTGCTGGTAACACTCAGTCATCACTCATACGCTTCATAGATGGTGGCTGAGTGGGTAGGACTTTTACCTCATATCTCGGCAGCCGGTGGTTTGAGTCCTGCCTCTTCTATGTGTGTAGGCTGTTTGCATGTCCTGCATGTTTTTGCTCTTCACTTCAGTTTCCACTCGCTGTGAAAAGACATGCATTTGGCCAAATTGCCATCTTTGAATTTCCCATAGTAAATGTGCATGTGTGCGTTGAGATAAGCTGGCATTCCGTCCAGGATGCTCACCTGTCTTGTTCCCTGTGCTGCCATGTGCTGGATAAAAAGTTGGAAGACTGATGGAAGTTTTCTAGAAAATCTATCGGTGGTACTTCTAAATCTAAAATGAACAGGATATTTTGACTGCGGCGATCTTTATGCGATAAGGGACACAAGCTTCCCAAAATCATTCTGGAGTGCAGAAACTAGATTCTTCATTAAATTTCTTTATTTTCTATTTGCAAAAGAACACTGCAGTGTTTACAGCTATAACTTTGGAGCAAGATATCTCATTTGACTTTTAAAATTACCCACAATCGCCATCGTTCAGCAGTGCTGGAAATACTTTTCAACAACATTGGTAGAAGCAGTAAATGTTTTAACATGTTTTGATTAATTTGTTTTTACCAGCAGCAGCCAGAGCACTAACGCCAAGCCGAATTATTTTTTCACTCTGCGCTCCTCGGGATTGCGCCACGCGACGTTTTCCCTTGAATAAAAAGGATAGTGGTGATTTTAGGTTATTTAAACTTTCTTGTGGCGCATTCCTCTTATAAACAATATCTAGTTTACAATTAAGAAACACCAGAAGACCGAGCAAGGCCAAGTCTTCGACAGTGGCGTCGGTAAACTTCCTTCATGTCATCAAACCAGCAGAAAGACAATTTAAATCCAGTTCTTCCCGAGATGCCTCCTAGCCCATGAACAGTAAGGTATACTTTAAGATATATTTAATTAGTTTTGACAAACCGAAATGGTGCATATTTGCTTTATAGAGCAAATTACGGCAAATATTGCAGTCATACCTGAAGATTTGTTTTTATTTATCCATAAGATTTAAATAGCAGAAAAGAAAAGCGGTATTTTAATACATTAAATTAGTCCGAGTCCAACAGTAAAAGCAACGAGACCACGCTGTTACTGCTGATACCATGTCTGATCGGCCTCGTCTAACATGGCGTTACATTCAGCGTAGGGGTTATAAGCTCTGTGTTGATTTTGGTCAAGCTGCTAACTTCCATTATAAGTTACTTTTAATCTGTATATTTTAAAAATATTTCGGAAAGGCAACATATTTCACAGTATTGTTCTTAAGAAGATCACAATTAAGGTTAAACGACAATTTAAGCTCGTAAATGGCATCTCTTTTGATTCGAAAGTAATAAAAAAGACAATATAGATACAATACGGTCGGATGTATTGGAAATGACGTTAAGTTTTTAGAAGTGTTTACATCATTTGCCTTAGTTACATTTACACTCAAACCACTTTTAAATTAATCGAAAATCAGTATTTTCACACATCAAATATTCACTTATAAGTAATATTGCAAACAAATCTTGTCTCAAACAAGCAAATAAACAAATACATCGATTTTTTTAACGGAACTCAAGGACTAGCAGGACGGCAATTTAGTGATGTGGAAACACTGCCATCTAGTGGATACGGTGAGCTAGTCCAGCAAACGCACACGATCTCCGCTTTGGCACACCGGTGATCGACATACTAGGTTGCAAATCACGATGTCGGCTTAGGACAACACGAAGAAGAAGACGAAACAAAACAGGCAATACAGGCTTTTAAAAGACCAGTGTATGAGAATTCGGAAATAGACAGGCCTTAAAAACAGGTAGGCTCTGATACTTTCCAGTGTGAAAATCCCATCGAAGGTGCCAAGACTTCTGTCTGTGCCATTTACTTCAGGTGCATATTCATGCCAGTTCAGAACGTCGCAGCCACAGCTCTGTTAGAAGTCACCACCCTGCTTCAGTCAGAAAGGTTCAAATTTCAGCATCCAGCATATTAGCTTATGTAAGCAAGACCATGACATTCTTCAGTAATTCAAGGTGCCAGTTGCATCCAAGTTACCCGGATGTGATTTTAATAATTTAAGATGCTGGTTCTTGTTATACACACTGTTTTGACCTGGCCGGTCTAGCATACATGCATGGGGAGTACATCTCCTCCAATCGGAACTTGCTGCAGCCAGTTCATTGGAAGTAGGGCTGTCACTTTCGAGGGAGATAAAGCGAACAGGCATGACTGCGACTTTCTTGGGCACCGGGGAAGCTGCCCTTTCACCGTAGCCATGCCTCTTGCCCAGATTGTCTCCAAGCAGGCGTGTGGTCAGAGGAACACAAGCGTGGTAGTGGGATGGGGCGGATTGCCGGGATGGTCTTCGCGAGTCCACGTGGTCAGCTGAGGTGATGTGGTGGACCTTCGTTTGGCTGCAGGGGCCCCTCTGCAGGCGGCTGATGTTTGTCGGCTTCACCGGCCAGCTTGGGCCCTCCTCGTCCTCTGAGCCTGCAAACCCCATACCTCACCTAGCCTCCTCCATGGGGTGTCTCTTATGTGAAAGCTGCTGGGACAAAGAGGGCCAGTATGAGATTCATTGTATGATACTGCTTTTATAACCATGTTGTTGTTGGTTCAAGTCCTGTGGGGGGGGGGGGGTATATAGACTGTGCCACTGAAATATCCATAGATCCATCCATACTCGTTTGTGTTATGCAGGTTCCCCATATTGGATCAAAGCATTAACTAAATATGCTGAAAATGCTCTTTCGAAATTAGTTTTTCCCTCCAAGGAGAAGCACAATTAAATAACCTCTTAACAGGAAAATTCTATTTACCGAAGACTTATAAATGACAAGGGCTACTTAAGCCCAACATCTGGGATCCTTCTTCTCATATTAAATGTCACACTGTTTAATGTAGAGGGTTCATTAAAATTTGCAATCCATGCAGTGGTGGAAGTATGCAATGGAAAACACTTATTGAGGATTATTGCTGCAATGCTGTCAGCAATCATAACTGAGCAGAAGATAGTGGACCAGAGATCCACACTGACCATCTGGACATAGACAGTGTTCAGTTACTGAATGCAGCTAAGATTAAGTGTTTTAGATAATTGCCCGTTCGCAAATGCTGACTGAAAAGAATTAATTGCCGGTTCTAGTGCACTTCTCCTGTATGCAGGATGGATTCAGCATTAATACCACACTTAAGAGTACTCAGGCTTCAGGAGAACAAAGGGATTGGCTGACCTGTTGATGGGCATCCATGACACGGGCAGGTGGGAGGGGCTAGCAGTTCTGCTGAGGACACACGTGGACGGAGGAATAACGGGGTTAATGTGGCTTCATGAGGATAAGCAGGGCATGTTGGCAGAAGTGGTTACATCAAGAGCAAGAGGTGGCAGCACTGGTGAGGTGCATAGGTACAGAAAGCAGGAGTTCCTGGCTGACCTATGTACACACAGCCACCAGTGTGGCGGGGTGTAGGGGGGCGGGAAAGGACAGAATGAACATCCGGGCTCCCAGCAGTGTTTTGAGGTAACATCACAGCATGCTCAGTGGGGAAAAGAAAAACCCCTGCCTGCTGCTACTGGCAGGCATTTAAAAGCTCAAACACGTACGAGCAAATATCATTCGCATGCTGTGCAGTCACTGTTCACGTTGTAGGCTAGCATTTTAGACAGACCACTCTTCCCAGCCAGCAAACTGCGTAGTTCCTATCCAAGCAGGAACACTGGAAAGGCGGCTGCCCAACATGCTAACTGGGATAGGTCATGTGATGAGCGGGGCTGTTACAGTTCCTCACCGATAATGGTTTGCTGTTCTTCGGCTGCTCGCTCTTGGCGCGGGTCTCTGTCTGGGATGTGTCAGCAGTCTGGGGCTGGGAGGCAGCTGTGGAGACATGGGATACATCCCCCCCCATGTCATGGGGAGACACACTAATTGAGGAAAATGATTCACTGGAATTAAGGTGTCTTTGTACAATAACACAATTAACCAATGGTCTGCCCTTACATGGAGGACTGCTCTGATCCAGACCTCCCTGGATTGCCTTTGACTGTAGAACTGCCTTGATCCAGGCCTCCCTGGATTGCCTTTACCTATAGGATTGCCCTGATCCAGACCTTTCTGAATTGGTTTTACCTATAGGATTGCCCTGTTCCAGACCTCCATGAATTGGTTTTACCTATAGGATTGCCCTGATCCAGACCTCCATGAATTGGTTTTACCTATAGGATTGCCCTGATCCAGACCTTTCTGAATTGGTTTTACCTATAGGATTGCCCTGTTCCAGACCTCCATGAATTGGTTTTACCTATAGGATTGCCCTGTTCCAGACCTCCATGAATTGGTTTTACCTATAGGATTGCCCTGTTCCAGACCTCCATGAATTGGTTTTACCTATAGGATTGCCCTGTTCCAGACCTCCATGAATTGGTTTTACCTATAGGATTGCCCTGTTCCAGACCTCCATGAATTGGTTTTACCTATAGGATTGCCCTGTTCCAGACCTCCATGAATTGGTTTTACCTATAGGATTGCCCTGTTCCAGACCTCCATGAATTGGTTTTACCTATAGGATTGCCCTGATCCAGACCTCCCTGAATTGCCTTTACCTATAGGACTGCCCTGATCCAGACCTTTCTGAATTGGTTTTACCTATAGGATTGCCCTGTTCCAGACCTCCATGAATTGGTTTTACCTATAGGATTGTCCTGATCCAGACCTCCATGAATTGGTTTTACCTATAGGATTGCCCTGATCCAGACCTCCATGAATTGGTTTTACCTATAGGATTGCCCTGATCCAGACCTTTCTGAATTGGTTTTACCTATAGGATTGCCCTGTTCCAGACCTCCATGAATTGGTTTTACCTATAGGATTGCCCTGATCCAGACCTCCATGAATTGGTTTTACCTATAGGATTGCCCTGTTCCAGACCTCCATGAATTGGTTTTACCTATAGGATTGCCCTGATCCAGACCTCCATGAATTGGTTTTACCTATAGGATTGCCCTGATCCAGACCTCCATGAATTGGTTTTACCTATAGGATTGCCCTGATCCAGACCTTTCTGAATTGGTTTTACCTATAGGATTGCCCTGTTCCAGACCTCCATGAATTGGTTTTACCTATAGGATTGCCCTGTTCCAGACCTCCATGAATTGGTTTTACCTATAGGATTGCCCTGTTCCAGACCTCCATGAATTGGTTTTACCTATAGGATTGCCCTGATCCAGACCTCGCTGAATTGCCTTTACCTATAGGACTGCCCTGATCCAGACCTTTCTGAATTGGTTTTACCTATAGGATTGCCCTGTTCCAGACCTCCATGAATTGGTTTTACCTATAGGATTGTCCTGATCCAGACCTTTCTGAATTGGTTTTACCTATAGGATTGCCCTGATCCAGACCTCCATGAATTGGTTTTACCTATAGGATTGCCCTGATCCAGACCTTTCTGAATTGGTTTTACCTATAGGATTGCCCTGTTCCAGACCTCCATGAATTGGTTTTACCTATAGGATTGCCCTGATCCAGACCTCCATGAATTGGTTTTACCTATAGGATTGCCCTGTTCCAGACCTCCATGAATTGGTTTTACCTATAGGATTGCCCTGATCCAGACCTCCATGAATTGGTTTTACCTATAGGATTGCCCTGATCCAGACCTTTCTGAATTGGTTTTACCTATAGGATTGCCCTGTTCCAGACCTCCATGAATTGGTTTTACCTATAGGATTGCCCTGATCCAGACCTCCATGAATTGGTTTTACCTATAGGATTGCCCTGATCCAGACCTCCATGAATTGGTTTTACCTATAGGATTGCCCTGATCCAGACCTTTCTGAATTGGTTTTACCTATAGGATTGCCCTGATCCAGACCTTTCTGAATTGGTTTTACCTATAGGATTGTCCTGATCCAGACCTTTCTGAATTGGTTTTACCCATAAGATTGCCCTGATCCAGACCTCCCTAGAATGCCATTACTTATTGGATTGCCCTGATCCAGACCTCCCTAGAATGCCATTACTTATGGGATTGCCCCAGTCCTCCATGGATGGCCTTCATCTGGAAGTCCTTCTTGAACCAGAGAGGCCCTGGATTGCCCTCACCTGTCGTACTGCCTCGGCTGGTGAGGCTGGTGCTGTCTTCTACCCAGGAGCTGTAGACGAAGGAGTCCCGCTTGTGTGGGGTCCCAGAAGATGAGAGACTCTCCTGCAGTGGTCATACCCACTTATCAGTATCCATCTTTGTACTGACCGCTTCCGCCATGCTGTGCTAAAAATGACTACTGGGCATCATTTCTACTGCTGCCATCAGAGGCAGAGGCATTACATGGCCTTCACCCCCCCCCCCCCCAGTCGTAATGAATCAGAAAGTGACCCATCTTACAACAGTAAAAAATCCATTGCTATCTGTTTTTTAATTGCACATTACTTCCGCCAATTTATTTGTCACATGAAATTATTTTCTTGTTAATAATTTTCCCTTAATATTTCAAAAATTCAGCTTTTCAGGAAATTCTATGTGTGTACTGTGGTCTACATGCTCACTGCTGTACGCACAAGAATTTTCCTCTGGGGTCAACAAAGTTCATCTAGTTCTAATTCTAAACCCAAGTAATTTGAATAATGTTTCATACCTCAACCCCTCCAAAAACTTAAAAGAGGTATTTTATTAAAAACAGCATTTTCAGTTTCTTACAAAAATGTGCTGGGAGTTACTATCTTTATACCCACCAGACCGGTGTCATACTCCTCCAAGGCCTCGTTTTCATTCTCCTCCACCACGCTGGCAAAGCTGCTGGCATTGGATGAGGAGCGAGACAGATCGCCCTCTGGGATAGAGGGAGCCCTGCAACACATGGCAGAGCTGCACGCCTGGGTTATTCATGCACTCTGGAACCACATTTCCCAGGCTGCACTGCAAGCCTTTCATGTGCATAATGCATAAAGTTAAACTACATCTCCCATCATGCACTACAGACCAGAATTTTTGAACTAGAACTATCCCACAGACAATATTACAAATTAACGTGGCCAAGATGGTCAAATACTGAAGACGGCGAGAAGGCTGACAATCTGCACAAGAAATGTCAGTCACCTGTTCTTCATGGTGGGCATCTCTGGAGAGCTTTGATTGGATGAATTCTGTGATTTTATGTCCTGAGAGACGTGCCCACTGTCCGGAGTCTTTTGTGTGCTGGGGGAGCACTCTCTACTGCGGGGAGGGAGTTAGGGACAGTGAATGCACGCACCATCTCATAGCCTCCATGATGTGCAGGCTTTTGCCCTTCCTGATGCCCACCTCCTCTCCTGCACCTCCTGGATGTTCTCGATCCCGATGGCACTGCTCCTCCGGGAGCTGAACGGCCCCGACTTCTTCCTGGTGGGGCTCTTCCCCGGAATGATCAGCGCCTGTGAGGAAGTGGAGGACTCATAGTCAGCCTGCTGACAGTCGCCGGAGCTGCTGTGACTCTACAAGGCTCGGCTCAGTAATATGCAAATATTGGATTATTATTTATAGGGTACAATGAATTTCATTGCTGCCGATTTTAATTAAAGTGTATGTGTGTGTGACAAAATTGCATTTACCAGTGTTGGGCATTTCATGTCCAGAAACTACAAATCCAGACCTGGTTTTTGTTTTTACCAACCAGTTGAGTGCTCTGTGACTCTGACTGTTCATGCTCATGAGTCACAGAGCACTCAACTGGTTGGTAGAAACAAAAGCCAGGTCTGGATTTGTAGCTTCTGGACATGAAATGCCCAACACTGGATTTTATTAATACTACTTATGAAGGGAAATAAGTTCTACAATATACTGACTCAGGGTTGTATCCTATAGACCCCAGTATCTTACTGGTAACACTGGGATGCCTCTCAGGCTTCCCACCTAAAACCAATGGGATCCAGCAACGTAAATAAATTATTTGGATAGAGGAAGACATAATTTATACCTTGTACATTGTGCAAGTTAGATTCAGGATGGGGGGAGGGGTGAGTCATAGTATAGGGTGGGGAGGGGTGGTGGAGAGAGCGAGAGTGATACGTAAACCTCTTCTATAGTTCCTATCCCTATGGCGCTTCCACGACGTCCGTATCTACTGGGACTTTTCCCCGGGACAAGCAATGACTGGATAGGACGGATAGACAGAGAGAGGGAGAGAGAAAAAACACAGGATGACATCTCATGCAGCAGGTAGCATTCCAACACCAATGAAAAACAAAACTACTCCATAAAACAGAGGGACAGGAAAAAAATAAAACATCGCACACAACATAATTGGGATAGGCACAACTGGGGCTATACAACTGGGGGGGCAACATGGCAGTAGCTTGAGGGGTCGAAGAGCACCCCCGCCTGGAGTTGTGGGGGTAGCTGAGGAAGAGGAAGGAAGTTGCCGTTCGAGGAGCTGAGGGGAGGAGAAGGAAGAACGGATGAGAGAGAGATGACTGAAGAAGACTGAAGAAGAGCGTTTCGAACTGTCAGGAGAAATGAATCACTCTCAGCCCAGAAAAATGTCTCTCAAAGGTGTTAGATCCTAAACTTGATTGCTGGTCAAAATGAACAGCTGTAATCTGTGCCCTAACAGCTCCAGAGATTCACTGAAACATCCACCTCTGAGCAGGAGCTGCGTAGGCTCACTTAGCTGATCACATAAGCTCACTGAGCCCCCCCAGGGGTTTTCATGGCCAAGGCAAATGCCTTTGCAGGCCACCGGGTAAAACACAGATATGCTGCACAGGCTGGGAGGAGCTGGCTGGGTCATAGCTACTCTACCTGAGGAAAGCAGGCTGTGGGTTTTGTGGAATTTCAGACAGGTAGATGGCAGCATAGCATCACATTCGTCAACACCTGCCAATGATTGTCTGGCATAGCAGTCTCAGGGTCGTTCAGGCTTCTGTACCCTAGAACTTTCTACGGCAATAGTAAATGCATATTCGGGTGCGTCTGTGAAGTTGAATGACCTTTTTTTTTTTAATAAAAGCATCTGTATTGCATAGGCATGGAGCAGAAGGCAGTCGTCCAAGGCTCACTCATGCAGGGTCTGGGGCTGTAGGTCATGCTGAGAGGTGGCCATGCAGGGGATGCTGCAGCGGGATCTTTCTGGTGATGCGGACAAGGAGGCGGGACCAGCCACTGGAATCAATTCACTCGGAAATTCAACCTGGCGTCGGGGGTTAGCTTGCAAACACGGCAAGAAGCGTGACAGCGTGACAAAGCCAGTAGAAAGGGTAGCGTGAGAGAGAGAGAGAGAGAGAGAAGGGGAGACAGGTTTGGCTGACAGTTCGAGTTCAAAGAGTTCCAGATTTAGAACCCCGACATTGAAAGAACTTCTCCATTTCTCCCCAGCGTTCATCCAGGCTAGGCTGTGTGATATCGGCCCCCATGTGACCCGACATCCAGGATGTGTACAGGATGCAGCTCCCATCCCAGTCATTCCATGGGCGTTTCTCCATGTCAACGTGGGGACAAGGGATTAAGGGGCCATTGTCTGGGATTGGAAAGGTCTGTGGAAGGCAGGGGCACGGCCAGGGTATGGCCTCTTAGCACCTGACTAAATGGCTGACCTGGAAGCACTTGTAGACTAACCAAACACTGAAAAATGGGTTGTGTGAATCAGGGTCACCAGGGACATCTACTGTGGCACCAGAAAATACATTGAATCACTGTGATGATGGGTGTGAGGGGGGTGTTTTTACAATGCATACTACTTTGGTGAATCTGAGAGACTCCATCACACCACTGCAAGTTGGATTTACTCCACATATACTAGATGTAAGTTTATTTTTGAAGGAATTTTTGTATGCTGGCTCTAGGGGAGGCTGTACGCATTGGAGATGTATGTGGACCATGTGAGCAGAGACCTGGGGATCGTGGCTGCACAGAGAGGCTACTAGGTGCTTGACTGTGGCTTAATTAGTGGTGAGACATTGCAATTAGTCTGACCAGGCCAATCAGGGGAGGGAGGGTGGCCCCAAAGCGGTTTTACTTACTATCCCTGGGGTTTTTTGGGTCTCCGGGGCATTGTGGCTAAAGCTGCCACTGTGACTAGTAGAGACTGTGTGTGGCTTCCTGTTACTGAGGCCCATGGCGTCCATAGACTGGCTTCTGCTGCGGATCACCCTCTACGGAGAGAGACGCAGAGACACGTTGAGCTCGCAGTGCCTAGGGTTAAACAGCAGGAGATGCCGCGGAATGAGAGGAGGGTGTTAGACAAAGAGAGAAAATGAGTCAAGAGTCCCATGGAAATGATGACTGAAGGACAGAATCAATGGAGGGCATAATTTTTGATGAAGGAGAGTTCTGGAAAGTACTTGCGATAAACATTTGGGCAAGAAATATGGAAGAGACATAGAGAGGCATCTAAATACAAGGGGAAGCATGCAAACTGCCCAACACAACAGCTCAAAAAGGAGGAAGCCTCAGGGGAGTTCCAGAAGGTTCCCCTTGCCACAGGCCAGCACCACCAGCCCAGAAAAAGACCAGAGACAGCGCTTCTGATTCCTCCAGCACTTCTGGGCTTCTGAGAACCTCCACGTATCTTCACATCCAGGATTAGAGACCATGTTATGACTGACAATGAGATCATGAGTAACAACAGGCTGGTCAGTCCCCCCAAGAGAGGCATAGATGATCTGGATCTGAAGGATAGAGGCAGCAATCCCCTGTACACTGTGACAATCAAGCCACAAATGATCATATACTGTAAGCATCTTATGGAGAGAAATGAAATAACCAGTATAAACTAGCAATATATTAGCAAACAATCTCTTTTGACCTTAAAGTAAGAGCTGCAAGGATAATTTACCAGAACTCCTTGATGTTCACATTAACAGAACGCCAAAGGTAAGAGGACATGTACACATCAAAGGGTTGCAGCTTTAGATAAAGGGCAAATTCCTTGGCCGTACAAGATCATAATTCAGAAATGTGGAGGAGTCTGAATTTGCGAAATTAGCCTATTACTTAATTTGTTGGCAGTTTTGTTATCATTGTGGAATTCCTCCCCCATTCCTCAATTTACGGCTACGAGGGTAGAGTTTTTGAGTAAGTGTCCACTTTCATTGGCTAAGGAACATTAACATGCAGCACCGCTGAATGGTCAGAGGGGATACCTTGAAGGACTCAAAGAAGCCGCCCCCTCCTGCACTGCCATTCTCCAGCTTCTCGTCTTCGCCCCCCAGGCCCATCATGGCCTGACTGTTGGCGTGGAGCTCTTCGTACAGTGTCTCCAGCAGTGCAGTCCGTGTGCGCTCCTGGATGTACAAACACACACCAGACAAGGAAACACCATTTTAGGCTATGACTCCAGAGGACACTGACTCAGATGTTGACTCCAACTTTCTCCCAATTTATGGGCGTTGATAATCATGCATATTTGACCATACTTGTGTTCTTGCGTACCCATTTGACGTCCATCTTCCATTGCTGTTGACCAGTTCCAATACTCAAGAACAGAAGTATGGAGGGCAGTAAAAATCTCCAGATGTCATTCTTGCCCAGTCCTATATATCAAGGATGCACTGGTTGCATCTTCGCTAACGAGAACAATCCCATAATTCATTGCATCCCAAATTCATTCTTGGGAGGCAAGATAGCAAGACTGCTCTTGAAAAGAACAGAAGTACGCTCTTCGTGTTCTTGGTATTGACAAACACCCAATGATTCCTAGATGCATTTCAACAAGCTTATCATTAATCTTAAAATCCTTCTAGAAGCCTAATATCATTTCTATGACGTTTTGTCAAAAGATGTCCCAGCTGCAGCAAAACCAACAGATGTGCCGGCTAACTGGCTAAGCCTCGCCGTTGCAGAGAAGTGCTGTGGGGAGTTACCTCCAGTTTGGCAAACTTCTCGGCCTTATAGCAAGCGTATTCGGCGTTGATGAGCTTGGTGAGGAGGAACTCGTGGAATTCTGGGCCCTGCAGCAGGATTAGTGAGAAGGAGTGAAAAAAACAGAAGTTATATGTGAGATTTCAGGACTGAATGATGATGCAACAGAGACACTTTCCCAGGTTATAGGTTACATCCATAAATAAGTGGCTTTCCGTAACAATCGTGAATCATCTCTGACTTCAAAACACAATGACTCAATGAAGCACTTACAGCTTTGAATTCTGAGTTGCATGCCCAAAAAAATTTAAGAATAAGCATAAAACTTCTGTAAGGTGGACAGTAATACAGACCCACCTTCCTGAATACTGCCGGATCTGGGAGGGCAGGTCCGAAGAACGGCACATCATCTCTTGCTGTCACAGACACCTGGACGGATGGTAAACTATGTGGGACTATGTCTTGGGAAACGCTACGATTTGTCAGATTTTCAGGGGGTGTGGGCTTTTGACATAGCTATGCCACCTTGAAGGAATGCTTCTGGATAAACTGTCTGATCTGGTCATGTCAGTCTGTTCATAGTAAGACGGGGTGCTTACTATGAAGTCATCAGTTCTCTCAAAGCATTGCATGATTGTATGTCCTGTATGTGGTTCTTACATATAACCCAAGTACTGTACACAAGCACAGAATACTTTCTGAAAATCTTCAAGGTACAGGAAAGTGAGTTAGACCAAGCTAGACAAGTTCAGTCACAGGGTGAGATGTTTTAAAAAGGGCTTCATTGCCTTAGTGAAGTTATTATTTGTGCCGCAGGTGTCCTCACCTGCCAATATTTAAACAAAGAACTAATTAAAATGCATCCAGAATTTTGTGGACCCCCATGGAGGTGTTACCTTGTACAGGACATTATCCGAGCAAGGGTTCACCACCTGGACGACCACGTAGGCATGCAAGAAGTTGGATGCGATCATGTCTGGCACAAAGGGTGTGCTCTCTTCCTGGAACACGATGGCCACGATGTCGTTCCCGATGTGCCGCTTCCGCTGGAGCTGCAATACCAAGGACTGACGTCACTGGCCTTGCGGCAGCTGAACTCGTGAGTCCCCCCTCCCTCTGGTCTACCCAAGACAAACCAGAGCCCTGTCCTTCTGGAGGACCTCAATGCAAAAGTCATCTGGGTTCAGAGTACTTCAGATCTGTCCAACACGCATCTCCTTCCAGTGATCATCAACCAGGCTGAAAGCAGCTACATTGTCATGTTGATGAAAATGGGTGGATTGCAATGGCTGGATAAAAAAAAATATATATATTGCTGCGGTTTCTGACTCCAAGTGGTGCTCATGAAAACAAATATTTATATTCAGGGCTTTGCTCCTTATTGCTATATGGCTGTTTGTCACCATATCTGGTTAACAGTTTCTGCAATTAAGCAGCTGTTCCTAGGTCCAAACAGACATAACCATTGCCAAAAGGCTAAGCCAACAAAAAATCCATTGCCTAGTTGAAAATGCAAAAGGAAGATACTCAGGGCTATGAGTAAACATTAAGCAGCAGGACACAAAGCATACTCCCACATACTCCCACATACTCCATTAGGACCTGAACTTAACTTGCCCCCTTATCCTAACAGTTTGTCCTTATGTGACACATTATATCCCAAAGTTTGCAGAGTCTCTCACTGAGCTTCTGGAAACCCCAGCATATCTCCCCAATTTGCTGAAACAGGGACTGTGGAAGAACTCAGACTGTGAGTATTAGCCAGAGATCAGAAATATTGTAACTCTGCAAGGGTTTGGGGAGTAATTAACCAGTCAAAACAATCAGCAAATTTTATTATGAAGAGATAAATTATGAAGAACATTATGAAGAATGTAAATGGTATTATAACTGTTTACATGATATTGGGCACTCATACAGTATAAGTGGAGCATCGCAACACTTGGGAGAAACTGAAGTACCCAAATTATATTAGTCTGTTGAATTATAAAGCAGCTTCTGGGAAATGAGATTTGATAACGCAAAACAGAGCTTAACAAAGACAAAGCCATGTTCCTTCCCATTAAAGAAGTTTACAATTCTCACACCCTGACAAATCTTAGATAATATTCATTTTTTTTACTCAGGAAACTGTTATTTCTTCTACTGAAAGCAAGAACATAAACATATTAATAACAGTTAATAAAAGCATAAACATTCTGAAATTCAGCCACCTTCGTCCATGTCCATCCCATAGCCCCTCCTCACCCAACAGAGTTTGCTAACCGCAAAGAATTTAATACATACCGTGATCTGCCCATTTTATATCTGAAATACTTTGCTTTTGTTTCCAGGGATCAGAGAATAACCGTTCATTTTAAAACATTGGTGACTTGATTTATTTTTTTTTTTTTGTTATTTTGATCTTCTAGAAGCTCTTTGTCAAAATTCAGAAAGAGACACTTCAGGCAGAAGAAGACACGGAGGTTTCGGTTTTGAGGAGACCACACATCGATGCATGCGCTTTGGGTGTGTGACTCCTCAGAGTGAAGAAAATGCCAGTACCTGTTGGGAGTCTCCCTCTGTGTACGGCAGTTTGGTGGACACGTGAAACATGATCTCCTTGTTGTGGAAGTTGTGGTAGATAGACTCGGTACCAGTCTGCCCATGGGTCACATCCAGCCCGCCTCGGAAACTAGGTGGAAGAATCAAAGGGTATTAGCAATACTACCCAACTCATCACCTAGGAGAAATATCTTTCGTGAGCAGGGCTTTCTTCTTACTAAGGATAACATTTCAGGTGTAGGGTGATATCAGATTCCAGTAAAGCTTTGTCCACTTTCACATGTGAACAATGGCCACAGCCAGCGCTAGGGTTAAGGCACACTTGGTCCATGGTTCCTAAGGCCGTGCACAGAATGTTTGTATAGCTCAGTCCTACCCTTTGAAATCATGTAGCTCAATCTTCTGACCCAGGAACTCCAGGAACTCCATGAAGGCTGGACTCTCCTCACTGTTACCAAACAGCTCCTCCTCTGAAGTCTACAGTAAGTGGTATAGCCATCAGCCATAGTCAATAGGAAATGGTAGAGCAATAATCTAAGCTTAACAGGAAATGGCAAAGCAATCAGGTTTGGTCAACCGGAAGTGGCAGAGTAATCAGCTGAGGTCAACAGGAAGTGGCAAAGCAATCAGCTATGGTCAACAGGAAATGGCAGACTAATAAGCTGAGGTCAACAGGAAGTGGCAAAGCAAACAGCTATGGTCAACAGGAAATGGCAGACTAATAAGCTGAGGTCAACAGGAAGTGGAAAAATATTCACGTAAAGCTCATAGGAAGTTGGAAGAAAATCTGCCTCTTGATATCCTCTTCCTTCTCAAAAGGGGATTCTACCCAAGTTAATTGTTTTAAATGGTTACATATCACAAATAGTGTTGGGTACTATTATAGTTCGCAATGTTATATGATTATGTATAACCACACTGGTCCCTTATTATCCATATTCTGTAAAAGTTAAATTTGGACAACTTCAGACGTTCTGACTATTGTCACTCTTTCTGCCCACAAAGTGGCCAAATATTCAACCATATAGGGCTACAAGAGCAATCATTGTGCCAGATTACTTCATTCAAAGACAGCAGAACCTCTGTAAACAAAATGCACTACAGAACAACCTGCAGTAACAAAAAACAGTTTGTTGAAAAAGTTATATAGGCAGGTAATAGTGACATAATGTAACTTTTAATGGCTCAACTGAACATACATATCCTGTTTTTGAAGGACTCAGGAGAGGAGTGTACAGTCAGATTTTCTACTGTTCTGCTACTGAGTCCATTTACGACTTTGTTGTGCTGTCAGCTTTTGTGCTGAAATGTCACAAGTGTTGCCTTTGAAAGACACGTTGCTAGCTTCCTTTTCACTGTCACCGGGAACCACAGGAAAATTCCAAATCACAAAAGCTGACACATGACTCATAAAGGACAATACAATGCCACCCTAGCTGTCTTTAGGTTTTACAGACAAGTAACATCTAGAGACCCAATGATGTACTTATTGCTGGTGGTCTCCAGAGCATTCACCCTAACTGGGTTAAGAATCTGTGCCAACATCCAGAAGGGTGTGCCTTCAAATCTTACAGCTGACAGATTAGTCATATCACTATTGAACCATTAACCCCAATCAGACCCTACTCTCTGATCCTCCATTGTATTTCACTTTGGATGAAAGAGTCTAAATAAACGCAAAATGTTAGTTTAAGCAGCGGTTGAACAAGCCCAGTTTGTTAACTGTGTCAAAGCTGCGATCCCATCATAAAACGAACACAAGCTTGACTGATTTGACCTGGCATTGCTTATTTTTTTCACTTATGTACTGTGTAGATTAAAAAGTTAGCAGAAGTTAGCTCATTAGCAGATGCCTAATGGGCAAAAAATCCTTTTAATCCTTTTAATTAAACAACAGCAGGGGCAGTGGTGAGGTCACATAACCCAGCAATTAACCTTTTCAAGAAGTAGAAAAAAATCTCTCTATATAAAATCTTGGAGCCTACCTGCCCAAACTTTTGGTAGATGACTCCAAACTTGAAATTGTTGCTGATGACATGTTCATCAAAAGTGACAATGAGCCTTGATGCCTGGGATATGAAGAGGGGGCAACATGTTAGTGAGGTAGGTACCACGAATACTGGGCAATGTACAGGCAGGTTTTTCTCTATATAGCTCCTCTTCCCCCAATACTCCTGAGAAACTGCATATCACAATAACAAAATCCGGCATCCACATCACAAAATCACTGTTTATGCTACAGGGTTGCCAGCTCTTGCGCATCTGCCGTAACACTCACACTTTCAGATTCTCACGCTCAGTCAAGAAGTCTTATGGCAAATCTATATTTTTCCATTTTCTATAAACCTAAAATTAGCTGCATGAAAAATATTGGGGATGTTTGCAAACCCTACAGACTATTTACAAGGTAATAAAACTGTTACTTACATGTAAATGTCTGTGCAGACTCATATGAAATCAAAAATCTCACTCCAGTCAGCTAACCAAAGTTGGCAACCCTGATACTATGTATGTGAGTTTGTTAGGGTATTTGCCATAACATTTAGGGATGAGTACTCATAGCCCACAGATTCAACTCTTAGGACGGACACAGATGTGACCCTAATAATGGAGCTTAGCCTGAAATGTCAACATATTATAAAAATTTAACCTGCCAAGTGTCAGATAAGCAGGTCTACAGTCTAATTAGTTACATAGATTGAAGACTAAATAACATAATAGTAGGAGTCATTGTTTGCAAATGATGAGGTGTACAGTACTCCTCCCTTGCTTAAGTGATGATCAGCAGCTGTGGTTACCATAACTTGATCGACTGTTAAGGGACAGGCTAGCAGGCTGGCAGAGTTTGGTGTTTACCTTTGGGTAGAGAACAGGGTAAAACCGGTCCACGTTCACTTCCTCACACACAAGCTGATAAAGAGAAAACAGAATACAGTTAGCAGGTGACAGAAGGTCTTTGTTTCCTGCAGCTTATGTCAGGGCAGGATTACTAATGGCAGGATGGATCCCACAGTATGAGGCTGGCTACATCCGTTGTAGCCAGTACACCTTGGGATTCATGGCCTGGATTTTGCTAAGAGCTCACCTTGGCCATCTGGACAACGTTGGGGAACTCTGTGAGGCAGGATATCGGGATCACGTCATGATATGTCTTTGCTTTTGTCCTGAAAAACACAAAATGGGTATAAAAATATTCCCATTTTATTATCTTGGCAGTTTTATGGTAGATGTGTGAACAGCAAGTAATTTTCACCAGCCACAGTAAATTTTTATGTGGGTCTGGGCAACATGAGGTGCAGCGATTACGGTCTGGGACTTGCAGCTCAAAGTTTGCTTACTCATATCCCAGAAACAGGCTGCAGTTGGACCCTTAGGAACTGTATGTTACCTAAGGAAAATATCCAGCTTCATAAATGAATGAAAGCCATGAGGTCCTTAGGTTAAACTGTCAAAGGAGGAATTAAATGTGGATTTGAATGTAAGCGTATGTATCTGTTAACAGACTGACAGTCTGAGATTTCTCAGGAAAATGAGTCATGTTGCCAATGTTAGATTTAACTTATCTAATAACATTTTGAAAAACAATATGTATTATGCAATAAAAACTGGGAGAAATGTGTATTTTTAGCCTTGAGATAAGCAGCGTTTGATCAAAACTAATCCTTTTTTAGCCTCTCTGCCTCAAACAAAACAAACAAGCACTGCTTGTATCACTGTCAGAAGAATAATATTAGGGATGGGAAAAGAGAGTTTGCAGGACCCACTAGTAGTAAGATTCCTCTGTGCTAAGGGTGGCCAACTGGCTTGACCTGGTCATCCGTGGACGGGTCAGGTTGCCTGGCGACCGGTTACCATTTTCATGTTCACTGACGGAAGGTGCCGTGTGACAGTGTATAACCTGGTTATTTTCATATTTGCCCTGAATATTCCAGGAACACAGTGAAACATGCTTTTTGGGATCTTCTAGGACGCACAGGGTCTTTAGTGGAACAGAGAGAAAGACAGAATGAACAAAGTAGGAGAGGTTGTGGTACACAGAGATGAGAAGATGTCAATGCATGGAGATGAGAATGGAGTAAGTTGGGAGGCAGGAGAAGCATCCAGAATATGAGATGAACCACTAATGCTGAGAAATGAACGAAAAGTTAGGATCAAGGAAAAGGGGAAAAGAAAGGGGTAGAAATCAGACAAGGAGGGATGACAGGAAAGACAATGGGAATGTGACACCTTAGCAGCAGACGAAGGTGCTCCTGGTCCCCAATGACATCATATTTCACGGAGAAGACCAGGTGTCCGAGGGCGCTGTCCATGGAATAGTAGTTAAAGTGCTCCTGTCGGAACATAACCAAGGAAACAGCATTGTTTACATTCATAGATAACCTCATCATTTGTACGTGCAATAAAAAAAACTCGTTAAACCAAGAATCAAACAAACATCTTCGTCATCTACAAACAGCATGAGTTTCCTGGAAAAATGTAATTGGTCTTCTGAGTTAAACATCTGGCATCCAAACAAGGAGGACCAATCAAATGTATGTCACTTGTTACAGTGAACCTGTAATATATGCTACAATAAGGTTTGCTGCAACAGAATTATCTGTCCTCAGTTCCCCACTGGAAATCTACATTTCTGATACAGACTTTATCCAGTCTTATCTCATTTATCTCATTTGCATCAACCAGTAGCATTGCTTCCGTTTTGTTCAGGACTTTGTTGACGGAAGGAAAACATGGGATGTCTAAGGTAATTGACAGTGACTTGCTCATCTTCATTTAGCCAGTTAATGAAGCTCTCAATAGATAGATTGTATCTTTAAATGTGTCTTTTCGATTCATGAGTCTGGGACGAATTTAATCCTATTGACCACAGGGATTGTCAAGCTTCCACTTTGGTCATCAGAATAGCAGATTGAAAAAAACATATCAAGGTCATTGCTATCTCCGGCAATGCGGAACAGCACTCCTGTCCATACCGATAAAATAGGTTAGCATGTCGTTCCCAGGAAGTCCTTGATTTTATCAGTTGTGACTTTTTTGGAACCTTTATCTGAGCTGCTCACAACACCACAACTTCTTTCATTGATCCCTTTTAGTTTCTTTTCAGCTTGTTTTTATCTTTTTTTATGTTAATTTGCTAACTTTGTCATTTGAATCATGTACTCCCCCCCCCCAGTTTCCATGTAAATATTTTTTGTTATTTTATTTGATTCTGTTATTCTGCACTATGATGTCTTATCCAGCCAGGTATACATCTCACCTTGCCCAAGAAGTGCTTCCTGTATATCTTGGCTGTAGTGTTGCTCTCCAACTTGACTCGGGAAGCCGGAGACAGCAGCTGCTCCGGGTCGAGTTCCCTGCCTAACTCGTGATTGGTCCCCTCGATCCAATACCCTCCAAACTGGGGCAGTAGGATCAGTGGGAAAGGTCTTTCCCGGGCCAGCACCTGGGTGACCGTGGCAACAATGCAGCCAATAAGAGGTCGGAATGGATTACCGTTCAAATGTTACTTCACCAAGCCTCAATGGGAACCAGAGAAGCTCTCACCTCATGCACGCTGGGGTAGGGGATGTAGTCTTCCTCAGTCTAAGGAGAAAATAGACACATGTCACAGAAAGGTGAGTGAGGCACGCTGAATTCAGATGGTTACACTTCTCCATGGAGACCAGCCACGATGTGGAGAGAATGCTTGGTCTCATTTAATGTTACTGTCAAAGCTGTCAGCGCTGTCTTGGTCGTAAGTAAGATGGAGTAGCTCAGGAGGGAGCAGCTGACAAATTTTTTGACATATCTGCACATTAGCAGGCTGCTGGGAGCCCAAGTCCCCAGAACTGATGGATCTTGGAAAGATGGAGGGTAAAACTCACCTTAAGCGGGGGAGGGAATGTGCACCTCTGCTCGTCCATTCTGCTTCCCTGAAAAGTAGAGAGAAGCCCACCATGAACGCATTCACTAGGGCAGAGCACGTGTCATGTAGGTGGTACTACATCTTAGGCATCTTAGACAGGATAGGCTTGCTGACTTATGACCTCATTCTCCATTATAACCACTGAAAACAGAATTAACAAGCGCACAATTCAATGGCCATCTGGTGCCCACAAATAAAGAGGACATTAGAGGTGTGAAGCTAACAAACAGGCAAAGTGATTGTCGAAAGGCTTAAGAAAATGTCAGAGGACAAAAGCAAGAGTGGCTGAAAGGCAGAGCAAGGAGCGCTGTGAAGATGGAAGGTAAAACAGCCGCTGGAGACGGTGTCACATGTGAAAGGCCAGCTTGGAACTGGTTTGACAAGCCCAGAGAATGACCCAGTGAGGCTGTCGCTCTTGGTGTCACTGATATCATCGTATTTAAGGGCTGGAATTCACCCAGTCGCTGATAGTATAGATGCAAAGCATCCTTCCATCGGAAATTCTTACATGGGGAGTTCAAACTGAACGAGACACGAATGAGGCATAAAACTGGGACAAAACAATGACAAAATTTGAAGCCTCCTCGTTACACCAGTCTAACTGAACGAACCTCAGCTGGGGGGGGGGGGGGGGGGGGGGGGGCTAGAGCAATTTAAATCAGAAGATTTTCATCCGAAGAGCAATCGTCTCAAGGGAGACAAAGGTTTAGCATGAAGTCCACATGCGAATTAGCTGATGTGACTTTGTAGCTGTTGCTTGCTTTGGGGAATTACATTTTGTCAGACGACACACACACACACACACACACACACAGACAAATAACAAATCTCTGAACCAAAGTAGTAATCCAACGAGAAGATCATGCACCTTCAAAGTGCACTTCAAACGTAGCAGAGCAAAGGATAACTGTAGAGGAAGTCAAAAACATGTAAAATCCAACTCACCTGCATCCTTGCAATCATGTTAAATAAGTCCGTAGTCTGGGGAGAGACAGCAATAAACCAGAGATAGTTTTACTTCTTTCCCATGACACACGAACGCAACGGCCTGGAGGGCTGAGCGCAGAACGAGCCCGGCCCTCTCGGTGATCAGCTCCTCAAACAAAATGCTGCTTTACAAAGGGGCCATTCTGGCACAACACCTTAACAGCATACATTCCATTTCATACGGCTGATCCGCTGAATATGAAACACACACACAGGAGAGACTATCATGCTGACCCGACCTTATTCTGCTTTAACTGAAAGGGTTTACATTCTTTGGATACAACTTACATGCATTTTTACATTAGTAAATCATTCGTATGAGATTATCATTCTTATAAATAGCCATTTCTTCTAAAAATAGTTTATAAAAAAACATAATGTGAAAAAAAATCTTTTTAGAAATTATTAATCATACATTAATTTGAAATATTAGTTCTGAAATAGCTGTTTTTTATATTTTGGAGAAGAAAACAAAAATGGCATTTCAGAATTCATAAAGCCACTGAAATCAAGGTAGTCCCGTAGGTGTAATAAATAACATCGTGCATGTAAACATGCCCTTTTACGACGTCATTCTACAACTCTTCAGGGAGAATGACTAATGTACTTGAATAAAAGTTCGAGGAAAGAGGAGCATGCATCAATATTTGTTTTGATATTGCAAAATAATCATAAAAATTAAACATATAACAGAATTATTTGCCAAAACAACCCAAGCCCACTTTATGATGTTAATGCTCAGCGCTGCCTACTGGATATTCCCATCCATCCATCCATCCATCCATCCATCCATCCATCCATCCATCCATCCATCCATCGCCTGGTGCCATTCTTATGCAGCACACTGGGGTACACTTTGGACAGTCACCCCATTGCAGCACAGTAATATTTAAAAACAATGAACATTCCAACAAATATATTTGCAGGTTGTGTGGCCAATGATAAAGCTGGACCTAATAAAAATGGGGCTTCTGATTGGCTGGAATCCAGTATGCAAATGAATATAGCAATGCTCTGCTGAAAGCATGACATTGAAAAATGGAGTCAGATTAAGAGTGTATTTCAGTATTATTGTAAGCAGAGAAGCTCCAGGAAAAGGGTTGAATTCCTTATTTTGGACTCCTTATCTTCTGGCCCAGTATTACTCCCTTCAGCTGCCATCGTAAATGCTGCAAAATTGTTATCATTCGTCATGACCCAAGAAGAGGGTGATCTCAAAGCACCATAATTTAATGAACACAACTGGGTCTTACGAGTGCATATTACGACTATTAATCTGCCTGCAATGCTGGCATTTGTAAAAACAACCAGCGTGACCTCATCAGGTTAAGTTATGCTAATTAATTTGTGTTCTTGGAATTAATTAATGCTCTATGTACCGCAAGAAGCATTTCCACTGCTGTCTAAGGGGTTTAAATTTAATGAAGCCATGGAGGAAAAGTGATGTTTTTCATTCTGCGACGTTATTTGAATTAAACAACAAACACAGTTTGCTCAGTCGGCAGAAAAACACACACGCACACACACACAGCAGAAGCCTCCAGGCTGGAATAGCGGGTACATCTTGCCTTGCAAGTGCTCCAAACAAAAGCCACGGCCCGGGGATATGTAAACAAAGCAGGGACGCCACCTTAAAACCAAACAGACGGGCCGGCCAGGCAAACAGAGAGGCTGTGAGCCCGAGTGGGGCTGTGCGCGTCACACCGGTGCCCGAGCGGGCGAGCTGCGGTACAGACCCCATCAGGCATCAGGCTCCCCACACTTTGCCGCTTCTAAGGTTATAACCACCAGACGCCTTGTAATAATACAACATATTTATTCCTAGTTGAATTCTCTCATATCTGGTCCCAATGAATACCCAGGAACCTTATTACCCATTTAAAGTAAAGTAAAAATATAGATATGTATTTCACTCGTAGGACTCTCACTTGCTTACAAAATGGTGCTGTAAAAATCCCTATAACTAAATAACTCTCACACAAATGTTTTCCTACTCTGAGTTCAGGTGTAAAGACATGAAAGCATAACTTGGGGTATGAATGCTTCTCCATGGGATTTGGCACATATACCACAGGGAAAAATGCAGTGTAACAAACGCAGAATTATGCTGTGCTCTCCTACTGGAATGTTTCATGTGTTAAGTGAGAGATTCAGCTGCCATTGTGAAGAAGATTTGGTAGTAAATTGCATCCAGTACAGCAATGTACAGTAGTGTCTACCTCCGTGTTCCTCTCTCTGAACTGCACACACATGACAAGGGAGTCATTTATTTTTTTTTGCTCACATTTCCAAAAATGATATATCAGGGATGAAGTTGGAACGGACCTCCGGAACCAGACTTCGGAACCGACCCGGAAGGTATTCCAGCTCTGTCTTTGATGTAACAATGGGGCTGCGAACCCCCCCCCCCAGGCGCACCCTCTACAGCAAGAAGCAATTTTAATTTATGAAAAACAGCAGACGTGTACAAACAGGTGTGACAGGTCCGAAGTGGACAGATGCACATACACATACACATACACATACACATACACATACACACGTGTGGGACACGCGGTCCCGTCAGGCCTTTTTCACCATTTCACCATGATGAGAGAATATTATAAAAATAAACCCTCTAAGTCTCACACACACACACACACACACACACAGGTCGGTGCCCAGCAGAGGACTTACATCACTGTGCCGTCTCCGCTGCTCCCCCATTGTCAGTGGATAGCCCAGAGTCACACGGTAATTCTTCGCCATTTTTAACAGCCCCCCCACCCCCCCCTGTCAAGTCCCAACGCTCCCGTGGAACAGGAGATCTGCCGGTGAGGGCGAGTCTGTTGGCCGGCTCACTGCTACACACGCCCACGTGGGCTCTAGGGGGGGAGGACCGGTTCACTGGGTCCAGGCGTTACACCCCACAGGCACTGGGCACGGCTGTGCACGCTTGTTTGTGTGTGGGTGTGGGCACAGGTGTGTGTGTCCCTGCCTATGCAGCGGATTATAGCAGTGCATCCCCATCTGTGTCTGTGTCTGTGTGTCTGACCCAGGTAAGTATTACATTGTGGGGACCAAAAAGCTGTCATTTTGATGTTTTAGGAACTATTTTTTTCAGTCCTCAAACACAGAGTTTTTCCCATAGATATAAATACAAATGTGTTTGTGTCTGGGAGTGTTGTGTGTGTGTGTGTGTGTGTGTGTGTGCAGTGTGTGTCTGTGTGTGTGAGTGTTTGTGTCTGTTTCTGGGAGTGTTGGTGTGTGTGTGTCTGGGAGTGTTTGTGTGTCTGGGAGTGTTGGTGTGTGTTTGTCCGTGGGCGTGTATGTGTGTGTGTGTGTGTGTGTGTGTGTGTGTGCAGTGTGTCTGTGTGTGTGAGTGTTTGTGTCTGTTTCTGGGAGTATTGGTAGGTGTGTGTGTGTGTGTGTGTGTGTGTGTGTCAGATCACCTTGTAGGTCTCCTTATACACACTTTCATTTGTTTCTGCTCCTCTTCTCTCTTTGCACTATAAAGCTGTACTGTTCCCACCTCCCCTCTGCCTCTCCTACATTTGCTCCATCCTCTCCCCCTTCACCCACTGTCTATCTTTTCCCATCCATCTCAGATGACAATAAGGGGGCATTATAAGAAAATACACATTGACTTCCTTTCAATCAATCATTCAATCACGTATCATATCTGGTTAGGAAATATGGAGAGCATCTGCAGAAATGCCAGACAGGTTGTACTGGACTTCTTAGTATCAAATATTTACCAAACTGATGATGGGCAAATTATCACAACATTTCTGTCAACATTACCAGCAGTCAGGATAATGTACTGATCTATGATGCAATCAGTGTGCGACTCGGGGAGTAAAAGAGTGTGTCTGAAATCGAGTACTGCGCACTACATACTACACAGATATCTGCAAGGACAGAACATACTGTTCTCTTGGTGCACTTAGTACTTGGCATTCAAGTGAGTGTGGAATGGACTCGCTACACCGTCACAGCCCGTGATTCCATTAAACTTTGACCTTTTCATGGTGAAAAGAGGCCACCTGTTGCACTGAGATTAGATGAATTTTGATAATTCCTGCTCAAAGGTTTCCATTTTAAATTGTTCACAACAATTGTTCACAACAATAATAAAATAAATTATATGAATTAAACTTGAAAGCCGCTTCCTCCATCCTATATTTGTTTTAATTAAATAAGATGTAAGTCATGCACAGCTTATGATGTTGCTCTGTTTTCTTCTGCTCTGTGCTGCACCATGGTCCTGGAGGAATGTTACCTTATTTCACTATATACTGTGTGTATGGTTGGAATGACAATAAAAACCTACTTGACTTGAATACAGAAACAACGTGGAATTAACCCCTAAGCACATGAATGTGATAGAATACAAAACAATAAACCAATTTTTGAAGCAAATTTGCACCTATTTTTGCTTTTGATTATCGATACGGATGGAACATTCTCAAGTTCACAGTAGAACTCAGAAACAATGTGGGAATCTTCTAAATAATATATTTCAGCAAGAAATGATTTTCAATGATAGTTAATTTACCAAATTAATTATCTTGATGTTTGTGTTTACATTTGTGTCAAATTAAATGTCATTACAGTGAAATTCACGGTGATCAGTTACATCAGAACCTTGGTTTTCAGCCTTAAAATAGCAAAAAATAAAACCATAGGTAGAACTTTAGGATAAATGTTTTTTAGACAGATGAAACAGGCATGTCAGACTACCTCGAACGTGGCTGAGAGGAACTGCAGATGAAACCAGACCAGAGCTTGGGACCCCCTTCAGTTTTCAAATAACCGGAAAACCCCTTTCATGTGAAACGAGCCGGCGAGCTCGAGATGGAGCTCCCAGACAACAAGGAGTTTGCTTCATTAAAAGCCACTCTGCATCATCATAACAGAGATCATTTCCCGCCGTGTCCCCCAGACCTCCCCTCTCAGGGCACCACAGAGGACCATTTGCTGACATGTTTAGTCACCGCAGAGTCTCTCTGCCTTCCTTCTCTCCTTCTCCTCTGAGCTTCCAATGATGTAGATGCTGCAGAATCTGCCTCTTGCCCGTTCGAGAGGAAATGTTTTCCCTTCGCCAACTGAGTAAGGGCCCAAGTGAGTGGACCGATCTCTTTTAGCCTGCGGGGGGGGTCTTTGTCCTCCAGAGTGGCAGGAGGAGGTCAGGTGACGGGAAACCCGAGTCTTTCTTGGCAGACAATAACCTTCTTGACTGTGTGTATATCAACACATAGATTGTCGGCGGGAGGGGGGAGGGGGTAGGCACAATGGCTCAGTTGATTGCATGCCTGATTTGACAGCCTCCTAGCCTTGTGGCTAAGATCGGCCAGCATGCAAGCCGCTGAGCACCGTGCAAGTTTGTATACTTAAGGAACCGGGAGCTGGAAGAATTTAGTGTCGTGATGTTGATTATTCTAAATGCATAGACCTACAGAAGAGGGGCAACCCACAGTGGGGTAACGGGTACTGAGGCATGCATAAACACTTTGGCATCGTCCAGAGCCCAGATCTGTACTGATTTGCTGTCCTTCTCCCGTATTCAGAGCACACGATTATTCTTCACAGCAGAAGGGGTTATATAAATGTTAAATGAGGTGCAGCACAACAGTATAGCACCCCTCCTAGCTACAGCGGAGGTGTACAGTTCCAGGGAGTTCAAGCTACTGCAATAGTCTCATCTCAAATATTCTGAGTCCAATTCATTTTAAATTATTGGCAAGCACCAAGACTTTCACTTTCATTCCTCGATTCTGACCTCTCCAGCGGCCATCCATTGCAAGGGCACCATGGGAATTCTGCACCATAATAATTAACTTTGTGTTTACTCTGACCTGGTGTGTACATACAGTATCGTACTACAATATATCAGTTATGTGTAAGACACGAGGAAGAAGACTGAACCATGCAGTGTTACACGTGGCAAAGATCTGATCGATAATCGGAGCATTCTTCAGTTTAGCTGAAAACTCTGAAAAAGGATGAAAAAGTCTCCATGAGAGAACATACTGGACTCTTTCGGGGCGGTACAGCCCATGTCAGATCTCACGCCAGGCGTGGTTGCCATGTTTGGTGCAAGATTAGTGCTAGCAACCACCTCCCAGTACCCACACAGCAAGCGGATACTAAGAAAAATAACAAAATGTATTTGTACAAAGATCATGCAGCATACGTCTTAGCCTGCTTCAGGATGCTTTGAGAAGCAGCTCTCAAACAGTGTCCAGATCAGGAATGAGGTAACTGCATTCCTCACTGAAACTTCCAATAGAAATTAATGAGTCTGTCACCTGCCTGTGGGTGTAAGAAACACCCCAGGAATTGGTGTTTGGCTCAGGTAACTGTCTGGTTTGTTCCAAGACTGAATGCAACATCAGTTAATCGTTGAAGACAAATCTTGGAGAGCTAGTTGGTACTGTAGAGCACTACTGAGTATCCACCATCCTAAATAGTCAGAGGATCCAAGCTGAAATCAGCTTTCAAACACATGGCTGATGCTTCTTTAACGTATGTGATTCACGAAACACAAGGAAAGGTTTGAAAGAGGACATACAACTCCTTCCCCTCTTCCTACAGGATTATGAGAAAAGATTGGGCAGATATAAAGCAGTGAAGGAGTTTAGGGCTAGTTTTTTCAAATTTGGGGATGACCATGCATCCCCATCTAAATCTGCATCAGGTAGATGCACGCTCATCCTGATTCTTTCTCTGAGCTCTGCCTGTTGAATTTCAGATTAAAGGAATTTTTCTTCGCATTCAGAAATCTGTACATGTTTTTTTTTTTAACACCTTTTCCCCTCATCTGCAGAAGAAAAGATGCAACTATTCTGTGTGAGGTGGCTAATGGACCCAGTTTAGGTCAATCACTAATTACAGTACAAAGGGGTCTGACTCTCGTTCCCAAACTGCACCACCCAATGCTCTCAAACACTCAGACCCTCATCTTCATCATGGCTGAGCAGAACCACAAGCAAAACTGAATCCCCAGACACTTGAAGACTTACATTTGGAAAATGGCTCTCGAAATCGTAAACTGAACAAAAAACAAAAGCATTGCAAACCCATTGTTTCGGCCAGTTCTGGCACACAGCAAACCCAGATATTGAGATTTCTTTCTGGCCTGAAGAAAGATTCTGTATTGTTAAGTAGTTATGTGAGAGCTAAGGCTATGGAGACAGAGCGGAGAATTTCACCTTGGATCACTTCGATTCTCGGGTGCCGCTCTTACATCTGAGGCATGACCAGCACATGATCACTGTTAGTTTCTGCAGGAAGCCGCTATTTTGCGAAATACTGCAAAAGCCAGTTGCTATCTACATTTCCTGCGTGACCATATAGTCTTGGACGTCCTCCCAGTGTTCTCGGGTGTTAAATGGTTGCATAAATGATGAAGCAGAGCAGTAACCCTGGCGATGGATTTGTTCCTGTTAGGAAGTGTGGCTGTTGTGAGAGGTGCATGTCAGCAGCCGTCTAACATAGCGGAGGGATGGGTTTCAGCCTGCTGAAATGCCGCTGGACGTGACCGTAATGACCGTCATGGCTGGCTGGTGGCATTCAGCCCTGTGCCCTGTCTCTTCTAGGCACTTTTGACCCCAATCCAAGTGAGCACGCATGTCGTGACGGAAGGGCGACGGGAGAGGCAGTCAAGCTGGCTTTCAAAGTGACACCCCGTCCAGGGAGAGAGTGCGAGGCACAAGGGGCAAGCTGGAGCAAGAGAGCGGGGTGGCCAGTGGCGGGGGGCAGGCAGGCCAGACTTACCTTCAGGAACAGGGGGGCGGAGTGTGGTGGTGGGCTGTGGGGCTGGGCTAGTGGTGACTCTACAGAGTGGGGGTCCTGCTGATTCTGTCCATCCTGTTCCCTGTAAGACAGAACAGGAACAACACATAGTCAACACTGTGTCTGCGCAGTACAGGTCACGGGGCGCCCTCTGCAGGGAGCACGGGGAAGTAACACAACATGGCAGGCAGCGCGCAGATGAGCAAGTCAGACAGGCATGACTGTGCAAAAACTTTCTGAGGGGGGTTACAGGTAAAAAGCACTCGGTACCTCCGGAGCCCACAAACAAGCTCACGTCATCATCAGGTTGCTGAGCTGTCCCTTTCTTCGCCGCCACTTCAGTGCTTATCACTTGCATTATTCACCAAAACTGTCGCATGTGACGTGCTCCGCTAACCGAATGTAATAATGTAATACGCCAAACTTATACAGACTTATACAAACTTTTGGGCATCGCAATACACATCTCATTAACATTTTAGGCGTGTTACTAATCTGCTTACCAGGTTGTGGGACTTTTAATAAAGCTGCAGAACTACAAAAATTTCTGTGGATATAGTTTTATGAAACAGGCGGGACTTTAAATTGTTCCGACAAAACAAAAAAAAGGGACACACTTTTAGCCCCCCCCCCCCTTCCAGACACGCGCTAATATGATAACATCTCTGCATGTTCAGGCCATAGGACATCATAGCCTTATTTCGGGGAAGGAATGGTTAACAATAAGATGGTAAACCCCCCCCCCCCCCCCAGCTCCCGACCCCCCTGCCACCAGCTGGCATTTGATTTCAGCTCCTTTCACCTGTTTATACAACTGGCCTCATGCATTGTTTGTCATCCAGGATCTTGGCACCGGGCTCCGACCGGCGGAGGCCGAAAGTTGACACAAAGAGGCCGTTGAAGCTCCTCTCGTTCTGCCACATGGGAGTCTGTAATCAAACCGGTCGTTGGTCTGCGGCCAAACCCGAGCGTGTCATTTCAGATTATGTCTTCTCTGACAGGAGGAGCTTCTAATCGGACTGTGACCAGAGCGTGGATACGTGGCTCCCATCCAGACCAGAGGCGACTGGTCCCAAGAGCTAGAGGAGGAAGTACCTGCTCGATTTTTAAGATTAAATTGTAATCTTTTTACCTCCTCAGTTCTCTTACCCACCAGCCACCCTGATCCACACCATCTGTGTCACGCACACTGCCTAACTCTGCACACCTTTTTAGCCCTTGCCAAGATCTGATGTCCATTTCATCTCCAGTGAGTCTTCCTTGTGCCTTTTCTCTTTGTCCCACCCCGCCGTTCGTTTTCCCTAAACACACATTCATCACATCCCTGTTCCTTCCTTCCATCCGTGTTTAACAGAAGGCGACCAGTTAAAGAGTCACATGATTACTTGGGAAAAGAATTTCATTCTGTTTGACTGCAGTGACAACAATCCCTCTGGGGAACATATTAGACTCAATGACACTGGTCGCAGAGATCGTGGTCTCACTATACAAGTGAGGAATGTCTATCTTAATGCGAACGGCAGACTGGTTTACTCCAAAAAGCACCCAGGAATCAGCTGCATCTTACGATTCCCAGTTTGTGACTGCCAGTGGACACGAAAATTCATAGGGTTTCTACAGAAACCGACGGCCACGTTCGAACGCCCCCAGAGCATCCGGACAGACCAATCTCCTCTCACGCCTATGAAAAGTGAGTCACGCTTCTGCGCGGCCTGGTCTGCACCCGCCGGTCTTCTGGTGGAGAGTCGGCATGAGTTGTTTTTTATCTCTGTGGCGCCTCGGTGATGTGAAACCCCATATTGCTCGAGGCGTCGATCTCATGGCTGAACAATTATTTTATCTGCATGCACGGCAACAGACACTCAACACCAAACCAAACACATCAACATCAAACTACACACAAAAAACACAGAGGCAGCTCCAGATCGGCTGTTTCCCTTACAGAAAACTGCTCTATGTTATCTGTTCCACATTAATATTTTATTCTCCATGTAGATCAGTTGCAAATATGTCCTACAAATGAAGCATAAACACAAAGCACCTGTTATCTGCCTACTCAAAATGTGTTATATTGTTCTGGACTGACAAGTTGACCAGCTGGTCTCTGCATTCAGTCTACAAGGTCGTGGTCTCTGTCAGACCAACCAAAAACCTACCACAGACCTTCTGCTTCAGCTTGGATGAAAGGAGGACTTTGGGTTTTTGCGCTTTGACCTAGTCAGTTAAAGTTTAGAAGCATAGCATCAAAGATTTAGTAGGTATGTTTTTGGACTGTAGGAAATCCCCACTAAGACACATAAAGAAGAACCAGCACTTAACCCCCCTCCAGGTATGTTTTCATTTCAGTTACACTCCACGGTTGTAATCTGAGCTTCTGTTACTCCAGATTGCTCATCTCTCCAGGTTCCCCATCTTTCCAGATTCCCCATGTTCTCCGTATCCACAATTCCAACATTGTACGCACCACCTAGGGCATACAGACACACACACACACACACACACACACACACACACACACACACACACACACACCCGTGGCTGATCCTGTGCTTGTGTGTCCCAGCTGCTGGTGAAGTGGCCAAGCCTAATAACAGACATAGACTTACTTACTCTGTGATGTCGTTCCCCGAATGCCCAGAAGCAGGAGGCGAGGTGAGTTTTACAGATCAGAACGAATCACCTGCATGATTCTCAGCCGCACCGCGGATATTTGTGAGGCAGCGTAGAGATCTGAACAAATCTTTCTTCATTCTCCGTCGCTTTGAGGCTTTGTTCCCCTGCTTCCTCTCTCTCTCACTTGTTTTCCACACTTGCTCTCCTTCCACCTCCCTCCTTCTCATCTCCCCCTCTCAGTCTACCTCATTTTGTGTGCGCTCCCTCTTTCCTCTCTATGAGGCTGTCACTCATCCTACACCATGTACTTTCTCCCTCCGTCTCAACGATCTTTCCATCCAATTCTCCTTCCCACTGTCTCTTGCATTCATTCACGGTCTGACCCTGGAAGCACAAGATCTCCATCTCTCTACTTTCTGTTGGCTCCTATTCTCTCTCCTTCTCTCTTTCTACCTCCCTCTCTGCCTTGCTTTCCCACCCCCCAACCTGCTCCCTTGGACCTGGGATGCACCCACATGTCGACCCACCTGTACCGAACCTCTGCCTTTCTCTCAACCAGTAGGGCCACTTGTGTCACCCACAATAGCCATTCACATGTCACACAGCCCCTGCAAACCACTCCGCCAGGACAAGAGGCTTTGACCACAAGCATTCATTGTGTGCGACTATCAAAACGCACACCTGACAATAAATCATGCTCACAGCGCAGGGACTAACCAGGCCATGCTGATAAGCCCAAAAAGCCAGAGCTGCCCAGTCTGACAGGGATCTGGGGAATTGCAGCCTGTGTTTGTTGTGTATTAAAGAAATCAAATCTTTTGCTGTAAGGAAAACATCCAGACAGCACAAGAGTGAAATAGCTTAGCTGCAGCCAATAGTGTGCTTTTGAAGACAACAGCGACAGTGCTCAGCTGCAGCCAATAGCATGGTTCATAACAGCAACAGAGCCGAGTACCATCCAATTACGTGGATCGGAACATATTGACGACAGAGTGCATCATCAGCTAATACCGTACATGGTGCACAGATTTGATAATTTCTTATGCATTATGATGGTTGTTATATATCATGCAAATATTATTTCCCTCAATCCTAAGATTTCAGCTGACACACAATTTACATATTATAAATTATACATATTGTTTTGGAAAAAAAAATACATTATTCCATAGACTCAACAAATTTTCACATCTGAGATTTGGACTTTCAACTGATGACAATGAGACAAAAAGCAGCATGGTGATGTAACGCTCTGGAGTGAAATGCAGCTCTAATCTTTAATTTGTTAAGTCTGTCCACTTGCCTGGCAAGTTCTTCTAGCTGCGGGAATGCAGGTTTGATACTAGGTATATACAGGCAGCTGTGAACAGCTTGTTATAAACAGGCTAAAGAAAACGACCTGCGTTACAATGTTATCTCTGCCTCTGATGCTTTTGGTTAAGAGTTCAGATATGCCAGTTTCTGCAAAGTTCTACTCTAGTTTGGTTCATGATTAAAACCTTACTTCAGCTGCCATTTCCTCCTCCCATTCTCACAAAGTGCCCCCCCCCCCATCCTCAATGCCATTGCGCACACTCAATTACCCCCTAAATGCATTTGTCAGTCAGACACTTGACACTTCTTCGCTGTGGAGTTTCACTCCTGATGGGCCTCTCAGCGAAAGCGCTTGAATGCCTTGCCTAGTGAAGCAAGCAGATTTTGAGACTTTGTCAATATCCAGCCCAAGCATAAAACTCTACTCTTCTCACAGAGAAAGTGCTCCGTTGCACATAATACTAGACACATAATTGTCCAACACACCCTTCAAAGTTATACAGTAGCTGGAACCACAACGGAATGCTAACAGTTAGAGCACAGATAAGGAGCAATGGCTGTATCAGAAGGCCACAGATATAGCTTGTAGATAAAGCAGACAGACAGACAAAATGACCTCTCACACAATTTTAGCTCAGTGTCATTAGACTACAATTCCACAGATGCACCGAAGTGTCACTTCAGAAAATAGCAACAGCGAATTAGCAGTTAACCCGCGGAAATAGCTACCGTTTTTAAACCGCCATTGTTAGCGATTCCATTAGCTTGTCTGAAATTAAATCACACCAGTAACAAAATGAGTTAGGATATTAAAAAATTCGTCAACACCAACAGCAAAACCATTGCTTTCCGGTGGAGATTCCTTGAGTAACTGGTTCCCTCGTTGTTTTAAAATGTAATAAGACATGTAGTGACTCTAACAGCCACTAATTCTGGACAGGGAGGTATTCTGTCCAAGAGACGGCTCAGAGCCACAAGGGAGAATACCAGGCTTCCATCTCCTGACCCTGAACGCAAGAAGGTGTGGCAGGGGTGCAACTGGAAAGAGGCGGGGCTTACCATAGGCGCTGCACTTTCTTCGCGAAAACTCTGGAGCACTGTTGGAAGAACATCCTCCTCCGGGAGTCTGGTGCGAGGGCCATGTCCTGCCCGTCTCAGACACAGAGCCGCACTGGAGGGACCCAAGCGAGGGAGCAGCCTTTGCCGGCCGACCCCCCGCCCCTTTCCCGGACAGCATATGAGTCCCGGCCGCAGGCCCTTTAGCTAACCTGGGGGAGCCGCGCCCCAGCATTTGGAAGGGAGTGGCCCATTTACACGCCCTCCTTAAAAGAAACACTAAACCAGCTTTTCAAAGCCTGAGCCCCAGGTAAGGGAGCTTGCATCTCACAGACTGCTTCCAGGTGCCTTGGCGCCCTCGAGGCGCTCTTTAGCGCACCATAGCCGGAAAAACCGCATTCGTCTCATCTCCAATGCTCTCTAGGCCTGAGCTGCTAAGACAAGGCTGAGTGTTGAGCACAGCACCTGAAACTGCTATAAAAGGGCCATGGTGCAGGAGGTGAGGGTCCTGAGTCATCTCCCTGGCCAAGCATGCTGGGATACGCCTGGCGTTCTTGAGAACTGTGGTCCCTGGTGAACAGGGATGCAAAAAAATTAAGCCTGCAGCGATATGGCTGACACTCTTTTGCCGTGAAAGGCCTTTCTCCATCCCGGTGTCCTAGCTTGTTCCTTAATGTCTTCATCGCTCATCCTCTGCCCCCCAGCCCCCCAGAATTCCTATGAAAATTTAAAGTCGAAGGCAGCTCATTTTCCCACAAGAAGAATTTTAAGTAGACAGAAAATGAATTGAACATAAAGTTCAAAAACTAAAAATGAGACAGAAGAATATTATCAGGCAACAATAGACCAGAAGTGGCATTTAAACCCACAGGGGAAAAAGTTAAATACAGTGTGTCATAATAACATCGTTTATCCAACAAAAGCAAAAAAAAACATAAAAGAACACAAATGCCATTTTGCTGGCAGGTTTCACCTCAGGCTGAAATAGGCTGCTTCGTATTGGGCTGCCAGATTGGCAGTAATCGTCTTCAATTGTTGTTTTTAATTTAAGTTCTCAAATATGGAGAAAAGAGAGAGAGAGAGCGATTATAGATGTTTTTAATAATCAGAGTTTGGGAGTTTTTAAATATTCATTATAAGTTTGGGAAGGATTGTCTCTGGGTCCATATACAGTACTGCTGTAGATAAGGTTAATCAATCAGGGAACAGTGGCTCGTGGTGGAGGACAGGGACATGCCTTGTAATTTAGACAGTGCAGGCGTGCTCTCTGGTACCACGTGCTGTCATTCATCTCCACCAGTTCTCTTCGTCCGTCCCTTTCCTCCTCCCGCTCTGCCTCTCCCTCTATGATCTTTCCTCCATCTCTCCCTCTAAGAACGTCTTCCCCATCTCTAATTTAGCACATCTCTCTCTGTTTCTTTCCCTCTAATTTTCTCACCATCTCCTGTTCTCCTACTCTCAGGCCATTCTCTTCTGGGAACCATACCATACCTCACCCCCCCACTACTGTAACAAAATGTTCTTTCATACATGGACAAACATGGCGGTAATTCTGCTGTCAGGCATTACTTCAACCCCACCCAAGGTTCTGGCCTTCTCTTCACCCCCCCTCCCATTGCAATCTGTGCTCCCCCCTTTCGATGACTTAGGTCACCTCAGGTTACCCTATGACACAGTCCACCTTGGGGCCAGTACTCTGATTTCAGTAGTTTGAAATGGCCACTCATTTGTATCTCGCATTTCCGTGAGGATGGCTGGCCTTATGCACTACCCACCTAAACTTCCCCTGCTCTGATATTTCCTGATACTCCCAGAATGCCCTGCTTCCTGGGGGAGGGGGGATTGTTCTAGGTCGTTGCTGCTGGCCAAACCTCATTTCCTGTGGAAGGCATCAACAGCAGCTGGCGTACATCAATGAAGCACCCGTGGCATGACAACTGAAAATTGATCGTGTATGCAGGTGGGAGGGGGCTGCCTGAGAGGTCATGTCCTCGGAAAGGTGCATAGATAACCACCAGGGGGCGCCAGGGAGCCCTCTGGAAAATTACAGACTTGGACTCCTCACAGGAACACACCTTCTGACCATTACCTGCTCATTATACAGGTATTTGAAGTGCCTGGCTCACCCTGATAGAGCTCAGTCATTAAAGCCCTTCGAGTGCAGGAGGTCACTGCGAGCGTTTCTAGAAAGAACCTAATTTATTATTATTGTCGAACCATAGACTTGGAAGTACTTTTGGAACCAGGATGATTGAAGGGTAGTTTAAGGTAACTATGATTGTACTTACCTTGTAGGGTTTCACTATTAATTCATTATGTTCGGGACAAACTTGTGGGACAGTACCCTTGGGACAGCAGGCTATGTTATTACATCACCAAAAATGCCCTTGGGCTCCTCCCTCCCATGCATATCTCTCCCCACCCCCCCACCCCCTTCTGATGACTGCCAGCAGAGGGTGGCCCTACCTTCCCTTAGTAACAGATGCCAAGCATGACCTAAGAGGTGCCCACTTGTCCTCATTCATGCTGAGGAGCAGAAAAGAATGACATCATTAACATAACGTCTTTCCAAAAAGGTACATTCTATTATAAATGCTTGCTGCAGGATTTCAACAACTTAAAATAGCAGACATCCATCCATTTTCTATAACCTCTCATCTCATTCAGGGTCATGAGGAGTTTTGAGCCTATCCCTGAGGCTACAGGTGCAAGACAGGAAACATCAACCCATCACAGGGCGCACTCACTCGCCATTCACACTTATGGGCAATTTGGTAACTCCAGTTCACCTCAGAATGTTTTTGGACAGTGGGGGGGACACCATAGAATCCCAATGAAACTTCACGACGACATGAGAACGGGCAATCTCCACACGCACAGAGCAATGGCAGAGACTCCAACCCTGATCCCAGTGCCATGAGGCAATCCCTCCACTGCCGTGCCACTACGTTAGCAAGGAGATGGCTGAAGGTTGGAAAGTCATACAAAAGGCGCAGGATGAGGAGAACTAGGAGATCCCATTCATTCTTGGGAAAAAGTCTGTGAGGGGAAATCCTTCCTCGGGTAAGTATAGGCAGGTCTCCCAAGGTGGTGTGTTTCGCAGGCCCTGCTGTCCTAACTGTCCTTGGTCTATATTTACTTACTGAAGGACTTGCCGGCATTCTTGCGTGAGATCCTGTCAGAGTGACTGATGTCAAATCTCTGGAGCAGTGCTGATCAGCTTCTGTGTGGATGGTATGCCAGCCCCCCCCCCCCCCATTCTGCCATTCTCAGCATGCGCTGCTGAGAGAACTGCACAAGGAGTAACCTCAAAACTAGATAGATTTCCTATTTAGACAAATATAGAAGGTTACAGCTATATATAAACACATTAAGTATAGCTTGACACTACTGCTCCAGCACAGATTCTCTGGGTTTGCTATGGAGAACCTCATTCTCTGGTTACTGACATAGTGCCCATCTGAGTGTCAATGATACTGTCCTTCAGACGCCCAATATGTATGTAGGCTCATTTTAGGTCTAAACCTTGACCATCAATACTACAGCATAGAGCTGGGCAATATATCGATAAAATGTTGTACCGTGGTTATGAACATTTATATCGTCATCAGTTTCAATATTATGAGTATTGTGATACAGCCAAAACACTTTTTCCCTACATAATTAACTGCATAATCTCTGCACTGCTTATATACAAATTCCTTCAAGGTGTCAATCTGTCGTTGGCCTCATTTATCTTTATACCTGTCAGACACCACATAACTATTACTAAAACAATCTGGTCATCATAATCAGAAAAACTCAAAATCACCTGTCAAATTTTGCCGTTTTCCATGCTGTTAGAATGCTGTTAGAATATTGTGATAAATATTGATATTGTGATAAAAATCTTTATACAACATCACTTTGCTACACTCATGGTGGTCATGACAGTATCTCCTGATGGATGTTTTCTGTGCTGTGACATCCTCCTGAAGACTCTTCTGGTGGCATCTTATAGAATAAAAACTTTATTTCCAGTTCCACCTCATATTCACAATAAACTGTAAATCTCTTGGCGCGTACCCTCTCGGTCAGTTGGCACAGCAATATTTGTCTGGATTTTGTGCAAGAGGGTTTGCTTTGATCTTTAATGGAACAAGCACTCAGCTGTTCCAAGGACACACCTTAAAACAACTAACTGTTAATCATCTTCAGTCAGCCAATCATCTTCAGGGGAGGGTTTCATACAGCCAGCAAGGACTTACCCATTAAATATTGCCAGGCAGACCACAGCCAGTAATTTAAATAACTGCTATTCAGTAGTTGACAAATCTAGCTGGCAGATGGTAGAGAGGAGAATGTCAGAAAGACACGCGCTAGTCTGATTTCTGTTTCACTCAAAGAGTTCTTGAAATTGCATTTTTATCTGTCCTAAAATAGCTGTTATTCTCATTTCGTGGATGCAGTTTTAGCCTCAAAATGGCAAAAAAGAAAAAGATAAGAACCAGCAGTTCCATCACTGTCCCTGACTTATCTCCATTTCATCACAGGGGGTGAAGCACCAACCAAATCCAATGTGTTTTTAATTCAATGCATCCTTTATATGGCTGTGACTGTGCAGGCCACATTAAGTCATTAACCGGAATGGCTGCAATGAGTTCGAACACTGCCCTACAAAAAAAGATATATATTTAAAATCTATATGGTACAAACTTGCCAACTGAAATATATAGTTTTTCATAACCACAAGATTTGCTTAAGCTATTAGCTGGGGGGGGGATCAAATTTTACAAAGTGTCGAGTAATATAGTAGAACATGTATGATTGATTGATTTTGCTGATGAGAAACGCAAAGGAACAATTTCCTCTGAGTGGAGGCGGAGGGGACCATGTGCAGACTGTTCAGAGGGTAGACATTCGCGTACGGCACGCACACTCGGACTCCGACAGGAAATGAAGCCCAAGAAGCAGCTTGTGCCATCTTAACCACGCTTTAATTAAAGCTGGCAGTGAGCAACCATTGTGCTGAGCGGCAAGACGATAAAATGAAAAAACGCAGCACAATGTCATAAAAGATGGGAACATCCTGAGGGCAGGAGAAACCTCTGGGTTCCTCACATCTGGGGCTTATCCAGCCTACATTCCGGAAGGTCCTCTGGCCTCATGTAACGTAAGCAGGCTGGCACTGAAAAGTCCATTGATTCCTCAGCTTCAGTTATAAACAGGCTTCACCGTAACATTGACCTGAGAAACCTTTAACTGAATAGCAAGCGATTCAAATCCTAGCCAGTCCAAGAACCCACGTGGCCCACGTCAAACCACAAGCCCCCGTCGATGTTACTAATTTTACCCAAATACCCTATTTTGCCTGTTTATTTTTTGGAATTCTTATTATGACAGCATAATGATTCAGCGCAGTCCTGTCATATTTAGCTTCTTTATTGGCCCTGTGAGTGGCAGTGTCTTGTCATAGGTGATGTACTTGTTTCCAAGAGGTTAAAAACATATAAAGAATAAAATTGTGGTGGGACTTTTTGGGGGAGAAATATCTACGGTTGTGACATTCATGTGATATCTACGTTTATGACATGTATGTGATATCTATCCATCCATCCATCCATTTTCCAAACCGCTTATCCTACTGGGTCGCGGGGTATGTGATATTTACATTTGCGATATCCATGTGATATCTATGTTTCTGATATCCATGTGATATCTATGTTTCTGATATCCATGTGATATCTATGTTTCTGATATCCATGTGATATCTACATTTAGAGGAGCAATAGGATCAGATGCCACCCAGTGACAAGGTTTAAAGCCACATGCAGGAATATGAAGAGCTCAGATGACAGGTGGGCGGTAAAAGATCATTTAGTGAGACGTTGCCAAAACTACTGATGCATGCTGGGACACAAGAGGATACTGAAGAAGTCTAATCGCTGCTCTACTCGCTAAGAGTCAACACCTACTAGCAATTTAATGCAAAAACCGTCAATGGACAAAAACACAGCAGAATTGACTATATTAA
Source organism: Brienomyrus brachyistius (assembly GCF_023856365.1). Lineage (NCBI taxonomy): Eukaryota > Metazoa > Chordata > Actinopteri > Osteoglossiformes > Mormyridae > Brienomyrus > Brienomyrus brachyistius. Next base: position 20,933,491 of record NC_064540.1, read on the forward strand.
TCTGTTTGCTTACAAACAGTAAGAAAATCAGACACAAAGCCTAGTGCTTCCTGATCAGGCAGATTTTCTTGAATAATACAGGCAGTCTGCCCAACAGCATTTCTTCCATGCATTAATACATTTCTGCAGAAAGAAAAATGTATGAAATTTTCCTGGAACTCCTTATGAAGCTGACTGCAGCTGAGAAGTCCTTAGCATATGTCTGTAGCTAATGAGCAATGACAGAAATGTTTATCTGCGTTTGTCAGTACCACAGACTCGCTCACGTCAACGCCGATCATTTTCGTTTCTGTCCATACCCATTGAGCTTAATTGGTCCAGTTAGATAGTTAATCATATCTATGATGCTATTATATGTCTTTTGATATAATTCATGTATTTATCCATTTACAATAACTACTTATCAAGTACAGAGTTACCATGCTTCTGCCAAAATACTCAATAGGCATAAATCACATGACCTGACATCCTAAAATCCACACAAGCGTCTCTGGATTATTTTTCCCCAAAAAACAGTCAGTACAAACAAATGCAAACAAATGTCTTTCTGCTCAGATTAATCTTTTTCATGTGAGAAAAAAATCATGCTCTTTTGAATCTAAAACATAAATCTCTGCAAGATCTTGGAGAAGTTGGACTGTATCTCCCTTCCATCCAAGTAGACATCCTGATGTGAGATTACTGGAACATCTCAGCAGCCTCTTCATCGTTCTCACATTCAGCATATTGGCACATAATTTGCAAATTTACAAGGATTTTTTATTGTCTTCTTTTCATTTGAAAAAAAAAATACATCTTTGAGCAGGAAAACCTTCACATGGATGGGGACTAAAATGGAACTGTGGCATTTAATAAGCATCACTTTCTTTACTGCTAAATAACGTTAGAGAACAAATCACTCACCAAGTACTTCTAGTCTGGGAAAAGGTCTTGTCAACCCTGCAAGACAGAAGCAGGGAGAGTTTGTTAATCTGTCATTACTTTCTGTGAAAAAAGATTCATTACATTAAGCAGCTTATCCAGAGTGACATAAGAGAGAAAATCAGAATGGCAGTGTCAGTAAGGATGAGGCTGGAGTAAGGGTGTTGCTTCAGATTCCAAGACTGATATAACTACTCTGTCGGCCATGCGAGTTGAACCCATGACCTGTCAGACAGGGCAAATGCCTAACTGGAGCTACAAACCACCTTCACACAACCACAATTTGCAACGGCTACCTGCTCCTGGTCATTACATTTATCTAAAGATCTGGCCAATGTCACATCTCACATCCCTAAAACCAGAACAAAAAGCTTAGCGGTTAAAAAACGTGAGTTCCTAAGGACAATAGACAGGAGTGACACCCAGTTGGGGTGGTGAGGGGCTCTGTGTCTCTGTGCCCGTGATCAGAAGGTCACTGGATCAAGCCCTGGCCTTGACTGAACAGTCCCATGTCTAGGAGTGTCCCCCCCTCCCCCCAGTTGTAGGGGTGCTCCCCATTGACTGACCATGCACTGTGACCCCCAAGCTATGGAGAGCAAGGTGGGGTATGAGAATTCCAATGTATTTGTGCAAATAAGAAATAAAGGATTTATCAATAAAAAATCCAAGCAAATTGCTTGCTTAATGAATGCAACAGTTCATCTGATTGGTAGCTGGGTTGGTGTGACCTTCTTTCACCACCAGTGATAGGCTCGGCATGTTCCCTCCAGTGACTAAGCCTTCCAGTTAGCTTTCACTTTTTCACTTCCTTACCAGAGGGACCAGTTTCCCAGTTCCACCCCTTACATTCTCACTCCCCAAAGTGAGAGCGAAGATTTCCACACCCTTTCCCAACACAACCCCACATGCTGCACTCGCCGGCAAAATGCCGGCCACGGAGGACAGAATGGTCGGTGAGTTTCCAAGGCAATGGCCGTGGCAGATGCTATGTGGGAATGACGGGCAGGCTGCTGGATTCTGCATTCTTGCCAGAAAACGACGTGGCTGCATACGAGCTCTAGAGTTGACTCCCGGGAATGATGCTTTTGTCTGACGAGGCTTTCAGAGAGGGGTGACTGGAGATTCATTCCTGCTCGTATTTACACTGAAAAATCATTATCCAAAATTTCGCCTTATACAGTAGCAAGCATAGCGTGCTGGTTAGGGCATGCCTAAAATTTTAATGAGCTTTTGTGGGCTGTGGAATTGCATAACAGTACCTGATTTCTCAGCTACTGGCAGAACATAAAATCTGGCACCTTTAACCATCTGTGGGGCTGGTTATTTGCTGATGCATTTTAAGTTAAACCCATCTGTGAAATGAATTTCAGTTTCGCACTTAGCATCTGGCCCTGATAAATTCTAGCTACGAGATGAATTCCTGAACACAACAGCACCTACCATCCAGTGCATCAGCTGGAACGTGCCATATACAGTGGTTGGAATAGCCTTCCCCTGGGACCAGGCTGCAACATGCCACAGCAGTGACAGTGGAAGGGTTTTCGCAGCACAGAAAGCGCAAATACGCAGGACAGGGCAAAAACGAGTGGGGGGGGTTATATGCTGAGGTAGAAAGTACAGGTCCAGAAAATACAAATTCAGACCAAAGTTTAGTTTCAACTGACCAGTTATGTACTCTGTGACTGTGATTCTTTATGCTAAACTGGTCGGTTGAGACAAAACCTGGGTCCGGATTTGTATTTTCCGGACCTGAAATGTTTTACCTCTGGTTATACACATACACATTGTACCATGATAATAAAGAATGTAGCAGGGACATAATGCTGTGGAATAAATACAGTGGCTAAAAAGCTAAAAATAATTAGGTAAATAATAATAAATTCAAGTGACCAATGTGGGCGGGGTGGGGGGGGGGGATGACAGAAACAAAAAATGATCGACGTTGATGTGGGGGGGACCCTCAGGAATAGGTAGTGTGTAAGGGAAGCAGGGTATTTATAAGACCCCCCCATATTCCAAGGTTACTCACTGACAGCAGGTTAGTGATGAGAGATGAGGCTTATCGCGTGGGTTCACAAACTTTTCAGGCTATGGCTGCCAGACTAGCAGGCTCTCAGTTATCAGGTAAGCTGGACTCTGTGGGCTGAGGAACAAAGATTCCTCCTAGAAGGTGCGAGGCTGCCTCCTGCCAGTAAAAACCCTGCGTCATCCATCTCTCCTCTCATCTGCCTTAATTTGCCCTCACACCTGTGATGGAACCACCTTCATGTCCAGGTACCTTCTCATGTCACCGAGCAACGAGCTGAAGGGTACTTTCCAGTTATAATTCCAGGTCCATAGTGGCAGCCTGTCACTCAGCTGACCTGGGACATGCTTTGGCCTTTGTTCATGCACGATAAAGAGGGGCGTGTCCTGTCTGCAGCTCCAGCAATGCAGCCTGAAGTCCACATCTCCATGGTCTCACATTCTGAGGTCAGAGCCTATCCCTCGTTCCTAGGCTGGGCAGATGATAATCAAAGCCAGAAGGAAGGGAGCAAGTGTTTATATTTTATAGGGGGGGTTTATGGACCTCACATATGGTCACATCAGTCAGGCATGTAACGAGAGCCTCTTCTGTTTGCATTGTGTGTTTGTTCTGCTGCCTGACAGAGGAACGAGCCTCTGTGACAGAGTGATGACGGAATAGATCTTAACACAGGGTGAGAGAGGAATAGGCCTCCTTAACACAGAGTTATAGAGGAATAAACCTTAACACAGGGTGACAAAAGAATAGGCCTCCTTAACACAGAGTGATACGGGAATTAGTATGCTTTAACACAGACCCTGTAATAGAATAAGCTTTAACACAGGGTGAGAGAGGAATAGGCCTCCGTAACACAAAGTTATAGAGGAATAAACCTTAACACAGGGTGACAAAAGAGTAGGCCTCCTTAACACAGAGTGATACGGGAATTAGTATGCTTTAACACAGACCCTGTAATAGAATAAGCTTTAACACAGGGTGAGAGAGGAATAGGCCTCCTTAACACAAAGCGATAGGAGAATAAGCCTTAACACAGGGTGAGAGAGGAATAGGCTTCCTTAACACAAAGTGATAGGGGAATAAGCCTTAACACAGGGTGAGAGAGGAATATGCCTCTTTAACACAAAGCGATAGGAGAATAAGCCTTAACACAGGCTAAGAGAGGAATAGGCCTCCTTAACACAAAGCGATAGGGGAATAAGCCTTAACACAGGGCGAGAGAGGAACAGGCCTCCTCAACACAGAGAAATAGGGAATTTAACCTTAACAGAGAGTGACATAGGCAAAGACCTCCTTAACACAGAGCAATGAAAAGGAAAAATCCACATTGGTGATCCACAGTAAAACGGGACAACAAAGATGCTCCAGGCTCCGATACAAACTAATGATTTATGAAGATGGGCTTTGCTAATGACCAAAGCTGTTAGACATTAATCTTCTATCAAATGAGCCCTTTTTGCTACATTTGAGCTGACAAGCCATCTAACTGATCTGAGTTGCTTACTTTTTGTAAAAGTTGTTCTCCCACTATTTAATTACCATGTATCCTGTTGTCTGTACACTACAACAATAATTACTGAATTACAGTGGATTTAAAAAGACTTTTAAAATGAAGAAATATGGCTCAGTCTTTCACCTTTAATGTATGAGAAATAAAACTACCATCTCCAGCCAATAGATGGCGCCATGGAGCCAAACATCCGCTTGAGCAAAAACGCTCACTTGGGTGCCATGGACACTGATTCCAGACAGCATGGCAATAGCTAAACAGAAACAATTTCTCTGGTGGGGTGCAGACCTGATTTAAGGAGGCGGTGGGCTTAAACTCCCGCCTCTGTGTGTCAGGTCCCAGTGTTTTCCTATCACATTGATTTCTAGGAATGATTCCATGACACACTGGGATTGTCTCCCCCCAAGGCATTCAGAGTATTCCTGTTTCCGTTTAAAGCCAACACTGACGTTGTTATTTTAGACCAGGAGCTGGGCAGATGTCAAGCCAGTCCTCAGAATGTGCTGCAGTTCTGACCAAAGTCAGAACCAAGCCAACACCAATTACAAGGACTAGAACTGGTTGCTTATTTTGGAGAATGCTTTTATCATTAAACACAGCTTGTATTTTGAGTATTCTGCGAGAGGTGTTGGCTCAGTAACTTCTCTAGTATCATCTCCTGCTGGTACCAACCGCTCAAGGACCAAGATATAATATATCCAGCTGGGGGTGGAGAGAATAATGGTTTCTCAGAAAGAGCACATGGCATAGAACATACAGTATGTCTGACTCAGGACTTTTTTGAAATGTCAATATTGATCTTCCTGTTCCTGCGGAGATACAACCCAGGTACTTAATGGAACACCTCACCTGCCTCTCCCTGTTTGCTCCTCTCAAGAGGTCCAAACTACTATGTGAGCTGGGCTTCTGGGAATGTTTCTGTTGTTAGGCCCCGATTATGTCTGAAGTTCCTGGGTCTGTTTCCTCAGTACACCTCTGTAAATGGGACCTAGGTGAGGGTCAGAATATACATCAGCGACCTTTTGTCTGCTGTCAGTGCTCCATACCAGTCTGGGACTCTTGGCCTGAGTCAGCATCAGAGCACGTGTTGTCTATTTTAGTTCCAGGTATGTTTGTATAGCTTTTCGCTTTAAATAGAACCTGAAGCACCTAGATGTTGACATGTATTTACAATGAAGCGTAGAGACTAGCTGAGGCTGGGCGTGACACGCCCGAAAGACTGTAAACCTCACGCCGCTGCATGTGATCATGAAAGGTGGACCGTTCCACCAAAGTCTCAGGAACCGGATATGACACCATGTGGAGCGTTCAACATTTCAGCCAATGCAATCATCATTCGCATCACCGGAAACACAAAATAGATTTTCAACACAAATGACCCCTGGCATTATTTAAAGTGTTAAATGCCCATATGAATGGTATAATTCGAGTTATTCTATCATTTGCATCATTCACAGAGAGTTTAATTGGTATAAAATGCTATAAAAAGTGTTTTTGTTAAAATGCAGACCAGTCACTAAAAACTCTCACCCAGCTCCCTCACAGTGTCAGGAGAAGACTTCCAAAGATTTTTTAGTTTTATAGTTTTTTTGTACAGCTAAATCGGTCGAATGGAATTCTGTAGTAATGACCTGCCAGTAGATATACTGGTGAATAATTTAGTAAATACCAACTACAACTACCTGAATATTTAACTAGAATCAAATCAAGGACATCATGCAGCGTTATGTCAGGACTGGGAGGAGCCCAGTATATCACGCAGGGCATTCCCGTCATACCGCGAGAACGGACCTAAATGGGCCATTTGGATCTGGTTCCCTGGGGGAGTGAATAGGAATTTCAAGGTTCGCGGGGGGTGGCGGCGGTGGGTAGTCGCATGTGGGGTCACAGACAGCAGGTGAGGGCTGGTCCTCCTGGAGTACGTAGCCAGCTGGGAGGGTGTCGAATGCCACCCCCAATGGGTGGAAGTAGGCATTCAAAAAGTTCTCCATTCCTCATAAAAACAACAGCCGTGAATATATGCTGAATGAGACAGCATACTGTACGATTTTCCTGTGGGGGGGGGGGGGGGGGTACCTTCTGAGATTTAGCAAAACGGCAGGGAGGGCAACAAATGAGGCTTCTGCCCGAATACAATCACAGAAAATCATGACAAGACATGTAATGTCCACCCCCCCCCATTTTACACATATAATGTAATGTTCACCCCTCCTCCCCCCATTTTATACACATATTTTCTCACACAACACTGTGTAAAAGTCTTATGCAGTCTAAGAAAATTATGCTTAAATCTTGTTGTAGGTGTAAAACTGCGATATTGTCTGTCGAAGTGTTAGCCAACGTCTCCTGAAGTCTTCCCTATATCTATCGTTACCTTGAGCACTGGCATAATGTTTGGGTAATTAAACCCTCGTCAAATTATTTAACCAATTGTAAAATGAAGTGAGCTCATGGTGAAATGTATCTAATGTAATGGCTGTGCCACCCTTGGGGGGTGTGGGAACCAGAGTGATGGTCCTTGGACCATCCAACAAGGTTTCAATGACTTTTTGTGTTTTTCATCTAGCAAATATATACTTATTACCCAGATAAATGGCTTTAGACAAGTTCTTTCACTGCCTAAGACTTGCACAGTACTCAATGTCAAAAATCCTGTATTAAGCAGGGATGAAAAAATGATCAATACAGTGTCTTCAGTTTGTGTATAACGACTGCATGAAGAGGATAAATGTTAAGATGATAATATGTTAAGATTTGGGTTTTTAAGGTTAACTCTTGGGGGAAAAAAAATCATTCAAGACTATCCGACAGGGGCCCATATTATGAGCATCTGAGAACATTTAATGATTTTATGCATCATAGAAATTACAGCCATAATGCCCACATTTTCCAGCCAATCTCCTGCTTTCACACTGACCCTGAGGCGACCCTGAGTCCCCCTAACAGTTGTTCCTTGGAGCCCTGTGACAGGTTCTTATGGATTTGGGTCAGGATTGTACCGACTCTGGAGCTGTTGCTATCTTATTCTTAAGTTGCCTAAGCTGTACACCCCCCCCCCCCAATGCACCATGCATTAAGTTATAAGGAAATATCAGCAAAAACCTACTGCATCAGCAAAAAAAAAAAACCTTTAAATCTTCAGCTTGAACATTCGACTTTTAAATGAAATTTTAATTATAAGAACACATTCTTAAATTTATAGCAGTTTCACACAGCCAAAGGTCACTTTGTACTATGATAACTGCAAAAAAAGTAAAAACTGACCAAACACGTAACAGGGCGCAGTGTGATATGTAATTACAATGGCTTTCAGAAATGGCCCACAAAAGGCTGTTTTTGGAAAAAAGAGAGGGCAACCTCTCTGCGTCCAGCTAAAACAGCAATGAGAAATTACTCTGCTGCTGGCTGGCAGGGTTTTCATTTCATACCTGGTTGATTGATTTTATTTCTTTGAGTCTGATAGTTTGATATGCCTTTGTGTATTCGTTTCTCCATGCATTTTCATGTTAACAACTTTGCACATGTGTAATAACCATTAATGGCTCTGGAAAAAAAAATTAATTGAAGGAATCAATTTAGCTGTATAACGGAAATAACTTCTGATATCTCAAGCTAATCAGTTGAGCAGATCACACTAATGTGGACAGACAGGGACTAAAACTGGCTGAAAAAAATGTATAGAATTTTATATTTTTATAATTTTGAATGATTTCTGAGACAGATGTTTAATTCTCCTAGACAGGTGCACAGAGAGAATTTTACGTTTTATAATTCAATCTTATATGCCTTGGTGGTAGCTAATGGCACGTCGTTATAAAATGACAGGGATAACAAGTAACTTAGTCCTGTCACTTGGGTCAAGCACCCGATAACTGCAAGCTCTTCTAAATACTGTTGTCACTGTTACTAGACTTCCAGCAAAATATGCCTGCATGCCTGAGACTGAATCTGGTGGAAAAGGCATCTGAAAATAAACTCAGAAACTCCACATTACCTTGAAGGACTTGCAAAATACCTGCCTCTATAAAGGGCAAATGGGAATTTCCATAAAAATACTTGAAAAGAAAAATGATGACTCATAATTCAGACACTTTCATTTGGGCATAATTCATCCCCCATAGCAGTTAATTTTCTGCTTTAAATATGAGAGTCTGGGGCTTTGGCTGATGGGGGAGAAGAGAAATGGGACTGAATGGATTAAACTCAGTCATTGCATGTGAGGGTAGGGTGTACACATGCACACATAGACACGCAGACACACAGACACACAGACACACAGACACGCAGACACACAGACACATAGACACGCAGACACACAGACACACAGACACGCAGACACGCAGACACATAGACACGCAGACACACAGACACATAGACACGCAGACACACAGACACACAGACACGCAGACACACAGACACATAGACACACAGACACACAGACACATAGACACGCAGACACACAGACACGCAGACACACAGACACACAGACACATAGACACGCAGACACACAGACACACAGACACGCAGACACACAGACACGCAGACACACAGACACGCAGACACGCAGACACACAGACACACAGACACATAGACACGCAGACACACAGACACATAGACACGCAGACACACAGACACGCAGACACGCAGACACACAGACACACAGACACGCAGACACACAGACACACAGACACATAGACACGCAGACACACAGACACGCAGACACACAGACACGCAGACACACAGACACACAGACACATAGACACGCAGACACACAGACACACAGACACGCAGACACACAGACACATAGACACGCAGACACACAGACACACAGACACATAGACACGCAGACACACAGACACACAGACACATAGACACGCAGACACGCAGACACGCAGACACACAGACACGCAGACACACAGACACGCAGACATGCAGACACACAGACACGCAGACACGCACACCCATAACCCCACCCACCACTAACCTTAACCATAAGTAACCAAACAAAATACAGGACTTTTGGCATTTTTAGTTTATTATTGCAGTCACAAATTGTTATAAAATTGAGTTTCCCGATGTGGGAACCAAGAAAATGTCCTCACAAGGTCAGAATATCAGGTTTTCATCAGATTGTGGGGACCAATATAAAAATTCCACACAGACACACACACACACACACACAGACACACTCAGGGAGTTCATCCAAGAATACGTTTCGCTAAAACGAGGAATCGATACAGATTTGAAAACAGTTCACAGACCTTGTGCCCCCTCCCCAGGACCAGGTTCCCAATGGTGTCTCAAAGACATTAAACCCAGTCAGCCCCCCCCCCCCCCCCCGCAAACTCTCGCCCCTGGCTGAGCTCCACATTACACACGTTTGGACAATCCAACAGTCGCAGCTGGGAGACAGTCTGGCACCAGCTTTGACACCCAGGCAAAAAAAAAACACCCCTACATCTCTTTAAGTGGATCTTTCCATAGAGCTCAAGGAACGGGGAGACCTTGGTACCTTTCAGGCTGCGCTGGAGTTGGATCCCCATCATTACGAGAGATTAAAGACATACAAATACACATGGAACAGCAAAGTAAGGTTTAACATGCTAAATCAAAAAGATCACATTTTAAGCTGTCCAGTACTTAAAGCCACGTAAAGGCCGGATTCACGCCCTACCCAGTACTATTAGTGATGTTCTGATCTCAGATCAGTACATATGATGCTTCTGACCCCCATGAACAACAACAGCAAGAATGACCCAGACCCGTAATAATTTAAACCTTCCAGACGTCTGACTCCTTCAATAATCAGGTTCCAGTGCATCAGACAAAATTTTCATACCAAACAGCCTGCAGGTTAAAAACAAGCAGAGACGCTCAGACATGTTAATCGCTGCCTATGTTTAACAGTGCGGCAGCTTCCTATGATGCCAATGGCTGGTGTTTGTGGTTAACAGACTCCTCCTTTGCCCAAAAACACCATATTAGGTGGACGGCTCATAGTGACTGTACTGAGAAAATGGTATCTGCATTATTTAATTATACATAGGAAGGAAAATGCATAGCTAGTCCAGACTGTCCCTCTTGGCACTGGGCAGATAAAATATTCAATGCCTCTATAATAAAACCTCATTCCAATCTAGGTATTTTCTATGAACACATGAAGGTAAAGTGAATTATGAACCTTTGAAAATTTGGCCATCAAAATATTTGATACTCCATGTCATCGTGTCATCAAACTGTCACATAGTTTCCACTCACTGGATGTTGTTACGTGGTCTTGGGGGTAGAAAAGCTTAAAATACATTTTGTGGGTCTCTATAAAAAATATCAAACATAACCTACTGCTGACCATATTGGATGGGCAGTGAATTGGGTGCCCAGCCTGTGCTGGGTATATCGGTGCTATTTACGGCATATTAATTCACCCAGCATGGGCTTATCAACGCTACAGTCAAACTTGTCACTTTCAGGGCTAAATTACAGCCTCACCGTAGCAGCACAAAAACGCGTTCTGTTATTTTCAATTACGCCCTAATTTCTCAATATGTTGACAGGCGCGCAGCTCGGCACTTACAAAGAGGCTTGACAGGTGGCAACCTGCTTTGAGGAACGCACTTGGAGAGCACATTTCCTCAGCGGTGAAAGGTTTGATATTGAAAAATTGATTTGTTCAATGATACAAGTTTTTAAAATTTTTTTCCCCAAATATATATTTATATAGTAAGAACTATTTATATAAAGGGAACTGGAAAGGGGGCTAAAAACACATGTTGAGATGTTGTTGTTGCATCATTGATTGATAAACATGCATTCTTTCCTCAGACTGAATCTGTGGAAATTTTAATCAGCAATCAGATCCTGCTTGTCTATTCATGTGTATTCGCATGGTGTGATCACTGCTAACGTCGATATATGGTTCTGATGTTACTTGAAGGTCATCAAATATGGCTGATAAGATGATAGGACAGTATTTAAAAAAGAAAAAAATCAACCCCGAGGACCTTATGCCGCCACCCACGCAGCTCTGACAAGGATCGATCTTTTCTTTTATAATCATTATGTACAGCCTACTATTTTCATAATGAAGCCCTCTTCATACACGGCCTTATTTACAGAGAACTGCCTCCGGCAAACAGAGCAAAAAGGGAAAAGACACGGGGAGAACATCGGGCGCATTATAATAACAGTTATAAATGCGGCTGATCTCTCATGCCGGTAAAAGGCTGTCGAGCAGTTTTGAAAAAAGCGTAACAGTTTTGCCTTAATGTCAGTGTGCAAACACCATCTGACTCCCTCTGCCGAGACTGGGCGGGTTTTATGGTACATGTGCTGCCTGAAGGAAAACAGACTGGACGTTCATCCTGATAACACAAAGCCAGAGGAACACAGCAGAAAGGAGGCCTTTCTGATGCCTGCAGGAAACCTTCACTGAACCGACTCAATCTTCTCCACAGAAAAGTCTTCACCCACAATTTCTTATATCTTGAAATTTGTTCTAAAATGACAGGACTTACTTCTCACAGCATCGTCCTACGTGACACCGCTCCTCAAACCTCCACACACAGACATTTCCAGAAACTTAGGTTGAAGGAATTGGGTGGTTAGAGTAAGCGCTATCCAGCTTCAAGCTAATATGCCCTCTACAGCTGAGAGCTGGACCTCTAGATTCCCTTGACTCTGAAGGCCAGAATCGATTTCATGCATGCTTCAGACTTGTGATCTAGGTGGTCAGGGGCACCTTGTGATTTGCCTTAAGCTCAAAACGTTTGCAGAAACCAAAGCAAGACCACAGGATGGCAGGTCATTTGGACCTCCAACAGACACTTCTTTTGTTCTTAATTAGCCATTTATTTAATGCTTTCACACACACACACACACACACACACACACACACACACACACGCAGTGGAACATCCTATTGCTCCACTTGTACATTTTTATTCCATTATTTCATCTCTCAGCTCATAAATCCCGTAACAGCTTTGGTGGGAAGCAACTCACACAGCTGTCAAGCACAAACTTCTGCTCGCAGACCAGGATATTTCCCCTTGCGGCTTTTAGATGTCGGAGCTGACAGCAGCAGCTTCTCCAAACCTTTCAGTTTCCAATCTGTTAGCCTGAACGTCTTGCTGTCTGCTAATTAGCGATTAGCGGCGGACGTCGGCACTAGCTGGAGCCATGAGATTAAACGGACTACCACGTGAGAGCGGGGGGGGGGGGGGGGGGGTGTCAGTAGGAAATGGAGAACCTGCCCATCTTAAACCACAGCCCAAGCACTGGGTCATCTCTGGAAACCAACCAGATACCTCAGATTCTGTGCAAAAAAGCACAAAAGCAGGAGATCCCAAAGCCATGCATGCCCAGGCCTCGGACCGCACATGCTCGCTGCCACAGCCGTGCAGGAAGGGAACACGAGGCCGTGTGTGGAATGCAAAGACCACTTCTCTGCTCGGGCTGCATACCATGGCCACAGGTAGTCTGTGCAATCCGGGCTCTGCACCACTCACCCTGACCTTGAACAGGTCTGCTGGAGGAAACCAAGAAATCACTCGACCTTGCAAAACCGCAGATACCGCACTCCGAGTCACGTGCCAGCCAAAAGACACTCGTGCACCCACGTGTGTAAATCACATATACATTTGCACAGCCAACAACTCCAACCCTTGAATAAAGATTTGCTGCTTGCACATTCACATTAACCCCAAGTTCAGACCGCTCTTACAGTATAATGAGCCTGTAATTACTAAAAACTCAAATCTACCCCCTCCAAGCAATCCCTCAGCTTGCACAAAACTTTTAATTGCAGAAACGGCTTACACTGAGAATGGCCACCTTCCTTTGCAGCTTTGAGCACAAAATAGATCTGTGCATCGCACTGCATGATCATGTAATTAACATCATTATTATTCGTCAGCCGGTCATGGGGGGTTTCCCTTTAAGACCAAGCCTCCCACATCCTCTGCTCACAAGGACGGAAGGTTACAGAGCGGCTGCCTTTGTTTCCTTACCCTCCATACGCTCCGAAAGTGAAGCTTCTTTTCCGGTAGAACATCCTCGCCGGGAGGCAGAAGCGGTCTGGAGAGCCGGGCTGTCTGTACTTAGCAAGTGCCATGGGCCTGGAGTCCCCCCCCCGCCCCCGTCTCTCACCCCCTCCCTCTGCTCCCTCTGCATTACTCCCTCCTTCTTTCTCTCTATCTCACTACCCTCTGTTTTTTTTTGTGTCACTTGTTTTAACTCGCACTGTGTGCGCATGTGCTGTGAGTGTGACCTCCCATGGCTCCCACTGTAACTGGCTCCACCCCAGTCTCCTTTTGGAGGGTGGGGTGGGCTGAGAGTGGGGGGGGGGGCATTTAGCGTTTGGCCCTCTCAGTCGTCTTGGCAACGAAGCAGGTGCATCGCTGTTCCCTGTCAGACAGTGGCCGAAGAGCACAGGGCTGTGTCCTGCCTCATCACAAAATTTCAGAAATTCCCAGCACCTTCCTAAAAGACCTGACTGCTTCCACTTGTGTGGGATTTTTATTCTAAACTGGCACACTTAATAAAGCTGCCACAACAGACCCGAACAATCGCATTAAGACAGGAGATGCAGCTGGGCAGACCAAAGAGTCAAATGCCGAAAGTTTACCGAGAATAAAAAAAGGATTTATGTACAAGGGAGCTACGGTAAGTGTGGAAATCATTATTTAGAAAGTGGGTTATTTGTAGTTTTATGGTCTCCTGACAGAAAAGTCACAGAAGTCCATCAGCAGGTGACTGGATGTGCTGTTTACCTGCTTCACCACACTATCTGCTGTGCAGCGTGTCAGTGGTCTCACTGCAGCCTGCCAGAAATGACTTGAAAGGGTAAAGTAGGAAATCAGAACTCCCGCCCACGCATTTTTGGTCCATCCAATCAGGTGGTGTGACACCCCCACCTCCATGCTGACCTGCGCCTCCTCCGTGGGCTCCTTGGCAACCAGGCCCACAGGACCTCGACAGTTTTCCAGTCATTTGTTACCAGCAAAGTTTACCCACTATTTCAGGCAGCCAACACCCAGGTCCTAAAATGTTCTGCTAGGGGATTTAGATCTTAAACCACACAAGGCAATGAAACATGCATGCACCCACAGAGTAATGAAAACACCACGAACAAAACATAAACGACACCAAACAAAACACCAAAAGTCACAACAGGATGTTGAAGGCACAAGCCACATGCCAAAGGCAGACGTTCTGAAAGACAAAGAGTGTTTCAAAGAAAACCGCTGTGTTGACCACCTGTGCCACAGTCAAAGGCAGCGCCAATGCTGCCTGTGTCAGTAATACCATCTATTTCATTGCCGATATCTGGGACCGGAAAGCACTGGAAGATTTTTTTATGATGAGTTGCTGGGCAGGCCATTATAAACCCACCATAATAGAACGAATGTTATCGTGAGAGCTGCTAACAGTAGATATTTCTGCAGAGCCTCTTTTATTGTTGCAAGGACACGTTCTACCTAAACCATTAATCTGCTCGATAGTAATATTTCCCATTGTAGATTTCTAAATTCCATTAATGAAGAATTAGTCCAGGTGTGTTGAATGTGCTCTCCCTGGCATGACCTATCAATCACTCTTAAACCAGAAAGGCAATATCTTATCATCTCAGAGTAAAAAAATATTTTGAAAACTTGTCAGTGGTGTCACCATGACAGACCTGCCACTGGTTCCCATGTCTCCTTCCCATTCAAAGTTGCTGACATGTACCACTGAAGCTGCTTCCAGCTACATTGGCATTAAGCGGCAGTCAGAAGATCCATTCATCTACAAAGAAGCCCCTTTCTACACCCACAATAGAAACTATTTTTGTACCCTAACTTTGTCATTAAGTTCTTTTTTATCCTGTTCAATACATGTGTCATCAACCATGTTCTTCACCCTACTTTACTGTGACCTCCATTACACTCTTTGAATTTTTTTTTTTTTATTTTTAATACCATGCTGGTCACATATTCTATGCAAAATATTGTAGCTATCGTAAAAGGTGTGTCCCATTACCTTAAGTGGATCATATTCGGGAGGTAAGTCACATCAAAGATTTTTTTATTAGTTTTATTTGATTTGGCCAAAGATGCAAAGAGGTGCCCTGGGTGCAGAGAGGGTGATGTCACACTTTGGGAGGCATGGTGACAGGCGATAACAGAAGTGCCAGTACTTTGCCGTACTCTGTCTGCTAAGGGAGTCCCGTAAAAGTAATTTAACTAATTAGGTGTGAAATGAGTGAATTCCGAGTGGAGAGGGGTGTTTCACAGGTTAACGAGCTTCCGGAAATGTACAGGAAGTCTGCAGAGCAAATGGGAAACGGGAACCTGGGTGGGGGGTCCGATACGAAAACATGTCCTAGAAGAGTGAGATTCAGAAGTCACAATGTAGGGGCATTAAATTTAGTATCCGTACCTAAACTGAATTTAATCCGCAAACCCACCCATTCCCCCAAAGAACCACCCCAGGGGACAGTGCACCTTGGCTTTGTGTTGCTGATGGTATTTGGACCTCAAGGAAGCATACTTGAGTACCCTGATATAGGACATTAAACCATCCAATCAGGCAGCATTGCTTGCAAGAGCCTACAAACGTGAATAAATCCATGAGAATTCAGGCATCACAACTCATCATAACTCGGATATATCTGTCTAGACCGTGGTGCATTACCAGCGGAAAAATTCATGGAGTCATCCTGTATATGAGATGTCAAGGTTTCGCTGTCTGACCTCTGATTATTAATGCTCCGTGCTTCACTGTGTAGTCTGAAGAGGCTTTTAACTGCACACCCCCCTTGTAGGGAGGGTGGTGTGCTGTCAGCCTAAAAAAGGAAGGCTGCCCTGAGGTAATTAGCTGTGAGTCCCCCGGCGGGGGTATTCCTACAAGGGCAGGTCGGCCTTGATGTCATCGGCAAAGGAGATAGAGACGCTGAGAAGAGCCATTTGTTCTTTACGAGGTTCTCTAAGCCAGAAAAATGCATTTCAACAACCAGGCCTAGAAACCAAGGTCACACGGTGGCCCCCACCGAGCCCCCACGCCCCTCCATCACAGAGGTCACACTAACCTCTCTAACTTCATCATACACCCCCGACCCCGATGCCACACTATTCCTGGCTCCTGCAGCCTTCACCCCAAACCATTAAGTCATGGCTGATTCACCATCCATGAGAAGACAACCGGACATCTGCGGAAGCACTGAATTGTGACGTAGAGGGAGAGCAAGAGCCAAAAAAGAAGACCTCAGTCTTGCTTGGATTATCACTGGACAGGCAGCAGTAGAAGCAGAGCCACAAACGGGTGCTAAAAGGATATATTAAGCGCCGCCTGAGATTTTAACATGCAGTACATGTAGCAAGCAGACACAGCACAACCTGGCACTCAACCTATTTCTGCTTTGACTCTCATTTAAATACACTTTAAACCTGGATTCCACACATATACAAGGATAATATTCTCTGTTCTTCCGCATAAAATGAACTACAATAATAGTTAATGGTCTCTGAGACATTCAGATTAGATACACAGAAAAGATAGAGGGTGTTCAGTACCACAGCACCCCCTGCTGGCCATTAGAGAAAGCGTGGTGCTCCCGTAGCGCTGGTCAGTTTCTGTCCACAGGAAATGTCATTTTAACTTAACGATTTTTTAAAAAACTAATTTCTCCCCTCTTCCGAAAGCCGAGAAATAAACAGATTAATTTTCATCCGAGGCCAGAGAAAATGATGCCGACTTAATTTAGGCTGGAGTCCAAATGAAAGAGCCTCTCATTTTCACAGTGTATAATTTTAATTACATTTTAATTAAAATACTGGCAAAGCTCCACTAAAAAGTAAAAAATAGAATTAACAACAATGGCAGTGGAATATAGAAATAGATTAATACTCAGAAAAAAATATTTCTGACATTTATCCTGCCCGTTCTTTGTTTTACCCTAAAATGTTTAAAATCCTTTTGTTTTTTTTTCCTTCTGCCTGCTAGGGATAAGCCTAAATTTTTCGGTTCACAGTGAACGTTTCAAACCAAAGGGCATACAAAATGAGTGGATAAAATCAAACACTACATTACACACTAAGATCAAACCTATCCAGTCTTCATTTCTCCCTCCCACCATCCCTGGAGGGGATGTCAGATCTCAGATTTTAGATCTGTCAGATGTCTTCTGTCAGATCTAAAAATCATAAGAGCTTGGACATACCCAAGGAGTTTTTTTTCTCCTTAGGCAACCAATCAAATAATTTAAATTAATAAAAATAATCTTTGAATGCTACATAACACCGAAGTGAGGCAGCAGACAGTGTGGAGGATTTCTAACAGACCAAAAGGCAAGTGTCATGACCTGCTCGTATGATCCTCGTGTGTGCCACGCCCCCTTATTAACCACGGGTGCTACCTTGATTGTAACCAGCTGTTTTCTGTCAGTTTGAGTAGTCCTGTGTATTTAGTTCATGTTCAAGTCTGTTTCCCCAGTTCGGTCATTGACGTTATTTTATCGTGTTGTGCTCTATCCATAATAAAACCCCATTTTTGGATTTCCATGTGCCCGATCGTAGTTTCCCCACTCCCTGCTCACTTGCCCTGCACATAGTTATGACAGAATGACCGGACTCCACAAGAAGACGTCTCAGCAAATCGAAGCTGAATATGGCGATCTCATTAGCGAGGCAGTGTACTGGCTTCAACAGCCAGAGGTCCGGGAGGACCCCGCAGCTGGCGCCCTGGTGATCCATACGGGGTACGTCCTGCGGGGGATTAAGGACTAAGGACGCCTTCCGCACTGAGGAGGTTCGGCTGAATCTGCAGCAGCTGAAGAATAAAGTAGCGGAGGCGATAATGCGGCAAGTGGCCCTGGACAGCGGAATACCTCATGGTCTGTTGCTGGAGCCCCCAGAGTTGCCCTCAACTCCGCCAAAAGAAGCAGGGAAAAATAAGTGGAAAAGCCGGAGACGTAAGGAGAAGCCAGAAGAAGAACCGGTGATCTTCTTAGGGCCCGTCTCCCTCTCCGCTGTCTCCTCTGCTGCATAATGGCCTCTCCCGATCCTGAACTCAGCGGTGTTCACGATGGAAACCACGTCCCTGCAGCCACCCGACACTCATTTGCCTACAGCCATCACCGCTTGGTAGATACATGAGCGTGCACCTGACGCCGCCGCTACACTGCCAGTATCAGCAGCATACCCTTTTTCTGGGACTCGTCTGGCTCTTAAAGGGGCAGGTCAGTGTGGGACGCCATCCCATGGATCCCCAAGGTCCTTAAAGGGGCAATGCCTGCTGCCAAGGCGCAAACCCCAGCCATGCCGGTGGCTGATGCAACGCCCCCGTGGTTCCTGTGCCGGCGGTTCCTGCAGCACCTCCGCCGCTGCCCAAGGTCCCTGCGCCTCCACTGCCACCCGAGGTTCCTGCGCCTTCGCTGCCACCCAAGGTCCCTGTGCCTCCGCCACTGCCCGATGCTCTGCTCCCCACTGTACTTGACCTGCCCGCGCCTGATGTTCTGTCTCCTGCTGTGTCACCTGTCCCTACTCTGCTGCTTCCGCCTGCTGCTCTGCCCAAGGTCCTGGTGCCGCCTCTGCCTGTCGATGCTGCGCCTGAGGCCCCGGATCCGCCTGCTCCTGCTGCTGTGCCCGAGACCCCGGCTCCGCCCCCGCCTGACGCCCCGGCTCCACCCAAGGTTCCTCTGCTTCCGCTTCCTGCTCCACCTCCCTAATGGGCTCGGCTTGGCTGTCACCTGTGAGTCCCCCTCCGATGGCTCATCGGATGTCTTTGGGCCCATCTACGGGTATCCCCGCTTTGACTCCTCGGTTGCCTGCGGGTCCCCCTTCTTCATCTCGTCGGTCAGCTGCGCCTTCACCAACTGTGGCTGGACCATCACCTATCATGGCTTCGCCTTGTCTCCTCGTTTGCGCCGAGGTCTCCATCAGCTTCCTCCTCGCCTCCCCTGGTGCCCCCTCCGACTTCCTCCTCGCCTCTTCTGCCTGTCCCTCCCCTCCTGCTCCAGCCTCGTGGTCACCTGCTACCCCTGCGGCTACCGCTTTCCGCCCAGTGGGGCTCCCTCGGGCTCCCCGTTATTACCCGTCCTTTCCTTTTCAGCCTCTTGTGTCTGCTCCTCATCCCTCTGTGCCTCCTATGTTCACTTCTGGCACTTTCGTTCCTTCTGTTGGTGTTTCCCGTGGCTACTTTCCTAGTGCATTTGTGCCTGTTTGCGTTCCCTGTAGTCTGTCAGTGGTTCTCTGGCCTGTTGTCTCTGTGCCAGTTTAGTATGTTTATCCTGTTCCCATTCCTTCATTGATGGTTTTTGCTTTTGTCTTCCAGATCCCATGTCCCCGGTCCCGTCTCATCCCGCCCAGAGTGCATGCCTTTGGGGGGGGGGGGGGGGGAGTTCTGTTATGACCTGCTTATATGATCCTCGTGCGTGCCACGCCCCCTTATTAACCACATGTGCTACCCCGATTGTAAGCAGCTGTGTTCTGTCAGTTTGAGTAGTCCGGTGTATTTAGTCCGTGTTCAAGTCTGTTTCCCTAGTCCGGTCATTGACATTGTTTAATCGTGTTGTGCTCTATCCTTAGCAAAACCACAGTTTTCGGATTTCTGTGTGCCCGATCCTGATTTCCCCACTCCCGGCTCGCTCGCCCTGCATAGCAAGTGCCAGGAGTGAAGCAGCAGCCAGCGTTTGGGGATTTGTAACAGAACTAAAAGCAAGCGCCAGAAACGAGGCAGCAGCCGGTGTGGGGGATTTCCTACAGACCAAAAGGCGAGTGCCGGGACTCAGGCAGCAGCCAGTGTGGAGAATTTCTAACAAACCAAAAGGCGAGTGCCGGGACTGAGGCAGCAGCCAGTGTGGGGAATTTCTAACAGAGTAAAAGGCAAGTGTCAGGAGCGAGGCAGCAGGCAGTGTGGGGAATTTCTAACAGAGCAAAAGGCGAGTGCCGGGACTGAGGCAGCAGCCAGTGTGGGGGATTTCTAACAGACCAAAAGGCGAGTGCCGGGACTGAGGCAGCAGCCGTTGTGGGGGATTTCTAACAGACCAAAAGGCGAGTGCCGGGACTGAGGCAGCAGCCGGTGTGGGGGATTTCTAACAGATCAAAAGGCGAGTGCCGGGACTGAGGCAGCAGCCGGTGTGGGGGATTTCTAACAGACCAAAAGGCGAGTGCCGGGACTGAGGCAGCAGCCGGTGTGGGGGATTTCTAACAGACCAAAAGGAGAGTGCCGGGACTGAGGCAGTAGCCGGTGTGGGGGATTTCTAACAGACCAAAAGGCGAGTGCCGGGAGCGAGGCAGCAGGCGGTGTGGGGGATTTCTAACAGACCAGAAGGCGAGTGCCGGGACTGAGGCAGCAGCCGGTGTGGGGGATTTCTAACAGACCAAAAGGCGAGTGCCAGGAGCGAGGCAGCAGGCGGTGTGGGGGATTTCTAACAGACCAAAAGGCGAGTGCCAGGACTGAGGCAGCAGCCGGTGTGGGGGATTTCTAACAGACCAGAAGGCGAGTGCCGGGACTGAGGCAGCAGCCGGTGTGGGGCATTTCTAACAGACTAAAAAGCGAGTGCTGGGACTCAGGCAGCAGCCAGTGTGGAGAATTTCTAACAAACCAAAAGGCGAGTGCCGGGACTGAGGCAGCAGCCAGTGTGGGGAATTTCTAACAGAGTAAAAGGCAAGTGTCAGGAGCGAGGCAGCAGGCAGTGTGGGGAATTTCCAACAGAGCAAAAGGCGAGTGCCGGGACTGAGGCAGCAGCCGGTGTGGGGGATTTCTAACAGACCAAAAGGCGAGTGCCGGGACTGAGGCAGCAGCCGGTGTGGGGGATTTCTAACAGACCAAAAGGCGAGTGCCGGGACTGAGGCAGCAGCCGGTGTGGGGGATTTCTAACAGACCAAAAGGCGAGTGCCGGGACTGAGGCAGCAGCCGGTGTGGGGGATTTCTAACAGACCAAAAGGCGAGTGCCGGGACTGAGGCAGCAGCTGGTGTGGGGGATTTCTAACAGACCAAAAGGCGAGTGCCGGGAGCGAGGCAGCAGGCAGTGTGGGGGATTTCTAACAGACCAGAAGGCGAGTGCCAGGACTGAGGCAGCAGCCGGTGTGGGGCATTTCTAACAGACTAAAAAGCGAGTGCTGGGACTCAGGCAGCAGCCGGTGTGGGGCATTTCTAACAGACTAAAAAGCGAGTGCCGGGACAGGCAGCAGGCAGTGTGGGGGATTTCTAACAGACCAAAAGGCGAGTGCCGGGAGCGAGGCAGCAGCCGGTGTGGGGGATTTCTAACAGACCAAAAGGCGAGTGCCGGGAGCGAGGCAGCAGGCAGTGTGGGGGATTTCTAACAGAGCAGAAGGCGAGTGCCGGGACTGAGGCAGCAGCCGGTGTGGGGGATTTCTAACAGACTAAAAAGCGAGTGCTGGGACTGAGGCAGCAGCCAGTGTGGGGGATTTCTAACAGAGCAAAAGGCGAGTGCCGGGACTGAGGCAGCAGCCGGTGTGGGGGATTTCTAACAGACTAAAAAGCGAGTGCTGGGACTGAGGCAGCAGCCAGTGTGGGGGATTTCTAACAGAGCAAAAGGCGAGTGCCGGGACTCAGGCAGCAGCCAGTGTGGGGGATTTCTAACAGACCAAAAGGCGAGTGCCGGGACTGAGGCAGCAGCCGGTGTGGGGGATTTCTAACAGACCAGAAGGCGAGTGCCGGGACTGAGGCAGCAGCCGGTGTGGGGGATTTCTAACAGACTAAAAAGCGAGTGCTGGGACTGAGGCAGCAGCCAGTGTGGGGGATTTCTAACAGAGCAAAAGGCGAGTGCCGGGACTGAGGCAGCAGTCGGTGTGGGGGATTTTCTACAGACTAAAAGGCGAGTGCCGGGAGCGAGGCAGCAGCCAGCTCATGGCTCCAGGGAGAAGAGAGGCGCCAGACAGGCGGTCAAAGCGGCTTCATCTCAGCGAGATGTGTCTATGGCACGGCTTAAGACATTCCTCCTGCAAAGCAAGCTGCCTTCCCCTTAAAGGACACTTACAGCTGCTCTCCAGCACTAATCCCAGGGAAAGTGGGCTCTCCTCCATGCTGCAGATACAATAAAAATGTTTTTTTTTTTCTCAATTATTCACATATTTTCCCAAGTGTAACAAAATATAAAATTAATGAAACTTTGTGTGCGCCCAATGTCATGACAGTTCAAAGTAAATGGCAGAAATTTGACCACTTTTGATCTAGATTCAAATCGTCAGACACAAGCAGGTCCTTAATAATTTGCCAACCAAATTATGAGGTGCTTCCATCACTGACCCCATGCAGTACAGTTTTTGTCACACATTATATTACAAAATATATGTAGCATTCTTCACATTTATTTTGGAAAATGCATTATAGTTTGTGGTTATTTTTGCTATTCATATGCTTTCCAAACTACGCCGCTACCAAATGTTATGCCCATAATCAACCACAGCAACAATAATTTTAAGACACAGCCTGACAAAACCCCTGTAAAAACATGGTAATTTAACCACAGCAGAAAAGAAGAAAGATAATGTGCTGTGCGTCACTGGGGGAGTTAGTATGAGGCTTTGCGTTCCCAGCAACCTTAACATGAACTATATTGTAAATATCAAGGGGACAGTGTTACCAAGAGTCTGCAATGCACGTAATTACCAAGGTGGGGGGGGGGGGGGGGCAGACCCAAAGCCTCAGGCACAGTGCTTATTAAAAAAATTACTGTGCTTTTTAACAGCAGCATATTTATTAAAGTGAGGCAAGATTTTAATTATGTGAATGCTAGAGTCTTCATCCCTGATACTGGAGAGTGGAACGGGAGCCTGGTGATCCTTCTAGAACATTCCATAGATTTTGGAACCTTCAGCCTTCAGGACTGTGGTCAGTGCTCCCCCCCCCCACCCCCAACCAACCAGTCCAGTCCAGTGAGCACAGACGTGGGCACACTTAGCTACTCGGATCGAAGGAATGCACATCCTGAGCCGCACGAAAGAGTCTGCAGGGAGTGATACAAAAACATGAGTAAGACAACAAAGACCATATTGCATGTGAAGGTTTTTGCCATTTTCACAAATGGTGGTATTTTTTATCCAATATAGGGATGCAGGTGAGCTTGGAGTCTATACAGTATCAAGAAGTATGGACCATCACACGGTGCACAGACAAAATGGGCAAATACAGGCACTAATTCATCTAAACCACATGTGTTTGGACCGTGGGAGGAACCCCAAGCGAACATCGGAAGAACATGGGAACTGCACACGTACAGGGACCAGTAATCCATCACACAACCCTGGGGTCAGGAAGCTACAGTGTTGCCACGGTGATACACCATTTTATTTGGGGGGGGGGACAAAAACTCACGCCTTTAAACTGGAAAATCTTCAGCAAACAATCGGGAAAACAGTCCCAGAAATGAGTGTGAAGAAGCACACTGTAACATACAGTGAAGTATAATTTGTGTTAATCGATTTATGTTGTCAGGCCCACCCATTTCCATCCTGTTAAATGGCAGTGCATTAATACCAAGTATTGTTTTCAGTCATTTTTTAAATTGGTTGTGAGAGAATGCCTGGTGATTTACTGCATAGGACTGATGTGATTAATGTGGCTTACTCTGTCCTTAGCAGACTTGTTTCACTGGTAACATTTTTCTATAAAGGGGTTCTTTGTTTGTTTATGCTTTTTGCGATCAGTGGAGGGGCGGGAGACCTTGGGATGAGGATGCTATCATGGCTGGTCTCTGAGGAACATTGCTGTGAAAATATCACTTTAGTGTAAAGAACACCATGTCACCCTGAAAGGTGACCACATCTTTGCTAAGAGAACATGGGGCAAATTCAGAAGAGCCTATTCCAGGAAGCGAAGGGCACAAGGCGGAGAACATCCTGCACGAGATGCCAGCAATTCCTAAAGGAAATAATTACTTCAGTTCTAATCCCTTTCCCTGGTTTAATGGACACAATTTTTAGCTGATTATCTCTACTAATACCTGTCAACATAATTCACCTACAAAGGACAGCAGCGGAATACAATACATGAAAATGTTTTTCTCTTGGATTCAAGAATAAAAATTCATATTTTGACCAATGAAAAAAAATACAAAAGAGAAAATTATTAGAGATAATAAATTACACCAATTAATTCCATGATGTGCCTGTAGCCTAGGGCTCCCCGTGACAGATCTCAAACTGAGCATTAAAGCAGGTGGCAGCCAAGGACAAATCGAGGACGTGCAGAGACACGGGGGCCTTGTACTCGTGCTGACAGCATGTGCAAGGGGGTTAAAATTTTGCGAACAGCTTCACTGCCCTTGTGTTCTTGGCAAAACAAAGGACTGTGCCCCTCACATCAATGGCTTGGACAATTGCCACGGCAACACTCACCGGTGGGCGGGGCAGGTCCCTTTCAGACTCACTGTCCTGTGTAACACCCTGTTTCATCTTCATTTCCTTTCTTGTGTCTTTTTTTTTTTTGGGGGGGGGGGGGGGCATTTGGGGTTACACATAGTTCCCAAAGTAACCAGGGATATTATCACATGTGTCTTATGTTTCCTTTTATGTTTTCAGCCATATTTTGCCCATAGTGTAAGATAACCTGATTGACTATCAGTACGAAAACTTACAATCAGGGAATTATAATGAAAGTGGGCATTTGCAAATTCATACATATAATCTGCCCTTCAGCTTAAGAAAATGAATATAGAACCCCCACCCAAAGAGCCAGATTCACCACCCCACCCCCACAGGCTTTCAGGGGGGAATCAGGTGACTGGGATTATTTGTATTGATTAGTTTTTCGTACTGATTCTGTTCCTCGTTCCCTTCACACACAAATGGCTGCTCTCCATTTCACCTCCCAGGAATCATACATACACGTTGATAGCAGTCTTCTGACCTATAATCTCTTTTTCTCATCTTTTCTCTTCCATCTGGGAATCTAGTCTCTCAACTGTATAGCATCAGCCCAATCTTCCCCTTTCCCAATGTCAAACACAGAAACCAGTTTCCTTTCATGTGGTTCTCCTTGCATTCCTAATCTTGTGCTGTGGATCTGTCTGAATGCAAAACTGATGCCCTAACCTCTCACCCCAAAGTAGTTTTTTTTTTGTTTTGTTTCTGAGTGGAAATGATCCTTGCACGGTTTTCACTGGGCAGTCTCCCATAGGAAAAGCCTCTCTACCCATTAAGGATTTCCACTAGGAAAAGAGGGATAGAGCTGGTGGCATGGAAATGGACTGATAAATAATAGATGCACTTTCTCATCTGTGGATGGGAAAGAGTGGAGTCTCTCTGGCTTCAGGTGGGCAGCAGAAAGCACAAGCGGAGAGCGGGAGTGATGAGCCTGGGCTTTGATTTATTAATGAGGGAAAAAAACAATGAATGAAAAAGGAAGAAAAAAGACACGTCTACCTTTATGTAATCCAACAATGCTTTATTTCCCTGCCTGGTCCGCGAGGACCCCCAGATGGTCCACGTTTTCGCTCCCTCCCAGCACTTGAAGCAAAAACATGGACTGTCTGCAGGTCTCCGAGGACTGGATTTGGAAACACTACCCTAATGTGGAGTCTCTTCCAGCCCTAGGAGAAACGATGGGGCTGGGAAAACTGAGCAGCCCCCAACCAATGAGGGGCTGTGCTCGCAAAGAGAACACGCCGCCGTCTTCCTGAAAAGCATTTCCAGGAAAGCGACCTGTAATTTGAGACGTGTTACGCTGCCCCTGCCAGGCCAACTCAATCGATGGAGAGTAGGCCGGAAGGCTTTCAGACTTCGGAGCAGGTGTGCGGAGACACTGGCAGTACAATAGTCCTGTCTTCAATCTATGTAATAATCCCTTCAGTACCATTCCATCACTCCCTTATTTCCTGTCAGCATTCTAGATTCTATTCAGCCTGAAGTGGGTGACCGATTTAAAGTATTTAAGAAGCACTTTGGTAAGACCCATAAGCTAATGTGTGTCTGTAAGCTTCAAGGTTCAGGATTATTAGGACTGAGAGTCGCCGTTGGTCGTTCTGTTTGGGAGCCGCCTTGAAAAGAAATAAATTCATTATAAGTAATTGAGAAATAGGTTCTAACTTTACAAATTTAATCATCACACTTATATGTTGAAACCTTTATCATTTGTGACTGGACTTAATAACCATCCGGGATCTTGTTAATAATTTGTAACTCCTAAATAAATAATGTGTTTGCAAGTGCTGTGTTGTGGATGGGGCTCACCTGTTAGTGGATGTTTTAAAGAGACAAACTGATGACATAACAAGCAGGATGAAATGCACCAATGCCTATAGCACAAAAGGTGAGGAGCAGGGAACCAGCTGCAACGTGTGCCAAAGATGCATTAATGCTCAGACCATGAGGCAGGAAACAAAGTGTGTATGTAAATATCGATGCTGTTGATGTGTGGCTTAAATTCCATGTTATTCATTATTACGTGGAAACAGACTCTGGCAGATTTTCACTCTGACTCATTAATAGTCAACGTGCCTCGCAGTGCCTCGTGTGGCAGATCAGTCGTCGCGGGAACAGCGAGCGACCCCGATCAGCACCAGGCATAGACAGCGGTCGCTGTGGGAACAGCGAGCGACCCCGATCAGCACCAGGCATGGACAGCGGTCGCTGTGGGAACAGCGAGCGACCCCGATCAGCACCAGGCATGGACAGCGGTCGCTGTGGGAACAGCGAGCGACCCCGATCAGCACCAGGCATGGACAGCGGTCACTGTGGGAAAACTGCCATACGTGAAAGAATCACGGGAAAAAATGCTTATTCTGCACCAGCTGGAGGCACTTGCCGGCAACACCGATTCGGAAGGGAGACAAAAGGGATCTGAAGCCTCCAGAGAACTAAATGTTCAGCGATGCTTCACTGTACAGCCAAAATACACAATTTTATACAATCCCAGTTTTTGGACAGGCAGGTCCCAGGTTATGAATAACATCTGTTGCCTCTGTCTGGCTCTAAGTCGGATTTGTAGATATGTTGGAAAAATAATAACACAGTATATAATGCTAATTATACAGTAATAATAAAATAAACTGCATACGGTGCTGTACTGTGCCTTAAGCTGATGAACCTGCTGAAAGTGCACGATGCTTCTAAAAGCGTCACAAAGTGATGCGTGTGTTTGTTATTACAGACCATTTTAACCCAATTTTTTATATAATAGACTATACGGTATAGCAGTCTGTTTGTAAGTGCAAGTTTCCCTGAGCTGGATTTTCTTAACCCAGGGACTTCCTGTATGTCCCACCGACTCTCTGGAAATAGGAGTCAGTGTATCTCCCCAAAAATGGCCCTGGCTTCATCCTTTGGGCCATGCCATGGGAAGGTCAGAAGTGGATCCCTTTTTCACGTCCGATAAAGACACCACACTAGTGGGTTTCTGCATCCAGCACGTCTGCCTGATCCTTCCGTTCCACTACACTGGTAGAAGATGTGCTTAGCTTGTGAGAGAGATACATACCATGTCATTTCCAATGAGCCATCTCCTTAGACCACAGAGGGGTCCCCCTGACTGATGAAGTGCTGCAACAGCATGTCCAGGTCACCCTGGACCAGGACCAGGAAACCATGTCCAGCCTAGGTGCCATTGCCCAATAGCTGCGTGATGCATGTTCAGGACGAGGCTCTACAGCCTGCTGGACGTTGCCAAGGAGGCATTCACGCTTCCAGATGGCCCATCACCTTCTGCATCTATCAACCTGGGAAAATGGCATGTGAAGCAGCTGTATTATGACAACCTGCTCAAAAGGTTGGTCGAGCCTCATCCTGTGCATAATTAAGCACCACATCTAGACACCTGGGTACTAGATACTGTCTTTGGGGGTTTAAGGAGCACCTGCCACATTCCAATGGATAACAGGTCATCAAGAGTATGCAGTGACCAGCTGGTGGGGTTTTATCAGTGCTTTTTGTTCCAATTCTCCTCCATAGCAGCCATTCACTCAAATATTTTGGGCGTCCCAGAGTGGGAAAAGTGGTTCAGAACTAAAGCATCAAAACATCAAAGATCCCCGGACTTTACCAAACCCTTCCAACTGCAGATTGATGCCACGGAACAGTGCCTAGGAGCTGCCCTGAGCCAAGACCTTAGGGCCTGAGCTAAGAGCATCCAGAACTCTACCTTTCCTATAAATGAATGGCCACCAAACGGAAGTACACTACAACAGAACAGGAAGCCATGGCTATCAAGTGGGCTGTCTAATAGCTCGCCATGGTGATGGACCATGCTCACTGCCGCAGGTGGCCCAGATAAAGGACACAAATGCCTCAATTCAGTGTTTCCTAATCCGGTCCTCAGGGAACCGCATATAGTACATTTGGACTGACTGGCAGGGAACTGAGATGGAGCAAAAACATGGATCCATCTATGGGTCCTCGAGGACCAGGTTAGGAAATGCTGCTTTAATTAATTGATTGATTCCTGAACCTGTAACACTACACCTCTGATATGATGCAGCGATGCACGCCTGCCCACAGCGGCATGGTTAGCTCATCTCAAATGCACAGCCTCTAGCACTCCTCAGGCCCAGTGTGCTTCCTTCCCTCCTAACTGGTCAGGAGAATGTGACTTGGAGGGGGGCTGTGGTAGATCAATGTGGTGAGCAACCCGCCTAACTGGATGGGCACCGTATGGGAGAGCTGCTGCATGAGGAGTAATGCAGGATATACACTCGTACCACACTGAAGCAGGAAATCAGAGATGAATGACAACACTGTCTTGGAACGGATATAATAGGATCTTGAACGCTTCAGGCAGAAGCTCTGCCGTAGAGCCAAACCATGCAATTTCTAAAAAAGAAAAAATGATTTTTGTCTCTCTCACAGACTCTGGAAGAAGAATACTCTAAATAGGACTACCTCCTCTGCCTCTTGTCCTGCCCGGTCCAAAGGAATGCATCACAGGAAAGTGTGCTCACCTAGGGTCACCTCTGCAAAGTCCCTCAACTCTTGTGTGCCCTGCTGTATTGTTTTACCTTCTCTCCCGCCAGTTTTTCACCCTCAAAGACCCCAGGAGATCATTTCTGACCCAAGCATACCTCCCCGATCCTTCCATCCTGCTACGCTCACTCTCAACCAAAAAGACAAACCTCATAGCCTCAAAAATCAGATGAGCAAAATTTAATATCAATAAATAATTAATAAGTAGCAATACCAGGTTTTGAAATGAATGCTGGATGCTTTGCTCCTGTCCAAATATCCTGTGCGAGTAAGCAATTAACACCGTGAAGACCACAAATACCAGAAAAGCTTTGGCTAATTCCAGCGAGGACGGGAGGCAAGAGAGCCTGTCAACGATGCAAGACTGGTTTCATCACTCTTCCTCTACTTATGCCCAGATAGCCCGATCATTTAATGGAGATGTTTAATAAGAGCTATTCAAGGGTTCTCCAAGGACAAGACAGTTATTTGTTCCGTCCTGAGATAAATGCTAAACAGGCTAACCTCGCAGCATGCTGCAATGACAAAATACACCGCATGTTATGCAGTTGGACATGTAACATGTTAGCATAAATGAGAGAGACACTCATGTGACTAACTGAGCCAATCGCTAGCTCATTCCCAGTCGCCCTTGGATCTCTTGGGCCTGCTGACCATGTGGTCCCTCTTTTTTCCTGCAAGCTGCCCCTGGAAATTGATCAACTCACCATACTGGCCAAAAAGTCATTGGCAAAAACCTGTCTCTGTGTCTGTTCTAAAGAGCATAGATCTGCCTCACTGCCACTGGTCTGTTTTCACAGAAAACACAGAATTGACACTTCTATATCAAAGCTACACCAAACCTCATTTTGGGTTAGGGATAGTTATGACAGAACCAACAATCTTCTGAAAAACAAATCTGACCTGATCTATATGTGCCTTTAATAATCCAATTTACTGTCCAGAAAGCAAATAAATAATGTTATTGCATTAACCAAGCCAATGTGGAGTTTTAACCTGAAGGAGAAACATGCAACACAGATGTTTTGAAAGAATGTATTTTTTTATAAGTACAGGAAACCATGTGTTGTAAGCCAGTGTAAAGCTGAGGACTCGGACAAAAGCTACGATGACAGAATTGTTCATGAGACAATAGTCTCAAGCTAAGAAATATATAGAACTGACCTGAGCATCGGTAATTTATTGAGAAACGCAGAGAAGCAAGCAGCTTCCTTTCATTAGGTCACGGGCAGCATACAAATTGCTAACAGACATCTATACTACTAGTTCCATGACCCACTATGAATTCTACCATTTTTCTCACGTGAAGGCAAGTTGAAAACAGCTCTGCATCTAAAAGTGCATGTATCCTGCTAATGAGTATAGACCCATCGGCCTAAAAGATGATTTAAAACAAGTGAGTTGGACAAGCAAGCTTTAGACACTG
This sequence comes from Brienomyrus brachyistius, assembly GCF_023856365.1. Taxonomy (NCBI): domain Eukaryota; kingdom Metazoa; phylum Chordata; class Actinopteri; order Osteoglossiformes; family Mormyridae; genus Brienomyrus; species Brienomyrus brachyistius. The sequence continues at coordinate 20,964,267 of NC_064540.1, forward strand.
TGAGAGTCATGGTTTTTGACTTCTCCAATGCTTTCAACACTATTCAGCCTGCACTACTGAGAGGGAAGCTGGAGGGAGCCGGTGTAGACAAGCAGCTGACTGCATGGACCATCGACTACCTAACCAACAGACCGCAGTATGTGAGGCTCCACAACTGTGTGTCCGAGACGGTAATCTGCAGCACTGGCGCGCCGCAGGGCACGGTTCTCTCACCCTTCCTGTTCAGCATGTACACTTCTGACTTCCATTATAATTCAGACCAGTGCCACCTACAAAAGTTCTCGGATGATACAGCCATCATCGGATGCGTATCAGACAGGAACGATCAGGAATACAGGGGGGTCATCAGTGACTTTGTCGGCTGGTGTGAGACCAATGCTCTCCAAATCAACGCCAGCAAGACGATGGAGATGGTCATTGATTTTAGGAGGAAGGCACCCCCTCCAACACCGGTGAGCATCCAGGGAAAAGTCATTGAGATAGTGGACTCTTACAAGTACCTGGGTGTTCACATCAACAATAAACTGAACTGGACTACAAATACTGACGTCCTGTATAAGAAGGGCCAGAGTCGACTCTACCTGTTGAGGAGACTGAGGTCCTTCGGAGTGTGCAGGACCCTGTTAAGGACATTCTACGACTCTGTGGTGGCATCCGCCCTTTTCTGTGCAGTGGCCTGCTGGGGGAGCGGGTGCATGGAAGGGACAGAAGCAGAATTGACAAACTGGTGCGGAGGTCAAGCTCTGTGCTGGGATGCCCTTTGGAGACTGTGCAGGTGGTTGAGAGGAGGATGTTAGCGAAGCTGACATCCATCATGAATAACCCACATCACCCCCTGCATGAGACTGTGAGTGCGCTGAGCAGCTCCTTCAGTCAGAGACTGATACACCCTCGCTGCAGGAAGGAGCGCTTTCGCAGATCATTCATCCCGACAGCAGTTAGACTCTATAACACATCATGATGTCATGAGTCACCCAGATACTACCTCTAAGGTCACCATTACTTACCACTTCATACATAACGCACCTTATAGAGGTATGGGCATGTGCATGTATATGTGTATGTATATGGTTCTGCATCTACAGTTTACGTATATGTAGAGGCATATCTGTATATAATGTATGGATGTATGTATGTATGGATGTATGTGCATTGCACGGGTGTATATATGTACATGCCAATACCCAGCACTACCTGAATAGTAAATTGTAGCTATAGTAGTTAAATAGTTGATATTTATTATTACTTGCATTTTTCCACAACCCACTATCCATATTTCATACTGTGTATGGGTGTACATAGGCACTACTATTGTATTAGTGTTTTATCTTATTTTATATTATTTTTATTTTTGTATTCTTATTCTTGCATTTTTTATATTCTCCACTCTTGTAACTCTTTCTTGCTATCTGTCTGGAGCTGTGATAACACACAAATTTCCCCACTGTGGGATCAATAAAGTCCTATCTTATCTTATCTTATCTTATCTTATCTTATCTTATCTTATCTTATCTTATCTTATCTTAGGTGCCACTTTAGAGCTCAACGGCATGCATCACTAATTATTGCATAAGAAATGTTATATCAGAAATAGAAGGAGACAGATGCGTCCCGCAGAGTGATCTTTTCATCCTAGTATACTTTACAAGATGGGATATTTGAGTGATGACTTAATAATCAGGTCCCTAAGGTAACAGCTCTGATTAGGGGAAAAAGTCTAATTAGCTGACAAGAGAGAGCGCCACCTTGAATGGAGGCCCTGGTACCAATGGGCTCTAGAGAAGCCGGACGGGATCATAGCTGGCGATATGCTGCAAGGCGTGATGCTGAGCCAGAAATACTCTCCTTTCCCGAACGCAGCCCTTAAAATATAATTAGTGTCCCGCAGCTGTCCTGCCTCTCATCTCCTCTCACACCCACCGATCATACCATTAATGTGCCTTTTCCGCTTCCCATTGATCAATACAGATATGCATCTTTCCCTCTCTTCCCTATTAAACTGAAACCGAGATTTCCTCCTCCTCTTCCTCATCATTCAGTCAACAGATGTTCTGTCCATGGTCGGAGCTCACAGTGAGCAGCCCTGTCATGCTCACCCTGACCCAAACGCCGTATCTTTTCTTCGTCCTCCATATGACCCCATATCACATGATTGCATGGGTCATTTGGACCCGGGGACCACATACACAGCTGCGTGAGAAAACACCTGCACCAGAAGTACCAGCTGGGAGAATAAGACTCTGCACATGAAACGACTGGCTCACTTTGAAGACCTGCAGCTGGCAGGTAGAACAGGATGTTTAACTCCTCACCATATACCTTACTATCACTACTGAATTGTCATTCATACCACATAGTATGTCATTACATATAATCATACAATCCATTTTCTTTGTATACATCAGGAAACAATGTATCTTTGTATTCAAAGGTAATGCAGATGAAATTCATCATTCATCATAACCGTAACCATAATCACAATTGCTGTATCATCCCACTAAAAGAAAACAAAATTGCCGAAGTGTTGAATGTCGGCGACAGACTGGAGAGCGATCTTTAGATGAAAGGCCCCCGGTCAAAAGCAAAGGTCATTCCTGCGATTTGTAGAAGTCATCAGACTAGACGAAGGGGTCCTTGTCACTATTTCTGAAACCACAGAGCCAAACAGTGGTAGGAGAAAAAAAGAAAAATTAATTATTCGTTTAACAAAGGGTCCAGACAACAGAGAAAATTGCTTTTTTAAGTTTAAAAAGAAAACTGCACTGTGAATAAAAGGCCCACAGTGGGTGTATGAAGAGTCATCTGGAGAGAAAACAGAGCTTGCACTCGCCGGGGGACTCGTAACAATTAATGTCACCGCCTTCCCCGTTTGGCTTTGCAATACCATGTGTGAGGAAGAACTCCACATTCACCAGCACATCTTACAGAAGCACCATTTTCACTGTATTCACCATACACACACCACAGGAGGCTGATGGTGCACTACAGCTGATCCGTTCTATTTGCAGTGGGCATAGGAATTCACGTTTTGGGTGAGCAGATGCCATGTCAGGGAGGGCACTTTGAGCTACTTCAGGTTTTACAAATTACTGTACAACTGAAAGGTTCCTGTGCTTGGCTAAATAGCTCTTCGACTGATTTGTTTCCTTGATAGAAATGATGCAAATGATGTGCAATGTCCTGGAAATCTGTCGTAAGATACCACCACTCTCTAGCCCCGGTCAGTAATATATATGCGGTATCACCATGATATCACCCAAGCACTGGCTGGCCCCCGCCTTTCCAGATGCCCCTTATCTGCCTCCCTGAAATCAATGTCCCTAAGGTGGGATTTCTGACGTTTTATTTATCGTGTTACGTGGGATCCTTCTAGCCTTTCTTACACCCCTCACCTAACTTATAACACCATACTTCACCTAACTTGTGCCATCCTGGTCCTTATAGAAAAATAATCAAAGTCCATCCATCCATCCATTTTCTGCAACCGCTTGATCGATTCAGAGTCACAAGGGGTACAGAGTCTATCCCAGAGGTTACAGGTGCAAGGCAGGGAATAACCCAGGACAGGGCGCCAACCCATCGCAGGGCACACTCGCTCACCATTCACTCACACACGTACACTTAGGCGTACAAGGCAGGGCTAATCAAAGTCAGAATGATAAGATCAGAAGTGGACACCGATTATCTTGTTCTGTGATCTGTTCGGTGGTTGATTTTACTTGACTTGATCTGTAGATACATTTGGGTAGGAGGTATTTTGGAATTTTGTTTTCACTTGACTGTTCTGGCTTATCAATGGAAATTACATAAATATATGAATACACAGGGATAAGCCTAAATTTTTAACTCTCAGAGTGTAATCCTACAAAAAGTGTGAATTCTGAAAGGGATGAAGACTTTCTGTTCCCACTGAAAACCACAGAAAGCCAAATGTCACACTCCAGTTGCTTGACCGTACATAAACCACATAAAACCAAATAGTTTATTGTCACCCTGCGGTTGTTACTTCAGCCCTGAAGTGCTCAAACTATTTAATTTCCCAAGCTTTTCCCAACCCAATAACTTCAGAATTCATTGGCTGGGCAGAATTGTTGGGCCTGACGTCGCATCAGCTTTGGCTGTCTGTGTAACGTGAAGTTTCAGGGATCAAAAAACATTATAGCGATACGCTAAAAAAATAAAAATTATAAGCTACAGTTAAATTACGAATGTGCCCCCTTCGCCCTCTACTGGTAGGTCATGTTAAACATGACCAGTTACACACAGAGATAATTGTCACTGCTCGATGAAAACAGGTTTCTCAGAGGGAAACAAATGTTTGCACTGTGGGTCTCACTGCTCGTTATGGACACCTAGGGCTGACTGGTCATACCCTGGGAATTTATTCAAGCCCAGTACAAGCTGGCAGTGTGCATGCGTGATACTTGGCACTTTCTGAGTTAAATGAGTCTGCTTCCATGCTGGCTGCATCAGGATGTTTTTTGCTGTCAGTGCTCATCCTCAGCATCAGGCGCTATGAGTCACGCACACAGACACCAACCCACACGGATAAAAGTCGGCCCATTCGCAAACTCAAGCCGCATGCACACAACTTTAGCAAAACATATGTGATTATTTTGCTGCACTGCTAGACACTAAATCCATAAAGCACTTATGGTCTCACCTTCAGTGTAATGGAAAGACAGACATCTAAGGAAAATTGAACTCTAACGCACTACTATTCCAAGAAATACCCTCAGTGATATTTTCCTCTTGGACAGCCCCAAAGATTTGTAGCCCCTGGGTAAATCACTCCAAAATTCCATGGAAAGCTTATAGATGAGATAAGAATAGAAGCAAATCCTGCATTAATCCATCCACCCATCTTCCGTAACCAATTACCCAGTAAGGGGTAATGGAGAGCCTGGAACAGAAAGCAAAGTGCACAATGTCAGGATAACCGGGAGAAAATACCAGTCGGTGGTAGAACATATAATTCTTGCACATGTTTTCGGACTGCTGATGGAAACCAGAGAACCAGGTTAGTGGCTCCAAGTAAATTGGCTGCGATAAAAATAGCTGACTCCCCCCCCTGCAAAAAAAAAAAAGACATACCGCCTTTCTCATCTGTAGGGTGATTGCAATCATAATCGTTTTGAGCTTTTTTCCTCCCATGTTAAATGCTCAAAGGTACCTATATTGTGCCTATGGCTGCATAAGTACCCCAAAGGGCTGAATCCTGGTTAACAGAAGCTTTCCCCAGGCGTCTGGCAGCTCTGCCATAATGGACAGGCAGCACTTTATAATAAACTGCCGTAGGCTCTTACAAACGTTTGTGACTTGGCATTTTTACCCAAACAGAGTTCAACCAGGGACTCTCAGCTTTTGGAATTCAGTCAGAAAGACTCAGGGATCTAATGTATCTATCTAATAAAGAACAGAAGGGAAGCTGGATAGTGCAATATCCATCCATCCATCCATCCATCCATCCAGCCATCTTCTACACCCACTTTGTCCTATGCAGGTTTGCAGGGGTATCTCCTGTACCATCCCTAGACTACATCCCGTTCACAGGTATTGGCTTCTGCCTCCTTGATCTCCTACTGGTATTTTCCACAGACCCAACATCTAAAGCTGCTCTCAGAACTGAAAGATCTCCTGCTGGCTCACAGAACCCATGAAAACACTCAGTACTTTTCTTTGATACATCCATCTTCCAGCCACTCATCCTGTACAGGGTCACGATCACCGGAGGGTCTCTCAGAGCCTCAGCACGATGCTGCTTTGCGACATCAGCCCCCCTGATGCAAGAATCCCAGTCTAGATGTGTGTCCTTCAGTCTGTCACTGAAACAATGTCGGGACACCCCCAACAAAAACAATGAAACAAAACAAACCAGCAAGCAAAAAATAATAATAATAATAATAATAAGCCTCATTTATTTACACTGTGAGAATACTTTGGATGTGCAAAAACAAAACAAAGGAAGGGAGAGAATGTCACAGTGGGAGAAAGATCTCGGTCGCACTCCTTAATGGTCGCTCTCACACAATTTGCGAGACACAGGAAGCTCGTCTAGGCTTGTCGATTTTCTTCCAACCTGCACGGGGTCCCTAGGGACAGCCCACTGCAAACCCTTAAGTCAATTTGAGAGCCACCCCCCTCTCCTCTGACCTTGACCTTAACGCTATTAACTGATGTTCACTGTCTCTTGTAGAAAATACAATCAAATAGTGTGTTTCTCTTGACCTGAAATTTCAAACAGATTTCACTCTAAAAGAAAAAAAAAATACTTCAGTGCAACATCATCTTTAATCTAACGTGCACTAAGTTAATAATCATGCATTTGCAGCACATAAGAGACAGAACAAAAGTAACCTAAAACACTAAGTTGTACGCAGTGGGAATAAAACCCAGGCTGAAAACGGCAGCCCCAGACAGGAGGCGAGACGCTATAGTTAACAAAAAGCCAGAGGGTGGACATGGGTGAAAACACAGAGGCGTCAGGCTGCTGCTTGGTACCAGAGATGCATGACAAACTGACTGGGGTGACATGAAGGCAAGGGTAAAGGTTTATTTCAGTGACACTGGGCTATAAAAAACGACCTGGCTGATGGGGGAGAGAAAACAAACACAAACACAAAAAGAAAAGGTCAAGTATGCAGCAACATTTCTACCCGAAGGTGTTTGCTAAGTGCAGATGTGACTCAAATTGTCCCCAAACCCATCATTTGATTTATATGCCCTTTTCAGGAGTAAAATAATGCATTTCCTGGGATGGAGAAATGAACAGCAGGATCCACTGACCCCTAAAATGAGTCCTTTCAAGCCACCTTGAACCCCTATGGAATCTAAGCCTGAGCAGGAAGCCAACTTGACAGGGGGTGATGTACAGTATGTGGAAAGATAGCGCGTTCAGCTTCTGTCTGTATGTATGTCATTAAATCCCCCCCCCCCCCATTTAGCTATGAGATGATCACTAGACGCTCAAAATTATTTCAAAAGCACTTATTTTTCCCTCTGACCGAAAAATCATTCGGCCCTGCCATTTGGTTGAGAGTATGGGGTTGGAAAGGCAGTCAGTGACCCTTTTAAGTACAGCTTCCTACCACCAGCATGACAGAGAGCTGGTGGGACCAAGGGAACACCACTGGGGGCATATCACCTGAACAACACTAACGCAGAACACTAGGTGTCCTCACCATTTTCAGTGCAGCAGTTAGGGCCGATGAATCATTGTTTTGCGCTCTCTGGTCGGGCCCTCAGAATGTACTCAGTCTTGTCTGAGAAAGAGGGAGATTAGCTCAGATGGCTCCAGCTTGCTGTCCCTGGTAAAAGCATAGGATAATTAACCTACGATGACTCTGCTAATACAGAGAGAACACACAGAGTCCATATGCACTTCCACACATTCAAATGCAAAAGCCTCTCCAAACACATTCATGGCCTACTTCAACGTGAAGGTCTTCTGCAGCTAGGCCCTCCATGTCGCGAGATGTACTGAGAGCCAGATCTGGAGCTGTGCTGCCCGCCAACCAGGGGAAGGTTTCATTTGGACAAAGGAACCACTCTTTAGATGCCTCTCATTGACCTTTTTGGTACATAGTTAAATAACTGTTATCTTTGGTCCCATAGCTGGTGTAAGATTTCTGCAAAGTGGAATCTGAGCAGCATCATTATAGAGGGTTGGATACAGCCATGGCTCGGTGATGGAGTTCAGTAGTTGTGTGTTAACATGGCAAACCGATACCACTGGCTAACGGCGTCTTAGCTGATAAAGCTCGACTGGCCTTATTTATCAGACATTTGACATTGACTTGTACATCTCTTTTATCAGGGTCAGTAGGATGGCTTGAAGCGTTTCAGTGCAATGAGGGATTGGGCTTCATTAATGAAAGCCTTTATGCAAAAACCCTGCTGTCTAGTGAAACATATGCAGCTGCCATCACCATGAAAAAGATCATAGTGAGAACTTGTTTCATCCAACAGCACAGCAGGTCAGATTGAACCAGTTTTAAATTGTGTGACAGACAGAAAAGCAATTAACCCCCTAGAGCAGAGCAGAGTAGAGTAGAGCAGTGGTTCTCAACCTTTTTTGGCCTGCAACCAAATTTTTAGCATGCCAGTTCAGTCGTGAATTTTAAATGAAGCATCTGTGGTTTGGTTTCTTGGACTGGTTGAGTGTTTGCTAACTTTGCCTTATTTGTAGACCCAAGGTTTTAAAATACATTTCCAGCTCTGCCTCGCGACCCTTTCAGAACTTTCCACAGGCCAAATTTTGGTCGTGACCCATGGATAGAGTAGAGTAGAGTAGAGTAGAGTAGAGTAGAGTAGAGTAGAGTAGAGTAGAGTAGAGTAGAGTAGAGTAGAGTAGAGTAGGGTACAGTAGAGTAGAGGTCAATGCCAGGAGCTTGGCTGTTAGGCGTAAGGTTGCTCTAGTCTAACATATCGACTCTACTCTTTCCTACTCCCATGTGATGGGAGAAGAAATATCTCCACCTGGTGTCATTGGAATGTAGGCCACTAGGCGTGCCTCAGTCCAGCTGGCTGCAGATGACCAGTCCAAAGATAACAGATGACAGAGCTGCAGATTGTTGGCTGCCTGGTGTTTGACGCATGGCTAATGGATCTGGGTCAAAACTAGGTGGTAAAGTGGCCGGGGAAGAGTGCCATCAGCTATTACAGGCTCATCAGCCAGCCAAGTTTAAAAGCCACATGGCAGGGAAAAATAACTTTTATGGAATTCATTTTTAATGTAATTCTTATAATTATAATTAAGATAATGCCAAGATCTGGCATCATATAACAGGATAATAACAGGACATTGAACAAGCTGACAAGTCTAGGAGGGTACAGATTTTGTACCCTTAATAAACGTCCTTAAACTGTATCGCTCAGGCAAAATAACCAAGCTGTGTAAATAAAATTGCATTTACGTGAAATAAATTACATCAGCAAAGCAACTGAATACAGCAAACCAAGGAACTAAGTCAGGTGACTAGGTTTGCTTGTGTTGATACACTCCATGTGTTCCTTGTTCATATCTGTCAGTACACAGTAATGTGATCTGCACATTACCACCCATCCCCCCCATATCTGTTTAACCTTCCCCTATTACCCCAATAAAATTTTATAATATTGTTCTGTTTCCCCTTTGTCTCGTTGACCCAGCCTTGGTTTTTTCAACCACCTGAAGCAATTCCCCTCATATGTTGTACAACAATACAATAAGAAACTGAAAATAAACGTAACACTGCGTTACTGAAATGGCACTTCTCAACACTTAATGTCATGAACCATGACAGAGGACAGCTTTCAGATTTACTACAGAGAGCTTCCTTAGGAAGCGTGTGATGACGACAACTCTGGAGATGCTTCAGTCCAGACCGCAGCAAGCTTGTCAAACAACATGCATGAATGATATTAATTTTACTGCCCATTAACCAGGAGGGGTCTTAAATGTCATTCATTCAGCAACTGTCTCCCACAGCAACATATACGTAAAATGCACCAAAACCTGACTGACAACAAACAACGGCATTCAAGTTCATTAACACAGCATGTTAGCAATTATTTAACACTAACAAAGTTTCAAGAACAACAGTTTGTTGCTTCATGTGGGAGCAAGAGAGAGAGGCTGAAAATGCGAGCCTTTAGTTTGAGTGGAAATTAAGGAAGAGGTTCACAATTTATGACAGATGTCTGAAACACTTCCAGCAGTGGTAACGGGGGGGTGAGAGGAGAAAGCTCTGGAAGGGTAACTCAGGCAGACAGGGAGGCAGGGTAATTATCCTGTACGTAATGAGGTTAGAGGCTGCCTTTAGCTCAAGCACCCAGCACCGGGGTCTTGATCTGAGGCTTGACTCCATCCTTGTCCAGCATCCAATGGGATTGGGGGGGGGGGGGGGGTGGCAAAAGAAAAATCAGGAGGGGGTGACATGCATCTCTTTGGGGCTGAAAGTCGATCATGAGTGACAACTCTGAGAGATGTGCCTTCACACCAAATTAGCCAGGAGTCAAGTCGCAATATTTAGTTGATGCTTTGACAGTTATGAAAAGTAACATTTTTGTATGGAACTTACATTACTGCTCTTTTCCCATCTCAGTCTCTTTTAGTTTCATAATCCAGCTTCACTTTTAAAAACTTACAATGAAAACAAAGGAGATTATTTCTTCATTTCATATATATTCTTTAACTCTTTCTGTCATAGGTGACAGGGATACAAAACGTTTGGCACACTACAAGAAAACCATGAATGTAGTCATTTAATTACTTACACTGAATTTAAGTATCACAATACAATTCTGTGCTGGGGTCAACACCATGGAGAATCCGGAAGGACACTTTAATCAAAATGCAATTCTGACCACAGTCACGGTATTTAAAAACGTAGCTTGCACAGGTTTTTCCCCTTAATCAGTTTTGCCATGGATGCAAATGAGTCTCGCCTGTGAGAGGTTGATGATCCCTGGTACAGTGTGTTAATTATAGCATTGACTCATTTTCATAACTGCTCATATATTACAGGGTTAAGGAGAGCCTGGGGGGTTTCAGAGGAATCCTAGGGCGAATGGCGGGGGACGGCCCTGACCAGACGCCAGCCCATCACAGCGCACACACACGCACACGCGGACACACACACATGGACACGCACACACAGACACGCACACAGACGGAAATTTAGAGACACTATAATAGCTGATGGCAATTTAGAGTCCAAATAAACTGCATTCAATATTAAAACTCCACACACAGCTTGGGCCAGAAATTAAGCTCTGCAGCTCTGGTGTCCAAAGGGGTATTCACTATATCACCACGACACACAAGATATCACCAAAATAGCAATTACTTCTAAATATTTACATACCGAATACAAAATTTGGTTATTCTGCCTAGTAATCAATCTTCAGATGTATTTAATTTAGTACACAGGAAGCTGCCAAATCCAAATGCATGCTGTACAGATGAATGATTGATAGTGTCGATACATTTTCATTGTGCCGTCAAATCTGTCAGAAATTAATGAGCCCCTCGCCGCCCACCACAGCCGGCTCTGTTCGCATTTCTCTTTTTCTCCAAGGCTGAGAATCGGTTTCCCCTCCAGCGATTCCTGCAGACTGAGCCGCCTTGGAAGCTTTATCCGTTGTTTCGAAGTTGCCGGCTTTGGAAGCCCATTCCTGAATCACATGCAGTTTTAGACTCGCGGGGGAAGAGGTCAGGAAAACCGTTATCTGGAAACCAGCCAAAGCCATTTTTATGTGAAAAAGCTGGAAAATATCACGCCGACCCCTTTGTCCCCATGATAGCTGTTCAGTTCACACTTCCTTCGCACCTACACTTCATGATTACGACATCCTGACTGGGGACATCAACAGCCTTGCCCAAGCCAAAGATGAATGTACACCAAATTAATTATAATTAACCTGTCATCCTAATAATAACAGCACTGACTGGATCATTCACTGTAGCTTAGCATAAAAGGTATGATGGTCAGAATAATTTATAACGACATGATAGGTGTCGGGGGTGGCATGGCGGTGCAGTGGTTAGCACTGTTGCCTCACACCTCTGTGACCCGGGTTTGAGTCTCCGCCTGGGTCACATGTGTGTGGAGTTTGCATGTTCTCCCCATGTCGTCGTGGGGTTTCCTCCGGGTACTCCGGTTTCCCCCCACAGTCCAAAAACATGCAGAGGCTAATTGGAGTTGCTAAATTGCCCGTAGGAGTGCATGTGTGAGTGAATGGTGTATGAGTGTGCCCTGCGATGGGCTGGCCCCCCATCCTGGGTTGTTCCCTGCCTCGTGCCCATTGCTTCCGGGATAGGCTCCGGACCCCCCACGACCCAGTAGGATAAGCGGTTTGGAAAATGGATGGATGGATGGATGGATGATAGGTGTTATAACAACATGACATTGGCCCATTATACTGTTTATACTAAAAATGACAGTAATAGGTCACGATGCCATTTAATTGCATGCGTGTTTAAAGGCACTCAAACCCACTTCTAGATCTGTACAAGCATATATTTACTTCATTAATTAGTGCAGCAGCTGGTCTTAACAATTTCCAATAACACTTTACTTGAGAGGGCACAAGTAACTTAGTAACTCAATTACTACACAAGCACAATCATGAATAAATATCATAACTGTATCAAACGCATGAACCATTATGACTAAATAATGATGAATGAACATGAGATCAGTACATAACTAATTAATACATCCAGACCATGATTTTGTTCCAACCAACCAGTTGAGTACTCTGTGACTGTGACTCCTAATACTCAACTGGCTGGTTATTTGTGCCCCATCAAGTAAAGTGTTGCCCAATTTCTATGGCAAAAATGAGTGACCTGCTTGTGAAGAAGTTGACTCCAGCAGTTATTGTTCATTTGGGTTCCCAGCCCAATGTGAAAGAGCAGCCAGCAGACGGAGATGATTTCACTGCCTCATCTCCCGCAAAGTGGTAACAACGAAAGACGCCAACAAGGCCAACCCTTTCTTTGGCCTCATCATTCGGATTAATTAGTCAAGATTATAAGGCTACCTCAGCTTCAAGTTCAGCACCAGACATTTGAAGTGGACAGTCTATAATCTAGGCTCAGATACCGGCAGCCGTCATTGAACCATTTGTGAAAAGTACCACAGACGACACGGAGCCTTTAAGATGGCAGGACTGCACACGCCATCATGAAATGCCTTGCAAAACAAATGATATGTCATACAATGGAGAGAGCTTCTTTCAAAGATGTGCTTAATATCTGAGAGCCAATATGAGGTACCCCGGCCAACCTTATAAGACAAACTGCACCCAAGCAAGCTTTTGCCCCTCGCCCCCGAAAGTCAGGTTAAGTATGTTGGGGTAATGTTTCCTGCCTGATCCGTAGTCCAAAACATTGAATGGACTCCAGTCTGGTCTCCCAATGGTGCAAATGGTGAAAGCAGAAGTCTGCAGAGTAAGCTGCATTGCATCTGTTTGTTCTAACCTGGCGGCTATTGCTAGGCTAGTTTCAAATGTGTGTTCTACAGTGAAGACTCGCTTCCCTCTGTAAACAAACTTTGAACTGGGCAAGTTCTGACCCCCAGGGCAAGATGATGCATGATACATTGTATCTAACAACTTTGTGTGCAACCTACTGGCTCAGTTATAAACTATGCTCCCATAATGCAATTATGAATGAATCAGTGTTCTGTACAAACATATTGAAGTATTGAACTGTCTGCACCGTTGTTTTTGCTAGAACCTTTGTAAGAGCTAAACATGTTTACATCATCTCTTCATGTATGAAATTAACACACCCTATTTACCAATGAGTCTGCATTTATGCCGGGAGTGTAACAGGTATACCTGCCTAGAGAAGGAACCTCTCCATTGATAAATGATCATCTGCGGACCTCGTTTATCATAACTGTAGCTTTCTTTCTATTGGATTCCTGTTTCTGTAGCAGATGCAGTTGTCTGCGTAACGGTTGCAGTATATATCAGTCCCAATCACATTTGCAATAATATTGATTTTTATCTTAGCCTGACAGTGCACTACCTACCCAGGCTCCAAAATGTCTATTAGGTTAAGTCTGAAATGAAAGTAGGCCAACGTCCATAAAACACGATTGGTATAGACATTGTAAATGTCATCGTACAAGGGGCATCATATGTCATTTCACTGCATGTTCTTTTTAAAATAAGACCTGCTAGGTAATACGTACATGTTCCCAAACATGAAGAGATGGTCTGCAGTACTTCCTCTGTGTATAAGCCATCCTGGAAATCTGATTAGACTCCAGGTTCAAAATAAGACAACCATTAATCATCCTCTCCATAAAAACTGGGCTTTTTAGAGGTGGTATTTAGGGTCAGAATGGTCTTTGCTTGGTTCAGGCACAGGTTTGGTTACCGTTTCTTGCCATGAAAGTGGTACATAGACACAGAGAGACTGAGGAGTTTAAGGGGTGTGTATGTACACATTCCTACAGCAGTTTCACTTGATCTGTCTAACGAGGGAATAATCTCTTCAACAGCAAAAGGCAGGCTATAGAATTCTACATTATTGGAGCAAAAACTGATTTCTTTCTTTTTCTGCTGAGCCTGAATTCCTTGGTTTTCAGAAAGACAGTTTTCTAATGACGATCCCTTTTCAAACATCTCTGCGAGTTTGTGCGCTATTGTTGGTCGGCATACTGGATGGCAGTATGTTTTGATATGCATTTCAGATCTATCATCCAGAGGATCAAATCTTTACTCCTGGTGTACCAGAGGTTACGCTAGACACACAATGTCTCTGGCTTCTTATTTAGCACCGGCAGGGGATCTGAATAGAATACGAAACTGCATTCACTTGGTATGTCAGGGCTCTTCCACACAAGCACACACACACACACACACAGCTCTGAGAACCTGCTAGGCTAATGGGGCAAATCCCACAGAGATTCAGAAGAGGACATGTTACCTGAACTCAAGACAGAGACGTGGCCTGATTCAAATGCCCATAATTCTGCTGGGGAAACTACACCCACTGTGCCCCCGAAGAATAACTATATGCATGGCTGTATTATGGACCGGGCCACTGGGACCAGTGCCCCGTGGGCCTTGGAGTATTAGTGGTCATGAGTGCAAACTAACCATTAGGGCCCCCAGGCCTCTCAGCGTATATCCTGCAAGAATCCAGACCCTTTATGTGGGATGTGCACTGTTCCGGTATGCCCCATACCCCCCCCCCCCCCCCACTCGTGGCAAGGGGCTTCCAAAAGGCCCAGGGGCTTTCAACTGAGCATAAGTTTGATTATAGCCTACAGTGGACGTACACTGTCCCTACCTTCAAGTGTACGAACTACTAAAAAATACCTAGTTGCACTATGCAAATAGTTTCAACGTAACACTAAGTTATAGCGTAAATGCTACACTTCCTGGCTTCTGTACTGCATTATGTGTAATTTAGATTGACATAAGCTAGCTAAGCAAACAAAATGGCTCTCGGTTGAGCAGGTTCATGAAAAAGCTGCCTGCCAATTTGGGGGTTAATAAATCCGTTTTATGACCTCACTTTCATTTTTCCCCATGGTGGCTGGAACGGATGGCTCAAAAATGCAATAAAATGCTTAAAAGTTAGGGACACCGTGCTGGGACAGTAACTCTGCTAAAGCAGGCAGAGGTGCGGTGATAGGCAGGTAAACCAGGTGCCCCCTACAAGTTTGGTAATATATCTCAGTAGTGCAGGTAATTCTTAGGGGAAATTGGGGCACAGAGCAGTGGGGCTTCTCTCCAACTTGACCAGACAAGAAGCTGAATTCTGGATGGCAGGAAGGAGCAGAGAATTTGTGGGCTTCAAGTTGTTAAAGAACACCTTCAAAGTATGAGCTATTTGCTATGCAGACAGACATTTCCTACTGTGCGAATCATCAGGAGCATAACACTGGGAAATGATAGATTACCTCCCTGGCCAAAGCCACAGCGCATTTGCAGTGCAGTGCTTACGCCATCCAATCACTTAAAACTCCTGCATCAACTGACTATTCCCTGCTGATAAAACCAACTTGGCTTGTTCCCCCCCAATGCTGAGGTCACCTTCAGGACCAGTGCCAGGTGACCCAACTCACAGTGATGACATCACCTTGGATCAGAATGTGCCTTTAATTATGCATCAGGGTTACAGGTGTGGTCAGCTTTGTCTCTGAGTAAATCCCTGCTTTACTCCCATTGATGAATATGCTCTTATTACAAAAACAAAACCAATAATAATAACTATGCATTATTGTTTTTATTACTACTGAAATTTTTTTATTATAGGCTGCACAAGGTACATGTTACTCCTGTCCTTGTAACAACCAGAAAAATTAGTCTTGTACTTACAAAAAAAAATTAATGTAACCAAAGACAGGCTCCTGACTCCTTGGAGCAGTGTAACCACAATGAGACTCTGCCCCCCACCACCCACTCACACTGCCAATCAGGCATTTATGACTCCACCCCTTTAGCCAATCAGGCACCTGTGACTCCACCCCCTATGGAAAAAAACATCCCCTGTGACTCTGCCCCCTCTGCAAATCAGGCACCTGTCATTACACCCCTCTTCCAAATGGGCCCAGTGACTCCACCCCTCTGGCAAAAAGGCCCTGTAACTCCACCCCCTCTGTCAAAAAAGCCCTGTGACTCCACCCCCTCTGTCAAAAAGGCCCTGTGACTCCACCCCCTGTTGCAAGCAGATCATATTTCAACAAATTTTCTTCAATCAAAAATTTTTTGGAGGTCCTTCCAGTATTTTCTTAAATTCACATTTTGATGTTTGGAATGTATTTAAAATGCAGTCTTTTGAACAATGCCTGAGTGGTTAATTTCCATGTTAACATGGAAACCCTGGCAACAATAAAACTTGGTTTTTAAGCATCACAAACATTGCAGGAAAATACAAGCGCGATGCTGTTTAATTCCCATGGGCTTAACACAGTGGCTGACAGGTGACATTATATAGATCCAACTTGGCCTAATTTGGAACCCTGGGGAACATTGCAAAGGCAACTGCATGTCATTAGCCTGCTTGTCTGTGAAGGCGCATCACCTTTAATAAGGGATGCGGAGGTATCTGACAGGAAAGTCAACTCCGCTAGATGTGGTCTGTCTTTACCTATGAACTGACCAGCCATCCCAATCGATAGGCTTTCCACTCCCACAAAAATAACAACACAAAATTCTAACCGGGGTGGGACTAACCGGTCATCAGGAATTCCCACTGTTGCACATTAACCATCATTTCTCAAGGCAGTTGCGCTGCCCCCATCACGCTGCCTGGGTCATACATCACTGGGGGGGGGTCCCTGTCTTGTGCCTTTAACAACCCTAGTGGTCTTCACTGCCCTCATTTCAGCTTGACATACGCTGCTAAATTAATCAACCGTGACCCCCTACAGAGAGAATCAAATGAGTACCCCGCCCCCGCAGAAAAAAGGCTTTGGTATCATCGCCTAGACGGTGAGAGATACACACCAGTGGACCTGCACCGTATACAAAAATGGATTAACGATGACGTTGATATCCAGCACACTTCTTAGACGCTTCAGTAAACAGCTGCCAGGCTCTGCTGTACTCTAAAAACTCTCCCATACTTCAACCATCAGTCCTCGAAACCTCCTACTATCCTAATATTTTACCATAGAGCCCCCTTTCGCAGCCTTTAAACCAGGGGTAGGGAACCTGATCCATGGAGAGCCGATGTGGGTGCGGGTTTTTGGGATGGCCTCTCAATCAGCCAATAACAGTGGATTCCAGGGACTGGAGTTGAGAATCGCTGCTTTATTATTGGCTGACTGAGAGGTCATCCCAAAAACCCACACCGGCTCTCCAAGGATCAGGTTCACTACCCCTGCTTTAAACCTTCACTCACCTTGACATCTTCTCTCTCCCTCCCTCTACACACGGACCTGTTAGCATCACAGAGGTCTCCGCCTTCCCTAGTTTGACCGTATACCAGTCGCGTGCTCTCCAGTCATCAGTCTCCCTCTTTCATGCATTTCATTTTTTCACATTTCCCTTTTGTTTCATTTCTCTCTTGCTACAGGAATCGGTTTGAGAAACAACTCAGTGAACATTCGGAGTAAGAAGGAAAAAAATTGCACTGCGTGAAAAGATGCTCCCAGCAGAATACTGGATTTTCTTTGAAACACTTACAGATTACTGAAGGTCATCCCTCTCGTCATCCAAGCTTTTCTCACTTGGCATCGTATTTATAGACACTATCAGCCATTGGTACAAGTAGGAGTATAGGTACATAAGGCGTTTATTAATTAGTTAGTTCTTGCATATCCCATCATGCCCTGCATGAAAAAACACAAGTAAATACAGGGAAATTTATATCGGTGGTCCAAGTGAGCCTTATTCTCAAAGCATGATTTAATTAACCCTAATGAGCGTGAGCAAAATGAAAATGCTGATAATTATCTCACTATAGGAAGCAGCGGGTGAAACACAGATCAGCTCTGGCGAAACCTCACAATCTCTAGTCGACATCATCACTCTGTTGTTGGTTTTGGATGGAGGGCAGTAGCGTACTGTTTCGAGAATGGTCACACATGTGGGATGTAAGAATGGCCTGGGTGTTTCTGGGGAGGGGGCAAGGTCAGTGGGTGAGTCCCTCTAATCAAATGCAATCTGTGGTTATGAAAATGATGCAAATCTATGTTTTGTGAAAAGGAATAAGGGACAGGGATCAATGATGTGGCTCCGGGGTCCCTAGTCGTCTTCATTTTGGGTTAAATAGCAAAATGACTTTTGCTTTTATTTTTGTTTGCTTGACTTGCCCTCCCGTATGCATTCCAAGAACCCCCAAATGATCACCCCCAACCCCAAACACAGACCCCTAGTATCTGTTCTCCGTTTCGAGTTTTCCATAGGGCACTTTTCCGCTTTGCATTCCTGGCTCACCCCTTCCCTGTTCTCTACTGAACATTTCACTTGGAACGTGTTTCAGTCTGGGAACAGCTCCAGAGAGATATTTTTGGCTTTGTAAAAATTATAAAATAGACAAAAATGTCAACCGCCTTTTTTAATATCAGGAACCTGAGCCACCAAGAACATTTCATTCAAGAAAGTGATTTTGTTGTAGACAATGGTTGGTTGGTTGGATGGATGGATGGATAGATGGTTGGATGGATGGATGAGAAAGGAACAGCAGTGGTCAGCTCCTGTGGAAGCCAAAATAATAGCCTGTGGGGAGGAAAGCAACGCTGCAGAAATCCCTCATCCCTCCATCCAAAGCTCAGAGAAACAAGAAGCTTCCACATAGACAAGAAAGGGGGAGAGGGTAGCTGGGGGGTCTCTCAGCTATTTATTAATATCCGAATGCCTTCATCGACATCCACAGGCAAGCCGCGCATGGAAAAACACTGTCCAGCTAGGAGAAAAAACCCCTCCCACCCCCACCATCCAAGAAAGACAGACTTTCAGCAAATGAATAGATTAAACAAGCGACGAAGACCTTGGCCACTGCCACATCTTGCCATCCCACTGAGATAAAAGACTGGGGAGAGTGAATCTCTTAATAAACTCCAAAGGAACGAATGACGGTACAGACTTCTTGGATTATTGAAGATCTCCTGGAGTGTAAAGATTAGCACCACTGTCGGCACATTAGGCAGTGCAGTCACACCGAGGCCCACAGAAACGGGGGGCCCAAGGGGGGGTCAGGGGGCCCCTTCCCGGGAAGGATCAGGAGGCTATTAATCTATTTGGTTAAATAATAATAAAAAAATTGTGTTACACTGCATTAGAAACTGCTGGAAAGCAAACGATATATGTACCCTTTACCTGAAGACATCTGTCTCACTCAGACTGTGAGTTTTTAATGTTTTATGGAATGCCTATTATTGACCCCCATAATCCAAAAACATGCTGAGGCTGACTGGAGTCACCAAATCACATATTGAATCACATACCTGAGAGAATTTCAGTTGGGAAGAAAATCTCAAACAAAGAGCGAAATGCATACATGTATATACCCAAAAATGGCATCATAATCGAGCACAATAGGGACGTCGTTAGGCCTGTTTTAACGGGCTTTAGGACCCCATGTCTACATCAATTAATCATGAGAAATGTAATAATTAATCATATTTTTGCGTTAACAAAAGTAATTGTAAGGGTATGAGGCTTTTTACTCGATTGTTACTTCATTTTCTGTTTAAAAGTGGCTCTGGATTTAAAAGAAACCCCATCATATAGACCTAGTCTTTCGCCCAAGCGGACACCAATTTACACCCCAACGGGAGGCGATGTGCGGTCTGCCTCCGGACACGGGAAAGAATCATAGCGGAATCCCGTGAGCGTCAATGAAATTAACGCCGATCCGTAAATCCGAAGCTTTTCGGGAAAACTGGAGATTGACGACCCTTAGGTGCCGATTTTTACAGTGAAAACAGTCTTACGAGATCAAACATTATGACATCGAGGAAATCCGCAAGGAATCTGTTCGTACACCTGTTCGGTCTGGCTGTAATTTCCAGCTCTTAAGACCCCCCTTAAAAACTTTAATATGGAGCAATATTTTATTTATACCCGCCCGATGTACTCAGAGGCATTTCCATTAACCGTCTAGTTCATGCAATGCGTTTTAAATCACTTTCACTTCAAATAACGAGAAATTACGTTGCTCCTTCAATGATGTTGCCACATCATCAAGTATTAAATCCTCGCAGTGCGAGACAGACGGACAACTTATATAGAGGGATATGAAATATTTACGAGATGGAAGCGTTGATGAAACGTATGTATTTTTAAAGAGCAATTATTTTAATAATGTCTTATTGCTTTCATTACATTAAATATGCAAACTGAAAAACGAGACGCCGGTCGTGCATTTACTGCAACGTGGTACGCTGTATCACAAAGAAATGAGCTAACATGCCTTTTCAGTTTTAAAACAGATGCGACGTTTCTCAGATATAATGGTGTATAATGGAGAAGATAATGAAAGCAACGCAAAAACCAGTGATTCCTGCACCGGTTCGATGGGGAGCAGGTTGATAATATGGGAGTTTGTTCGACTCAGCGATGCGCTTAGTATTGTGTGTATAAATGATTCTCATTTAAACCAACGATATTTATATACATGAAATACCAAGCGCACACTGGCAGTATATGGTGATAATACGCCTCTTTATATGTGTACGAAGCAGCTAAATCCGAAATCCGTTTTTTTCCCCAATTAATTTCTCGTTGCAACTATTTGGTTTGTAAAGGAGATTGTGGGGACTTTTCGGTAGAAAACTGTTCAAAAGTTCGACATCAAGCAATTATCGTTCTGTCGTGGAAATTCACACGATGATCGTAAAGCATATTGGTTCGTGAAACACATGGGTCGGTGATCTTGACGTTTTCAGTCCACTGTCAGGACATGTTTTTAGGATCTTAAACCACCAAAAACGAACAAAATGCTGCGGAACGGAAACATTTAGTTTATTTTCGGTTTGGTCCAGTTACTATGAAACGACACGCTGCGATGCCACTACAACAGATCCGCCTAAGACGGTCGTACAATTATTTGAGTTAAGGCAATATTTACTCAAGCGTAATCGTGCATGCACCTTATTCTTACCTCCAGTATGAAGCAGGAAAGAAGTCCTCAGCCTTGCAGTTAGTGGGGAAACTCCGGAGGATCTGGGCGTTCAGGTGAGAGAAGCTTTCGGAAATCTGGGCAGCGGAGACCTTTATGGGTGCGAAGCGTCCATCGGCGTAAAGCGAAACGGCTCCGATCGAGGCTCAGGAGCATCAGCAAAAAAGCGTCTGCCCCTCCGTGCTCCTGATGCGAGATCTCCGTCCCCCTGCCTTTCTTCAGACGTGCGGAATAGTCAGCTGTCACATGACTTAAAGCGCAGAAGGATCCCTGGAAAGAGAACAGGACTTATTCATAATACAATATGAGATACCCTTGACTGTAATGAGTATATCATTTCTATGTATTGATTCATACTCTACCTAGTTTACTGCAGGTTACTTGTTTCAAATTAAAAATCTATAGGTTTATTGCAATTTCTCACCCTCCTACAGCCCATCGATGTGTGAATTAATTTCATGTTTTACGGGTGGGTTTTGCGCGTTTCTCCCTGTTTTTCCTCCCGGACAGCCAAAAATGAGCGATTATTAAAATGAGGGAATGGACAAATACAGAATTTTTCCTCAAAACAAAGTAACCAAACTCATATAACGCCTTATTCCTCATCCATACAGCCGACGAATTCTTGGTAGTGGCGAGGCAGGAATTAAACTCTCTTCTCGTTATTTAGAAATTCCATTTTGTTATATTATGGATATTCACCCAAACTGTAGTGAGTAGAAAAAGGCGTTATGTCAGTGACCTGGACCAGGGACGTATCCCTGATCTTATACCAGATCTGCACATCTCCACACAAGTCCTGCTAGCAATTTAATAGACGATCTGCACATTTTATATAGCCTATAACCTTAGGCATTTTGCGTTATGTCATTTTTTACTCTGGTTACACCCCAGCAATGTAGCTGTCCTACTGTGTATATAATTCAGTGAATGATAAATTACAGATAACCTTCACTTAATTAAATATCACTATTCCATGGGGAGTGGTGTGTGGTTCCGTCTGTTAGGTCTTTGTGCCTGTGCTCAGAAGGTTACTGGTTCAGATCCTGGGCTCAGCATAATATTCATGTCACTGCCTGGCCGTTGAGCTAGGCCCTTAACCCCCTACCCCCCCCCCCCCCCCAAAAAAAAAAAAAAGGAAAAAATAATAATAATAATAATAATAATAAATGCTCCCTACGTGCCAGATACAAATATAACCTCAAATTTTACTTTCAGCTTTGCTTTCTCTACAAGTACAGCAAAATGGGATATGCGAAAACTAAAGAATTATGATGCGCTCTTACTTGTCCAAATGGCAAATAAAACATAATTTCATAAGCATTTAGAAGATGGATGCATTTTCCTGTCCGATAGGTTTCCTCAGCACTGCCTGATAGCTACATAGAGAAGCCCCCCAGGTGTCAGGGGGTTCAATTAATGCCCAGCTTAGGGGGAAACTGAATCACACACATAACAGTATTTATCTACGACTTGCTTCTGCTGCTGTTACCAGCGTCGCCAGCCCAGTCTCCCTCTCCACTGTAGCCGGTTTGAAATATGGCCCCCACTGGAAAATCCAGGGCCTCCTCCATAAATCCTCCTCACCCCCACATTGCATCCTACAGTTTTCCATATCACTATTGCTTCCGTTTCGATATCCGTGTGTCACCCTACTTTTGCTTTGCTTATTTATTTATCTTGTTTTAAAGCATTTGCTGACAGATAATCGTTATATATCAGCTCGGTTCCTGCGCGGTTTGTGCTGTAGACCAGTTCAGCCGTGCCTGAGCGGCACCTGGTCGTACCGGGGCAGGATCACGTCGTCAGCCTTACTGCCACATCGGGGACACGGATCTCATTCCAGGTACCATATTGTTTTGCTCCTGGGCCAACGTGGTTCTGCTTCCCCGTAGGATGAGGGGGACAGCGCCAGCCCCCACACGCTTTGAAGACGTAGGGTCATGATCGATCCATGTGGTCAGTCTCCTTCCTTTCCTCTCAAGCGGTGCTGGATAGTGGGAGAGCAGTGACATTTACCCCGTCTGCCGTTAGGCATAGCAGGTGGGCTGGGGCGTGTGTCACTTGCCCTGCAAAGCTTACGTCCTGGAGAATAACATCTGACAGCAAAAGGCAGAGTTAGTTTGTGTCTGAAGCCGGAGTGTAGGAGGGGTCTTACATTGGGGGGGATTGATCAAATTTGGCAAGCCAGGGGGATGGGGGATTCTCGGTAAATTGCTGTGAATTTTACATCATCTGCTATCAAAAAGGGTGCTCTCTAAAATTTTCTGCCGGGGGTGTATCCCCCTTGGCCCCGCCCCCCCCTTCATCATGAAGGCTGGGGCTCCTTGACAAAATGTCATCTTGGGCCCCCCCTGCATGATCGATATGGGGCTGGATGCCGCTCCACCCCCCACCTGCGTTGCCACTAGTTTGAAGTTTTTCCAGTAAACCAGAACACAATGTACAAACAGGTATTTAAAATCTAATTTATAGGTAAATTCGTAAAAGAACTATGCAGCCTTGGTAGACTGAATCCTTCTTGGTAGTGAATCTTTTCATTGTAATATTGTTTGAACCTTCTTAATGATGCCACGTTAATTAGCATATCTGCTTACACATTTACCCTATTGCTAATGGCCAGTCGCTGAACGGACTGCATTCAGATTGTCGTGCTGTTTCTCTCCACGCTGCCGGCGCTTCCGCCCCCTTTTCGCCTGCAGGGACTGCTGGCCAACAGCTCAGTTGGTAGCTTCTGACCACTCAAGCAAAGGCCTGGCACACGTGCAGAGTGAAAACATGCCAGCTGGGTGGACAGAAGAGGCTTTTATGCAAATGATTCCTCTCCCTCTGGAATGAAGTGGAAATGTTTTCCTCTCCTGAATGGACACAGGCCCCTCCCACCTTCAGAGGTACCATGCTGACCCTTACAGCAGTGGTTGCTAATTGTCTTCCTTATTGTACTGGGTTTTAGTTTCCCTTAGATCAGTGTTTCCCAATCTGGTCCACGTCTTTGCTTCCTCCGAGCTCCCTGTCAGTCTAAATTTTTGCTCCCTCCTAGTTCCCTCTGGGAGGGAGCCAAAATGTGGACTGTCTGTGAATCCGCAAGGACCGGACTGGAAACCCTGATGATTAGAGAAAGATGGAATGCCTATACACACACTTATAGCTGACGCATATTGGACCTGCAATGGACCAGGGTGGAAAGAGCCAGGCTTCCACGACATATTTTGAGAAGACCACCATGATTCTGTGATGGGTAAAGTACTGTATATGGAAGATGGATGGATGAGGAGAAGATGAGACTGAGGTTGAGATCAATATGTGAACATCCATCACTTCGAACATTAAACCCGCTGGTGCTTCCTGCCTGCCATTTTCCTTTCCCATTTTAAGTAAAACATTTATCAGCACGTGTGCGTGCGATCAAACAGGCAGCAGGAAATAAAATACTACACCAGGCAGTTAACAAACTTCACAGCATCTGTGTTCAGCATATCTCATGGCTGCTTGCAAGGCTGAAATTGGAGTTTAGACACTATGTAGGGCATGAGCACCTGGGTGGTGGAACTGAATTCCAATAGAATCCTAAGGGGAAACTTTATTAAGTGTGATTAATAACCTCCACTGATCCTACACATAGGTGGCCTCCTATGTCCTCACGGAGTCAAGCGTGTCCAACTGAATCTCCAATGTCCTCACAGAGAGCAATTGTTCCTGTTATTTTATTTAGTATTATTTGCAGACCTCATCCTTGTTAGAAGCCTGGTTCAGGCCAGCGCAGCATGAGTATGGAGAGCTCAAGTACTTTATACTAGAGTAATTATGTTAGCTAGAAATTTCCATCCAAAGAAATACAGAATACAGTAGAATTTGCCATAGTGGTGGGGCGGGGGTAATGTTTCTTGAGCATATAATTTATAATTTAGCGTATTTAAGGGCCCCTATAAAGTGCTGGGCCCCATGAATCTGCTTGCTCTCCATGTCCCTCCAACTCCCCTGAAGACAGCAGTGTAAGTGGTTAAAGGAAAAACAGTACGATGGCTTGGTTCCGTGCCCAAGCTCAGTACATTTAACCCTGCCATGCTGTGGCAGGTTAAGTATCCAGTGTGATCGCCAACTGTGCCCGAGCACTTAATGCTGTCAGTGATGCAACTGACACACACATGCGCACCTGTACACTACACACGATCCGGACCCAGAAGGAACAGATCAGGTAGGTTGTACAGATCAGGTAGCAACAAATATGCAAAAAATGGATCGCTTTTGTCTACAGCAAAGGTTGAGGGTTTGTTGGAAATCTGGGCTGAGGCGCGTCTCCTGGAACAACTGGATGCAACACCCAAAATCTATGAGATATTCCATAAAATGTGTAGCATGATAAAATGAGAATCTCTGCATTGCATTCTCGAATAAATCTATAAGAAGGACATCGTGCCCAAAACATTCCAAATGAGCCACAAAATAAGGACATCAATAATGAACTTCATTTTGCTGTGGGATAGCGCTTTTCTTCCTATGTTTTTTTCAACGTAAAAAGTCACATGTTGATGATGAAAGCGTGCTCAGGCCCAGAACGTTAAGCGTAATGCAAGTGCAGACCATTGGGTGAGTGGGGAGGGGGGGCAATCGTGCTCAGGCACGGTACAAGGCAACCGGGCCAAGTGTGAGTACGTCCTAAGAGTCACCATCTATACCTGCTCTTCACCCTCTAAGAGAAACATCGTATCATCTGCTATTTAGCTTCCCTTTTCCCCACCCAGGATGTCTCAGCATATTTTATTAAATTATCTTCATTGGATGAATAACATGTCATTCAGACAGTGTCGCAATATTCCGGCCTAATGGAAGTTTCTAGAAGTGTCGCCCTGTAGCAGTGTCTCAAATTAGCAACCGTATACGAACATTAGATCAGCACTGCGATGGGGTGCAGGTGGTGCGTCTCCCACAGCTAGCCAGTGGGAGGTGCCACTTAAGGAAATTGGACCAAAGCTGCCTGTGAGACTGCCAGTCCTTGCTGAAAGTCATTCCACCACAAGGAGACAGCTGCAGGAGAAAGGTACCGTGGTATGCAATGTCACCCTACTTTAAAATACCCCCCTAAATTACAGTTTTTCCCATATTCTGCAGTGTCTTATATGACTCCCTGCAGCACTATCTCTGCCCTTCTGTTGTATAATGTTGCTGTACTCTTAAATGTCCACAAACCATATAATGTTTTTCCAAAAGTCCCTAGTGTACAATGAACCCCCACCCCACCCCCACCCCCATCGACATCTAAATAGCATTTATTGGCAGACACTTTTGCAGGGGTCACCAACCTTTTTTACAATGAAAATGCTCTGTAGTTGGGGCTCCAATGTCCCGAAAGGGCCATGGTGACAGTCAAAGTCATGGAGTCATTTGTTATGCAAGATTCTCATTAGCTCATGGTCGACCACTGGTCTAACGTGACAGGGTCACATAGTTGACCCTGGAGCGATTGGTCTTCAGGGCACTAGTCAATAGTGCAACAGTGAAATCTCTTTTCCAACCATGGAATTTGAACTGACAATCTTCTGATCGTGGACACAGAGCCCTAAGCCACACAGCAACATACCACCCCATTGTCATCTATAATTCATGTGCTCTCACCCTTGGGGAATCACCTCTCTGCAAAGGATGTCTTACCATTCCTGGAATTGGGTCTTTTACTTAATGCCAGGTTTCCCAGGTTTGTTTTGAGAGAACATCTGACCTTATGTGTCATTGGTTGCCATTCTACTGTAACCCACTTCTTCTCCTGACCTGAATGTGTCCCATAATGCCCTCTTCCATTGTACCTTTGAGAGGATAACTATTGGAATCACCCCAGTAAAGTACTCCTCGGTGTAAATTTGTCAACATAGTACATTGCTTTAGACAAGAACTTCACTGGAGCAAATAAAGAATAAATGGATGGGATGAGGGTCTCCCAATTGAGACTGATGACCCATTTCTGTGAGGAAGCATGTGACCTGAGGGGTAAAGCAGCGAAATTTCTTCACCAGAGACAAAGACGTACATCTCTGTCAATCAGTGACCCAGTCACATACCCTGAAGCTTCAGAATTTTCCCCGGAACGTTCACTGACGTTTTCAAAGCAATGTCTTAGAAGGATGTGGCACTGAACCGTTAAATTCACTTCTTTACGTGCCGCCATCCTTTCCTCTGATGGGCAGTGCTACCAGGCTAATCAAGCACCTTTTTACATTGATCCGGTGGAGCTCCTTTTATTTCCTGGGATTCAGACGTACAATTACACCGATTACATCAGTCACACTTCAGATGAAGGGCCAAGACACTCAAAGTTACTTCACTCTGCTCTCGTCGGTCGAAATCAAAGTGTTCAGTGGAGAGAATCACTTGATGCAAAAAAAGCCTTTAACTGAGTAATGTGGGCATGAGTCATGCATCACGGAGCTGCAACCATTATAACTGCACAGTTCTGCTGCATTGTGTCTTTCCACAGCCGTTGTGCATGATTGGAATTTCCTGTGAGGCAGCAGAGTGGTGAGCTGAGATCCGGATGGCAGGGTTTAAATGGAGAGCCAGGAGCTTGCTGGGTGGATCCTGAAAAGGAGCGGTCCGAGAGCAACTGCGAGCACGGAGCTAGGAATATTTTTATGGGCGGAGCTACATATTATAGTGCAGCCGGAGGTGAGGGTGTGGGCGGAGCTGAGAGCAGCATTGAGGAGTGGGTGTGGGCGGAGCCGTTAGCGGTGTGAGCAGAATGTGAAGCTGGTGCTGGGGTGGAGTAGGGCTGAGGAGGAGACTGTACGGATGGAGGGGTGGGTGGCACTGCAGGATCAGTGAGAAACAAGAGGAAAAAAGAGAAACAAGGGGAGAAAAGAAACTCAGTGACCTACAGCAAGATGCTATTAAACAGGCACCATGTTTTGCTGTATCCGATCCATATATAGATTTTCATGTGCCAGTGTTCCTCAGATACAACATAGACATGAGTTCAAGTACATAACAAGGCAGTTTGGCCAGGGATGGATGATTTTCCATGACGTTACCCTGCTAACTGGGTCATGATCTTCACTAAAAACTGACTAGGAATGGAAGATAGGTGTGCGACTCTGGCTAATAGAAGCATCCCACAGCATAGAATTGCTGGCTTTTATGGAGGGAACCACATCAATCTTATGGAAGGCAGGGCTAGATCCGCTGTACTATAATCCAGTGCTGCCAGGTTACTGGTATCAGACCTGCTGCTTGCAAATGTAAGTTTTTCTAAGGTTCAAAATGAAAAAAGAGAGGGAAATGGCCAATTCACACACATACACAGAGCTTTATTTTTATCATGCCATTTCAAAGTGATTCTCAACGGCATCATGCACTTCATAGAAAAAGTAAACCAAAGATGTTTCGGTAGTGACCTGTAGTCCACATTAATAAAGCGGTTTATTGCAGTTTTTTAAGGGAAGGTCCAGTCGCTTAGAAGATGAATGGAAGAGTCCAAGGATCTTATGACCTGTGTTTACAGGGAGCATAGTAACTCACTCAGCTGATAGCCACACAGAGGGTGATACTTAAAGGGATTCGGACGAGTGCTCTGTCTTGATGAAGACGTCATAAGTAGCTGTTCTCCTGGGATCTGACTGGGTCACGAGCTTTATTAATGATTTGGTTTTGGTAAGTAAAGCTCTGTTTCAGGGGAATGCTCCCCTCTCCATGCCATGCCTTACGGGCAGCGTCTGCGGCAGGGGCTCACGTGGGTACACTCAGAAAAAAAGGTGTACCGTGCCTTTAATAATATATCAAACATCTTCAGCTTCATTCACGCTCTGGGATGTCTGCATGGCGTGTGCATGGTCCCGTCTGTTCTGTCCAGGCATAATCACCAGCTGAGCCTGTGGACGGCTTCATACTGTAGCAGTCACACTTATCGCCACAGGGTGGAAACACGTAATCTTTTTTTTTTTTTTTTTTAACGACAATCGCCAATCTGTGTGGCTCAGCTGCTCTGTTCTTTGCCATATTCTACGTCTTGCCTCAAAAGGAAGCATTATCACTTACTACATAATGGCAGCATGCTGCAAATGAAGATCTGGCTCAGACTGCGGGTGTGCTGACTGTGGGGGCCGCTCCACACAGACAGACCCCTCCCCACCCTCCAGCTCCTTTCAGAGCTTATGATATATCCATATTAAATCGGTTCACCTCCGCACCTCTTCTCAGGAGCCCAGCAGAGATGGGAAGGTTAACATAAAGACAGAGGGATTATAATGGCAGTGTAAACACCCCCCCACACACCACCACCTCTGGGAGATGCTCCAGATATCAGGCATTTTCGTATAAATTATTAGAGATTTCCTCACAGACTGTAAATGGCATGTTCATAGAAAAACAAAACTATTATTTCCTGCCACTCATCGCAGACAGCGCTGGTTTTGTTGCTGCTGGTGTTGAACAAACAATCAAAGGGAATTTTATGGTTTGTTCCATTCGACAACAAAAGGTTGCCGAGTGATCAATATCATGCGCCGTCTAGAATCCAAAATGTTTCCAGTGATAGTCTGTCATCTGAGTTTTGTGTTTCAATTTGACTATCTGACTCCAGTTTTTAATGGAAAAAAAAGGCTGGAAGACATTACTGGCTTCCCTTGCAAACAACCTGAGAACTTCCCCTGTCCATTTTACAGTGAAAACTGCGCCTAGACAGTCAAACCCAGTTTCGTCCACGTCAAAGTCGTGGTTCACCTGTTGTGTATTTGTACTAACTAGCATGAAAAATCACGATTTTAAACACAAAAATCTCTGTCTATAGTGCAAGGAGAAGCCCTGCAGGTCCTGCTTGGAGAATGCAAAGCACCGCTGTGAGGTTTCCTGCTAGAGAGCTGCACAGAAAGGGCAGAGGACGGAAACAATTAACTTGACCGCTTCCCTGTAATTATGGGCGCTAAATATCAATTGCTTTCCGTGAGCATTGCATGGAATAATGAGCAGTAAGAAGAATGTGGTCGGCAAGTTCAAATCACTTCGAAACTGCTTTCAAAGACCCGATTTTATTCCACATGGAAGAAGAAAAAAGAGGAAAAAAGGATGAAATCAGGAAAAAACTCAAGACTCTGTATATTTTTTAATGAACCAGATCCTGAAAGCTGTAAAGTTTTTAAAGTGACAGACAGCTGTTTTGATGTATATTTCATTACAAAATGTTATTTTTACATAATAAATCCAAGCTGGAGGAACTTTCCTCCCTTCGGGTTCAAATTGGCTTCCCTATTTTATGGAGACACACTTTGAATACCAGCCCCTCCCCTTGGGGCCCACAGAAGTACTCAGAAATTGTGTTTGAGTCAGGAATGGGGGGCACAGCCAATATTTCCCACACCACCCATCCTGTGCTGTCTCTCACTACATATGAGCAACATACAGTACATACAATCCACAGCTTCAAAGCCTGCTCTCAGCAACAATGTGGTTTCTGTTACAAAGTGGTGGTTGCTGTCATTCCCACCTACCCAGAATCCTCTCTAGAAAACGCATGACTGATTATTTGACCTGGTGTACAAGAAATTAAGCCCCATATCTTTACATCAGCAAGAGTGACGGATGGCAGGAAAAAGGAAAGATGTCATTCATCTGGGAGTGGAAAGGGAATATATAGGAAAGCGGTAAAATCCTAGATCTCAGAACAGCTAATAAAAACCTCGCTACTAAGCAAAACAGAGAGTGTCAATTCAGCACAGTGCACTCTGATAAAAACCAGCTGATTTTGCTCTGTATAGTTAAACACTCTATAGTTAAACTTGAATAGCATAAATATAGTGGTAAACTGCAAGCTTGTTTACCTTTGTATCTGTCTTAATTTAGTGTAAATTTAGTAACACTTTACTTAAGGCCATGTTTTTAGTAATTTATAAACATTCATAATGCATTATAACGCATTAATAAATCATTATTAATAAGGATATTTATAGTTATGAAAAGGCATAACACATTATAGCCATGTTTATTATGCATTTACTGCCTTATGAAGCTCTCATCTATAATGCACTATAGATACCTTTATACTGCAAGACAAAGCATCTTTAATTCTTATACCGACCATTATAATGCATTATAAAGGTATCTATAGTGCCTTATAGATGAGAGCTTCATAAAGTATTCATAATGCATAATAAACATGGTGCTAAGGTGTTATGCCTTTTTATAAATATCCATATGATAGCCATATTTATAATGCTTTGTAAATGAATTTTTATTTGTTATGAATGTGTTTATAAATGACTAAAAATGTGGCCTTAAGTGAAGTGTTACCTTAAAGTCTTATCATCTGCTAAAAGCTGAATAATAATAATAATAATAATAATAATAATAATAATAATAATAATAATAATCAGAGATGGATAGTTCAGGTCCAGAAATTAAAAGTCCAAACCAAGATTTTGAATCATCTGGATTTTTTTGGACCTGAATTATCCACCTCTAATAATAACAATAATTATAATAATTAATTAATGTAATGGCACCTTTCAGGACACTCAAGGTCACCTCACAAACGAAAAAATACAAACATATCACAGAAATATTTCCTCTAGCATTGGTTCCTGGAGCCTGGAGTCACAATGTCGTGACTTGAGGGATCTCAGTGGGGACACTTGAAGCACACAGCATGAGGCAGGGAACACGCTGGGTGGGATGTCAGTCTCAGCAAGGAGAGACAGAGAATGTATGACATGCCACCAGTGACAGCCTGTGTGCCAGAGGTCCTGCAGACGCTGCCGGACAGCATGAGCCGAGTAAACAAAGGGCTTTTCTTCCTTGAAGTCTGGATATTGAACAGAAATGATGCTGCTTTAAGAAAAGAAAACGCAGCTTTCTGAGAAGATGGACATAAAAGTATCTAAATTCACACAAAGGCAGCTGACCAAAATCCATGGATGCTCTACATCTGGGGGAGCTTTCCCTGATACTGATCTCCTTTAGCATGCTTCTCCCCGAATCTGTGAGGCAGACCCTATGACAAGCATAAAGATCCAATTTGTCAAGTCCAGATGGGTGTTATTACGGCACTGCCTGTAGTCACAGTGATGGTGCTCAACTGTCATGTAAACGATGAAGATCCCAGGTCAAATGGTTCTTCTCTAACCCAAGTGCAGTTATGGAGCTTGCTGCTGACAGTCATGGGTACACAAAAGACACCTTCCCAGAATTATCCAGTACAGTGTCAGAGTACCTGACCCCCCCAGCAATCTCACACTGGCCCCCCACCTGCCATTCTGCACCACAAACATTAAAACCCCCCTTGCACATTTAAAAGTGTACACAGGAGAGCTCTCATCCTCAGTCAAACTTCCTAGACCAAGACATTCTCTAATCCTGGATGGAATGTGGCAGCTAATCCCACCTTCAGAGGTGGATAGTTCAGGTCCAGAAAATAAAAATCCAGACCAAGATTTTGTTTCAACCAATCAGTTGAATATAAAGAGTCACAGTCACAGAGTACTTAGTATGGATTTTTACTTTCTATACCTGAACTACCCACCTCTGCCCACATGGCTGCTTATAGAACCTTTCTGGAGGTCATATCTGGGCAGAGGGAACATTGAATTCATATCCCTCTCACTAGAAGTGTTAGAATGAGGCTTAGGGCTGAAACATGGCTGAAGTGTTTCTTTGCAGCTGTACCAGGGCTGCCAACTCGTGTATCTAGCATGGCGCTCACACTTTCAGACTCTCATGTAGCAGATCTACAGTATATTATTCCATTATAAACCTAAAATTAGCTACATCAAAAGCGTTGGTTTGCAAACCCCATAGACTATTTACAAGGTAATGAAACTCTTACATGCACGTAAATGTGTGTGCAGACTTGTTTCATATTGAAAATCTCATGCCAGCCAGCTGATCAAAGTTGGCATCCCTGCATACATCTCAGTCCATGAATCTCCAGGTCAAAGGTCACAGAGTCCCAGAGTCATGCTCCCATCCACAGCCTTACACATTTTTTTTGGCCCAACATATAAACATCAGTGATGCACAGTCCACCAACAAAGAGTGTCGTCTCATAATTTACATTTATCTGACTTACGTAGAAGGAAGGGTTACAGTTTGTGTGTGCTCCATGGCTCCCACAACCTTTGTGTTGTTAATGTAGTAGTCTACTTGTAGAGCTACAGGAAGCACAATTTATAATGTCAGCTTTGGACCTGGTCACCACAGGTGAGCCTCACGCTACAAATGAGGAAACCTCCCAGGAACCGGGAGCATAAAAGTATTAGGTTAGCAGAAATTAATTCTATTTTGTGAGCCTTATCGGATCAATCTGACCATCAGCAGCAGCCCCTCGCCCAGCGGTGTAGCTCATCTTTCCGTCAGGGGCGACTAAAATGCGACCGCGCGACTCGTGGTATAAACCTCTAAATGTCACTCCAGGAACACATTTTGAAGAATTAAGATTAAATGCCAAATCTTGTAGCTGCATAACAAAATGACAAACGATGGATCTCGCTAATGTGTCGCCTCGCTATCAAGGCTTAGACATCCAATTAAAATGGGCAAAAGCTGCGTTGTTGAGTGTCACATATTTGCTCTGTATGTACTACAAAAACAATCAGAAGCTCCAGTATATTGTAGGATGGAATAAAATTCAGTTTAGCCGCAGGTTGTGGCACCAGACCACGGGAGCTATAATTACCTGCAGTCTGGGCCCTTTTAATTCGTCTGAGTTTCATTCGCTTGGCTTTTCTTTTTATTCTTCTCACTTTCTTCTTTTCCAGGACAGAGAAGCCCTGGGAATTGGGCCCAGGCATGATGCTGTTTGAAGAAGTGGCTTCATCATGAACCCTCTCCCTTAGTCCCAAATGCCTTTACACCAGCGTTTAAGGAACTGGTCCTTAGGGACCCCCCAGACTGGTAAGCAGCTGAATGGGAGCAAAAACGTGGACCGGTGCATGTATGGATAATTATTAATACCTGAGAGGGAGGTGGCGTGTCCCAGGAGGCGGCTCAGGGAGGGTTGAACCCCTGTCCACTGCCTTTGTTATTTTTTGTCTTGTAAGGAGAATGATGACAAGCAAAGAGAGGGACTGTCAGCCCAGATCATTAAGGAACGAGTCTGCAAGGCCACGAACGGCCCAGTGGCATGAGATGACGACACCTTACTCTCCGAGGGACTTATCATTTTAATTTATGTATTGTTTCAGTCGGGGGGAGGGCATTGCTGTAGCTCCATGATTTATGTTACCGCCATCAAACTGCATCAAACTGATTCACGTGATACATTTACTGTTTTTTTTACACTTAGCAAATGCACTTGGGTCTATCTAGATTACTTTCGTGTCCAACGCGCCTCTGAATTTGGTGTTTAATAATGAAACCAGTTTATACATTATACTGTACATACAGTATGATGAACAAAACATGGCTAAAAAAAGATTTGGGGCTTTACTAAAAACAGCTAAGGACATAAGCCTCACTAGCCAACTGATTTTAAAGGCCGGACCGGGGGTGGGGTGGGGGGAGGGGAGGAGGGCACTACTACATGGGTAATGCCAGTAGTGTAGTGGGTTACAAAGTATGATAAGCTGAGTAGGTGAGCGGGGTCCCTCCACATATACATCCCATAATATCATACGCTAATATCCACATGAATGTACACTCTATGCCAGCGGCAACCATAGTATTATCCACATATTTAGTGTATAGAGGTATTTTTATTTTTAAATTGTGATATGCTATTGTCAAAACCTGTTAGTAAGTTTGTATTTATGAGATAAGGATTTAGGAGATTTACTTATAGAGATATACATGTAATTAGATTGTTGTGAGACATACACGCAGGAACGGTATTTTATAAACGTTATATCCTGATATGTGTGCGCTTACATTGTTTCAATCAGGTAATTATGATGTATTCTCGTGTAAACTATGTAAACCAGGGTAAAATAAATCACTCCACAGGAATTAAGGTTTCTGTGAGGGAGATCTGCTAGTGTTTCTGTGAGGGAGACGTGCTAGTGTCTCCCAAAAATTACCATAGGGGGAAACATTAAGGATTAAAAAAAAATGCTGGTGTTTCTATGGCAACATGATTTTGTCAGTCAGGCTGTCAAACTGCAGGGTGTTATAACACACATAGTTTTTATGTGGCGATTTAAACCTACCAATCAGAGAGAAGGATGGGAGCAGTTTATTTTGCTGTGTTGCAGGTTATTACACTGGGAATCGAGTTACATATTAGGAGTTAGGTAATTATGGGATGTGGGTACTTCAGCAGGGATTTGTGTCATCTACAGTAGGGGTATTCTGCTGGAATGTAGGTAGCTTAATGGAATGTGGGTAACTTTACTGAGATTTGTACTATTCCACTATGATATAAATTATACATAATTTATACATATCTTTAAAGAAATCTGCATTTTTTAAAATCCTGCTTTTATCCTGGTCCTGCAGGTAGAACGCTATACTGAGGAGCAGGTTGCTTCCAGGCTCAAAATTCTAAGACAGTAGTACAGAAGAACAAAGTGAAGCAGGAAACACTGGGAATGACTAGAAACCAGCCAGGTAGAGGGCAAAAGCAAGTTTTTAATGGCAGAGATGACCGTTAACTTATCTGACAATTTCTCATGAATCAGAGGATGACATCAAGTGACCTTCAAAAGGAATGGGGAACATTAAGTTCAGGTGTGAAGTGCACTGCTAGGACAGTTCATATCAGGCTGCTAGAAGCAGGACTGAAGTTCTATAAAGCAAGGAAGAAGCCCTTCATTAATGAGAAGCAGGGAAGAGCCAGGCTGCAGTTTAGGTCCTGGCTGCCACCACTGAGTTCGTGTGAGAGGAGTTTGTTCCCGAGCTGACAGGGGCGACACTGTGGACAGTCATTTGACTTCACACCCGCATGTCACAGCATAAGTTCCTGTTAATGATGGTCCCCCTGTCCTACACAAGCAGGATGCTTTGGTCACCATCTAGTGTGGCACTTTTCTGTGTTTCACTTGCTGCCAGTGGCTCTCGGCCGTTCAGTTATAAAGCTGCCAATGTACCTGTTTTAACAGACACTCCAGAGGAAACAATGTAGTAAGTTCTGGCCACATCATTTTGCCTCTTTGTGCTGAGCCCAGTGCCTATTTGGAACAAACACCTGCAAATGTTTCACAAACGTGTGTGATATATTGAATAAACTCATGATTTTATATGGCATGGTTCCACACTCACCCTGCAGAGTGGTCTATTAAATTTGCAAGTAGATTAATACTTCTGACCATACTCCACCCAACCATGTTCCTGTAAAGATGCACTTCGCCCCCTACTAGTGGCAGTGAGAGTGTAGCCTACCCAGGGCAGCACAGGCCACCACAGGACACATGCTCTATGGCCCATTCAGAGACAGTTAGCCAGTTTGCATATGAGGATGTTACGGGAACATCCAGAGGAACTTAACTGAAGCATGGGCAGAACATACACAGGCTGGGAATTGAACCCACAATCCTATGGGCATTAGGCCACAGTCCCACCTCTCACACAATCCTCAGCACATATAACTCAAATAAGGGACCAAGACTCAAAACTACCCTGAGATCACACCATCATTACACTGTACCACACGTCAGTGGGAAAAAAAACAAACGTTCCATCAACATTTGCAAAGGAAAACAAACTGTAATTTCCAGGGATTTACCATCCAGGGCCAACACTTTGGTTCCCACAGGAAAAAGGGCACTTTGGAAAACACTCATAATGGATGCTCTTGTAGTTAAGCTAATACAAACCATGGGTTGAAATATTTTGTAAAAAACCACCGGTTTTCCAGCCTCTGGCTCCAAAGCCAAGGAATAAAATCCCTTCCATACCGCCAGAAGGCCACCACGCAATGCACAGCGGTTTCTACTATTTATTGATGCTGTTTATCTAAGGCAGCTGAAATTTCTACAGCTGTATTTCTGCCAAAGCAGTTCAGGATATGTGCCTTTGCTTAAGGGTCCTACAGCGTCTTCAGGCAGATACTGTAAGCTGTCTGGTCCCGACTGAGGCCAGAGCTGCGGATTCTGTAATTAAGGGCCCAAGTAGTGACTCAAACTGCTGGACTTCCTTCTCCACAGTAGTTTTACTACACTACATGTGACACCTTTGGCTCTTTGCTGTGACCGGAAATCCCTCTCATAGCGACAGCTGTGATCCTGAACGCCAGTAATACCAAGAAATGTTTGCAGTGTACGGCCTGAATATGGACTATGTCTGTACTGAGTAACATTTTAAAATACCACTTGCCAATTCGCTTCTCTGGTTTATATTCTCCTGCCTAAATCAGGTCAGTGCCCCTTCAGAGCTGTTAAATCACGATGCTTTGGTTCAGCGTTCCTGCAGCTCAATAAACGAATGTGCCATTTTATGTAACGCGGACACTCTCTGTATTTTCCGCACGTATGCCGAATAGTGCCCTGAATGCTCCAACATTTCCCACTAAGTGCTCAGGGTGTATAAAAAAAGTTTTAAATAGCTACAATGTTAATAAGTGGCATGTTGGCTCGGTGGGTAGCAGAGTTACATCA
Organism: Brienomyrus brachyistius; assembly: GCF_023856365.1. Taxonomy (NCBI): domain Eukaryota; kingdom Metazoa; phylum Chordata; class Actinopteri; order Osteoglossiformes; family Mormyridae; genus Brienomyrus; species Brienomyrus brachyistius. Next base: position 21,001,848 of record NC_064540.1, read on the forward strand.
CATCTTCAGGGTTGGGTATTCAGATCCCTTTTTTTGCGTGGGTGGTAATATACATAATACATTGTCGGGACCAAATATCCCCACAACGTGATAAAAATCTCTTATTTTGATGTTGTGGGGACCAAAAAGGTGGTCCCCGCAAGGGAAAACAAAATTTTCTAAAAAAAAAAAAAAAAAGAAGGAAAAAAAAATTTTAAATCAAAAACCGAAAAATGCCAAAAATGTATTTTGTTTGGTTACTTATGGTTAAGGTTTGGGCTGGGTTAAGGGTTAAGGTCATAATTGCTGAATTAGGATTTTTTTCCATAGAAATTAATAGACAGTCCCCACAAAGATTTGAAACACATGGTGTTTGTGTGTGCGTCGAGTGTATGTTCTCCCCTGGTTCTGCACGTTCCCCCAGCTAACTGCTGGTTTGCATTTTCATTCATCCCTTCCATTTTTTGTTAAGCGCATCCTCATTCCCATCCCAAAATAAAGTCGCCATTCCATCTTCCCATCCCACGTCACATGATTCCCTCCACCATCCTGCCCAGAACTATTCTTACAAATCCGTAATGCCATTCACAGTGACCTGGTACTACAATATGGCTTTCTCCCAGGGAAGCTATTGCCAAGACCGTGGCAAAACGTAGAGATAGTGAGTGACACAATTAGCGTTTACTTGGCAAGAGGTTGTGCTTCCTAAAGGGGCAGGAAAATATGCGTAACAAGGGGGCTGAGGCTCGAGACGGCAGCGGGAGACGAGCACCAAGGGGGCGAGACATTTAGCGAAACGGTTCAAGTAATCCATACAGCAATCAATGATATGTGAGTGAAGGAGAGGCTTAGATTAATAATCTAATTAGGGAGCTGCCGAGAAAAGCCGTACGCATGACAGCCCTTTCTGGGTAAGACTGCCCACTCCTGGCCTAGACCCCAAGACAGTCAACTTCACTTTCAAAACTATGCACCTAAAGGTAACGACTGTATCCTTTAACCACATAAAAATGTCAAATGCACAAACTTTATCAGGTCTGCACAGAGCTCTGGCCTCAGTTTTGACTCATTTTACTGCACGGTGTCTTTGACTTTTCAAAAAATCTTCATGACCTCACTCAGCTCTGCTATGTATCTGTTCTGAACTATTCATTTAATCTTCAGGTACATAATTAGATGAATTTCAGGTTATGGAGCGGAAATATAGTTAATTTACGGAGGAATGGAGGACACTGAAGAAGAGGTCTGGGAAGCCTATGTTTGAGGGAACACCTGGCTCCAACTCATCATCAGCTGAGGAGCAAGTCAATGAGATCATATAATACTATGGACATGTGACTATGCTGTCCAGAGGCCTGGCATATATGCTCGCATTATTTTCCCTCTGATAAATCAAAACGAACTTGTATCTTGTAGTGGGCAGTGGTTAGGGAAGCACATTTGTAATTTAAAAATTGCTGGTTCCCCAACCAGCAAGGCACCACTGAGGTACCCTGAGTAAGGTACCACCCCCAAGCACTGCTCTCCGGGTGCTGAATTAGCTGCCCGGTCACAATGTCACACATGGGTTAAATGCAGAGAACACATTTCGTTGTTGTGCACTGTGTGCTGTGTTGTGTCAACACTGATCAGTAAATTCTAATTGTGTAATTGCAATTAAATGTGCATACATGCATGATTCTGAGATCCTGCCACAAATAAACATTAAATGTCAATTGTAATGGACCGCATGCTCATATGATAATGCTTTTCTGAATGCTAAATCTGATGATGGCTGCTGTAAATGAAAAGAAGGAAGGAGAGGAATTTTGATCAGTGTGAGGTAGAGGCATGACAGAATGTTGTATTTGCGGCCTAGGCATAGCTACCACAAACAAGGGTAACTGTGTTGAATGGTAACGCATTGCCACAGCAGTAAATTGTCTCAGCTCTACAGAACATACTGTATCCAAAATAAGAGACTCAAAACGAACGAATTCTGACCCAGCCCTTCGAGCCGATATTCATCAATGCCACGTTAGCGTCAAAGATGACTTACGCATTAATAGAATGAAACGACTTTTGATTGACAAAAGCAGCTCCATTAGCAATGTGAGTGCAGTCAGTCGGACGATTACGTTAGTGAAACCAGACATCGCTGCAGTTTTAGTTTTTACATTTGCCTGCTCACCCACAGCCTTAAGAAACGTCATGTAGTGCTTTGCCAGTTTCGTTTTGCCATCTTGCACAGAAGGCACGACAAAGGAATATCCCCGATCTGTCTGCCAGTTCCCTCTGGTGCCTTTGCCTTTTTCCAGAAAGTCAACCGATGTCAGAACCTGTATATGTACAGGTTGTACAGTGTGTCATCGCTCGGCGTCTCTAATAGAGTTTTTCAACCCGGTTATATATATTATTCACAGACTCACACCCATAAATTGACAAATGAGTGGAACAAAAAATTGTGCTGTGGTCTTTTAATTTAATGAAAAAAATGCAATCTGTGGTGAACGACAGAACACATTCTGTACACAGAGACATTTACCGTATGTTCAGGTCTGAAAATCCAAATAATGTTCTGGGTTCACCAAAACCACAATAGTACAAATGCAGCCAAAAATGTGCACACAAATCGAGGGTAGTAAACGTCATACCAGTGCTCTCTGAAAACTCACTTCTCATCCTGTGATTTACACGGTCACTAGCAAGACTACCAGTACACCACATCGCATTCTAATGCCCTGAGGTTATCAATATATGTGGATATATATATATATATATATATATATATATATATATATATATATATATATATATATATATATATATATATATATAAATCTCCATATATATTTTGCGAATGTTTGATGCCTCGTTCATAGTGCAATTAATGACAGTTACATTATAATATTTTCGATCCACGAGAAGAGATGACAAAATGTAATATTTGAAAGAACAAATTTAATTTTCCAAGGCAAATGCACAGTGTTTGGCTTACATAAATAAACGGAAAATCAATAAATCCCACTTAACTGCCGTGTCAAACGCAGCTTGGTGATATGAACTGTTGTCAACTACACAGTCACTTAGCTGTTTTGCTTGCATTTCCCTCCTTTTCCACGGGTGTCGCCTTTTCCCACTTTATCCAAAAATGTTGCGTATGTCTGCTCACAGGTTTATGGTAATATTTCGGCCTTTCCCTTCAAGGTTTTTGGATAAATACCAGATTTTGCATAGGAAGTTGCATACACAATTCTGATCTCTTTTTGTGTGTTAGCAACTTTGATAAATGAGGCTCTAGCAACTGACAAAGGCTCTTATTGGGTGACTTGATGCTTCTCCCCAAGTCCAGAACCAACAGACTTAAAAACTCCTTTGTCTCACACGCCATCAAACTGTTCAACTCCTCACTGAGGGGGAGGAGGAGGAGGGGAAACAGGAGGTCAGAGGAGGACGGGGAGAAACAGGAACAATAAATTGCACCAGACAATCGAACATTCGGACTGTGCAATGGACCACATAACTGTGCAATTTCATGTGCAATACCGCAATATCTATTTACTGATTGATTTACGCTATTATTACTATACCATTATAAACTTCTACTATTATATCATATATGTGCAATTTTTCTCCTGTGCAATATTGCAATAATTGCAATTTGTCCTGTGCAATAACGCAATATCTATTTATATATACACCTTATAGATTATTGGCATATACATATCACAATCTCTATACACACTGTGTCTCTACATAACTGCTGCTAAATCCCTCTATTTCCCTTTTATTGTGAATAGTTTTTCCCTTTCCCCCTCCCTACTCGTATCCTTATCTGTATGTTGGCTCTTACCTTAGTATTTGTATTTTAAATTCCTCCTCTTATATTGTATTTTTTATAACTTGTAATATGCTGGTGTACTGCTGCTGGAAACTAGAATTTCCCAGAGGAACCTTCCCGAGGGATTAATAAAAGTTCCATCTATCTATGTTCTATCTATCTATCTATCTTAGCTAATATATATTTTCCATCCATCTTCCAACCATTTATCTTGCAGGCGGTTACAGGCAAAGGGTGGCTTTGGAGCTGATCCTAGACAGCACAGATCACGAGGCAGGAGAGAACCTTGGGAAAAATTATGCTATAAATGTATTAACTTTTTTTTTCCGATGCTGGACTGCCTTACTGTATGTGTAAAGAAGTACAAGAGGGAATGTTATGTAAAGCTATGGGTAATCTATACTAACTATACTGTGCTGCCGAACGACAGACGGCTGGTGGGCTAATTCGGGAAACCGGCACCCGTGCAGACTCATGGAAAACTTCGCCAGACCATAGACGTGTGGCTTTAAAATAGCCTCTGAGTTATGCAATGTGTGCGTGTGTGACTCCCTCTCCCTGGAACTGTCAGGCTGCCTGTTATACATGCAGTAGAATTTGCTGATATCTCACATAATTTCATTAAAAAAATATCATGTACCCAAAGGAACAGTTTTCCAAAACCAAACACATTTTCACTTGGTGTTTGACCTGGGACTGGGATATAGCGCCCCCACTAGGCTGAAAACCAATCATTCAATCAGCGTCCAGCCAACGAGGCACAGCGAGGTGTGAAAAATGTATGCCTCGTGTTAACAAATGGATGCGGTTGCTCTATGAGCAGGGTAAGGGGAGCCTAAGAGACACAGAGGCTACGAGCTGAGTCCCTGACCCCTTACACTCTTCTTATCTTACCTCAGCTCATGGAGCACTAAGGTCCCAAACCGAGGACCAGCTTCCTCTCCATCTAATACAGACCAAACAGACCAGAAGGCGACAAGGCCTTCAAATGAAAAACATTACCCACTCTGTCAGCGAATGAATCTTTTTCTAATCCCAGATGGCAAATTGGTTTGTCATTTACATTCTGTTACATTCCAGAAAGAAAAAAAATCCAGCTCATATTTGAGCATGAAAAAAAAATTTCAAAGCTCAGATGGAAACATTACCTGTGATACTTCAATCACGTTTCCTCCATGAATTCTCATTAGAGACGAGCTGCTTTGTATTCAAGGGATACAAACTACCCTGAAGCGCCGATTCATTTCACAAAAAGGAAGGCGTGACACTTCTTTCCCATGCAGAGGACCTCCCAGCTTTCATTTACCATTATTTTCCCCTTTAATTGTCCGTTTCGTTAATAGCTCGACAAACGAAACTAAACGTGTGGGTGGTGATGGGATGCACCACCTTTTCCAGCTTTGGTAGGGACGTTCCACTATTAATTTCTGAACGTTATTTTTTTTTTTATTAGATAATCAGATAATCACAGTGTCTTTAACGTCAGTCATTAGGAAGCCTGTGGGGTGGTACCGCAAGTAACTGATTGTCTTGTTTTGCTGACTGAGTAAAAAGTGGTGGAAGGTCATTTTTGCTGGAAAAAACTGGGAATGTGAGAAAAGACCAAAATAAATAATGATGATGAACAAATCGATGAACAAAACAAGAATATGGCACAGGCAACCCCACCCAAAAAACAAAAATACACACAAACAATTATACAAATTAAACGAGTAAGACAATTAATTGCAAACTGCATCTACAATTTAAAGATGTATCCTATTTTATTAGCACTTTATTGTATTATTTTATTTGTAGGACAAATCAAAACAATAATAAATGTGTATTTTTTTTCCATTAGGAGAATCACTGTTACTGAGTCCTTACACTCCTGCCCTTTAAAAGTACTTACCCTCATCTCCCTGATCTGCTTAGAATACAGGAGAATTTTAGATTATCTACTTGTGGTCGATGTCCTGGGGGGCTGGGTGAGCAGACAGACATCACCCCACTGCATGAGGTAAGTCTGGGGTCTTAGGGAGGGGTTGGGGTGGAATGAAGACTTCTGGGTAACTGGAATTCTGCGGTATACTCTACAGCATACAGGCCAAAGTGACCCCCAGGTGGAGAATGCAGACACACACAAAATAAACGCAAATGAACAAATTTAGGTGAACAAAGCTGTACGACTGCATGCCGTTTCTTCGTGTTCTTAACTCAGCGGAGATCCTTAATTTGCACATCACACGTTATCTGTGTGCTCAGATGCCGGATCCCCAGTCTGACAGCGAATGTATCGCCATAGCGATGCTGGGGGGGGGGGGGGGGGGGCTGTCAGCCCGCCTCTTTGATCCCTCTGTGTTCTGAGGGGTGGCACAATCATCAGGGGGGCTCCCCAGTCTGGCAGTGAAAGTATCGCCATAGCGATGCCGGGGGGGGGGGGGGGGGCTTGGTGCCGGCACACATGTCAAACAAGGAGGCTCTGCCACCTCAAACAGATCCTCTCTGCAAATCTCTCCCCTTCATTCAACTGACCTGATTCAGACTTCCAGCGTTTATTGAAATTTTTATTCAAAGTGTCATTTCCATTAGAAGCATTTTTAGCAAGACTTCTTTTTGGAGTAATACCAGTTAAACACCCAAATACTCAAAGGTATAACAACAACACCGTACCAGGGAGCACAGTTTTTGTGCTATGAGTCCACGTTCCTAACTGCTACGCTTGCAGCTTCCCTCTCTTTTTCTGCTGTTCTAAAAAAGCATCTTGCATAACAGACGCTGCATACAGAAGGGCGAGCTGAGCTTTCTCCTATTTGCTGGCTCGGTAGACTTTTAAACGAAAAACACCCCCATATTTCTACACCCCGCCCAGTTTCTCTCGATGTCTTTGCTGAATAAGAAGGGTTCAACAGCAGATCGCAGTCTTGGTTTTCAACCAACTTGGATTTAAAATTGGATTTTAATGGTCACTACCTTAATCAGCAGGCCACCTGTTGCGTTACGTAACATCTCCACTGGTACTCTGGGGTCCCTTTGCTGTGTAATTGCCTCCAGACAGCATGAAGCTCACGCTAAATCCCTTTCTGGGAGAGCCAATGGGATTGTTTTCACCAGTGCCTTTGATGTGGAAAACGCAGCGGACGGCAGCCACGTGCTCACGCTCCCACAGGCTGCTAATCTGTTCTGACACACAGCTGCACCGTTGCGATGTAACGAGAACAACAAGATGCAGGAAAAATAGTAACGTGCCTCCAGCATCTCACTGCGCGATCCCAAGGAGCATTCTCTGCTGTCTTCGTCGCTGGGATCTAGTGCCCCCTTGTGGAGAGGATGCACTTCGGAACCATAATATCAAAGCTTAAAGAGAAGTGATGTTTAAGAGCCACATCCAAGTGATCTACACATTTTGAGTGTGAACACTGCATCATACTCGGATACATAATTTTATCACACTAAACAGCACAGAGGGGCGTGCAGTATTATTGTACCATATTGTGTAAAGTCTTGTAAAAGGGGGCCTATTTATCATTATTTACATTCTGGTCTTACCACAATAAACACCACCAAAGACTGTAGTCACTTCTAAAATTAACACAAAGTGAAATCAGTACTACTGAATACCTTTATTTAGCCTCATAATTATAATAAGATTGTGACAAGTCTCTTCTTTCATCCCATTTAATTATATATCCACTCTGAAATGAATGCTGAATGTTATTATTCTATCCATCAGTTTTGTGTAATGACTTAACCAGTACTGGGTCATGGAAATCCTGTAGTCTGTTGCTGGATGGACAGGGCAGGAGACACCCTGGATGATAACGGTGTTCTAAAAATATCGTCTTTATAGCCACTTATCGTGGTTTAGGTCATGAAGAGAGAGGCATTAGAGTGTAACCAGGCAGCCAGGGGTGCAGAAAATAGGGGGATATCAGCATACCCCCCCTTCCCAAAAAATAAATACATAAATAAAAGCATGTTTCTTATCTACTATTATGAATCGTTACTGAGGCCAATTCGCTGAGCATTTAGAGCGTGAGGATAAAATATAAACATGAAGAAGATTGTAGTCCTGTATCAGTTAAATATGACACTTTACAAAGCACAAATACTTAGTAATAACAGTAATAATAACTCAGTTACTACTGAAGTACAAATAATGAGCAAATCATGAACAAATATAGTTGCTGAGATAAGATGAATCACAATTCATTAATAATGAACAAACAAGAGATCAGTATTTAACGTGTGTTGTTCATGGCTAGTTCCTTCAGTGTGTCATAATTCATTAATGATGAATGAAGATGAGATCAGTCTGTAACTACGACTTAATTTGTGGGTAATTAATACAAAAGTAATAGTATAATACTATGCAATTTATTCCTCATCAAGTTCAATGTTACAACAAATATTTTATCATACAGATCAGTTATGTTTTCATTTTTTTGTGAAACTGCACCATAAACAATGTTAGTCTCAATGATGAAATATGTATTATTCTAAAATTATTTTTAAATCTTTCCTGCATTGAATCCTTTCACGGTGTGAATATTGCTCATTGCAATGTCACGATATGGATCGCAGCCCCCAGTCACCAGGGCAAATCTGATGCCCCCCTAACATGAAAAACAAAATCTTGGTCTGGGTTTGCACTCTCTGAACCCAAAATCTCCACCTCTGTCTGGAGCTCTCTTCTGCCCAGATTTGGAAATTATAAAATTAAAAATTCAGCCCACTGCCATATTGCGGGTGGCCAAAAGCTCTAGGCCAATCAGAAGCTCGGAGACCGGCCTGCCACTTCACGTTTTATTCAACGCAACTCCATACTGGGAAAGGCTGACGCATTCTGACAGCGACGCAATCGGTGCAGTTTGAGGAGAGATGCACAACCCTGGCAAACTACCCCACCCGTGGGTGCAGCGGCAAAGGGGAAGACCTCCATTTGCGGCACGTTACCCTTCACGTTTCACAGTCTTGCGGCCTGTAACTCTGACATTCTGCACATATGAAGCATCAGATCATGGAGGTCCAGGTTAAGATGCTTCTGATTAAATGCATTCACACCAGAGCATGCCAGTCACTGGTTTCCTGGGGAAAACCACAGCGGTAATTATAGCTGGTGTGATCGTCTCCATGAACCATTTCATTTCATTTCACTCCCTAGGCCAGAGGTGCTGTGCTTGTTTAGCCATCAGGAAAATGTTGCACATTTGAGTCCTAAGCAGGCATACATGTTTTTAGAAGTGTTGCATAGACAGACAGACAGACAGATAGACAGATAGATAATGTAACTTTGTTTCAGTACAGCACAGGACATCAAAACGAGTTCGTAGCAGGAATAGCAAAGAAAAGAGTGGAGATACATATGGATCCTTTATTTACACAAGTAGGTCAGAAATCTCCTCTTCCTCTGGCCCCTCCTGCCCTCTGCAGCGTGGGGGTTGCAGTCAGCATGCAGCACCCCTGCAGCTGAGGGCCCACAAACCTGTGACAGTGCTGCCCAAGCCGGGGCTCAAACCGACAAGCTTCTGATGACTGGGAAAGAGACTTACCCCACTAAGCCCCTCACCACCCACTCATACTCATGCCGGACAAGTTTACAAAGGCTAACTTTTCCCAGAACTGTCTTCTAATGGCCCCGAGTCAATTACCTTCCCACATTTAATTCCATACTTTCAGGGAAATCGTTTTTTTCCTTATTTGCTGCACTTTGGCCAAAAAGGAAAGATTTCTTAAGTCATATCGTATCTTTGTTTATTTAATGCCTCATAAGCCCAGATCCTAAGCTTGGCCTACCTGCATCTCGTACCAGAAATAAAATCTAGGGAAAAAATTCCTCATACTGCTGTACTACTTCTTACTGGATTATAAATGTTTGTAAACATTGAAGTTTAAACCATACAAGTTTAGTGAAGCACAGTGTCATATTTGTGTGGATATGTGCATCCCTCCGTTTTTTCCCAGGTCTCTTTTTTGCATAGACTCTATTGCACAGAGTACATATGTAACCACCCCCATGCATTTAATGAACTGTTCTTGTGAAATTGAATGTAGGCAAAGGCTGCCCTCTTGTGGCGTGAACCAACATTGACATAATTTCGTTAATAAGCAGCCATTACGCACCGTAGGTACGTCATATGTGCGACGCTTTTGTATGCGAATAATCGAAAATGCAATCTAACATGCTGTCAAGCGTGTTGGAATATTTACAAAATATTCCTCATTTCAGCCCACAGTTTTTTTTCTGTTTTTATTCAAATATTTAAATTGGAAAAAACCACTAACAAAAAGCACTTCTAATAAATAGTAAATATTCATTTACATCAGAAAAAGCAGTTGTGTGGTTGCATTAGTTTCACACAAATATACATGTACTTTCAGACACCAGGAAAAAAACGTGGAAGTACAAGAGGACAACTGCGGATAGATCTCCACAAAACACAATTCAGTAATTTTTATAATCTCAAATATGAACAATGTATCATTTAACCTATTTACATTCTTCGGGATGGGACACCATCCTCTGGGTATAGTTCAGACCTTTACAGTATTTATTGCTTGACCTCAGTGTTTGCATAACTGTATGCAGAACAACTTTCAGCATTATTTTCCCCAGTCAACATTTCTGCAACACAGCTGGTGACAATGAAACAAAAGGCAGTGTGGTTAAGCTTTGGTTCTATGGGACTAACCCAGGACTGACCAACAACTGAGCATCCTGGGCTAGAACGATATATATAGGTGCTGCTGTATAGTGCAGGGAAACCCGAACAGGTACTCGAACAGCTCTGGAAATTGAGACCACTATGTTCTTAAGAATCTGCATTTTCAAACCCTGGATAAAAAAAAAAGAAAATGACACTTTGAACAACCAGAAAGCAGCCAGGCGTGATTTTTTTAATGCCAGAGATGACTGTTAACCCACAGTTTCTCATGAATCATAGGATGACATCAAGTGACCTTCAAAAGGAATGGGAAACATTAAGTGCAGGTGTGAAGTGCACTGCTAGGACAGTTCATATCAGGCTGCTAGAAGCAGGACTGAAGTTCCATAAAGCAACGAAGAAGCCCTTCATTAATGAGAAACAGTGAAGGGACTGGCAGCAGGTTGCAAAATTTTTTTTAAATCTTTTACACGTTCGCATACCTATAAATCGAGAAATGAATAAGACTGAAAATTCTGTTGTGGTCTGAAGTTTTTCCCAGAGCTGTATGCAGGGCTTTTGCCCTTTAAACTATAAGATAAATGGCTTATAAATATCTAAATCTGAGATTGCAAAGACGACCCCACATTCCTCTGTGAGTTTGGAAAATAATCCAATTTGGTTGCTTCGTTGCACATTCTAGCGAGAAACACTTTTTCTGGACGACATTCTTCTAGTGTGAATCTATACAATGCCGTCCTTTTCATAAAGGTGTAAAATATACAGGGGAAACTTGCTCGGTGCAGCTTTCAAACATGCTAGGCTGCACACTGACCTGGGATCAGTGCTGGTGAGTGAAGCACTTACTCCTAGTAGATGAGGCTGCTGTACATTGGTCCCCGTTATAGATGGCCCAGTCTAGTACGGAAAGGGCTTACATTCGAGCACAGTGTAGAGGGAATGTGTCCTCTACTTCTGCTGGTGATTTTAAGCGGAACTGATGCACAACACTAACATTTTACAACGTTACAAGTTTTAAATCTTAAAACTTCCTTATTTTAACAGCGTAATTATTGCACTGACTCAAGGGGAGCATATTAGTAAGTTTGCACAGAATTCTTACTGGGTGTGGACAAAAAAAACAAAACAAAAGAATCCAGTCAGATGACTATCATGACGCTGCCCACTAAAACATCCTCTTGTATGTGTAACACATGAGTATCTCATGATACCGTAAAGGGCTTCTGCCGTAAAAACAGTAGGGCAACTGAAACCAGTCTTCCGGGTATTTATCTGACTAATATCTGAATGGAGACACTACAGCAAATAGATAAGTTTAACAAAACTGTAAAATAAAAAAAAAAACTAAGTATTCAAATTCATAAAACTAACATGGTCAAACAGCATCTTATAAAAAAAAAATATTTACATAACCTTTTTTAGAATAAAAACAGCCTTTTGAAGATTAAAAGTTGTGCAATAAATACAATCAGACTACAATAAATACTTCAGTAACTGGATCTCTATTAAGGTAAACAAAAAAAAATACTGAAAAAAAAATACTTGGGTTGACACAAACCGAGAAGATCGCCTCCTAGGAGATGACCCCATCACTAACATGCACAGGCACCCCCGATGCATTTATGTCTGATTGCGAGAGATTGACCTCGGGTCAACCAAAGGCTGGTTCATCTCATATTGAAAGAAGCAGAAAAGGAGGAGGCCCAAGTTTAGCGCAAACCCAGGGGAAAAAAAACCGTACAGATTACAAATCTTAATGTGCCAATTGTGCTCATTGCGATTATGCAGACGTGCAGAGAGCACATCCACACCAAGTAAAGGAAAATAAAATCCAAGACATACAGCAATCGAACGAAACTCGTCCTCAGACATTTTCACCCTTTAAATAACCCCCCCATAAACTCCACATTTTCACAATGGTCCTGAGCACATCATTTTTACCTACACCCCCAATAAGAAAATTTGCCCATCCTCAGAAACCAGTGTAAATGAGAGACACTCATTTTTTATGAGTCTGTCAGTAGTTGGAATCTGCCGTCTCGTACGACTGTGTGAGGGGGGGGATGGGTTGGGATTTGGGTGTGGGGGAGGGCGGGGTCTCAGAGCTCGGAATCGGCACCGGCACCCAGGCTGTTGAGTTCCTCCGCGGGTGGCTTCTCCGAGCGGAAACCCGCTGCGATCTCGTCGAATGTCCGCCCCTTGGTTTCCGGCACCTTGAAGTAGGTGAATCCGAAGAAGAAGAGCAGGAACACGATGAAAATGATGAAGACATAGGGGCCGCACAGTTGCTGTGGGGAGGGAGGAGAAGGAAGAGATGAGAGACACAGATCTTACGAAACAAGCGGAGTAGAGATCACAGCACATCTGAAGGACGTTTCGTATCCTGATAGCTGCCAATAGCATGTTCATGCACGCAGAAAGTACAATCCATTTTCCTTAGGCATGACCTCAATCCACTAAGAGCATATACCTTAAAATCACTATGAACAAGTGTCCACTTTAAATGAATCCTTTCCCAGTTTCCATGCACTCTTTCAGCCACAGGGGACATACACCATACAGGGAAAAATACCGGAACACTCATAGCAATTACAGGAATTGGCCACACAACACACATCCATCGCCGGCATACAGGTGTTTAATTAAGCACACAGCCGTGCAATCTGCAGCAATCACTGGCAGCATAATGTGGGGGGGGTCATACAGAAGGTTAGTCATGGACACCACTGGACACCTTTCCAATAAGTCAGTTCCCCACATTTCTGTCCTGCTAGAGCTGCAACATGGGCTTGGAGTCGAACTAGTGCGGCTCCCTTAACGGCCAGGTCAGCTAAAGATACTGACCTGGACGTACTGGAAGCCCATTCCCACTATGAAGTTGGCCGTCCAGTTGGAGAAACCGGCAACAGCCATGGCGGATGGGCGGGGACCCTGGCTGAAGAGCTCGGCCACGATGAACCAGGGGATGGGCCCGGGTCCGATCTCGAAGAAGGCCACAAAGCAGAAGATGGCTATGATGCTGACGTAAGACATCCACTCTAGCTGTTCCTGTGGTGAGGAAATGGAGTGTATACGGAAATAAGGAACCTATATGGAGAATGGCCGTTCAGAAATAGATACTCAAATGCAACATAAATGAGTGCGGATTTGGGAATTCTTATAGGAGCAGAACAATCACTGAATTTATGGAGTGACGTACCAGTAGATTCAGAGCAATGGTCATCAGGAGGGCAGAAGCAGCCATCCCCAGCAGGCCGACCAGGTGGAGGGACCTACGCCCAGCACGCTCCACGATGAACAACTGGGTACCGGAGAGAGAGCATTAGGGTGAAGAGGAGCACAGAAACACTTCCCATTTACATTCTGTTACTCGGCTGACATTTCAACCTGAAGCCATGTAGCGTCTACGTAGATTTAGGTGGATATTTTACTGAAATAATTCAGGGCTAAGTAGTTCCAGGAAAAAAAAAAAACACACACAAGAAATCCTGAAACCATCCCTGAGCTGAATCCTGTGAATGAAGTCTTGTCTAAAGAGATCCATCTCAGTGTCGACATGTTAATGAGAAGCTCACATGCACCTCTGGTGGCTCTCAAAGTTATAAAAATATAAATTCTGATGAGAGATGGAGAACCACCAGCACCACCCCGGGCATCCTCAGACATACCAAGGATGCCGACGTAAAGCAAGCGGAAATCATGGGTTTGGCGGACCTTACCGAGACAACAGTGAAGGCTGTGTTGACCACCCCGGCACCGATGGTGGCGTAGACGGGCTGAGAGACCCCCGCCCTTTTGAAAATGTCAGTGGAATAGTAGAAGACCTGAAACAGAAAGACAAAGGAGGGTTATGCACAGTGGCAAATTATTTTCAGGGCAGGTGCACAGAGGGCAACCATAAAATGGAAGGGGGGGGGGGGGGGGTTCTACGTAATAAAAATTAAGGCTGTCAAAAAAAAAAAAAAACATGAAGTTGGGCTCAAATGATAAATATTCATGCAAATCTGGGAACGACTACAAACAGTTGGTAAAACTACGTTCCACGATCAATATCGACAGATGCTTCATTACAGCCATAAACGAAATGCTGTAAAGGGCGTTACGCACTTTAACTTGTGTTTCAGGTGTCCTGGGGTGACGGCAGGGCACTTACAGCATTGATCCCCGAGAGCTGCTGGGAGAGATGCAGCATGACTGCCACCAGGAGCGGCTGGCGGTACTGCTGCGACAGGAGCAGCTCTTTCAGCGTCACCTTCTTCTCGCTCATCATCTGCCGACTCTCCTCCTTCATCTCCAGCATGTCGACAGTCACATCACTGGTGCCGCGCAGCTTTATCAGAACTGTAGTGGTAAAAGTGAGATGACCATCAGGGAGAGGGCATACCAAGCCCAAGGACCAGATTTCATTCCCCTTCTACTAGTTGTCATACACAAGCACCATTTAAAGTGCATGCTTAAAATTCCATATAAATTGTACTGGATTTATTTTTGTAAATAAGCCAGAATCCTCTACTCTGATTTAATGAGACTCCGGGGTTTCGCTAATCCACTAACCACAAAGCTGGATTTCTCGCTTAGTTGTGCAACTCGTTCGCTTATGCTAATGTTTTAATGTCACGGTCCATCGGTTTAGCGTTATCGAATTAAACTTTGCGGTCAGCAGATCGGCAGTTATCGAGGCGAAATTTTCGACTAGCTGTACCCCACCGCTGACGAGACTTAACGCGCGTGTCAGGAATAAGCGGGCCTGGCACGTGTGTGGTTTGCCGGGGGCTCGGCCCGCCGGACGTGCGCGGCAGACTCACTGCTCTTGGCCTTGTTCTCCTCGCCGCGGTTGATGAGCAGGAAGCGAGGGCTTTCGGGGCAGAAGGGCAACAGGATGCACTGCAGCAAGGCTGGAAGGAAGGTGAAGCTCAGTAGGAGGGGCCACAGGGTCTCGTTGCCCAAGATGGTATCGAGGCCAAACACCTGGGGCAGTGGGAGGGCATCAGCACTTCAGTTGTACTGTATATAGCCACCATAATGATGACTAAACTATATAAGTGGAACTATCCCGGCTCCTCTTACACCCAAGTACCACTCATTTATTCAATCAATCATTATTACATTACTGCTCATTACTGATAAAGTAATACTTGTCACATTCTTGGAATAACTATTCAATAGCAACCAACCCATTTGCAATAGATCAAGTGTGAGCCTTTGATGTTATTAGCTAGAGTAAAGCACTTAGCAAGCAGACACATTCAGCGGTTTTAGAAGCGAAAGTAGCAGACCTGCGCGATGAGGATGCCGATGACGACCCCCAGCTGGTGGAGGGTGCCCAGTGCCCCGCGAAGGTTGGTAGGAGAGATCTCGCCCACGTACATGGGCACGAAGCCGGAGGAGAGGCCCGAGTACAGCCCTACTATAAAGCGGCCAACGATTAGCAACTCAAAGGAACCCCCCCACTTGGAGAAGCCCATACAGGCTGCCGAGATGAATGCTAAGATGTTAGCCACCAGCATGGAGTTCTTCCTGCAAGAGGGAGGGGAGGGGGGAAATCCCACAGTGACAAAATAGTCCAATATTTACACATTTATTTATGAAAAAATGACAAAAAAAGGTGAATACAGCAAGAATGTCCACAAACCTCTTAAAGCTCATTAAATTACATCATAATCCTTAAGCTTGCATAAAATGAAGCTCGGGGACAGGATGCGTGGGGCTGGCGTACCTGCCGAGGCGATTGACAAAGAGGCCCACAGAGAATGAGCCAATGATGCCGCCCACAGGGAAGACAGAGACCGAGATGGCCCACAGCGTGGTGAGCGCCGTTTTGGTGATGGAGGTATCATAACGGTCGAACCAGGTTTCATTGTAGAAGGCCTCGATGATCTGCCGGCAAGATAACAGGGTGACTCTGTGCTCACAACATTGACTTACAAATTCACCCTGCCCACCGCAAACGGATTGTGGAATGACTTTGATGGAAAAACCATAAAACAATAACATAAAAAGCATAAAATATAACTAGACAAATGAAAAATGATTTGGCAAAAACCATTTCAACAAACAAAAATGTTTTCCATGTCAACAATTGGAGGACTGCAGTACAGGAACCATCCAATAGGGGTCAGACCATCTCTATTGGCAAGAAACATTTGATACAGATCCTGGGGGCCAGAGTGTCAAGTTACCAGCTTTCCCCAGAAACCTGTGACTCATTGTTGACAAACAAGGGACTGAGACCGCCTTCAGTACAGGCACTGGGCTCTCCTTACAGAATCTGACTTCTAAACTTTTACCCAAGGTCAATCCTCCTCCAGACCCCATGACCGGACCAAACCCTACCCCCAAAAAAAAATAAAAATTAAACGACAGATCTTTGACAGCGCGGCGTTTAAACCTGGCCATCTCACCCACTGCATTCCTTTATCGTGTCAACTTTCAACTGGGAAGAGGATTAAGTCGAGCAGATTTAAAGTGTTAGAAGTAAATATTGTGGCATGCGGTGTAAGACTTGAATAATGCGCTACCCATTTTCTTCCCATGCACTGGAACATGAGGCAGGTCCGCTTCTGTCTGCTCACGGGCTTGGTAATGCAATACATCTATATGTCCCAGGATGCTAATCCAGCTTAATGCTCCTTGCATTTACATTCAGCAGGCCAAGAATGTACAAGACCGACCAAAATTAGGAAGAATGTGTCCCTCACAAGCCCGTGAGGCGCTAGACAAGCTTTCAAGCATGTCCGGGCCAGCCTGCAAAACATAACATTTATCCCACGACTAAAGGGCAGCAAATCAGGCCGGGAATTCCTAGCGAAGCTACGCTAATCAGGGCTGCTATTTGTGTTCGGCGTGAGGACCGACTCTGCCAGTCTACTGCGTGTGAGACATTGATTCCTTTCATAATCGTCGCTCCTTATTGGTCGGGGTCATTTTTGAAGTGACACGGCTAACTAGCTTAAGACAGCGAGGCCTGGATTTAAATTTCTTGGCCCTGTGATCCCATGTACCGACAGCTGTTGAATGCCTTTCACAGACACGTACACACCAAAATAAAACGCTTCCCCCTAACACCACCGACGAAGGTACAACGCAAAGAGCATTTCCTGAGGTTTGCCAGCTCGTCCAAGTGCGTGACAGGACACAGTCACATGCAAGGAGGACGTCCATAAAAAGGTGGGGTAAAAAAAAAAAAAAAAAAAAAAAATCATACATATGCAGAGCCCTATAATTAGCCGGCCCTCTTGCACCTGACAACTCCGCTGACGAGAGGCAGGGCATACAGGAAAATGCGGCAGCACGCAGAACCACGTCAAGCAGAGTAAATATAGCCTACCCCACCCCCCGCCAATTCCAAACAGCCTTACCTCCTGAGGTGCGTTAATGACACCGGTGTTGTAGCCAAACTGGAGTGAGCCGATCACAGCAGTAACCACTGCCAGCATCAACGTGAAGGTTACTTCCTGCAACGAAAATATGACAAAAGTTTCAGGTCAGTCAAACAGAATATTGCAGATGCAACAGAATAGAAGAGCCAAATGGAACCGAAATACCATACAAATTTGAAGAGACAATCACAGACGACATGTCGAGCCACACTCAGCCATGAAGCACAACTTAATGACCTTGCTGGTGAAGGCAACCCCCCCCTCCCCTCCCCTCCCCACTGCATCAATTCAGGAACTTACTAAAAGCGTTTAAATGGAAACATCTCATCCTGAAAACATGTGCTAACGCCTTAGCCGTGGAAGCGTAACGCCTGTCCATTTTTCAAATGCAGTCCGCACAAAGCGGCAGTGTCAATTAAGTCTGAAGTCAGTGTAGGGATCTGTACATTTCACTGCAGCTTACAGTGCTGTTGTCGATATTAAATACAATTAAAGTTATAATATCATTCAACGCCACCACACCCGGGGAAGAGAGGACTATTTCACTGTGCCGCCTTCTGCCTCAGAATGAAGGGGGTGCACTTCCTTTCTCCAGCACCGTTTACATCCCAATTCTTGGATCTAACACAAGTGTACTGTGCAGCTGTAAAATGCAGACAAGGTTTCTCTGAAAAGGCCGGTGATACACACTGTGTTTGCAGCTTTCCTGCCAGCATCAGGGAGTAAGGAAGACATATGGGCACCAATGGCATCTTAGGGACTCGTGAAAACAATGCCAGGCAACACCTACTTCCTGTTGCTTTGTGTGTGTGACAATTCAAAGATCTTATACTCAATTCCCCGTAAAATCTTTTTGCTGAAAGGTTTTTGATTTTAATATCACGCTTTGGTATGCATTTCATTTTGGTACCACAGACAACTGCAGCACAGGTCTGCATCAAGAGCGGCGTTGCTCTTCCTCCTCACACCTCCATCGGCTACTGGCAGTGTTTTAGACAAAGCCAGGATTTGATGTCAAAAACAAACAAAAGAACTTGTCATAACAATCGGAGCATTCACTGTCAGAACTCAAACGTACTCATGCCTCACAAATGGAATTTCAATTGTGCCATTATGCCTAAGGTCTGGCTCAAGAGGTTAATTAAAGTCATCTACGCAAATGCAGACTATTTAAAAAAAAAAAAAAAAAACGTTAAAAGGTGGAGCAAAAACGGCTTTGTATGACCATAATCACTCTAGACTAGTCTTCTTCCTTGCATTTTGCTCTTGACAACAATGCAATGTCCACCTTCACAGAAATGTAAAAACTGCTCATTCTGGGGGGGGGGATGTGCTAGCTGATAAACGTGAGATCCCAGCTGGAGAGAGAGAAGAGGCAAGGATGTGGAGAGGCAAACAGTACAGGACTCCTTCCTGTCTACAATCTCATGGGTGAAGCACCACCCTCAATCCTGTCCCCCACACCCCCTCCCCCCCGGTCAGCCAGCCAATGAGGACGCACGGGGTTAATAGGTTCAGAGTCGGGTCGCTTTCCCAGCCAGGAAAACAGGACATGAATCATAAACGATTCAGGAATGCAAACACTGTTGGCAAAGTCCTTAACGAACATACAAATTTCATAACAATTAATAAATTTCCACCTCCTCCATGGCTCTTCAGAAAGAAAACTCCCTCAAAACAAACGTACAAAATCAAACAACACATACAAAAGATGTGTCATTTGCATTGCACGGGTCCATTAAATTCCATATATTATACTTTGAAGTATTTTTCGTGTTGATTCGCCCCGCGACATGTCGGGAACGAAGGACCTTGTGTCGGCCGCGTCGCTTCCCGGAGGGGGCGGCGCACCGCGCGCACACACACCCCTAATCCTTACATCACGGCCCCAGCCTTGAAATGGCTCCCGGTATCGTTTTAAACTCTGCCCTAAATGTTTCCTCCAGCCGAACGACGCCACCAGCACGGACACACGTATTGTGAGAAAGCGCTTATAGCAGCGGCGTTTAACGCGCGGCGCTCCCCATCCTGATTTGGTTCTCCCACAGAGATTTACTTATATTGAAACGAACAGGTAGATAAGCGGCCGTCCGTCACTTCCAAAAAATCGGCCACCTACCATATAAAAATGAAGTCAGACTGCGAGAAATACCGTATTAATGCCACATATACATCGACAAAGAAAACAAGAACGCGCCGCTGACAGATCCTCCAAAAACTGCAGAGGGTCTATAAAGCGGAAGATATGCGACAATATAATCATTTCCGACTTATTTGAACTTAACAGCAAAACAGTAATAAATGTGGCCTTAGGCTGGCCATAGTGTGGTGCTGAACTTAAATAAGCCACTGAGCTTCAGTATTAGAATGTTCAGACATCAGACCTCTAAGGCACTTACTGTGCACCAGCACAAGGGGATGTGATGGCGCTGTATCCCATGGAGTTACAAGCAGCAATGGTGAAGCAATAAACTAAAGACAGACAGACACAGATGGCCAATGGAGGACATCTTGGCTTTGCCTTAAAGTGATTTCTGGGATTACATATTAAAATCCCTACATCATATGGTTTCTCTAGAACCATTCTTGAAAAGATCAAGCAAAACCGTACAGCCACAGAACCAGATTCACAGGAGTCGGAGCCTGGCAGGCAGTCACGTCTCTGCCTGCCTCAAATATCACCAGGAAACCAGATGCCACCTGCCCCCTCTGAAGTATCACCTGAGCACATTATGTCCTATGAGGGAGGGACACTTTCACGGTTTCCATTAGAGTCATCTATTAGTCGTATCATTGCCTGTTGTCAAACATAATCCCGTAGGTCTAAAGGGAAGCACAGCCTTTTCGTCTAGTTGTCCTAGTGCAAACGAAAGCCCCCAAAAAACATGGGAGGGGTTGCCAGTGTGGTGAAGAGGCTATTTTACAATCTGGAGCGTTACACTCTGGCCCCTTTGCAGCTGGATCCCTAATTATCTCCCATTGCTTCGAATCGCGACCCCCAATGTCTTTCCAAAAGCAGGAGAAGCGCATGTAATTTTCCTGAGAACAAATGGTTAACAAATACCCAATCGCTTCAACCACACACCACAAAAAAATAGAGAATATCTTTAACTCTTAAATGGGAAAGGTGGTTAAAATATTTACACCACTGTGGCATTGACTCCAAGAAACTGAATCAGAAGTGAGTGACACTATGCTTAGAGAAAAACAGGGTCCTATCAGGTTCCGCAAATATGTCTTTGAGGTACAACTTTGTCAATGTACTGAATGTGTCCAAAAAGTCTGAAAAGCCGAATTTTGTTACTTCCCGATAAATGCTGCCGAACCAATACTGCGCTTCAGTGGTGTCACGAGCAACAACGGATCACAGTTAACATAGAACTTTCTAAATGCCTTACTGTTACTGGCGGATTTAATACCGCAGGTGAGGTCAGTCACCCTACAAGCAAGCTTTCACTTACACAAGGACGGGTGGATGGAAAAAGTCGAATTACTTCAGTAGTGTGATGCTGATGGACAGTCACAAGTCACACCTACGGGCATCTACACGCGTGCACAACCAAACTCAGGCCGGCTTAAATGCAAGAGGAGACGGATACAGCGCTGCGTGCGCAGAGCTGCGTGCTTAGCTCCACGTCAATGTTCCCTTCCCCCCCTGAAGACTCCCGTGCTACGGATCAGCCGTTCAGAAAGCTCCCTCATCCTCGTCTGGGACACACTTATGAGAATCAGAACAAACTACAGGCAGAAACAACGACGTTTAACGATTTCGTTGTAATTATATAATTCATCCAGCCTCAATTTAATATGAATTTTTATACATATCGTAAAAAGTAACAATAGTAAAATGGTCTTTTCTAATAAATACTTTGTTTAACCAAGTATAATATACAAAGTTAAAAGGGGTACTGGTATTTTAAGATCAAGCATGCGGTATGAATCAATCACATGCGTAACTGCATGATGCGAAGCAGCGTCACTCAGCCAGCGCACGTACGCCACAGCTACGGCAGCGCGACGGAGGCAGGCCGTCCTCTTGCCGGAAGCCCGACACGTTTCTAGGGTGCCTACAGTGACGGAAAACAAAGCGCCAAAAGAACCATTTCCCCTTATATGAATTCTGAACGAAAATCTTTGCGGCGGATCCTGACGGAATAAATGCCAATGCACTATTTAATAAAACCACGTGCGAGCTTTACATTTACTCCCGGCGCTTATCGCATCTTACCTTGCCGCCCGAATCCATCGTGGTCACAGCAAGGAGTGAGCTTTATTCTTGAATGGTAATAACCGGTTTACAGTTGAAGGTCAGTAATAGGTGATTTCTGTTGTCTCCAGGAACAGTCGAACCTGACTCCTTTAAAGTAAAATGTAAACTAACAGTGAAATTCTACGTATAAAAACAAGAACACTCGCTATTAGTTAAAAAGTGCGTCTCAGTGCTCCACAGTTCATTGCTTCGCTTTAAGGAACAATTCTGTTTTAATTTCTACCGCAATAAATTACTATCCTTTGCTGACCCAACGCTAAAAACTTGTTCTTGGAGGAAACAACCGGTCAATATATTTTACTGAGAGTCTCATTTATGATTGGCTGTTGGAAAGGGGCGTGGTAAGTTGGAGGGTTCGCCTGGAGGCCGGACTCTTACTTGGTTTAGTGATTGGCTAATGCAAAAATAAGGGATGACGCAATTGCCTGTCATTGTCTGTGCGTTCGGAAGAAACCAGATGCATTATTATGCATTTTTATTTATCCTTATTTATTTGTATAAATTGTATATATATATTATATATATATTATATATGTATATACATATATGTGTGTGTGTGCATACGTGCGTGTATACATATTTTTAAGGAGAAATG
Source organism: Brienomyrus brachyistius (assembly GCF_023856365.1). Taxonomy (NCBI): domain Eukaryota; kingdom Metazoa; phylum Chordata; class Actinopteri; order Osteoglossiformes; family Mormyridae; genus Brienomyrus; species Brienomyrus brachyistius. Next base: position 21,024,535 of record NC_064540.1, read on the forward strand.
ATAGGTCGAAGAGACGCCTTTGATAAGTTCCTTGCAAGTAGAAAAACTACCGATTCTTCGTCAATGATCTCCAAGCGATACATTTCGCAACGTGTTAGCAAGAGGGCGCCAGCAAACGTCTTTGTAGCCTTTACCTAATTTACAGATGTTTCATGTTTCTGTTTTTGACTCACCGAACTGCAACTACAAGACCTTCAAAGCAACGATTGACTGTTTTTATGGGGACTTTTCCTAGGTGGTTTGTATTTATCCCGTAAATTTCTAACCACAAATCTTTATCCTAAATAATGGACATGCTTAATTTTTATCTATAAACTAACCTTTTTTAATCGATGCAATGGGAAGTAATTTCATAAGCATCATGTACCGTATTGCTAAAATCGTGGACTTGCCTACAAATTTATAAACGCTCTGTATTTTTCTATATAGACACAGCGTGATAAAATAAACATACTTTCATTCTAAGCACACAAAAATGATGAACAGGTTGCATTCTTATATTACATTGTTCAGCTGGAATTCTCAGTTAATCTGAGGACTGAGACTGCTGATTTATGAGCACAACTGCTCACCTTAAATGAAGCCTTTGTCTTCACTTACCTTACACACTGAGAAGGAAAACCATGGAAGAAAATGCATGCAATGCACTGACAAGTGCAAAAGACGTCAATATTTGTCTTGACTTTCCACTATTTAGAGCAGTTGATGTTATTCTGCAAATGATATTAACTGGGTGGTAAGGCAGAATGGTAAAATTTCCTATGTGCTTCAGTCATTATTAGGTTAGAAATGTTTAAATATGTTTCTCGTCATGCAAAATAGCAAGTGTGATGGGAGTCTGAGGTTACTGATATCACTGTAAACAGTGAACTTTGTAAATTGGTTTTCCTAGTACTTGTACCTCTCTACTAGTACCTAGTAATAGTAGCTAGTAATAATGTGATCTGGGAGACTATACTACCATTACCACCTAGATCAAGCTATTTATTTTTTCACCCAAGCACACAGTTCAAACATGCTAGTTGCCCTTGCCTGATGTCATCACCAAGATGCTGGTCGGCATAAGCCATATATAAGGATGCTCTCTTCAAATTAAAATGTAAGATTTGTGCCAAATGCTTTCAAAATAAAATCACATTTTCGTTAATATTCATTTTAAAAAGTTCATCAACATAAACAGACGACAACTGTAAAATAAATCAAACACAACACAACCATTAAACAAACCAAAAAAATCTGTGGAAATGAATATTAACTAGTATTATCTATAGTGCATCGGATGCTGGGATGGATGACGCAGCAGTAGAGACCACATCAACTTCAATATGCTATATTGCCCATTGCTGGTGACCCCAAAGTCAAGCCAAACGTGCTGGTTTCTGGGGTATCCAATATGGACGCCAGCTTTGTCACCGATCAATCCCTGGCATCTTTTGGTAGCTGATTCTGGGCCTGGGGTTGGATTAGGGAAGGTGTCCTCCTCATTATCATGTCTGACTGAGAGATGATGAGGGGCTGGTATGGGGTTAGCTGGTTCTGATGCAAGAACATGGTGCATCTCCTGGCCTTCAGCCAATTACAGGACACCGCGTCCAACACCTATTCCAGCATTTCACAAAGCACCACTGAGTGACTGCTGAGTTTTAAGGTTCACACAATAGACCCAAGCCAAGTCTCCCTGGACAGAATCCTTACGAATGCAATTCGTGCCATACAGTCCCCCCAGAACCTGCCTTTGCCCGACGGACAAGCTCATTACCACATAGAGCTGCTACCACAAACAATGTAGCTGCTCCATCTCCACATCGCTGCGCTCCTCAGTCTCCGATGGATTCACAGGGCCAAGGGCAGACAACGGTCCCAGCCACACTGGGGTCAGATGACAAGGATGGCTAACTGGGTACCCAGGTCCAGTGGAAGTCCTGAATAAGGTGAAGTGGAATAGTGCAGGTCTTGTGGCTCCCCAGCCACTGTCAGACTATGCCAAACACCTTGTGACTGACCGACAAGTGGCTCAGGCATCACAACAGTGGACAAGGAGCTCCATTTCCTGATGGCATCCTGCCAAGTAGAATCACCCCTGGAGAAGTGGCAGGGCTTTGGTGAATGGTCTACTCCTACACCGGTGGTTTTTCAGTTGGGGTAAAATGGGCATCACTGCCAGGAAGTATGCCTTGTTGGATGTGTGAGCTTGTAGACCCTATGTCCACTAGGACTAGGCCGAGATGAGAGATATCATCATCATAATTCATAACCAGCACACAATGATCTCAAATTATTGTAATCTCAAACACAGAACAACAAACACAGTATAAGCATTAATGAAGATAACTAATAAATAAAAACAATAAAAAATCAAGCTGAATACTAACATTATGCATGCTGTAAAGCATGCAAGAATGGACATCCTAGAAGGTCATAGTACAGGCAACCTTACACTTGGGGTTGGTGTGGTGGCACAGTGCAAGACAGTACTGGGTTCAGTCCCAGGTCCTTTCTGTGTGGAGTTCGCACGCTCTCCTCGTGTTCATGTGGGTTTTCGCCAAGGGCTCCAGTTTCCTACCACGGGCCTGCAGAATAGGTTGATCGGTGAGTCTAAATTGTCCCTGTGAGTGTGTGTGTGCACCCTGCAATGTGTTGGCGACTGCCCAGGGTTGGCTCCCACCTGTGCCCGTTGTTCACAGGATAAGCTCCAGTCCCCCCCCACAATCCCAGTTGGGATTAAGCAGTTTCAGAAAATGGATGGATGGACCTTGTGCTTATGAAGCAGGAAATTGGAAGTGTAATGTCCTCACAGAACTAACAAGATCACTCCTTACTACCACATAATAATACATAATAATCACACAGAGGGGCAGGTGCTCAAAGCCTTTGGCACATATATTAAAAGGGCACTCAGTAACTTTAAATAGTTCTGGCAAAATGGGTAAGTGCCTTTTAAACCCTTCTAAACTCCAAATCATTCAGTACAAGCTGCTCCGATGTGCGGAACTGGTTTTTCCGGCAAAAACGATGATTTACTTTAAGTAAGACAAAGAACTTACTGTAACTGCCGCAAAATGGTGACACATACCAAACTGAAATGAGTGAATCATGCAGATGTCCGTGTCCCAAATGCAGCATGTTCATTGTCAAAACCCAGTAAAATAAATATTTTGTAACAATAAAATAAATTAAACAATGTGGATGCCTTTTGTTTGACAGGGTAGGGTGTCATTTGGCCCAGGTAGACAGGAGTAAAAATGAAAATAATCACTGGCACCGATCAGGAATGAGTGTGCAGATCCTGGCGACCGAGTCGGATCCTGTCCTCTTACGGGACCTCTTTGAAAGTTAACAAAAACAATAACAGGCAAAATCTGAGACAAAAGGGGTGGAAGTGAGCTGTGAGGACAGCGGAGAGGACCAGTCTGTCGCTTTGTCTGACCCGGGTTGGCAAATTGAAGGGCGGTCTGGGCCTAGGAAAGCTAATGAAATCTCACAACGAAACAGAGAAACCCAAATGCACGTCGCTTACATTCCCCAAGTCACGCTATTGACCCCCTGGAAAATGCATGAGGTTTCCCAACATTTATCGCCCAGCTGATATAAGTTATAAATGTATTCATTTCACTTCCATCTACTCACACATCATCCATAACCACTTGTCAGTTCCACGGGTGTGGAGATACTGTTGCCTATCCCAGGAGGCAGAGGGTGCTGAACCGGATACCAGTCCACGATACCAGTGGACTTACACAACCACCTGTTTATATAAATTGAATATATTTAGTATACACATCGTATCTTCCATATATAAACCTAATATTATAAGTAGAGCCCTCTGTCACAAAGAGAGTAACACTCAGAGTTTCAGGACCTGTGAACCAGACTTTAGAGGACCGCTAAACTCTTAGAGTTTGACTGATAGGAACAGAACCATGAGAAGGCACAGGCATGGCAGATGAAAGAAAAGCAAAAAATCAGAGACTGGCATGCTTACACGCATCATCAGCATGAGACAAGCCAATCATCATCAATGTGGGACTGTAAAACTATGCTTATACACATCATCAGTGAAGCAAATTGTTCTTACACACATCACAGACATCCCACCTCTCCCGGAAGTTCCGGGAGTCTCTCACAAAATGGTGTGCAATGTCCTGGAAATATGTTGTTCTGCTATTCAGTGGTGATAAAAAAGTTTTACCACTGCAACCTCGCTCCAAGTTTTACCACCACTCGCTAGCCCAAGTCACTAGACTTTGCCCCCCCATACCAATCAGCAATATATATATATATGGATTTACTGTAATACCCACCAAGCATGAGAGGGTACATGCATGGCAGACAAAAGAAAAGCAAAAAAACAGAGACTGGCATGCTTACACACATCATCAGCATGAGACAAGCCGATCATGCTTACATGCATCATCAGCATAAGACAAGCCGATCATGCTTACACGCATCATCAGCATGAGACAAGCTGATCATGCATACACGCATCATCAGCATGAGACAAGCCGATCATGCTTACATGCATCATCAGCATAAGACAAGCCGATCATGCTTACACGCATCATCAGCATGAGACAAGCTGATCATGCATACACGCATCATCAGCATGAGACAAGCTGATCATGCATACACGCATTAGCACCCAGCACCCCCACCTTGCCGGATGCCCCTCAACTACCTCCCTGAGATCAATATCCCTAAGGTGGGATGTCCAACATCTTAGGTTGTGGCACTGTATTTTAAAATATCTTAAGGCTAATATTAGACTAAAGGAAGCATGGAAGTTTTGCCCAAACTTTAGGCCTCATGATCACATTTTCTTCAAACTGACCTCTAAATTGGTTGCACATCCTCAAACTGTAATTGAATACTAAATTGGGGATCCTATTTTCCAAACGTAAAGATGCCGCTGCTATGAGGAAGATAATCCCACCATAGATACTTGGGTCAGCCTAAAGGTCACGTAGGGGGCAGCTGGACCCTTTAACCCATGGAGCTATGAGAAAGAGATACTGGAGCGTTTGGTTTGAAGAAAATCATTTGATTTATGCTCCAGTAATTACTGACGTATCTTCATCCATGGATTAGATGTCACAATGGAATTTGCTGTGAGGAGGGCAGAATAGCTGACTGACAGTGCTTCAGTCTCAGCTTTTGTTTGCCAGTATGTGAGGGGATGGGGGGTGTATGAGGGGGTCGGGGGTATGTGAAGGGCTCAGGGGCTATGGGAGGGGCTCAGAGTTGCGTGAGGGAGTGGGGGGGACGTGAGGGGGTTGGGGGTACGTGAGGGGGCTATGTCGAGAAACATGACACACAAAGCCAAACAATTACAGCACACCGAACAGGAAAGTCAGCGTTTGTGGTCGCAGAAATGAAAAATATGGAAGCTGGTAAGGGCCACTCACTCACTGAGGAGCCGGCTTCCCCATCGCGTCCCCTTGGGCTCCTTTGAGAGCTAATGAAAACAAAAACAGACAAAATCTTGAAACAAAGGAGCGGGTAGACGGGCGGACGGGTGGGTGGCTGGACTGGAATCACCAGCATTGTGCGGCAAACTGAAAAATAAGCATGTCTGACTTTGGCCACTGTTGACCTAGGGGAGGCACAATGCCTCAGGACAACATGGATCACACTGGGCGCCAACAGCACTTCAAAAACCATCCAGTTATGAACAATGTTGCATGGCAAGCAGTACTTAGTCCCTGCTACACTTCGCCCATGGTACCTGCGGGATCATGGTATATTTCTAATATTTTACCCTTTGCATATGTGCCCTTGAGAGGTAAAGTGGGCTAACACAAAAACAAAGTTGAGAAAATGAGCTCCAGAGTTGAAATTTTTTCAAAAAATCTATGTGCCTATACCCTGTACTTGATATATATCATAGGTAGCACAGAGGTATGACTTAGATAATAACAACTTATCCAATTGAAAATATTCAACAAAAAGGGGGTAGGGGTCAAAAATGTGGGATAGCCCACTTTACCTCTCAAGGGCACATATGTGGTTTAAAGGGACAGTTGATTTAGTGCTATCTATCTGGCAGATGTTGTTCTGCTGGGAGCTGAATCGTTCTGGAGACATCAGCAGTAGAAATGTCAGTCTCCTCCTAAAATAATGAGAATGAATGGCAACATCTCTTACCAAGAGGATATGAGCAGAAATGTGGACTGGCTGCTGGTGTTTATGTGGGTGTTTGCTGCTGCTGCCTCATCTGAAATCCCAAGGTGACAAGGGCGAAGAATAAAAAAAAAAATTACGGCTTGGGGAAAAAAAATTCAGAGACAACACCAAAATGATCAGTTTCACTCATTTCTCAAATTATAGTTATGTGCCTGTGTAAAATATGCAATTTTTTGCAACCTTCAGCTCTTCCCTGCTTCTCATTGATGAAGGGCTTCTTCCTTGCTTTGTGGGTCTTCAGTCCTGCTTGGAGCCTGTTGTCCTAGCATCGCAATTCACACCACTTAATGTTTCCTATTCCTTTTGAAGGTCAATTGAGATCATCCTCTGATTTATAAGGTACTTCCGGATCAGTTGAGGCTCATCTCTGATGTTATAAAGTTGCTTCTGTCCTCTATGTGGCAGGTTTTTTGTTATTGCCAGTGTCTCCTACTTCACCTTGTTCTTAGAAACTCTGAGCCAGGAACCAGCTTCCCTCGCACTGTAGCCTTCTGCCAGCAAAACCAGGATTAAACCTGGATTTAAAAATACAACATTTTTGTTTGAATAGAGTGGTTTCTTAATTTTTTCCAGAGCTATATGCATGAAAATAAACAAGACAATTGGAATATAACGTAAAGCAAATGCCACTGATTAAAACTGAAGTTTCCTCCACAAGTCCTATGGAATTTGGTGATTTACCTGCCAGTCCAGCACTTACATGTCGCTGGATGTTCACACCTGCGAGAGAGATTGCCCTGCATTGTACGAGTCTGCATCATCGCAGAGGAATGTTGCTTTTCCAGAACCCTCTGTACCTTCCATGCTCCACCTCTCTCAATTTTCATTGCTTGCAGTTTACCCCATTTGTATATTGTCAAGCCAATTCACATGTAACCATTAAGGGTCTTGCCCGAGGGCAAATGGCAGGTCTATACAAACCCACCTCTTTGTGGTGCTGTTTTCCGGTTGGTTCATTGCAATGCTCTTTCTGTACATCTTCCAGATGAATTATTGTGCCTAGCAGGTTTATCATGTTTTATTTTATATAGTGTGATGTAGACATGGACAGGGAGCTTGGTTAATTGGAATTTCTGAAATAACACTTACTTCACTGTGTTCCATAAATTCCACTAGAACTCAAACCTTTTGTCAAGAACCTCTTCTTGAAAAAAAGACTTACATATGAATCTACATAAATGACACCATCAGTAATGTCCCTGGCATTGACAGTGAAGAAATTCTTGAATCAAAGTGTAAAGAGGTTATTCTCAATCTGGTATAGTTAGTGTCACATGGTCACTAGTGATTTAATATGAAGATGGTAGATTTTTTTGCTTTCATAAAAGAAGAACATAATTGCTGACCACATTTGCACCCCCAGCCCCCTGGCTCTTGATCTCAGACTGAACAGCATGTTCCAGCTGACGGCTGTAACTCACATGCATCATGCTATCGATCATTCAATCAAATGTTAAAGATAAAACAATTGAAGGTATGACAATAATAGCCAGCTTCGTAATTAATCTGGAAAACCGGTTGTATACAAGAGCAAAGTTGTTTTGGTGTCTACTTAAGTGGTGACAGAAAAGGAATGCACTACGCACTTGTCATTCCCCTTAACATACCTGTCACTGGAGCATGTGACCCTTACCATTTAAGCTGGCTGTCTGACTCATGGGAAAAGAATCCAAGATAAGCGCTGAAGTTCTTGGTCAAAGCCTTTCACTTACCTGTATAATCTGGATTCATTTATTCATTTTCTATTTTCCAACTACTTATTCTGGTCAGTGTGACAGGGGAGCCTAGGACCTATGCTGGGCAGTCATGAACAGGGCACACATTTAATGGGATGCTAGCCTGCCATAAGGCACACTATGTAAATAATGATCACAGCAAAGAAAATGTTCCAATTTCTCTAAAAGCTTGTATATGCTCTATAACGCTAAATACAAATATAATATACACTGTATGGAATGTAAAGGTTAATCGTGAAGGTCTACTGCTCAAAAGCCTGACAGAAATGCAACTCAGCTGGTTACACTTTGCAATAACTCATTTACTACTCAAGTACAAATGATGAACAATTATAGTAGCTACTTCAGTTAAAAGACGTGTTATGATTAATTCATGATGAACAAACATGAGATCAATATTTCACTTTTTGTGTTATTCATTATTTCTTCTTTCAGTGTTTCCTTCAGTAGTTCACTATGATTTATAGAATTAGCAACTATAGTAACAAATATAGTAACTCCTTGAAATAAATTATCTGTCACAATTCATTGATTGGTGGCAGTGAGCGGCTTTGCTGGCTAAGTCTCTCTGCTTGTGATCAGAAGACCGCTGGTCTTGATGGACGAATTACATGTCTGTGGACCCTTCAGCAAGGCCTTTACCCCCCAGCTCCTGGGGTGCCACATGTTGGATAACCCTACACTGTGATCCCCAATCTATGGACAGCAAGATGCAGTAGGCAAACAGAAGAGTTCCAATGTACTTGTGCAAATGGCAAATAATAATTATTTATCTTTAATGATGAACAGCAATTCATCAAAGGTGGATGTGTTTGGACTGTGGACAGAAATCAGAGTAAGTGGGAAAACATGCAACCGTTGTCTACTTTCATATCTAATTAATCCATCTATTCAAAACACATACCATGTTATATAGACTGGAAACTGATCTCTGCTCTTTGGGGTTCATTTTTTCCTAATTTCATTTAGTCGTTATTGTTAATTGACCATCTTCTTAAGCTCCTTATTATGTGGGGCAGCATGGTAGTGCACTGGTTAGCGCTTCCAGGACCAGGATTTGAGTCTCTGCCATGTTCTCCCTGTGTGTGAAGTTTGCATGTTCACCCTGTGTGTGGAGTTTGCATGTTCTCCCTGTGTGTGGATTCTGCATGTTCTCCCTTTGTGTGGAGTTTGCATGTTCTCCCTTTGTGTGGAATTTGCATGTTCACCCTGTGTGCGGAGTCTGCATGTTCTCCCTTTGTGCAGAGTCTGCATGTTCTCCCTTTGTGTGGATTCTGCATGTTTTCCCTTTGTGTGAAGTTTGCATGTTCTCCCTTTGTGTGGATTCTGCATGTTCTCCCTTTGTGTGGAGTTTGCATGTTCACCCTGTGTGCGGAGTCTGCATGTTCTCTCTTTGTGTGGAGTTTGCATGTTCTCCCTTGTTGTGGAATTTGCATGTTCTCCCTGTGTGTGGAGTTTGCATGTTCTCCCTTTGTGTGGAGTTTGCATGTTCTCCCTTTGTGTGGAGTTTGCATGTTCACCCTTTGTGTGGAGTTTGCATGTTCTCCCTTTATGTGGAGTTTGCATATTCTCCCTTTATGTGGAGTTTGCATGTTCTCCCTGTGTGTGGAGTTTGCATGTTCTCCCTTTGTGTGGAGTTAGCATGTTCTCCATTTGTGTGGAGTTTGCACGTTCTCCCTTTGTGTGGAGTTTGCATGTTCTCCCTTTGTGTGGAGTTTGCATGTTCTCCTTGTGTGTGGAATTTGCATGTTCTCCCTGTGTGTGGAGTTTGCATGTTCTCCCTTTGTGTGGAGTTTGCATGTTCTCCCTGTGTGTGGAGTTTGCATGTTCTCCCTTTGTGTGGAGTTAGCATGTTCTCCCTGTGTGTGGAGTTTGCATGTTCTCCCTTTGTGTGGAGTTTGCATGTTCTCCATTTGTGTGGAGTTTGCATCTTCTCCCTTTGTGTGGAGTTTGCATGTTCTCCCTTTGTGTGGAGTTTGCATGTTCTCCTTGTGTGTGGAGTTTGCATGTTCTCCCTGAGTCATCATGGGGTTTTTCCTAGGTACTGAACTTTCTCCCCCACAGTCCAAAATTGCCTGCGTGTGGATATGTGTGTTAGTGTATGGTGTGGGTTCTTGGGTTGTACCTGCCTTGCACCCATAGATTCCAGACGCCCGATACCCTGAATAGGACAAATGGTTAAAAAAATGGACAGATGGATGGTCATTATTATGTTAATAACGTGCTCTAGTATTGTATTAATTACTACATCTATTAGTCTATAAACAACCTTTTGTGGACTACTGAGAGAATAAATAATAAATGACATAGAAAGTGAAATAATCGTGTCACGTTCAATCATCATTAATGAATATTTGTTACTGTATCTGTTAATTCAATAAAAGTTTGTGAACTACTGAAGGAACAAATAATGAATAACACAAAAAGTGAAATTCTTATCCTATGTTTGTTCATCATTAATGAATCGTAACGCATCTTTAACCTCAAGTAGCTACTACTTGTACATGATTTGTATTTGAGTAGTAAATGAGTTTCTACTAAGTTACTAAGGAACCGTATTACAAAGGGTCACCACTCAGCCTGTTCATTTACCGTCTATCAGATTGTGGAATATTTTGGTCAGAGGATAGAATGGTCAGGCATGCAGCTTTCGGCAACAGCCAGATCACATGACCTGCCCAAAACCAGCTTAAGAGAGAGACCATATTTTTCCACATTCTGCCTCAACTCTAACCATAATTCAAAGCCAAGGAGAAGTATCCAGCGATTATGGTCACAGTGTTTTATGTCTCATGTTCACTTCACAGAATGTTCCGGTAGAGGTAAACCTTGCTGTAAACTCGAATGAACTTCAAATCCTGACTGTGTATAGTTCACAAAAAAACTGCTTTCTTTCTGAAGCAGTCAGATGTCAAGTTGGGTGAATAACAGGTAGTAATAACTCCAGCTACCAACATCCCCACACCGTCGGCAAGCTGACAGGTAATGGAAATTGCCAGGTTGACCTGTGCTTTTGTTTACACTTGAAGAACGCTTGGCTGTTGTAAAATCACCGACTGGCCTTGGCGGGGGGGGGGGGGGGGGGGGTTTACACTGATTATATCAACGGAAGCTGGACAATGGGAAGTATTCCACAATTGCATCAATTGCAGCCAATCCCACCTCCCTCTCAGGTCCTCTTCCTGAAGCAGAGAACGCGGACACTAGTCAGAAAGCTCCTGAGAGCTCCAGGGCCCCCCCAGAAGATAAACACATCAAAGGTCGCCCTTCTCACAGGAGCTCCACCTCCCTACGTCAGCAAAGCGTTCTTCCCCATTCACAGTCTGGGTATGCTCGTCCCATGACGGACCTTCCAGAATCTCCCTCTGGGACTAATATGGTCTGGCACCAGCATTCTAAAAATACAAGCTAGCACCAGACAAAGCATCAATCCTTTGGAGCAGCACAGCTTGCAATAGGGCTGTCAAGAGGCATAGGAGTGCATCCCTAGCGAACAGGCTAGCCGTAGGATTAGGTATGCTTTTGGCCTGACAAGGAGTGGTTTTCAGGGCTGAAGATGACATCACAGGAGATGGGTGTGGAAGTCCTCGAACCTCGAAACACGGCGGCTGCTCCTCAGTCATTCAGAGCAGCTTTGATTTTCAGTTAAGGTTTGCATCAGTGTTTCATATTACCATAAAAATAAACAAATGTTTACAGGGCATGGGGGAGCTACATATAGTCTAGGCTCTGCTTTTTCTTTTACCCATCTTCCAGGACCTGCTCAGACCTTTTTGGACAGTCTCACAACAGTAAAATGTGAGAACATTGTGTTTGCACAGAAAAAAAATGCATGTGGCATGTCATGGAAAGAGGTCCAGTTGTTTAGTGATCCAGTTCGGTTTAGGTAAACAGAGATTTATTAGCATTGCAAAACAACTGAGGTTTGATGGATAAGCAATACAGTGGGGTGGCATGGTGGTGCAGTGGTTAGCACTGTTGCCTCACATCTCAGGAACTTGGGTTTCTGCCAGAGTTCCATATGTATGGAGTTTGCATGTTCTCCCTGTGTCGTCGTGGGGTTTCCTCTGGGTATTCCAGTTTCCCCACACAGTCCAAAAACATGCTAAGGCTAACTGGGGTTGCCAAATTGCCTGTAGGTGTGGGTGAGTGAATGGTGTGTGAGTGTGACCTGTAATGGGTTGGCATCCCATGCTAGGTTGTTCACTGCCTTGCACCCATAGGCTCCAGAACCCATGTGACCCTGAACAGTTTCAGGAAATGAATAGAGATACGGTGGCAGGTGTGTCTTCTGCAGTACAGACCACTTTAATTCCCTACAGAAGCAAGCACACCTCTGTGTTTACTGTAAAGTATTTAGTCATATGGCTGCCTTATCACTGGCATGTGAGGTTATCAAGGGTTAGCGGATCTATGACCTCCTTCGTGGGCTCAAAACAGTACAAACAAAAAAGATATTATGGTATTGTTGCAATTCATGTGCTGAGTATAATACACTCAGTAACAAGAAAAAGTTAAGCACCATAACGATGTGGAGAAAATGAAATGAATCTGTACATGGTGAAAGGCAATAATTCTAATATCAAACAGACAACAGAGTTGACAATATGGGCACACTGCTGGTCCCATGATGTCATACCCTATGGCTCCCCCTTACCATGATGTTATACCCTATGGCTCCTCACACCATGATGTAATACTCTATGGCTCCCCTCACCATGATGTCATACTCTATGGCTCCTCACACCATGATGTCATACCCTTTGGCTCCCCACACCATGATGTCATGCCCTATGGCTTCCCACACCATGATGTCATACCCTATGGCTCCCCACACCATGAAGTCAGGACTAACGCTGGTGTGTCTCTCCACAACACTGGCAGGATTGATCCTCTCCCCTCTGTGCCACAATACACATACATGATGAGCATTTCATCGCTGAACAAGGTACCACGCCACTCGCCATCAGTCCATGTCTCCCAGTTAGGACACCACTCCAGACGAAGCCATCTCTGCGCTGGTGTTAATGGCAGCATATGCATGGGATGGTGAGCCCGTAGTCTGGCTGATGCCAGTTGTCGAGACATGGTGCAGGATGGCACAGGGTGTTGTATATAGTCCAATACCTGTGTCCGGATGGCAGGCACAGATTTCATGGGGTTCTGTAATGCTTGGCACACAATACAATGATCCTCCATTGGTGTGGTCTGTCTTGGGTGACCGAAACCTTCATGATGTGTGTGGGTGCCCTCACGTGTCCACTGGTTCCAGCATTGGGTGACTGTGACATCTGCGTGCCCCACATGCCGGCCAATTGCACGATACGATCATCCAGCCTCATACAAACCCACAGTACGACCCCTATCAAACTCCGTCAAGGTAATGCTGTTATAATGCATCTACGAGGCATCCTCTGTGTCTGGTGACTAGATGTGCCAGCTCCTTCCAAATCAAATCATTTACATATACCCATCGCTGGTCTGCACGTGTACCAAATGACATCCAAATTGGACCATTATCTCTGGGTGTTGAACTTTTTTTGTCACTGAGTGTATATCGACATGACTCTCCCTGGGGCTTTGAATATAAACAATTTAACAAAAAGATAAGCACTCAAAAGAGAATCCTGAGGCTCAGGAACGCTGTAAAAATGCCCCACAACATTCTGGTTGTATGCTCTTTGGCTTTGCTCCAAATTGTTTGATGGTCCATGGTTTCCAAGCAGTTCTTTATTTATCTCTAGTATCACTGATGTGTCATACATTCCAGGGGGGACCCATGTTTCCCATAAATGTTTGGTTGCAATCAGCTTCGACTATTGGCCACACGTTCATCAACCAGTCAAATAACAAAAAACTACGGAAGCAATATGGGTAAAATTAGATGCTAAAAACTCAAATAGCCTAATTGTCGGTGTTTGTTACAGAACACCTAATATAGCTGCTGAGGAAAGCAGATTGTTATACAGTGATATTAGGACTATGAGCAACAAAAATGATGTCGTAGTTATGGGTGATTTTAATCTACCAGGAATGCAGTGGGACATTGTCACTGGCTCTTCAGAAAATGAACTGGAGATGGTGGAATTAGTACAGGATTGTTTTTTTACTCAGTTTGTTAACACTCCTACCAGGGGAGATGCCATTCTTGATCTTGTTCTCTCTAATAACCAGGACAGGATTGGTAAATTAGACGTTTTAGAACCACTTGACAGTAGCGATCATAACATGGTCAAATTTGATGGTCAAAGTTTAGTGTTCGAAGAGCTAAGTCCAAATCAAAAATATATAATGTTAGGAAGGCTGACTTTAAGTGTATGAGACTAAAACTAGAAACTGTGAACTGGATGGAGTTAAATAACAAAACTGTTGAAGAGGCCTGGGAATTTTTTAAAAGCACATTATTGCAAGTGCAAGAGGACTTCATACCTGTTTCCAGCAAGAATAAATCTAGGAAATTGCAACCTAGGTGGTTTACTAGGGAAATAAAGTATAAAGTAAGGAGGAAAAGGGCTTTGTTCCAGCAATGAAAAATAACTGATGATGACAGAATTAAGCAGGAATATCTAAGTCTACAGGCTGAGTTAAAAAATTATATTAGACGAGCTAAAAGAAATGTCGAAAGGATGGGTGCATTGGAAGCTAAGGATGACGTTAAAAGTTTCTTCCAGTATTTTAACTCTAAAAGAGCTCTAAAACCTGAAATTACTAATCTGCAGGATAGTAAGGTCTTATAATAGTAAACGACATTAATATAGTGAATGAGTTCAATGATAGTTTTGCACGGGTATTCACTGTTGAGGACCTTAGTAATTTACCAGTTATTACTTATCCAGCATCATCTATAGCTAATATATATATATAACTGAAGCAGATGTTTTGCAAAGCCTAGCTAAGCTCAAAATAAATAAATCACATGGCCCTGATGGCATCTTACCTATAGTGTTAAAATTGATGAGGGATATTATTTGCAGACCCTTAACTTTACTGTTTCAAAAATCCTTATCTGAAGGTGTGGTACCTTCTGATTGGAAGCACGCCTTCATAACGCCCATTTTCAAAAAAGGGGATAGAAGTAATTTGTCTAACTATAGGCCAATCAGTCTAACTTGTATAGCTGATAAAGTTATGGAGGCTATAATCAAAGAGAAAATGGTAGATTACCTGGACTCCAATAACATTTTGCGGGATAGCCAGCATGGATTTAGGAGAGGTAGATCCTGTTTAACAAATCTGTTGGAGTTTTTTGAGGCAGCTACTCAGGAAGTTGATGATAAGAAGGCCTATGATGTCATCTACTTAGATTTCCAAAAGGCTTTTGATGTTGTCCCCCACAAGAGGCTCCTACTTAAACTCAAAGCGACAGGTATTTTAGGTACCGTAGCGACCTGGATTGATAACTGGTTAACAGATAGGAAACAGCGAGTAGTTATAAGAGGCACAATGTCACAGTGGGCTTGCGTTCATAGTGGGGTACCGCAGGGTTCGATTTTAGGACCACTATTGTTCCTAATTTACATAAATGATATGGATACCAATATATACAGTAAACTGGTGAAATTTGCAGATGACACCAAGGTGGGTGGTGTAGCAGATACTGAATTAGCGGCTCAGCAGCTACAGCGGGATCTTGATTTAATTAGTGACTGGGCCGATACCTGGCAGATGAAATTTAACGTCGATAAATGTAAGGTACTCCATCTAGGGAGCAGAAATATAAAGTACAGGTATTTCATGGGTGTCACTGAAATAAAGGTAGCTGATCATGAGAAAGACCTTGGTGTGTATGTTGATGCTTCCATGTCCCACTCTCGCCAGTGTGAGGAAGCAATAAAAAAGGCCAATAGGATGTTGGGGTATATCTCCAGGTGTGTGGAGTTTAAGTCAAGGAAGGTAATGCTAAGATTATACAATTCCTTAGTGAGACCTCACCTAAAATATTGTGTGCAGGTTTGGTCACCATATCTTAAAAAGGATATTGTGGCCTTAGAAAAGGTGCAGCGTAGGGCCACAAAAATGATTCCTGGTCTTAGAGGAATGTCATACGAGGAACGGTTACTTGAGCTCAATCTGTTCAGTCTCAAGCAAAGGAGACTGAGGGGGGACATGTTCCAGGTTTATAAGATTGTAACAGGTTTGGATGCTGTTCAACCAAATAGTTACTTCAGCATTAGTTTAAATACACAAACTCGTGGCCATAGGTGGAAAATAGCGGGAGAACATTTCAAGCTGGATTTAAGGAAGCACTTCTTTACACAGCGTGTAGTCAGAGTATGGAATAGCCTTCCTGATAATGTAGTGCAAGCTGAATCCTTGGGTTCCTTTAAATCAGAGCTAGATAAGATTTTAACGACTCTGAGCTATCAGTTTAGTTCTCCCCAAGCGAGCTTGATGGGCCGAATGGCCTCCTCTCGTTTGTATAGTTCTTATGTTCTTATGTTCTTATGTTCTTATATGCCACTGGCCTTACACACTGCTTTCTGGCATTGACCCCAGGAACTTGGGTTTGAGATCTGATGGCATGAAAAGAGCTTGATGGTCAGATATGTTGTGCTCCAACTAGCCCAGCTTCCTCAGAACCATTTCCACAATGACTGGTTCGATGGGAAAATGTCAGCAGGTCCTTCAAGTACTTGAAAATAAACTTAAGAGTACATCTGAAATCACATAGTTGTTTGCTATGTAGTAGATGAAATATAGTATGTAAAATGATTACAGTCGAACCTTGTTACTACGTGCAAAACAGGATATCAAAAACATGTACGTTTTAAGCATAGAACGTTGTAACCACTTAGTGCAAGATGGATGAAAGAACTCACGAAATATCCATGTAAATGATAAAACTTTAATAGAACAGACCCTTAAGCTGACTACAAAACAAACGAATTTAAGGAAATTTTCCTTAAATTACTCACGATTACTTAGTGCCGGCCGGCGATAAATGGCAACGAAAATACACAACGGCTGGTCAAAATGGATTTTTAAAATAAACATTCGCATCCAAATTGGCATTTGGCCTGAAAATATTAATGAAATATCGGTCAAATTAAATCATAAAATCCTTTACTTCCATTATTATTCTGAATTTACAATTACCGGCATGACCGGTATTTCACAAGGTTTAATAAACAAAGAATACGCACACAACACTTAACAAGCCATTACTACGCAGTCCAATAACGATCGGTCAAGGCAACTCATTTAACGCGGGAAGTTTGAATTTTACTTTAAATGTAGACAATTGAAAAAGTCAATTATTTTTGTTTGCTTGGTAGCTTTCTCAACAATTCTTCCAAGCACAGTAGCAACACAAGTTTTGGTGGGCGGGGAGAGCGCTGAACGTTGTAACGATGGTTAGTTTTCATATATTCTCTATAAATTTGAATGTTGTATCGAAAATTACGCCGTAAGGGTGTACGCTGTAAACAATGGCTGCTATTGGAGTAATACATAGGCTAAAAACGGGAATTAGAAAACTGTACGTTGAAAAGGTGAAAACATTGTATACGGGGGACATAGTAACGAGGTTCGACTGTAGTAAGTGTAACCCTCAGTATGGATGAGGTAGTAGGCAAACAGTGCCCAGATGATATACTGCATTCTGCAAAATTCTGAAATGTGCAACTGGTGAATGCTATGCTATCCCACAAGGCCACTGAAGTGGGGAAGAACGTTGCTTGCTCAGAAATTTTTGACATTATAGCAGAAAAGTGACATTATAGAGAAAGTGCAGTGTGTGTACAAATTTAAGCACAATACAATACTCAGTTACTTAAGTTGACAATGAATTTTTATTATTGATAGTTTTAAACAGTATCTAACTTCAGCGTAGTTCAAGTTACATTGTTTGGTAAACATCCAGGTTGGGCAATATGCAAGATGGCTGCCCCGTTGTATCCAGCATGCGTTCTGTTCTCATGCATACATACAATATGCAGTGCAGTATGCACTACAGTATGTACTACATTAATGGTCGGGTAGTAGGCTTCTAACAAAATTCAGCCCGTACCATGTTATTATGTGATTTTGTATGCACCCCAAATTCAGATAATGAGGATAACCTCTTGTCCTGGTGATTTCTAAAGGGGGGAAGAGATGGCTTCCTTCAGCCTCTTAGTACTCCTAAAAAACTCTTCCATATGACTTTAAGGTTTTGTAATCTATTTTGCATCAACAAAGACCACATATTAAACGCTGCTAATATAAGAGAAAACAGCATTTATATAGTAATATTTTTAATAATAACCTTAAAAAGACATATAAATAATGCAATGAGTGGAATATGATATTTATAATCTGATTTCATTTTAATGGATTTATGAAGAAAACCCTTGGCTATTTCAGCATTATATTGTTATGTTCCTAATATGGCAGGAATGCTGTTTAGAATAGAATGTCCTGCTTGAGGGCTGAATGGTGAAATCACTCCTCTGCCAGCCGTGGCATTTGAATTGGAGACCATCAGCTCCTAGAGCTACAGTCCTAATCCAGGGAGCCACATGCTGCGCGAATTTGAGGTTTGTGGCATAATAAAATGCAGAAGAAAAATCCTTCCATCAAAGATGGCAGTGAAAGGAAAAATCACTATGCAAGTTATAAAATGTTGCTTTATAGTCCTTCTACAGTACTGTATTTGCTTTTTGTTCAGCGTGAAAGGTCTATAAATGGTGAAATGGCCACCATTGCTTGTATACCCACAATAAACAGATCTTGAGATCTGAGGTTCCGGTGCTGAATCTTGCAAAAACATGTACAAAACACTTCCTGTGATTTTTATACCAGCTGCTAAGCAAAAAGGTATAAACTCACCTAAAATTTTATGACATAAATATAAAGCTGAAAGCCAAGCATCAGATGACAGACTGGAGAATCCCAAAAGCCTGTTTTGAAAAGAGCATGAATTTATCCCCAGTACAAAACAAATAAACCACAGAAACTCCAAATGTGCACAAAGTCACAATTCTTTTTCAGGCCAGTGATTTTAGGGATGCCACAAGCTGACAATTGCATCCCGCTTTTCTAAAATATTGACCTTCAACATTGATTTAGCAGGTGTCCTATGCCGATAAAAATGTGCATTTTTGTGACTTTCTGTTTTCAGCAACTGAAACACCCACAGGTTTTCATTTTGTCCATGATCTTACATTTGACTGAAAACAAACATGAAACGTATAACAGACATAACCCAGTCATTTCTGCTTCCAGGAGTCTTAGGCAATCAAAGGAAATTATTAAAGTTATTTATCTGGGTAGTAAGTGCACCTTTGCTCAGAGCAAAAATTACAGTTTAACACTGGAACTTGTGAAAATTAAGAGTAACAACAAAAACTAGTAAAAATCTCTTCTGTTCTCAAAATTGTTACTGATATCTCGTTGGATGACACCACTTTGTTGCCCAAACCTCAGACATTCCACATATTTATTCAATTTCACCTTAAATTTAAATAAATTTGGGTGGCACAGTAGCGCAGTGGTTAGTGCTGCTGCCTCACAGCAAGAAGGTCCTGGTTTCGGTTCTGGGTCCTTTCCGTGTGGAATTTGTATGCTCTGCTTGTGTTTGCGTGGGTTTCTGCTGGGGGCTCTGGTTTCCCCCCACAGTGCAAAAGTGTGCAGGGCTGGTTGATTGGCAAGTCTAAAGTGTGTGTGTGTGCCTGCACCCAGTGGTGTGTTGGTTCTTGCCTGTGCCCCTTGTTCCCGAGCTAGGCTCCGGTCCCCCCTGCAACCACAGTTGGGATTAAGTGGTTGTCGAGATGGATTTTGATTAATTAAATAAATTAGTCAAAAAAGTCAATGAGATATAGATTAGGTGTGCTAGTGGTCAAGTCAAAAGATGCATGTACTGGACAGTACTTCTAATGCCTGGGCGAAATTAGAGTAACTTTTGAAATGGCTAAACAATCACACACAGACAAGCGTAATAGCGTAGTTTTATGCCAACACGAAGATCATTTAAACATAATTTTCTATGACTGCCTAAGACTTGTGATCAGTACTGTATATTGCATGCTTTATCATCCAGAATTGCAACAGAGATGGATATTAGCTTAATTATGACGGCAGAGCTTCAAAAGATCCATCACAGGACACAGAGGAAGCATCATGTGACAAGGAGTGGTACTTGAAACGCCCCAACAACACCCAGCTGACTGTCGGTTATTAGATCGACAATCGACATGACTCTCCCTGGGGCTTTAAAGAGCACCCAGACTAAGGTAATTAGAAGAGAAGAACTCTACTCTACTCCACCATATGAACATTTTCTCCTAAATAGTCAGACCAGAGCGTTGCTTCACCCAACATAGTCTTACACGAATACTCCACAACCCCTCACCGGATTGCCAAGGACAATGCTTCTGGACTTGTTGGACTTTAATTTTCTCCCATCACCCTTACTGCTCTACTCACACTATAAATTAAAGCACCGCTCTGGGAACTAAAAGGTTCCCTCGGTTTCCAGGTACTTCCTGCCCAAGAAAACAAATTCAACAACTATGGCACCTTAACTGCTGAAATTCTAATACCTATTCGCCTCTCCCACTGAATGTTGTACTGTAGTTCCATACCTGGATATATGGTCTACATCAGCCTGTCAGGGCACAAATGACAGTTCATCTGGTGTAAGACTGGATCTAACTAGAATGCCACACACCCCAACAGGTTGTCAAGAGCATTGAAATAAACAAGTTCCTTCACTTTCTTCTCCAGCCAGAGTGGAACAACTGATCTGACCACTATGGCTGAGGCAATCTTGCCTTATTGATAGAGATGAATGAAAGGCCTGTCTGTTTCCTGGAAACTGGGGTGTGACCTGCCACTCTGGGAGTGGCTCAAAATCTGTCCAATTTCCTTCTGCTGATACATGACTGGACAGGGTTCGAGGCCTTCTGTGACACCTTCTTGTACCTCAATCTCAGACAATGGTAGTAGGAACGCAAAAAGCTGGTGCGGCCACTGATCTATGTTCTTGGCTGATGATGAAGTTAAGGATGACAATCAAGAATGAGCAAATCTCAGTACTGTCTATCCTTGTCTGATTTAGACTAACTACTCTGGTTGTGAACACGGCACCAAGATGAGCATCTAAAGCATAGCTTAGTTCATATCCAAGTGACTGAAGAGGAGCCCTTACCCATTGCGTGCAGCAGGGAGCTCAAAACATAGAGGGGTGCATCTGTGATTGGTCCCATTGATCCAACATGTCCGCAGAGGTGAAGAACTTCAGCCAGCATTACATCACAAACCAACAGATAACCCAGTGGGCATTATGCCCAAACTACTTGTTTCACTTCCTAAAATCAACATCCCCTTTATCAGGATTAGCATGGTTCTGGTTGGGTGCCTCCCCAAGTTTGCTCAGGATCACAAATACATCCTAGAGAGTGTTAACCGTACCACCCAAAATCCCAAAGCTATTCCTCTCAGAAAAGCTCCAAAGCTTTAGCAAAAGAGTTATTTTATTGTTCAGCTACATGGGGCTCTAACACACTAAGGAACTCCCTCTGCATCTCAGTTTATAGGAGAGCAATGCAAAATACTGGATGTCTAACATCTGCAGACCTTTGTCCACCACCCTCAAATGAATGGACTCAAAGGACACTTTAATTGAACTCTAAAATGTCTACTCAAGAGGTGTTGTATGGATAACAACTCGAAGATCTCCTGAAGATCGTCAGGGAGGCCTGAGAGCAATAGCTAATAACCTTAGGGATGACTATTAGCATTATGTAGCATGGTCAGTAGATAAGAGTGTGGAGTTACCTGGTGATGTTGGTGGTGCAGAAGCACAAAGAACAAGCTCAGCACACACAGAAAAAAACTTCAGAACAATCATCTTGCATGACCCCAAGAGTTCCAACCCAGTAATCACATACTTATCCTTGTGCCTATAGTTAATTATAAATTCTTGGAAATGTCCATTTGTGGTGGTAGAAAAACAGAACCTATCATGTACTAAAAGAGTCAATTGTGACACTGGAAGCCAGAGCGACTGTATCACACCAACATTTTGAAGTGGGGGGGTACAGCTGACTCACCCTCAAAACAACTTATCTTCACTGTTTTGATGGTGCAGTGTCAGGATGTCTTTTCTATGGCCTCAGAAAGAACATACAGCATAATACTGTGGTTCCCGAAGGGGTAATTATGTGTCAGAGGCCTCACCATCTCCATGAAATCGGCCAGAGAGCTGTGGAGGAGGAAATGGAAAAGATGAAGCAAGTTATCAAGGAGTCACAGAGCCCCTGGTGCAGCCGCATCCTGAAGCCAGGTGGTGTTCTGCACATCTGTAATAAACACCAGAAAGCAAATGAGGCGTTCTGGTTTGATAGTTATACGTCAAGTGGGTGAGTTGATGGAATACTTAGGTAAGGCTCAGTTCATGTCCACTGTTGACTTAATGGTTATTGGCAGATGCCACTAATACCACAAGCAAAGGGTAGAAATATTCAACACCCCTACAGGGCATTGGAACTATTGTGCCTTACCTTTTGGGATCTTTGGAACCCCTACATGCTACTAACACATAATGGGTGCCGTCCCCCAACATCACTGACAATATTCAGACCTGGACAACATAGTCCATCCACACTGATAGCTGGATGGAGCATCACCTCCCACTGCACAGAGTGCTGGAAACAATCAGGCAGGGTGGCTGACCTGAGTAATTCCTATCTCGCCCCCCTTCATATCTGGGCCACATAATCAACCAAGGGCTGCCATCCAAGTTGAGGCCATCCACAACTACCCACACCCTATGACTAAAACTCGGCTTCTTTTCACTGACCTGGTTTGGCGGTTGAGGGGGCTGTGACAGTGGAAGATTCATCGCCATGCCGGTAGAGCAAGGCATAGAGAAGGGTGGGGCAGCGGCAACACCCCAACAACGCCCATCTGGCAGTCAATTATTAGCTGCCATCTGAAGACAATTGACCTGGCTGTCCCTGGGGCTTTGAAGAGCAATAGAGAACTTCTGCATTAAGGTAAGGAGGAGAGAAAGACTCTCTGCAACTGCTGGAATTACCTCCCGAACTAGGCGCAGACCCAACTGCTGTCCACATACCCAACTAACCCCACAAAGATACACAATCCCAATGGATTATATAAGTAAATAAATATAAACAATAAGAATAATAATCATGACAATGACAGAAACAATCTAAGGAATAAAATAATTACCAAATTAAAAGCCATGGAGTAAAAATGGGCTTTGAGTAATGAAGTAAAAATGGCCAATGAAGGTGCACTTAGTTATTGACAGTCACACACTCCAGTTAAACTCATGCTAATGTTTTAAATGAATAATGATTGCATTAGCATCGCTACTCTTGCATTGTCCTTGCAAAGTTTCCGGGTTGGATTAGTTGGAATGGGGTGTGGAATCACTGCCTTTGACACCTGGTTCAGGTGTAGGGAAACTAACATCCCGGCCAAAAGCCTCAGGGCTTTCAGAGCGTCTTCCAATTAATTCTCACCTGAGATGCTGGACTCAAGGCTGGAGCACGAGCCAATCCTATGGAGCCTTGTGAAGCGAAGATGGATACACCCATCTTGAATGGGGATCGTGCTTCTCCACCCACTCTTTCATAGAAGTCTGAAAACACATTCATCTCAAAGTGTTTTATGCAGACTCTCACAGATATTATCTTCACACAAAAAGATGGAATGGAGCTTAACCCATGTTAATGCATTAATGAGATCAACCAGTGATGAATAATGACTTAAGCCTATGTACTTTCTGAAGAACAAAAAGCAGAATCCAGTATAATTTAATTAAAGCTCAATTAGCATATTCTCTAATTCATTGGAGGTTTTCATCTCGTTGGTGTTGCGTGATGATGTTTTATGGTTGTTTGTCCAACAGTAATTATTCCCATGCATTGATTTTCACTGTTTTGAGATGCCTTGGGGGCATCTTAGGGAGTTTCTATGATTAAATCACATGATGATCTCTAATCCCACCCAAAACTTTAACTCAGTCAAAACTATTGTAGTAATAGAGAAAAAAATAACCATTGTATTCGGGCAGAGGTTACCAAAGGTTGGATCACTGTCCTAAGCTGAATTTCTTGAAATTTAATTTATACTACTTTGTCTAGACCAGTGTGATGCTTACAATACTTAGTGCTGATGGTTACAAACACTGAATCCATACAGATATTCAAACTAGGGACCTGCATCTGGTTTGAAGATGGTATGATGTGTAATAGGTCCACTCTTGAATCAGGAGAATGACCTTACAAGGTGTCTTGTATGGTGATTATTTTACTAGGGTTAACATTAAACATTCATGCTTCCCATTCTGATGATGTTATCCAGTATTGTATGATGCTTTTAAGATAAACATAGTCGTGAAGTAATTAGGTGTCATGATGCGGAGTAGAACAGGTGATCGCTCAGGCAGGAGTGCGGGCAACAAAGCAGGCAGGCAGGCAGAAAACGGTGAAACTGGGATTTATTTGCATCAAAACGGGACGAAGCACGAACATCGACTAACATCAATGACAGATGAAGGACTCAGGCAAGACATGGACTCAAATAGACAGAATAGATCAAAATAACAAGACACAGCTGGGTACGATCGGGGAAGCACACGTGGATAATCAGGGGGGCGTGGCACACACGAGGATCGTACGAGCCGGGCATGACATTAGGCAGGTCAAGTTGATATTTAAGTGAAGAGCCTGATTTCAGTACTGGGAATATCTTCATATTCACAAATCCGTCCTCTAACCTGTTATTCCCAAGTGCAGCGTAAATCTGATCACAAGGGAAAATGCGTAATGTGTTTACAAGGCAGCTGTTCAGCTGCATTTGCAGTAGCCCGAGCATTCCTCAGGAATTAAGCAGGATTAAAAACAACGACAATCAGCAGCAAGTGGGGGACTTCAGCCTTTTGGCTCAGTTAAAGAATGCCACCATTGATGACTATTATTATTGCTATTAATGATGAAAATATGGGCTGTTTTTGAGTTGCTGATCCTTGATCCTTGATTATTGAACAGGAAGCAGTGGATGTTGCTCGATTGTGAATAGTCAGGCTTCTGTCTCCTGGAAGAAAACCAATGGTTTACTTTCAGTAGTTATAATAAGATCACCCAATAACCAGGATAACTGGTGTTCATTATATTGGTCCAAAGTGTTCTGGGATCAACTGGCAACCTGTACAGGTTGTCGCCCTGCCTCATGCCCTGAGACAGACTCCAGGTGCCCTGTAACCCTGATCAGAATAGGCAACTGGAAGATGGATAGGTGTTCCAGGTCATTTTTATAAAGCGTAACAGAAACAAGCATACTGTACAGGTTTTTAACATTTATAATATTCAGTAATCCATTGGCTTTGCATTCTTGGCCTCTGTTGTTTACTGTTCATACTTGGAACTAAGCAAGTGGTAGGAATCTGCTTGTGAGGTCAACATCATGTTAGACGAATTGTACCATCGAAGAAGCTCTGTGGATGAACTGGATGTGATCAAGGGCTTGTGATTGTAGCCAAAAGGACAGTACACACGGGCTGGGGATCGATACTCTGCTTCACGTCAATGTTACGAATTGGGAACATTTCACCTAAGAGAGATGGTTGGCCTGTGTACCAACATTGATTCAAGACTGTAATCTATCCTACGGCGTAGGTAGAGCGAGAAGGTTAATCACTGTTAAACTCCGGTAAACAAATCTAATAAAGTGCTTAGGATTAGTCCTGTTTACACAGAAGTCCTCATCAAGTAGCCAACTTTGAAAGAAAATGGTTACAGAATTGTTATGTTTGTATATTGCCTATATGTTATATATAAAGCAATCATGTTGTGAGTGTGGACCAATTACAAACAGGGTAGATGTCATATTGCGATATATTTTATTAAAAGGCGAAACACATTATAGGCACGTTTATTCATCTATAAAGCTCTCATCTATAATGCACTATAGTTACCTTCAAAATGCAGCACATAGCATCCTTAATTTTTACACTAACCATTATAATGCATCATGAATTTATGCTGTATTATAAATGAGAGCTTCATTGGAGCATATGAAGTATTATAATCAACACTATAATGCCTTATGATTGTCAACAGAAGATGCTGTAATACTTTATTAATTCTTATACCCACCATTATAATGCATTATGAAGGTATCTATAGTGCATTACAGATGACCATATTTTTTGCAGGGGTTTTACAATTGCCAGACGATTTTTGCACCTTGAAATTCTGCTGGGATGCTTATGCCACAGTGCTACCTTGCGCATAAGTGGCACATGCAGACACACACCTCCATGCTCATTAATACTTCATGGCTCCCAGGCTGAGTCTCAGAGCCACTTTCTCAAAGGGTTGAGGGAATACGCGCTCCAACAGCTGACAGAGCTTCTGCTCCTGAAACAAAAACTCTCTTCATCGGATGCCAGCAGCCGTGCCTTAATTTCTCTGGGAATGCATCCAGGGGCCAGACATTTTGGCTTCCCTTCCTGACCTGTGCATGTACACAAAACAGACACTGGTAACGCAAGTCGGAATACTGCAAAGTCCGACTAAGCAAACGGGAATCACGCGTAATGAAATGGCTTGTGTTTCAGTGTCCTGTGCGTCTTAATGTGAAAATGAGCGTTTGGCTAACTGACACATATACGTTATGGTGAGACGTTTATTAACATTCCAGGTGTCAATGAAACAAGATAAAATTGTCTCATTTGAATTCCTGGCCATAGCTTCACAATCAAGAGCTTCTTAATTATTTATCAGAATGCAGCAAAGTCCCAATACAAACCCAGCTCCACTGCTTCCCAGCACAGGACTGTGATGACACTGTCGTTACATGCACTTAGGCAAAAGAATATCTGCTCATTGAGAACGTTCCCAAATCCTGCCAAAAGTGAAGACCTCCAAACTAATGAGACATCCAGGGTCAGTAATGAGTGTCATATTCTTGGACGTTTACTGGGTTGGTTGATTGATTTTCGCTTGAGATGGACCAACTGTCCTGGAGTTGAATTTCCCTCCATGTCGCTTGTGACCAACATATTACAACATAACATAACATCTTTGACAAGAGAAGCTTCTTAGAAGAGGTATCATTGGCGTGATGTCAAGGGCTTTTGGATCCAGCCGTGTAGACCTTCCGCCAACTTTCAGTCCAAAGGGGGTGGAACATATTAGCCTTTTATACAGTGGCTGGACAGGAAACAGGGGATTTGGCAGTCAGGCAAAAAGAAAAAAGAAACCACGGAGAGTATCTGCAGTCTGCAATGTCTGTGAGCTCAGCCATCTCTTCCACCTCACAGGAGGGTGAGCCATCGCAGCCATATATATTACTTCAAGTTGAGAACATTGGTGTGATCATATTGTTCTATATATTTTCAACACGTTGTTGCATTTCCCTCATGAAGACGTGATCTGATGCGAGCAGTGAGAGGATTTCAGGACAGGCAAGCTTCTCGTGCAGCCAGCATGAGCCAACAGCTTCCTATCCTGTCTTTGATATCAAAATCCATCATCTGTTAGCCACCAGGGACTCCCCATGATCTTCGCACCATAGAGTTTTGTACCCCCCTCCATGCCCTGCTTTTTTTATATCCAGGTTAAGGCCAAAACTGCCCACTATAGGAATTCAGGAACAATGTAGCTGGAAATGACATCCATTCCTAAGTATGACTCTAGTTTGCTATGATGGCACAGTGAATGTATGGCATGCCAGGAGTAGCTTCCTGTCTTCTCACACACACACACACACACACACACACACAGACGTGCGGCCTGGCACACAGTTCTCTGATTCAGTGTCGGCGAGCCATTTTCCTGTGCCACGCCCAGTTACTGTAGTCAGAAATCTTTATGTTGTGTAACGTAGGGCAATATCAGCACAGTACCTGGGTCACCAAGACCACAGAATTGTGCAGGATGTCAGCTTATGACCTGAATATTGCCTCTTCCAGCCCCTTCAGGGACTCTACCACAATCTCTCTAGTAAAACTTCTATATGAACGAGTGTGAAAATTTGCATGATTACTGTTCAAAATGTCACGGAATGAATCTGTTTAAACAATTCTGTTATACTTCCATTTGTCTCATGGCAAGCATGGTGCAAAAAACATACACAATTTACCCAGAGAGATGAATAAAGTATCACTATCCTATTATGATAAATGTCTATATCTGTTTTGCTCAGCCCAGTCCTTGGGGACAGCCATACGGTCCATGTTTTTGTTCTCTCTACCGTGAACAGGGAGGGAACAAAAAGGTGGACGGTCCCCAAGGACTGGGCTGAGAAAAACTGCTCTGTATTGCTTAAGGGCAGCATGACCATGATAGTGTAGGATAGAGTTTGATATTGAAGGGACACGACTTAATAATATAAAAGCAAAGGTCTATCTATATGGGGGATGTTTGAAGCCAGATAAAAAATTGGGGGTACATGCCCACCCCACCCTCCAGCATTCCACACCCCTGTGTGGCCTGATCTCGACTGAGTGAAGTGATAGTAAACAAGCCACTGAGGTGAACTAGCCAGGGGCGTCACTCCTGCCGCTGCCAACCCTTGTTACTATGGTCCTACGGTAGATCCGACTCACCTTTCAGCATGGACAGAAGGTGCCTGAGCAAGGTCTGCTCCCGGGCGGATCGTTTTACTGCGGACGTGACCCTCCCCCAGTACACAGATACGCGGCGAGGCCCTCGAACCGGGGAGGCAAAACAAAACATAAGCACTCTGTGTGGTTGGCATAAACATGGCCTGTCCTCATTACCTTCTCACGACAGAACATCCTCCACCAAAAAAACCTTTTTGTGTGAAAAGGAGGTGGGACGAGCCAAACAGAACAGCGTTAATTAAGGGTGTCAGCGAGTCAGGTTAAAAGACAAAAGGACTCGCCGCTTGCATTCCTGCCTGCAGTGATTGTAACAGTGATCTCGGCAGATTGTACAGTTAAGTATCACAAAACGGGACTGAAGGATTCATGCTTCAGTATTTTCCTTTGACTTACTGCCTTGCCTCAACATATTTACCCACCCAGCACCCAGCAAACTCTCCACCCTCCCCCAGTGCCTGGATGGGGGGTGGGCCCATTGTTTGTGCAGAGCCACGCTTAACCTCGCAGAAAGGCAGAGGTCAGATTAAAATGGGAAGGTGCTATAAATAGCACTAAAGACCCCAGGGGTCAGAGGTCATCTCTGATGCCACAGGGACAGATGATGTCGTCAGGGCAACACGAATAATGGGGAAGCCTCTGAAGGGAGGGGCGATCCTGCCCTGTGCCATGTATCATATGGCTTGTGTGAGCATGTGCAAGCATTGGTCACTCGTTGCTTGACAAGTAGACGTTAGAGTCACAGCATAGCCTGGCTGAAGGGCTTTAAATCAGTGGCAGACATTTCTGATCCGCAATGACATACGAAGGTCAGATACAGAACGTCATTTTAGAACCTCTTCTTCATCTTCATCTTCTTCTTCATCTTCTTCTTCTTCTTCTTATTATTATTATTATTATTATTATTGTTGATGATGCTGTGGCTGTTGTTGTTGTTATACGGGGAAGTGGTTCAGTGGGTAACACTATTGCACTTCCAGGGTTGGTGGTGCAAATCCCACCCCTGTCCTGCTAGTTTTTGTTTCCCGCCTGTGCTGTTCTGGTTCCCTCTGGGTACTCAGATTTCGTCCGGCAGATTAAACACATGCACTTAGGCAAATTGCTGCCTCTGAATAGTCGCCACTATCTGACCGTTCAACGTGCGCCTTGTGATGGGCTGGCATCACATCCAAGGTGTGTCCCCCTGCCTCACGGCCCGAATATTCTGGGATGGACTCCAGGCTATCCTGTGGAGCTGTACTGGATAAGCAGTACAGACAATGGACAGACTGTTACATCATTGCTCCTAGGGTTTCTATCAGTAAATGAATCAGAGTTGGCCACAGAGTTATAATTCCGCTGACAGCACAGCCACCTGCAGATAAATCACCTTTGACTCAAGCTCACATGACAGGACGTTCTCCTTATTTTTATCTCCCACAGTACCTGCAGTAATCACCTCTGTGTGTTTTTAAGACAACAATGAATGAATACCACCTAAGGACAAATAACTTATCTGCCCATATCCATTACAGCCACATGACAGAGAGGTAATTGAAATAGAATGAAAATATATTTTTAAAAAAATTTCTAATGAAAATGAATTCTACTAGTCGAGGAGCCTTTTGAGGGATCTCTTCAGTTTCTGGGAACTGAAATTCTTAAGAGATTTTAGTTCATGGGCCATGTATCTGATTTCTCTTACAACACGGACTCAGCTGGGGGCCGAGAGTAAGAGGACATCGGGGAACATGGCGGTGAAACTATCCGAACCGGCCAAGCGGCACATGGAGGTGATGCAAGTCTGCGGAAGTGGCATCCAGACCCCCGCCTCACCACCCCCAGCCACGTTCAGGGTGTCCAGAGTGATATAGCAGGGGTGGGACACCAAAAGTGTGTTACTGTGACCCTAAAGATGAAAGACTTCTTAGCAACCCCAAAGTCTGATCATTCAGCGGATCAGTGATTTATGAGGTAAATCCTTTGAAAGTCCTCTTTACAGTGAAGCCTTGTTAAACACGCTGGAGACAAAACCACAGTAACGGTTTTTATTGTTCTTATAGAGGGACGGCTATATTACAGAAGGGAAATGAAATGTAGAGACTCAGTTACAGCCTAGACCGGCCACCGTGGATTGTTTCTTTACTTCTCTGGAAACCAGCGTCCTGTTCAAACCTGCGCATCACAGCAGCAGCTCTACTGTCCAAATCAGCCTTCTGTCCTCGTCGTTGCCCATGATCAGGCAGACATGGAGGCAAAGCTTACCCAGTCATCTGCTAGCCCCTCCCACACCTTGCCCCATAATAAAATCGCCATTCTCCATTCCACCTATGGGGCTGCCCTCATCTGACCCTCTCACTCTAGGTTTCTTCTCTTTTCTCTCAACCAAAAGCTCCAGGGATTGGCTGACCCTACTTTCTCCTCTAGGCCAGTTCCATGAGGTGGCTTCCTGGGATCCAGCTGTCCTGAAGGAGGTCCCACATATACGCTGAGCACTCACTGGCTGCTTTTCCTTCACTCTCTGGTCAAACTCCTCCAAAACCATCTCTACTGGGTTTAGGTCAGGTGGCCAGGTCATTTGACGTGATACTATCACACTCCTTTGTCGACGGCTTGGCGTATCCAAACTTTTGATTGTTATCGTCCCTGGCCACTGTGCAATGTCATGATTCAAGTTAAGTATAGAGAAGGACAACCTTGGCAGGCTAGCCAAGAGTCTGTATAATTAATTAAATGGAAAATGAGAAGCTGAAGGCAATGACACAGTTGTGTGTGGTTATGATGATTTGCTTCTATTCTAAGATCGTCCCTGTCCTTCACATTCTGCCCTGATCTTTCCTCATGGCTGCGTTCATTCTTACATGACCCGTCACATCCCATAAGCACTGAAAGGCACCGGCCCCCCAAGGCCTCCAATCCGTGGCTCCATCCAGGCCCACACCCACACCTTATTTCTCTGTGGCCTGCCAAGGCCCAGAAACGATCTGAGTCATAGTGAGCAATGGCCAGACTCACCTCGGCTTCTGCACCATGTTAGATCGGCGTCTAGGCCTTGGTGCATCTCCTTTGCAGGTGCATGGGTCACAAATCATGCACCTACATGGTCAACCTTACTTATGGGAAGTCAATGCCCTACTATCAGCAGGAACACTGAAGAAACCAATTTATACCTGGAGTCATGCTCCTCAAACATAAGAAGACCTGTACTTCAAGACTCAGGAACAGCTTCTTTCTGACAATCATGAGAATTTTAAATACACACTGCTAGTTTGCAGGATAATTCCAGGTAACACTGTTATTTATTGGTCCCTAGCACTTTAAAGCTCAGCACCTTGTCTTAGTTGCATGTCATTATAAATTGTCAATATGTGGTATATTCCTTGTATGTCGGCTGTCTTGGAGAGTGGCATGGTGGTGCAGTGACTAGCACTGTGCTGTGCCACCACTGAGACCAGGGTCCGAGTCTCTGACTTGGCCGTTCTCCTCATCTTATCATGGGGTTTCCTCCAGTTACGTTTGTCCCCCACACTGCCCAGAAGGTGAATTCGCATTACCAAACAGCCTGTGACGGTGAATGGCGTGTGAATGTACCCTGCAGTGGCTTGGTTCCCTATGCTGTGTTGTTCCCTGCCTTGCGCCCATAGGATCCAGAAACCCTCAACAAGACACAGTAACAGAAAATGGGTGAATGATTATATTGCAAGTATGTTTTATGGTATTTTCTTGTATTCTGTTATTATTAGTTATTGCTCTTCATCATTATATGTTGGTTTAGTCTGCAGGGAAGCGTGCAAGTAAGTATTTCATTGTACTTGTACAAATGACAGTAAAGGTTGTGGATCCTTGAATCTTAACACCACTCACAGTTCAGGGTGGCTAGATGGGGATTAAGAGGCACGTCCCTTTCAATATGAGATCAAATACGCAAACAGCTGATGAGCTGCTGGATTTGTACGCCATATGTTGTCAATTGCTTAGACTCGCGTGCATCTCGAGTTCCTGGCAGCTAATTCTTTGTGAAATTATGTAAAGAACATCTCATCACTAAAATTTCATATTTTTGGTTTCGTTATGCTGAAATTGCACTTTCGCTCTTTTCACGTCTCATCGTGGAAGGGGACTCATTAAAGTTAAAATTTGTTTTCCAGCTGGGTTGAGTTCAGCAGTGGAACAGCCAGCAGCAGCGAGAGTCTCTGTCAGAAGCCCTTGTATACCTCTACCTGCTCGTTAAGTCCAAACGGGACTGCTCTGAAAACTGGGACGAGCTATAAAAACAGGCTGTCTTCCCAGATTATCTGGGTGTTGCCTGGTTTCAAAGGGCAGTGATGTATTGCTAAGCGACAAAAGCCCCCCCCCCCCCATTATAGGGAAAAGACTGGTGCCAGTTCTGGAACCGGCAGAATGTGCTGGGCTAGCAGAATAGCTCCTAAACCTGCTTTATAATGACCCCTTAAAATTGGAGGTGAGTTTATTAAACTACTTAGGAAGTGGGAGGTACGATTAAAAATTTTACCCTGTGCAACCAAATCAGGTCTTATAGATAATCTGACAAGTGATGTAGACTATAGTTTAAGAGAAAAACGTCCATATTTGCAAGAGACACAGTCAGGAGCCTTGCTCGACATTTTGGGCCCCGTGAAAGCATATCATATTGGGCCCCAAACCCAGACTCATACAAATATTTTTTTAAATCTTTTTAGCCCCCCCCCCGTGACTGAATATGTAATGTGTAAACAATCAGTTTATCCAGCCCAAATCCCAGAATTAATCTATATAAATTGGTTCTAGGTCTGTAAACTGCTCAACCAATCCAAGAAGCCAAACCACAGATGCTTAATTTGAAATTCACTGGTGTCACGCCCAGCTTGTACGACCCTCGTGTGTGCCACGCCCCCTGATTATCCACGTGTGCTTCCCTGATTGTACTCAGCTGTACCCTGTTGTTTGGTCTATTTCAGTCCGTGTCTTACCTTAGTGCTTTGTCCGTCATTGATGTCGTCAATGTCAGTACCTGCCCGTTACTCCCGTTTGTCTTGCTTCGTCCATTAAATCCCCGTTTACCCCGAGATTCGCCTGCCTCGTCTGCTTTCTGCCTGTCTGCCTTCCCGAGCGATTCCCCGCTCCGCGACGATCGTGACAAGTGGTATATCCAATCAGATTTCTGCAATAGGCATTGATTGGCATAAACTGCAGAGTGCACCGCGTCCTTGATCATAGCGTTAATTGAAACCTATACTTGATATAGGGTCACGACTGGGATGGTAAAAATTAGGTCGCAGTACAAGAAGGTTGATAAGCACTGGTATACAGGATGGTGTTGACTATATATTTGCTCCTTTGCTAATATATCCTGTAGTAATTGACCTTGTTGATATATGTAGTAGTGCTTTAAGAAACTAACAGCGTACAAGAGGCTGTTTTATACCATTTCATTCACAGTTAAAAGGAGAACATTCATTATCATAGACTGTATGTTGTAAGAAAAAGCAGCCGGCATGGTGAAAGGCAATTATGGCAGCTGGACTTTTTCTAACAGACTTTTGGGTCTATAATTCATCACCAGGTTCCAGTTTTGTGCCTGTATGATGCATCCATTTCCCACCCATATCACTCCACTGACTGCAGGGTCTGTTTTGCTATTTATAATATAAAGCTAATGCTAATATGCTAAGGCTAATTTGACTTTTTCCACATGTTAACTGTTAGCTCAGCTACTCCTTGGATTTGAAATGTCATCAGAGAAATGTGTCCTTTCCTTCAAGCAACAAGAAAAAGAAAATAAACACAAGATGAGAAAAAAGAAAAGCAAGACGAGAAGAGACTGAGTTATCTTCTAATTCCACAGCTAAAAATACCAAGTGATCCTGAATTACACAGAGTCCCTTTTGGACAGACTGTCAAAGCTGCTTCAGCCAGTGCCAAGACTGGAAAAACACGGCCTTAAAAAACAGCACAGATATCGCCAGTGAAACTGACTCTCTTTTCGAGACAAAAAAGGCACGACGTTAACTGTAAAAGGTAGCGACTAAATAAATGAACATCAAATAAATACCCATCTGTCCTTCCATTTTCTATACCCATCTGCCGTGTGCAGGGTGGCTGGAGTCTGGAGCCTGTTCCAGAAGGGGCCAAGGTGGGGAATGACCCAGGACAGGGTGCCAAGCCATCGCCGGGCAGTCAAATAAATATACGCAAATCAAATTCTGATTTAATTAAAGTACTACGTTAAAAAGGCAGTTTCAGTTGCCAAATATTAATGCGTTAAATACTTTTACAGTACAAACGACTATAAATTTAACCAAGCAAAACACTTGCTAAAATAATAAAACATCCATCTGTTTTCTGTAACCACTTGATCTATTCAGGGTCGTGGGCGGGAGGATCTGGGGCCTATGGGCGCAGAGCAGGGGCCAGTCCAGGATGGGTCGCCAGTTCATTGCAGGGCTCACTCATCACAGTCAATACTAAAGATGATACATGAACATTTCAAGAACATTTAAATGATTCAAGAAAGTGGTAAAGAATGACGTTGCTTAGGGTACTGCTATAGGACAAAATACTATCTATCAGTGCTTACGACTTCTAAGCGTAAAAGCATTACACTGGTGTGCGTCTGGGGAGCTACGGCCTGTGGCGGGATGTATAACGTCACTCAGGCTCCGCAGGTTCCTCTGTTGCTCATCATTCTACATTCAGCTATTAGCAAAAAACAAACGAAATATGTGTCTCCTCATTTGATGATGCTTGATGCTCATGCAATGAGAATAAGTGCTTGTTTTACAGTTTTGGGGTGGACTGTGGTGAGGTTATTAATCAAATATTCATGTAAAAATAATTTTAAAAACACTGGTAGAACTACACAGAAAAACACTCCCTATAAGTTACTGTTCACCGTTACCACCTGCTTTTTAGCATCTGCTTCTTTTTTGAGGTGATATTTTCATCACAAATTTATAACATAAAGGATTTACAAAGCGGAAGACTCAGAGTGCTTCCTAGTTTTAGGTCATAAATTCCATGCTATGTTAATAACTCACCAGCATTCCTGGAAGTTAACAAAAAATAGCAGGATGTAGGCGTGTACGTTTGTTGGCGCATGCTTAAGTACACAAACAGACATGCATCGGCGAGCGATGAGCTACAAGAAGGTGAGGCGGGAAGGCAGATGATGCCAGGCCTTGCGGTGAGTGCAAATCGTGTGGCGAGACTCCACGTGGGGGGGGGGCCAGGCCCTCGTGCGCTCTGACACGTCTCTCTTTCTCTCTCTCGCCGTCCCCTTGACAGTAAATCGCACAGTCAAGTATTCGCTCACAGGCACGCAGATAAAGGGAATGGGAGGGTAAGCGAGGTTCACACCAACCCAAAAATAAACAGGTGTCAAAATATCTAGCACGAGGGAGGCATCTAGCACGAGGGAGGTGGCTACAGATGCAAAGCAGCGCTTGGGCCAGTGTCAGAGTCCGTCTGCCCCCGTTTCCATATTTAAAAAAAACAACAGCAACGCAGAATGTAAACACAGCAGTGGTAGTAACAGCTGTGGAAGAAAAAAATGCAAAGAGCCAATGGAAAAAGCGTTAGCTGAGGCCAGTGTCACATGACGGGGACCGTCAGGCAGGCCAAGTGCGGGGCATCTTTCTCTAGAAAAAGGCTTGTGGTTTGATTCAAGCTAACGAGCAAAGGCGGCGTTCTGCTCCACACATAGCTGCCGGCTTCCCCTCTGCCTCTTCCGCTTACTCACCTCAGATGAACTTCTGGTAAAGAGAGACGTAAGACACTTGGTATTAGCAGTGCAGAGCGTCTGTTTTAACAGTTAATAGGCAGCTGTCAGACACCTCGGAGCTTTTTAAATACACATATATTCCCCAGGCACAGCTAAGACCTTAACTTGCTGCATGTTAACAGCAAGTTTACATAAGTGCTATGTATAAACATATGAACGGTATGCGGATGCTCCATAATTCCAATGATCTGGCAGAGATATTTACATTTTGCAATAGTCTGCTCATAGTAAATACTTTCACTCTGATATGGTACCATTCCAGAGTATTTTACAGGCATGGTGTCTTTCGCAGTGACAGTGAGCCCCCCCCCCCCCCCTTGTGGACTTTGTGACTGCAGATGCAGGCAGTGTTCTGGTCACAGAGGATGCCGTTCTCTCTTTGAACAGACCCCCAGCCTGACACCAGGATCCCAGTCTGCCACAGAGATGCCTGAGGAAGGCTGCCCCTTCACACAGGGGTGGCAAAGCTGGCTGAGGGAACTTTACCATACCCCCTCCATAAAAACCACCCACTCTCTGTAGCCTCTTTCTCTCTGGTTCTTGAAACCTTGAAAGCAGTGACTGTACGGGAACCTGACTCCAGGCTCCGGCCTTGCGACGAGTTTGTCAGACCAGGGTGCTGGTAGACAGTCTGGCCAAAATCTGCAGTCTCACTCACGGTGGGGCGTGGCTGTCACCTCAGCGACCTGCCTCATGTGATGTTGTTTATCTCAACCAGTCAGAGCCAGAACGGCCTGGATGGAAGCCCAGGTATTCACCTGCTTCACGAGCATTGCTAAACAACCCTGTATATGCGTGCCGTCACACAAGCTCGGCGGAAGCGTGCCGGAATCACAAAAGGGCTTTCAATCCACGGTGATAATGCCAAGAAGATAAAGGCAACCAGCAGGCCAGACACTTACAAAGAAGGGCCGGGCAACTTTGTCTATGATAAATGGGGAATTAAAGGTCAATTAACATGTACAAGGTCGCAGATACAGAAGAGGA
Organism: Brienomyrus brachyistius; assembly: GCF_023856365.1. NCBI lineage: Eukaryota > Metazoa > Chordata > Actinopteri > Osteoglossiformes > Mormyridae > Brienomyrus > Brienomyrus brachyistius. The sequence continues at coordinate 21,061,775 of NC_064540.1, forward strand.
AAACCTCCACATCTCCACTGTGATGTATTGGGAGGGCAGGGAGGGAAATGTATAACGGTGCAGGTTATATAAAGTGCGAATGAGACAGCAAAACTGCAGACAAACCTGGAACATTAGAAGCAAAACAGACGGCTAATACCTGTAAATATATACTGGAATGCCAACATACTAGGCCTCATGGGAATATGCTTTATGACAAATACTCTCATTTCCTCTGCAGCTGCACCAGAAACCACCACTGAAGCCCCCCCTCTCCCCCCCCCCAAAAAAAATAGACGTCATCAAAACCCTGAATATATGCTTATTACGCCTACATCCTTTTTTTCATCACCATGGTAACAAGCCACGCTTCCCCCTAACCTTCGGTTAATGCTGGGTAGTTAGTGTCTCGTTGAATGGCATGTATTATGTAAAGTAAATATATATGTAAATATTTAGGATTTGGATACACCATTTGTTCCCAACAACATACTCTTACCATATAATAGTTTAATAGAATAATAGTTTGCATTTCCCCCATGATGATTAGTGTTCTGGTAGGAACATGATGACACTTAAAAATCACTCTTCCTTTGATTTAATCGTGGCACGAGCATAACTATGTTTGTCCTGGATAAATGAAAATTTTAATAAGCATGAGGTTATAAGGTGGGCAACTGCCACAGGATTAAGGTGCCGGTCAAAATGGATGAAACATGCAGAGGTTTATTAAACAATAATAAAACACAAAATTAGGGCCCTCCCCTCAAAGACATACCAAGGCCTTTAAGGTCTTTGAATTCAAATTTAGCACAGCTGATGCAGTCTGAAATCCTGATTAAATCCTTCTGCAATATTCCTGTCTCCCCTTCATCCACCCTGCTGACCCTCTATAGACCCCACCAGTGGTTACCAAGTCCCAAATGGCATGTATTTTTCGTGGTGTAACACAAAAGGTTATTCTGCCTCCTTTCGGTTCCGACGTGCTGTGCCAATACCATTCTCATTGTTATTTTATTGTGCAGTTTTCTTATTGGTCATCCACTCGTGCAAAATCGCAGTACACATCCCACAATTATAGCATCGATAAGAATAACCCGTCTGATGACATCAATGCTGAACAGAAGGCAGCTGTGAAAACTGGCACATGTTCGTTTTGTTGTTATTGCAGGAGTTACACTGCCCTTACAGGCAAAGCCACACTTCACCTTGTGTCTTGTCATTGGCTCTTTAACCCTCCTTCGCCTCCACCAATAGAAATCTGGATTTGTCCAAGGCTTGTGTGAGCAATGCAGAAAGCTTCACTGGCATTAGCTGGATACTGTGCTGCACGTCATGAGCAACTGGACTTTCACATCACAACGACTCGCGCCCATTTGCCACTCGCTTATGTGTGCATATGCAGGTGCGTGTTTGTGATGTATTATCTGTTTAAATTCCATCACCTTGGAGGACAATATCTACTACATAAATTCATGTAAATGTAGATAGCACACGCTACTTTGTTAGCATTAGCATTTGCCTGTTGCAACAAAAAATATTATGTAATAAACAAAAAATTGTTTCATCTGTTGACTGTATGCAACCTTTCTGTTCAGGGTTGCTTGAGGACAAAATTAAGCCTGTGTCTGCCTCTGTAGAAGACCTAGGAGCCTGAAACTGGATCAGGCCCAGGCTAAAGGCCAGGGAGGAGACATCGACTTGAATGGCTTCAGATATCAACACGACCTTTTTCAACAAATTTCTACAGCAGGTATTTACAGTGAAACTGCATCCTCCTCCTCAGTTTTAAGGATGAAACTGCGGATATGACCGACACGAAATGCCCTGCTACTGATGTCGATCTCCTCTTACCTAAAACTCTACATCTGTGTCATATCTGTTGTATCGTTACATCTGTTATACTATTTCTACGGTCGCCACCGTATCTGTTATATTGTGTGGGTGACCCTAGCTCCTCTAGTTATGTTTATTTTTATTCTTTATTTTTATTTATTAGCTATTATTCTCCTTTCCCCTCTCCCTCATAGGTTGTACATTATCTGTACTTTGTGTATATATACTGCACCGTGGTCCTGGGAAATGCTATTTTGTGCCACTGCTTTCTGTAGATAGTAAATACATGAAATGACAGTAAAGGCCCACTTGAATTGACGTGATTCAGCATGATGTTCTCATGGAGGCCGTTCTCATAGAATGATCGCATACCCATTTTCCATTTTTTTTCGGTATTTGTTTCCAAGGCCTGAAAAACAGTTTTAATACCTTCCCTCTGGAATGCGAATTCCCTTAAGCACGTTGCTCACATGAAGCTAAGCTCTCTATCAGGTCAGTAGGAGCAGAGGGCTAGCTGGAGGGGGGGGGGTGTTGTCGTTCTCCATGATCAAACAGCCGCACAATGAAATGTTGGGGGTGGGGGGGGGGGGTGGCACCAATAATCAATACGTTGCACATATCTGTAATGGGATTTGCTGAGTGGAGAAGTTCCCATAGCAACACACCAACAGCTATAACCAATCCTCACACACTGACACCTCAAGGCATTTACTTTTTGACTGTAGTGTCTTAAAGAAATGGCACAAAAACCAAAGTCCTTTCCAAACTTGAAACTATCTCTGTGATACTGATTAATTTCTTGTTCATGAAGCTTTCATGGTCTGAAATTCATAATGTACAATAAGCAAAAGCATAATAACAAACACGAAATCTAATTAAAAACACAAATCTTTTATTTCTCTTTCAGTCACATTATGCCTTTTGGAGTATGTTTCAGATTGTTTTGGGGAAGAGACTATAATCGACATAAAACTAAAAGTTGCGGCAGTATTGATACTGTAATATAGTCAACTTCCTACAAAATAAAACAAATACAGGAAAACACCTGCCAACGATGCACAATAAAGAAGTGCTCTGTACTCATAAAGAAAGAAGCGTGGATGTAAAGGGGCAGCACCAGTCCCAGACCTGCTCGCAGGTTGCATCATTCGGAAAAAGCACCCAAGGATTAGACAAGTGGCAATGGGGCTTTATGATGCTGAAACTACACTAGAGACTAAGGCAGGATCCAGCTCTGCGAAGGAGGAGTGGAGCACTTTGTTTTCAGTCTGCAGATATCCTTTTGAGCACCTTCCTCTTCCCCCTCTTCCTCCTCCCTGTCGTCTTTGGGCAAAGCAGCTGATTGCCCACAGTGTCTGAATAGTGTGACTTTAGACACAAGAGCCTAGTGCTGTTTTGCCAATTCTACGATTTCAGTTCATATCAATGTGTGTGCGTGTGTGTGTGTGTGTGTGTGTTTGTGTGTGTGTGCGTGCCTTTGTGTGCTCAGCCACCCTGACTTTATTTACTTAATTTTCACGACATCATATCTCATCAAACGTTTCTTGGGATCCATCAAAATATTTTCTTCTTTATGACCTTATAAACTTGATGGTGCGTACTGAGAATTTCAACTTTCTACTATCTAGGCGGTTCTTTGTGCTACAAAAGCAATGATTATACGGGATTATGGCCCCAATTAAGTTTAAGTGTAAGGTTTTCCACGTGAATCAGGCTGCACTCTGGCCAATGCCTAATATGGGAATCACAGATTCTAGTAATTTGTTCAGTGAAAAAACTTTCCTGTGAAGCAGCCGTTGACGTCCTCCTGCTCTGACTCAGCCGCACTTGACTACTCGTGCTACGTGACAGAGATGTAGTTAGACATGGCCTGTGTGCGCTGGTCCCCCTAGTGGATGATTTCGGTAATGAGCTTTACTGGAGTAAAAATAATGAAATCCCACTGCCACAACACTTACAGTAGTGCACTTTAATGGAAACTCCTGGAAAAAAAAATGCTGATTCCACATAAGTAATAAACAACATACATTAGTCAAGGCTTTTGTGCTGACAACAATGAAATATTCATTAATGTCACGGGGTGACATATACAAATGACCTACAGCAGTACACACTGACTTTTGAATGAAGCTGAATGTTTCTACCCTTTACATTTTCAGCCCATAACTGTAAATAACCTTTTGTGAACAGGGACTGGTTCTATAATCATCTGTATATAGAGCTTTACCAACAGTAAGGTACTTAGGAGGATTCCAGTAACCTGGCAACTCCCACCAACAGTTACAGAAGTGAGTCGTCCTCGGTCCATATAACAAAGTGAGTCTTGAGAAGTTTCATCCCCGGATAGCAAATGAATTCTCTCTCATTCATGTGCTTTGCGTTTATTGTGTTCAAGGGTGTGTGCCAACTCAGATTCCAGGGTGATGCAGTGAGATTCAGGTAACTTTCAGAACTGGCCGTTGTGTTTCACTGCGCACGTTAAGAACATGGTGTCCGATGCCCATGACGCCCAGCTGACTTTCAGAAGCCGGATCACTTTGGAGCGCAGCTCTCAAAGTTACCAGCATGCGGGATGTTTTCTTCCAGCCTGCTATGTTTTTTTGAGTCATTATTAAATGTGCCCCTTAATGCCTACTGTTTAGCAGATTCTTTGTTTGTGTGTGTGTGTGTGTGTGTGTGTGTGTATAGATCAATAGATATCATTGCTGCACAGACATGAAACAGTCAGTGTTAAGGGGGTGAGATATAAACGCCACAGATTCTGTATTATGATATTGTGCAGAAATTCAGAAAAAAATATTCATTCCAACAATCAAAAATTGTAAATGAATCACCTTTACTACCTAGTAAGCAATTAAATACATGTAAATAAATTATATTATGTAATATCTTTCAAAAACATCTTTAATTTTGGCTTAGGTTTTTTATTAAAGTATTTATTGCTGTTCTTACAGCCGTTCTCTTTGAGTATTTTTAATGCATCTTGCACTGCGGAACCATAGAAATTAAAAAAATAGTAGATTTCCAATGGTATTAAAGCACCATTAAAACAGTCCTTCGGGTGCATTTGTTTTTGCTGAATCGGCACATTTTAGGGAAAATCACACCGGTGTCTCACCCTGAGGTGGAAAGCTCAGGTCCAGAAAGTACAGATCCAGACCAAGGTGGACTTGTACTTTCGGGACCTGAACTATCCACCTCTGGTCTCACTACGCCTTCCCTGGCTCCCCTCCAACAAAGCTCTCTATCATCCCTTCTGTAGTTCACCCCAGCAGCTAGGGCTTCACATGCAGGATGTGGGAAAGTATGTCTGCATGGACGTGTCTATTCTGGGGCACTCAGCCCTTGCAGCTGTGCTCTCTGACTTCTGCCTTCTGTATGATCCCATGCAGAGCAGAATGGGTCAAAACTGAGGATCCGAAGTTTTCCCTAAACATTGTTGAGGGTTTTGTGAAGCCGCGATGGTTTGCTCAGTCTTGGGGGATCCAGGCCTAATTAATTGATACTTTATTGATCCCTCTGTGGGGAAATTGTCTTATCTCCAAATTGAAATTGTCTCTCTCTCTTGGGTTACAGGCCTTGCTCAAGGACCCACAGACATGCTATGGCTGGGTTTGAACCTGTGACCTGCTGCTTACAGGCACACAGGCTTAGCCCACTGCACCACATGCTGTCCCCTAAGTGAAGGTCACTCATGAGAGCTACTTTCCTCCAGCAATCACCGACTGACAGAATAACATCTTTCCTTTTTGTGTATTAAAAATTTTTTAATCTGCTGGGAACAAAATTCAATAATCAATATATTGAACATATTTGAAGCATAAAATAAATTCTGTAAGTGGTATGATACAGTGATAAACTACAAAGTGGCAGTAATTTTCAGGTATGAAAAACAATATTGTACCGCAACTATGACATGTCTATAGTAAATCGTTGATGACAATATTACTATAATAATAGTAATAATATAATAATGGCACAAATAGTAAGTCACAATAATTATAAAAACAGAAAGACGATACTAAGAATGACAGAATGGTGAGGTTACCTCAGTGCAGGAGTGCGGGCATCAATGGTGAAACAGCGTCTTCAGCCGGGCAAAGAGACGTGGCAGGGGTGTGTTGGGGTGTGATGGGCCCCCGGTGATGTTACTGCCCTCCCCAGCCAGCGGGTGCTGCGTATCTCCTCCAGGCTAGGTAGCTGGATTCCTATGATTTTCTGGGCGTTGCTGATGACTTTCTGTAGCACTTATTTTGTCTGGATTAGCTAGCATACCAGAATACATCAATACGCTCCCAACAGACCAGTTGCTAGAAGGTCACCAGTGGCTCCAGGTCACCAGGGTAGATTGATTTTCCTAAGTGTCCTCAGGAAGTATATCCATGCCCATGGGTTTCCTCCGACATGTGAGTTCCTAGGAACTTGACACTGGAAACCCTCTCCACCAAGTCACCATGGATGCAGAACTCCTTGGTCTTAATGCTGTTGAGTGCCAATCTAAGCAGCGTTTCAATAGGTGAGGAGTTGCAATGTTTCTCCATGTGTTTCCCCCAAAGACATGCAGTTAGGCTAATTGAACTGCCCGTAGTTTGAAATAGTTTCCCTGGAATTACATCCCATCCAAAGCATAACCTTGTCTGCTATGCTGCCCAAAGCAACCCAGACCCGGGTAAGTGATCGGAACATGAATGGATATTTTGTAAGACACATAAATCCCACAGCAACCCCCCTGCTACCACCATCCACTACCACCATCCACTTTTTTGGATAAACTTAAGTTCACAGTAAATACATCTCTCTCTCGTTAAGTTTACTACATCAGCAGAACACACACCTGTTTAGACTGCAGGCAAGCTGCACTTGAGTCATGCTTTTCAAAAGGAGAGTCAGCCAACACGTTGTGATTGCCTTAATGAACACCCACTATTCAGAGGTCCATTGTGTGAACACACCTCTGATGAAATATACATTTTGAATAAATGTTATTGAACCCTGTTCATTTCAAAATCATCTGGGAACCCTTTACAGAAGATAATCCCTTTTGAAATGTTTTTCATATCCCAACGCCCATTATTTTTGAGTTCATTTTATAATGTGCATTAGATTGAATATTCAGACAGTTTCTGTAACATAGTTATCCACTTAGTAAAGAAAACAATGCAGCCAAATGTGCTCCTACAATGAAAACAGCTACGCAGACTATAGGCCAGAGACAATGAAGCATCATTTTCCTGTTTTTGTTCCTCACTGCTGATGCAAATACGCTTCTGGTGGAATAGACACACCTATTTAAGTTTAAGTTGAAGACTTTGAATAGCAGCTCCCTGATCGCAAATGATTTAGTGACACGAAATCAGTTATTTCTGGCCTGGGTCTGCCAGGCGTGCCACGCGGGTCTGCCAGGCGTGCAGGGCAGGTTGATTGGCGAGTCTAAATTGTGTGTGTATGCGCGCATGTGTGCGTGTGTGTGTGCTCCCCGAGGTGCATTGGCGACTGCCCAGGGTTGGTTACTGCCTGTTCCCCCCACGACCTCAGTTGGGATTAAGCAGTTACAGTGATGGATGGATGGATGGATGGATGATACACAAGACTGAGGGAATTTGCAGTCTCTAAAATTGTCCCAAATAGGAATAACTAGCAGTTTTATTGCACCCTCTAGTGATCAGAATCTGTTTACACAGACTGGTCACTGTGCTAAGATAAAATGTCTCCCACACACTTCTCTATTTTCATTTTCCCTGAATCTCTGGCACCCCCTGCCCCTCAAACTTCCCTGTTCTACCTTGCTACTTATTCCTAGCTGCTGTTCCACTTCCTGCAACCCTCAATTTCACCAGCAGGGGGAAATGTTGGTGCAGTCCGTAACCTACATTGCGAACCAGGCTACGATCCTCTTACGGCAGAACGCAATCTGACAGTTTCCTGTCACTAAAGGTCTTTCAGTTTAAATGATAAGCATATGCTTTTGTTGGATGTGGTGTTTAATTTGTATGAAATAGCTTTTACATGCATTAAAAAATCATTTTTATTAATATGCGAACGTAGCAGTTAGTCTTACATTAGTTAGTCTTGCATCCCTGGGCATAACTTTACAATGTAAGCATTTTCAGAACATCCTGATAACATACTGATAACATCCTGATAACATACTGATAACATACTGATAACATGCTTTTCTCCATGACGGTTACAAACTTTTCAAATGTGCGTGCTTCGTGAGACCAATTCAGGACAGAAGAGAACATGGGAGGGACATTTCGGTCCAACATTACCCCTCATTCAACAACTGAAGGCATGACTTCTGCTTCCATTTCCCTGCTGCCAGGTCATGTGACTATACATTTACCCACGTTCCTCGTTTGCGCCTACAGTCAGTCTGTGCTACCAAACCAAATGATGTCCCTCCCATCATTCTGCCCAGCGACAGCCGAATGTCACATCCTGACACCACATAACCCAGTACCATCTCCATCATTGAACTGCAACACAAATCACTACATCATCACTAAACACGGAGAGCCATGTGGCGGAGAACGACAAGACTGTATCAAGCTTGTGCCTGTAACTAAAGCATTCCCTAACCCAGCAATGTAGAAGGAGTAGCTTACGGCTACCTCTCTACTCTATCCTAGACACTACAGGTATATCTAAAGGTGGCAGCAGCAGAGCCCTAGGATCATATAATAGAAAAATTCTGGATTGCTGTCATGTTCCCCTGGTTTATTCTGTATCCCAAGCGGATGAAAGCAGGGGAGGGTGTCATTAATATTTCAGAACGACTGCCGTTAATAATGCAAGATCTATTTTCAGCAAACTTAGAGGAAACGTCAATCTGCGGACTCAGCATTAAGCAAGCGGCAGTATCTGAGCCTCACACGCAGCCCCAGAGCAGGTCGCCAAGGCTGGCTAGTGGCCTATCAGAAGGTATCAGCGAGCTAACGAAGACACTGAGAAGGCGGCAGCTGCCTGTCGCATGCGATGTCTCTGATACCGGACTGCCCACCGGGACCCCAGGGGCGTGTAATCACCTGCCAGATTATCCGAGAGATTCAGACGGGCTGCAGACGAATAAGGCGCCGCATGACAAGCGGCTGTTCCGCCTGCCTGGGAGGGGGCGTGGCTGTTCATGTGTATACTTCTGGATTAAGTGCCGCAGCCGTGGGCAGACAAGCGTGAGACTACTTATTTATTACTTTAAGTTAATCGTGTAATAATTTCTGTAACCACATGGGAAAACCACAGCCACCTTTAAAGGAAATATGGCTATGAGATTATCGGTTGTGCCTGGATAGTAAAACTAATTACCGCGTCTTTGAACCGACAGTGTTCTCTGGCCCAGATCCCCAAGTTCACCTGGGTGCACATCCATCTTTCCATTGCATTTTTCACCAGGAGTACGATGTTCCTCCCTGTCACTGTACCACTGTTTGAATGCCTCTGGCATCATATTTAGTTTAAGGTGAAATTGGTTCTAACAATGACAAAAACACAATGTCTTGGTGTTAACACATTCATGAAGCGTTAATGTCATGTGATGTTGGTGGACATCACTGGATATCAAGTGCTGGACAAGAAACTTCTGTTTTTCTCAATGGATTTCACGTCGGCTTCCCCCAATCCTTAGTCTCCCCCGCCAAACTCCTGCTGTTTAAGCAAGGGGGTCTTTGAAAGGGCAGAACACTCATTTTGGCCTGGTGTCCTCTCCAGGTGCAGGTTTGAAGACCCCAGGTAGCACAGCTGAAAAAAGTGGGGGGAGGCTCCTGTGTCCTTAAGGGCTGAGCAGGCTGAGTAATGCCGTGGTGGGGGTAATTTCTGGGTGAGTTGTAACTACAGGCAGGGAGGTGTGTGCATGTACACATGTGTTTCTGTGTATGTGGGACAAGTGCTTCCCATTTGTGACATCAGTGATGCTGGTAGCATAGGGACATTATTGCATCATCTACACAGCTTACGCTTATCACAGAGCACCAAAATGGTGAGTGTTTTGCTCAACATCTCATACATTTATCTGATGCCATTATAACAAAGAAAGCCGGCTCTCTCCCCTCTGCGCTCAGATCCATCAATTGTACAAGGAAATCATTAGTAGCCTCTTCAGAAAACAAAGGTATCAGACCTGTTGGTGGCAGACCCACACAATGGCACTCCATCCCTTTTACCCCAGAATAAGACCTCGCTTGTGTTTCTGCATCGCGTTCACATTTGGAATGAAAGAGGGTGAGCTTTAGGACCGTGCCGACCAAAATGTTCCAGGCCCCTCTGCTGTTTATGTCGATTTTTTTTTTTGGATAATAGCTTTCCATTACATTGTATGAGCCAAAAGGCTTTCGCGTGTAACTGCTTATGTAAATATCCCCATGGCAGTCGCCATCAAAATGGAAATGCCATCCGCCATGGTAATTGCCCACAACATGGGGAAGAGGCTACTAGTCCATTACATAGCAGTCATATAAAAACAGCGCGGTATTACAGTCTGGAATATCATGCCAGAGTCTTAGAAATTGTCAGTGTTCTACAAATGTGATGCATTTTATTGTAGCTGTCGTGATTCTGTTGTGTTTCCTGTAACCTCAGCCGTCGTCTCTGTCTGCATCTATAGTGTTGTACAAGTATAGACGTGGTATTAATAGACAAATAGACGAATCGATGACAGTGGTGCAAATGTCTTTGCTTTTTCCGAATCCCTCATTGGTTTGTATAAAAGGCAACCCTAACATCCAATTTAAGCGACCAGTTAAGTGTACTGTCTGAAAACGCCATAAAACAAGAGTTGTAAGCTGTGTTTGGGAATATCTTCAGACCTTAAAGCACTCCTGAATTGGGACAGCATGCATGTGTGAGTGTCTAACATCAGTTCCATGAGACCTTGGGTGGAGCTCAAACAGATACCCAAGGACACGTCACAGTTATGGTGAATCATCTGACGTGGGCAGTCAGGCAGGGTGCAGTTTTCTGCTTCTTGTACAGCATTTTTTTTTTTTACTCAAGGTCCTCTTAAGAGACAAATGTGCGATTCCCAAAACAGCACAGTGTCTCTGAATCTCCATTCATAACTCCTTATCCAGACAGCCTGTGCTCTCTCTCCAAGGAACAGCCGTACATTTCCATGGATGCACAGAATTTATGAATTGTTCCTCATTCCATTCATGAACTGGAATTTGAATTGAATTAGCCGCACCCCGCAGGGTGTTGAATTGGAATGAATTAACTGGAATGATAAGAAGAGGAATTAATTCACTTCAGTTCAGAGAAATTCAATGCAATCACATAACACACATGTCATTTAATCTAGCAAAATATAAACAATTACATATTTACTTTATATATGGTAGGCATATATACTGAGTTTGTATAGTATAGCCTATGTACAAGTGGAGAAAATGTACTTTATATTTGCATGATTGTAAGAGAAAAATGATGTATAACTTCTATCAATATACAGTACATTTTTGTCGGCCCTCTAAGTCCTTTTCCATTTGCATATATTTATATATTTTTTCTTTATATGTAATTGTTTAGGTGTATTAGCATTTTCAAAGAATCTGCAGTAGCTTTTCGAGTGCCCATGGATAGCATGGTGTACGACTGTAATCAAGAGTCAAATGTATTATCTTATTTATTGTTTGTTGATTGACTGTTACACATGGTTGACTTGGAGACACTAATTAGCCATACCATTAAAACCACTGACAGGTGAAGTAAATAACATTATTTTGTTAGTGTCACCAGTGAAGAATTTATATATTAGGCAAATGAATTGTCAGTTCTTGAAGTTGATGTTTTGGAAGCTGGAAAAAGGGTTCTGAGCGACTTTGACAAGGGCCAAATTGTGATGGCTAGTCGACTGGGTCAGACCCTGTCCAGAACGGCAGGGTTTGCTTCTTGCTTGGTGTTCTCAGTATGCAGTGTCTGCCAAGGGTGATCTAAGGAAGAGCAACCGGTGAACCTGCAATGGGGTCATGGGTGGCCAAGGCTCAATGACACGCATGGAGAATGATGACTAATCTGTCTGGTGTGATCCCACAGGACAGCTACTGTAGCACGAATTACTGAAATAGTTAATGCTAGCTATGATAGAAAGGATAGAAAAGACCAACCAGTGGAGGCAGTGTGATTTGTTTTCTGCTGGGACCTGCTGGGTCCTGGCATTCATGTGGACGTTACTTTGGCATGTACCACCTAACTAAACATTGTTGCAGACCAAGTACACCCCTTCATAGCAATGGTATTCCCCGATAGCAGTGACTTCTTTCAGCTAGATAATGCACCCTGCCACATTGCAAATATTGCTCAGGAATAGATTGTGGAAAATAAAAAAGAGTTTAAGGTATTGACTTGGCCTCCAAATTCCCCATATTTCAATCCGATTGAGCATTTGTGGGACGTGCTGGGCAAACAAGTCTGATAGATGGAGGCACGTTGCAACTTACAGGACTTAAAGGGTCTGCTGCCAGATATCACAGGACACCTTCAGAGGTCTTGTAGAGTCCACGCCTCAGCGGGTCAGAGCTGTTTTGGTGGTACAAAGAGAACCTACATAATATTAGGCAGCTGGATTAAATGTTATGGCTGATCTGTGACATCATGCGAAGCTTTGGCCACAAGTGAGTTTGACTTTAGTTTGACTTTCCACGTAGGAATACAGTTTGGGATGTTCGTAGGGATGTTTCGTTGGTTGGGCACTTCTATCATTATAGCCAAAACTGTTTTGTGGGGGGGGGGACACAGCTGGCCATGGTACACAGAATGACATTTACAGGCGCATTCCTTCATTCTGAATAACATAACAGTTTTACAAAGATGATACAGTATATGCTGTGTATGCTAACATATGTCATTCATATTGAAATATTAAGCTGTATTGTTAAAAGCTGCATTTACGCTACGTATGTGACTATGTTTGAATTCAAGTCCATTTTAATTCTACTTTAATTCTACTTAAATTCAAATTTGAATTGCAGTTCTGCATCCTTGCAACTCAAATTCAGTTCAAATTCACAAACCGAACTGGAATTTCAGAGCCACTCTCAATTCGCTTCTGAATGGTGCACTACCTTGATTTCTATGGATGGCTTTTGACTTTAGCTATCTAAAGCACTTCACAAGCCCATGTTTGTATTTCACCTCATTGGGCACAATGGAATTCTGGGTAAGTTGACTTGAGAAGTAGCCATCTGGGAATGGTTTCTCGTGCTTTTCTGGGTCAAGCATCGCTCTTTTCCCCCCAGACTGTGCCACCTGGTAGCCCACTTTCAGCTCTTATCCGCTCCCGATATTCAAAACCATGACCAGCCCGTTACCTGAGATGATTTAAAAAGCCCAGTTTCATCCACTTATGTGGACTGCTTAATCAACTCCTCAATGCTTCAAGCACTCTCAGTCTAATGTCTCCATTTGACTGATGATCAGGATCTATTTGGGCTGCGGTACTGTTATGAAAGATCACATATAGCAGGTTCCCGTTTGGGCAGGGGTGTCGTCGTAATAAGAAACAAAATGCAAATTGAGTATACAAATTATGTAGTAATAAACACATTAATAAAGCCCTGAGCTCAGCATAAACATGCTGTAATATAATCAATTATTGTTGGGGCCATTAATAAAGGAGCTTCAGTGTTATAGAAATATATGCTGCTTTGAAATCCTCTTTTTTCTTTGTTTATATTCAGGGATAAATATAAATGGTAAACAAGTACGCGTTCACCTTTAAGAGCAATACACTGTCAATCAATTGTGGTAAGAGTGCCAATGCGTACTTATTTTACCTGAAATTATTGTGCATTTTAAGCTTTATATGTTACTTTGTACTTCATCTGCGGTATAAAGGTAAAAATGCACATAAAATACATACACATTTGCACTGTTACAACGATCGATTGCCGCGCATATCGTTTGTAAAGGTAAAAGCATACTTGCGCATCAGTTATAAGCATACCTGTTTACAGTTATACATGTATTTTAATGTCCATTTTAAGCTGTACATGAAACGACCAATAGCCACCATGCTTTGTGATCAAAGGGCTAGATGACGCTGAGCAAGTGCTTGAGATTCAGGGTTAACCCCGGTCCAGCCCAGTCCAGCCCGGTCCACAGCGCAACGGACTGCTAATGAATCAGAGAGTAGCCAGGCACCAGGCGCAGACCACCGCCTCCCCTGCCTCACATTAATAAGCCTCCATACCACGCTATTTGAATAAATTTGCATATATTTTTCAGTAACCCCCTCCCTTCGCTCTCCATCCCCATCAGGATCAGATATGCAGTCTGGAATGCATTGTTATAATTTGTCTCCCTAATGATGGTCACCTAGCAACTGGGAATGACAGATATTAATAAGGACACATGTTCCTATGGGCGATACATTCAGTTTAATTAGCTGTTGTTCCTGATCATAATAGCAGTTATAGTAACATAGCATGGGTTCTGAGAAAAAGGTCATAATTCCATCAGATAAATATATGAGGTGTTGAGCAAAACACTCACCATTGTTTTGCTCTGTGATCAGCGTAAGCTGTGTAGATGATGCAATAATAGTACACCATAGTGAACTTAACCCTTTCACGATGGCATGTCCCTCACTTACATTCCTCCTGCTTTGTCTCAAGTCTGGCATCTCGGACACCATTTAACAAAATACAATAGCCAGCAGATCGATTCGATCATATTTAATCCATTTTTCGCACATGGGATGCTTCCCTTTGGTCATAGAAGGATTCGGATGTGTGACAGAGCTAGACTTTCACGCATTGTCTTATTTCTCAAGCTCCTCATTGCTCCGCTGAGGCGTAAAGTCACACCTGAAGAGACACTCAGCATGGAACCAAGGCGGGATGTGGTGCTGAATTGGCATGCTACAGCCTGGCACCATCCTTTGTGACTACAATAATAATGGCTGCCCCCCCGAGCTACAGACCCCCCTCCCATCCATGAATAGCGACAAGGCTTCCCCCCTCAGTACAAGTGAAGCTAATGACCCGTGCTTGTGACAATTAAGGTTGTCATTCCGCCATATCTTTCCTTTCCTCTTCTGCAGCAGCCATATTTCTGACAAGCATATTTATTTAACCATGAGCAGATCATTTTTCCCATCTGAGTTTTTAATTATTTTCTCCTATGAATAATTCTGACCCCTGCTGTGTCTTTCGCTCATCTGCCTTTTCCTCTTTTTGTTTTGTTTCCATCTCCTTCACTGGAGGGCAACGCTCCAGTTTCAAGGCAGATGTCATAAAATGCCAAGCAAGGGTTAAATCCCACAGTGTTGCCATGGAGACAACGACAGGCCTTCTGTACTACTGACCTGACAGGAGACTATGAAGGGGGAGGAGAGTTTGGAGGGGGAAGGGGAGTGCCGGAGACGCACTCTGTCTCTCTATTGGCTGGAGAAAGTCACATGTTCCATTTTGGAATGCTAATGCTCTGTTTTTTTCCCTCTCTCTTCCACACCTCCTCTCCGCTTGGTCTATTCTGAGACTGTCGGATATAACGAGACTCAGAAATGGTGTAGGATAACAGGAAAGGCGCAAGAAACCGAAGCCAAGGAGATAGACAAGGCCTAGGCGAAAGGTAGGGAATTGAGAATTGTGTCTTTGTAAAGGGGGCATTAGGTCTCTGGCCTGTGTAGTCTTGCTGCTGCACGTCTGCCTGTGTTTGTATGCGGCTCTGTGTGTATGTATATGCGAGCGTGTTAGCCTGGATGTGCTCTGGAGCTCTATAAACCTTCAGCATCTGCCTTACCAAATCGAGACCCCCCCCCAGCCCTCCGCCCCTGCCCCAGTCATACGGCACACATGAGACACCCCTGAATGACCCCCTGGGAGCACACGGGACATATTTCCAAACTCTCAAAGGGTGGTGGAGAGGCAGCGGGAGGTGAGGAGCTGGAGCGGCGTAAGGGGGGGGGGGTGTTTTCTTGCCTGGTGCCTTAATTCATTTGCAAGCCAGTGAACTTCAGTCAACGTAGAAATTCTTCTTTTAGCAAGAGTGCATGCCGTTCATTCTGTGGGATGTGTTACCCTAGGAAACCTACAGGGCAAAGACTTTACGGGGGGGGGGGGGGGGGGAGGTGTCTTCAAGGAGGAGGAAGCTTCAGACTTTACTCCCACAACCAGGAACCTCACTCCCCTAGGTATGATCTTAATAAGTGCTGAGCATATTTAATGTGCTCATCAGAGACAGGCTGTCCCACCCCAGGCGCCTCCACAAACTCCGATGAGATCAGAGAGCATGAAACAGATATAATGCTCTCCCTAAAATCTTCCCTTCCTGCTTGTCTCTGAGAGCAGATTCTGACACAGGATGGTTGACTGGTACGAGGCATTGTAGAATGCCAGCAGAGCAACCCCCCGCCCCATCTCGCTAACCCTCGGCCCAAAGCAGTCCGTTTTATGCCTTGTGTAACTTTATACTTCCTGGGGCCTCTTGCTCACGAGAGGCAGAAAGAAAAATGGAGAGACAGATTCATATGGTCATCTGCCAATAGTCCTTAAGTATCAAATTAGCTTAGCTTTTCATTTTCATCTCTTTGCTCCGGAAAGAGCATTCAATCTAGGGCTCCAGTACGACTTTCTTTAATACATTTTTAAAAGAAACAGTCTGAACTGGATACTGCATCATACATTTGTTGATGTTTACCCTGCTATTAACCCTTACCTGACCACAGTGGGATATGACACGGCTGATGGGTCAGGATAAGACAATGGCAAGACTTTTGTTCTGCTGCACTTGTCCACTTGTCTTTTCTGGTGTGAGGGACACACAGAGAAAGGAAGAGGCTCACCCCTGCCCCTGGGGTCATAGAGGGAGTCAATCAAACATATGTGTGTGGTCGTGTGAGGGTGGGGGCATCCAGCCCCTAATTCCTTTCTGGGGTGCAAACACGGTCCTGGAGTGTGGGTCTTTTAGGGTCAAATCGTGCTTTGTCTTTTTTCATGTTTGCATAAGGCGTGTTTTCCTGTCTAGCCGTGATGATGCAGCACTTCATTATCCAGAGCTGAATGAAGCTGACTGAAGCCATAAAATGTCATTTTTGAAATCGATATTGGGTACTTGAACTGCTGGTGTTTAGAGAAAAATCAGGGACCCTTTAGCAGTTCATAATATGGCAAAATTGTCTTGCTGTCAAGTACTTGACTTCGTTATGGGAAGGTTGAAGCATTTTTCCATGCTGTACAAGCAATGGCAAGAAGGTCGAGATCTAGAAGAAGGTGGAGATGCGTTCATAACTAACCCCTGGTGGCCAGTGAGTTTTTGTCAGGGTTTGCGAGATCCCTAGTCATCTACATGCAAATTCAGACGGGCTGCCCGGTTTCTTTGGGTAGGGGGGGACTGTTTTAATTTATACCCTCTCACAGACGGTGCCATTCGTGTCCGTGCCGCACTCCATCCTGTGCTGAGTGGGAGCTGTGACGTTTTCCGGCTGCGTAGACTTTCTGCAGATCTAGCTTGCAGTACAGTCATGCAGTCTTGATTCAGGCTTTGGCAGAATTGACATTTCCTTCAAGACAGCGCATCAGACCCGTGTGTGAGTCACACCTATTCAGCCATATAGACTGGGTTTCCTGAGGAACAACTAAAAATGTCCATAACCATTGCAAGAACCATTAGAAATGTATTTTTCTGTGTTTATTTGCTGACAAAGTTCTGTAGTAATGCTAGCTGTGCTAACTGTAGTGGAAACTTCCATAGGCTTATTTTAATCTTTGGACTAATGGTCAGGGCTGTATCTTCTGTGCTGTGACGTGAGTGTGTTGTGATAATGAGGTGTGTGAGGGCATGTGGCAGAGATTTCAGTCTGTGGGGCTGGAGATGGAGATGAAGATGCTGTGGTAATGCTTTCTGAGGCCAGATCAGAGACAATCAGCACTGGATCTCAGAGAAGATTTCATCCTTTGGAACAACATTGTTTTTTTCCTCCAGCCATTCGGGCTCTTAAGTATTCAGTAACTCCCCACAGGATCAAAATTGAAAAGAATTAGAAAAAGGTACTGTCGGTACAGCACTAGCAGTTTCAAAGCAACAGTAGATCTCAGTATTGACGGACCTAGGGCTTGCCGTTCCATGGGCTAAGATTTAAGAGCTGTCAGCTGGACCTTCAGCCTTTGTAACATTGTAATTTGGAGGAAAGCAATGTCCATCAAGAGGAGGTCAAAGGAGCAGAGGTCAGTTGCTTTGTGGGGGGAAGCGTCAGGCAGACATGGGTAACAGGAAAGAAATCATGGAATCAGATCTTGTGTAAGGTTAAACTCTGGGCCTCCTGTGAGTGTCGGGTGGGGGGAGCTGAGGGCTTGGGGAGGGCTTGTAATTGTAGCATTTAGAGATTAAATCAAACCCTGTAATCCCACTTTAGTGCTACATCTGCATAATAACTCCCTAGGCTGAGTGCCACTTCAGTTACAAAGAACCAAAAAATGCAGCCCATAAGCAGGGAGTTCCAGTTAGTGCTGTGTGTGGAGTAAGAGGTTGCAAGTACAAAAAAAACCCATTGATTTACTACAAACAGAAGGTGGATATGGCTGTTTGAGTCGACCTGTAAAAAGCACAAAATGTATGGTACTGTGGACTGAATTAAGGAGCTGTGCTGAGTCTTATCACTTGGGATTCTGGACATCGTATTCTGGACCAATAATCCAATCAATCTTTATTCATGTAGCACTGTTTTAAGTATAAGATTTACAATGTGCTTTACAGACATTTTAAAAGAAGAAAGAAAAGAAAACACAAGAAATTAAAATCAGCACAAAAGATATGAAAAATATGTGCATGAAATGAATGAAATAACTGATTATCATAGCTTATTAAACGCAATCTGGAAAGATGCGTTTTAGCCTAGTTTTTGAAAGTACTAAGGCATTCAGTAGCTCTCAGGTTTTATGGGAGGGAGTCACAGAGTGTGGGACCAGGGCTAAAAACTGCCTCCTCCCTCCTTAGCTGGGTTTGAGGAATAACCAGTAGATTACTGTCGAATGATCTGAGAAATCTGTCTGCGATATTCTGCGACAATCGTTTCACTGAGGTAAGGAAGAGCAAGACCTTGTGAACATTGAACAATTAACAAAAGAACTCAAGAAATCAGTCCGGAAAGCTACAGGAAACCAGTGAATGAATTTAAGAGCAGATTATGCCACATTAGATTTAAGAGTAGATTATACCACCTGCATTATGGAACAGATGCAGGTGGATGATGTTTGTGACACAAGAGCTTTGGAGGATCATGATTGCAGAGCAGTATTCTTGTTGGTTCCAATTCTAGCCACCTCTGAAACGTCCTACCATCTTCTTCTGATTCCCATCTCCATTGCTGGTCCAGCTGCATCCACTGGATGTGTTTCCAGTTGAGGTGCCTACCCAGGAGTACACAGAGGAAGGATAGGAAGGGGATTAATCTCAGGGCCAATGGTAGTAGTAGTTCTTTATTGATCCCGATGGAAATTCCAAATCCCTTCAGGTGTGCTGCTGTCTGACTTACATATATCCTCTCTTTAGTCCTTTCCCTCTTGTCTTCCTAAGACTCCATGTTCCCATTCTTCATGTTGCTTGCTGTTAAGCAGATAGGGACCAAAAGCTGGAACGAGAAACCCAGCCCTCTATGCAAGTATTGACATGCAACTTCAAGTGTTGATCCTGGGCAGCCTAATCATGGAGAAGCCCAGAAAGCTGAAATTAAATGCTTTTGGGTCATCACTGTTACCAGCTTATCATGGAGCTGAGACTGCAGCTGAGGCTTTTAGGTATGCCAAAATACTAAGTTTGAAAGAATAATGGTTTACTTAAAGCAGTCATATAAACGCATTATGCATAGCTTCATAATGCATTATGAAGCATTCATAAAGTATTATAAACACGGTTGTAAATATTTATAAAAAGGCATAACACATTATAGTCATGTTTATTAAGCATTATAAATGCTTTATGAAGCTTTCATCTATAATGCACTATTGATAACTTTATAATGCATTATAATGGTTGGTATAAGAATTAAGGATGCTTTGTACTGCATTGCGAAGGTATTTATATTACATTATGAATAGAGCATTCGTAATGCATAATAAACATAGCTACAATGTATTATGACTTTTATAAATAGTTAGTCATTTTTATAATACTTTATGGATGTTTTATTGTGTATGTATAATGCAATATAATGACTGCTAACCTACTTTTTATGCATATTTCAATTTAAATCTAGCTGGCCAAGAGTCTATAAGGATATAAGAGCTATAAGGATGGAATGGGATCATGTGGGCCATGCATGTTAGCTACCTCAAAGCGGACAGGACCACACTACAGAGATGGGCTGTTTGGAACTGCTCTGAAGTAATGATGGCAGCATAGCCATGAAAAAGTGTATCTGCTGGTCGCATGCAGGTCAGAATCCACAGGAACCCTGTTTTTTGAGCACTCGAAGTTCAGAGTGTACAATGCAATCTGTCCAACATCTGTCTTCCATCCAGCTCATGCTGTTCAGGACTCAATATGTCTTGGTCTTTGCTTGGCACTTCACCAAAATTTATAATAGGAGAAATGTGTTTGAAATGCAGCCATAGATTTCTGAGACTATGTAGCTGCTTTGAGACTGACTTACGTCCATTTATTTGCATTTTAACAACTGTTTCTGTACTTGGCCATTGCCCTGCTTCTATGCTGGTCCAGATGAGAGGGGTCCATTCTGTGGGGAGGGAATGGAGGGCACAATGGGGTGTTTTATTCACCCTAAATGTGACAGAACTTCAGGCCAAACTGGAGAAAAGACGTTCAGGTTTGTCTGGCAGCTATTAGAGTGGGTGTTCCAGTTGCCAGAAAGGCGACGTCAGTGTAAGAACGGTCAACAAACTAGAAAAACACGGCAAATTCAAACGGAAGGTCCTGTAGGCAAACCTGTGGACGTCCAGGAAAGTTCAAAACAGCAGGATCCTCTGGAATTAGGGGGAATGACCACAGCTATTCCTTATCTCTTTGCTTTTTGATGCTAATTTGCGGTGTGCCCTCTGAGAGGTAGCCGTTTGTGTATGCGAGCATGTGTGGGTGGGGGAAGGGAGGAGAGGGGGCGGGACTGGGGAGGGTATTATTGCGGCAGGCGTGCGTCCCACTCCCACTGGCACTCTCAGGGCGGGGAAACGCCACAGGAGAAGGAATAGTCCTGGATGGTAGCCAGAAATCCCCCAAAGCCCCGCATGACCCGCTTTGTGCTGGCCCACTGCACCGCTCCAGACAAGTCTATTAGACCACTGTCAGGCTGCTCAATTACATCCAAAAAGCCGATGGACACCAGATCAGAGGAAAGGGTTTGTTTTCCGCCTTAGCACAATGAGACACACACAGTCGCCCTAATGGAACAGATTTACCGCGGATTCCTGCTGTAGATCGTTGGCCACCCAACACTGTGGAAGTTCACAGACAAGGTGAGAGCTGAAATTGTCAAAACTGCCAATACGTGCCATCCATTTCATTAACTGAGGAGTAGCATTACAGTGGGAGAATGTTTTTGGGGGAAACCTACTAAAATGTCATAATATGAAATGGCTCTCATAGAGGTTTTTGGAAAATGTATATCACCTTTATATTCTTAGGCAGAACCCTGTCAGACTGTTTTAGAAATGAAGAGAGTATGTTCCAGGATGTGATCATTCAGATAGGTTTGCAAGTAAATCTGCGGCTAAGAAAGATGTCAATCTATATTTTTATATCCCTTTCAACTGAAGTTTTCCTGTTACACAACATGAATGTATCACAATAGGCTGTCTATTCATCCAAGCATCCACAACAGCTTCTAAACCTTGCGTTGCATTGTGGGTAATCTTGCTCACCAGTTACGAACTGAGGAGCCTCCCTGACGATGAGCTCTCTGATACATGTGTTCTTGGACAAGCTGGACTAGTTCTGTTGTATGTTCTTGCAAAACTGATGCTATCTCCTTTTTCTTTTGGTGGGGGGGGCTGGTCTTGAGACATGAGAGGTCTTGGAAGTTCACCCGCTGTTTTGAAACAGATTTCCCCCCTTGCTCAGACATATCGATTAAAGCCTTTTTGCGTAATTTAAGAAGCCAGCACGAGAAAGCCTGCCTGTTCTTTCACTTCTGAGTCATTAAGTGAGTGGGATATTTTTGCTTCTGTAAATGACAGAATGTCATTCTAGTGACAGCATCACACATGTAGTGTGACAAGACACCACTGGGGTTAATCAGGAGCCATTTTTGACATCTTTCCTATTTTAAACAACTATATTGCCCTGGTGTGTATTACCATTAACAGGAATAAAACATTGCTGGAAGATGACGTGAACGCTGAATAATTTACCATCATTCTCGTCAGTTTACAAAAACCATATCTATTCAAATGTGCTTCGCAAACCCAGTCATATAATTATTTCTTTTATTTTAAATGTCCCTATTATGCCATCTTCCCCTAATGAATTGTTTTGCGAATGTCTCAGAACTCATTATAGAACGGCAGCAGCATCTCACAGGCTGTCTATGTCAAGAGAAGGAGACAGTTGTAGATTATCCTCGGAAAAACCAGCTGTCCCCTGAATTTATAAACATGGGCGCTATCGCGTGCTGCTTAACACACACAGACGGACAGCCAGGTCACATGGCCGGCACAAGTACGGGATTGTAGCTGGAGATGGGTCCTGTGCTTCCCCGCTCTGCTGTTTGTCTCACCTGCCATAGAAACCCCTCTCCGTTTCCCCTGCAAGAGAATGATACAGATGCATGCCCCCCCCTCCCCCCCCATCCCATCTTGTCTTCCTCTGGAACACGGCGACTCTCTTCTCTACCATTGGAAGCACCTCATCTATATGCTAATGTGTAGATTACAATCAATGCGCTTCATGCTCGCCTGGCCCAAATCAATACAATATCAAGCCAGTAGACAGGTTGAAAATTATTTATTACACTCAGCTACTCAGAATAGCAATGAGGGCGGCCATTAAAGTCAGAGAGATAAGTGCCTTTGTTCAGAAGCTCTGCCATTTTCCTCTGATTAATTCTCCATTACAGTGGTGAATTCCGATTACCCACGATGCCGTTCGGTCTCTGTTGTTAGCGCAGGCTCCGCCTCCTCCCTTGTCTCCAAGCGCACCCTTTCAGTGATGTCGCCGGCTCTATCAGAGAAGATCTGGCTCTTTGATTTTGCAGGCACAAGCTAAGACCACCCTATGTTTTTAGCAATAAGGCCGATGTTTTTCCCCTGAGCCTCCCTGAAAATCCACAGGTCACGTTTAGTTTAATTTATTGCACATAAATTCAGTTTTTTTTTTTTTTTTTATGACGTCAATGCAAATGTGACTTAAATTATTTGCTTATTTCACATTCTGCTTAATCCAGTAGAGAGCTGGTGTGGAGGAAGGGGATGCTGGCCATGATGCAGTAATGTAGTCTGCTCATATTTGGCCTCTTGGGTTTCCCTCCCATGCTGAAATGATCTGTTTTGATGCAGTACTAGGGCTTGCAGGCATTTCTGTCCTTAATGAACTAAATGTCTCCTTGGACTCTTCTGCTCCAGACCCCATTCAGAGCATCTTATAAATAAACAAATTCTATCGTATTTCTCTTGTAGCGTCCCATTACATACATGACTGCAATCCTCTGCATGAGGCTCGGCGTAGACAGCTGGCTTTCTTTCACTTTCCCTCCCCAGCTTCGATTTTATGCTTTATTTGTAAATGATACAAACTAAACTAAACTTCACACCAGTGTGAAGTGCACAGAAATATATTTTTAAAAGTTTTTGCTTAAACAAATCAGCGAATGGTGATATATAATAGACGAAATATTTAATAATATGATGAATAAAAAATATTTTCTCCTGCCACACTCTCTCTATTTTCCATCAGTTTACAGATTTTTTTGTTGACTTTGCAACTTTTTTGTAGCTGCCCCTACCTTATTTCTTTGATCTTTTTCCCTGGGTCAGTTAGCAAAAGTCAAATTTGCATGCTTGGTTAAAATTTTGTCTGGTTTCCCCCAAAATCTCCACATCTTTCAACTTGTGATTGGTTATCACTGTTGCCATGACATGCATGTCAGTTTGGGTTTCCATGATTCCCTCTTGATTCTGTGTTTTTCTTTGCTCCTGAAAAATTTTTCTTCATTAAAAAAAAATAATAATAAATTCTTCAGAATTTACCATGCAGGTCATTCTCTCTGGAGAACATCGCATTTAACCCCTCCCACATTCCATTCCTTATAAGAGTAACTGGCTCTAAATTGAATATTTATTCTGTAAAATCTCCTTTTACATGCAAAGAAGGGCCTGATTTCCATTTCTGCATTCTCAAATGCAGAGTAGTCAGTAATGAGATTGTAATGATTGTAAAATTGCTTGTAATGAATGCAAAAAAAAGACAAAGACTAAAACAAGTAAAGTCACCTTGGTCTAAGGACAGTCCTCATGAACAGTTTTCTGTTCAGGAGTTCTGCAGGATATCCTGCTCCTATCTTCTGACCTTTTATGGCTGTTCCTGGTAGCTGTACGTTTTTCCTGGATTTCATCTCCTGTCCCTCAGATAATTAATATTTTATTACCATGTGCATAACCACTGGATATCCATCCTTCCAGACATCCCATTTTCAAGTATTGAACTGGAACCACGGGGAGGCTTACTCCAGGAAGCCTGTGGAGAAGGCCAGGGAATACTCCGCTTGGGGTTAAACAGTTTCTGAGTCTCTATGTATCAGGCAGAGCATTCTCCGGAAGTCACCTGTACCGAGGGTCAGCGTGGATATCGACCTTGGGGTCACATGGTCGAAGGGAGCGTGATGCGGGACGGTGAGTGATGTGCTAATGTGGTGCGGCGTGGCTTTGCCAAATAAGGAATGCATCCTTTTTGTGGCAGGCAGCGAAACCTGACAGCATGCGCAAGTCTGGGCACGGGAATTAAAAAACGTCATCTCTTCTGAGGACTTATTGGGTATTAAAATGACATAACGCATATTTGTTGGTGTGGTTAGGACAGCCCAGTATTTATGACTCATGGAAAGGTGGTCGTACTCTGTGCTGGATGGGCAGATGTGCTTCTGACAAAGAGAACAATGTCCCCAAGGGGAGTCCCTGTCATACAGCCAATCAAGGGGGGGGTGGGGAAATCCAGGGGCTTGACATTGTGTTGCGGCTGGTTGACTATAGATTATACTGGTCCTGCGCAGATCTTCTCCTCCTTGCTTGTTAATCGTTTGCTGAAAATGTGTTTCACTTCCCGACCAGCGTTTGGTTTATTTTGTAATACGGCGTGCTTTAAACAGGGATTCTTGGTTTTTCGATGCCATGGAAAATACTGGAAAATGTATGAGTTGCTTCTAAATTAACTCTGAAATCCCCTTGTCCATTTTTTTTGTTTGTTCTCAGCACAACATTATTTATTTATCTAATGCCTGGCGCTGAGATCTCCCACAGTACAACAGAAGGGGCAAACAATGAAGTCACTAAATGAAGTTAATGAAGTCCCCAGGTGAAAGTAAAGAAATGCAAAGTGAGACACTATTGTGAAGTGGCCCCAATGCCGTGCAAAGGCCAGCAGACATGACAGTCACCTTTTCCAGTTAGAAGTTACAGGAAGCAAACCACTGTATAAATGTATGAATTAAAAGAAACCCAAACAGAAGAGGGATAATATTGATTCGTTTAGGCCTTTTGTTGTCACAGTGCCTCTCAGTTTTGCTTTCATACACTCACTCACCTGGAAACCAACATCGTTTTCATTTCGGATCGTGCAGCTGCCCTTCCTCCCAATACAATGTGCCGCCACTGTCAAGAGGAATGTGTGCCAACCCTGTGTGGTGGCATCTGTTGGCCTTTTAAGAGGCTGTAATTAAAGTTGCGAAGCCTCTTTGGAGGCCAATTTAAGATGCTTCCGGGCAAAACACTGAAGTCAAACTCATTACCCCAAAAACCCAATGCTTTGTTACAGATGTAGCAGGGGGTCATTGCCACTATTAATGGTCTTTAATCCCAATCTCCTTGCAAGTGCACTGTTTCCTCAGTGCCATTTCGCTCCGATGCTGTGTGACTGTGGCACTGACGAGTGCCCAGATGACGGTGGTTCACATTTTATGAGGAGGCTTGTCTCATTTTTTCCACCCCTCCCCCACTCAGTAAAGTGACACATGCAAATTCTGCTATTTTCCATGTAGCTTCTGGGCTGCTGTGCTTTTCTGGGTCTGTTACACATTTTTTCACACGAGTTAAAGTTAAGATGTGACTGTTCTAAATTTTATTGTATTAGCGATATCTCTCTCAACGCTCATCAATTCTCATGCTTTTGAGAATTTTATTTGTAAAATAAGCAGATGTTTTCCACTTCTGAGGGGAAGAAAGAACTTGAAAATATTGCAAATTGAAATATATGGAAATTGTCATATCCTAAGGCGAGTGATGGCAGGAGGAATTCCAGAATGCAGCGTCAATTGAGGAAACCCCCCCCGGTGAAGGGGACCTTATATATATTATAAGGAGTTGGGGAGACGACAGGGTATGATGACACAACTGGGGGAGAGAAGTATGGGAAGAACGTATATACCAGACTAACGAGGGACTGATATGATTCAGGTGTTGATGTTTATCACATAAGATTGGGGATCACAAACACCAGTAGTGACCCCTGCTGGTCATACTGGGGGGTGGACCGGACAGGTCATGACAGAAATAAGGTGTTTGGAAGAATAAAATGTAGCAGCTCCTTCCAGGTGCTTTTCAAGTGATGGCAGAAAGGCGAAACAGACGGGAAAGTCTTGTATTCTAGGTCATGGCATCCATGTGCAGACGAGCTGTGCAGCTTGGAAAACAGGTGTGATTTCTGATAGTCCTGGCACATGATGAGCAGTCACTTTATCTCACCATTGCTGATATTACTTTTGTATTTCCCATAATGCATCACTCCTTAGATCACCTTTAAGATGGATAAGACCACCATAGATGTCACCTCTGTCCCCAAGACACCATAGATGTTACCTCTGTCACCAGGGTTAAATCTTTTGATTGGATTAAAGGCTTTTCTTCTTCTATACTGTACTTTGTACAAAAACGTAGCCAATCAAATACATTTAAAGACTTTTTGTCATTCTGTAAATATATAGCATGTTTGTTTGAGAAAAATTCAGTAGAACACGGTATGAAGGGAGTGTGAACATCCCAGGTTATGTGATGACGCTTCCATTCAGATGTTCCTCATTACCGATAATATAAAACTGATATTGTTTTGTCTGTCAACCCAAGACCAGACTCCCAGACCCCAATATGCCCCCAGTCAGCCTACATCGTGTGGTACCCTTTGCATAACCCAGCATGTATTGTTCTCCACTATGCACTGCCTTGTCCTGTCACCAAAACAGCCGCTTTTGGTTTACGCTGCTCCTCGTCGTACCCATTCCATCCTTGGATCACGCGGCTCTTTTTGCCTGCCTGCTGCAAAGCTTTGCAGGCACCAGATCAATCTGTGAATTTTTCACCTGTCTGATGTACACTATGTTAAAATCACTCTATCTACATTTTTAAAAGAAAAGCTATAAAAACGAAGATGGGGAGAGATTTACCTGTGATGGTCTGCATCAAACACCGACACATTTGAGGGGAAAAGGGCAGATGGGACAGTTTTTCTCTATTTAAGTAGCTGTACCACTGACAGCCTCAGTAAGCTGGACTGGAAGGAATGTTTGCGTTAATGACTTCCGTTAAGCACTTAAACTTAATCATTTTTATTTATAATTTTGTTGTTCTGAGTTATTTGCATCTGTTGTACAAAAAAGGAAGTCGTTTTGTCAGTCTGTTATTATTACTTTACCATTAGAATGACATACCATTATCTGAGTGTCACATGAGTAGTTGGGAAATATTTAAGACACTTCAGGATATTAGATTTCTTGTTGATTTCACATTTGTATTGTGTTAAGCAGTAAAAAAAATAACTTATATTTGGCTATTTCAGTCAGTGTGCTTGTGAAGGCTGGTATAGAACAGACATATGCAAAATGTATTTTTGTATTTTTAAAATACAAAATACTGTATAGATAAAAAATGGGTATTTTGTTTTTGGTATCAAAATACTTTTAGATGCATTATTAATAAGAAACTACGCCATTGTAACATCACCCAAAAAAGTCTTTTTAGTGTTTTTCCAGATCGTCACAAGCACATTTCCATATATCTCGGCATTCAAGCACAGGGACAGACATCTTAAAAATGTTGCCAAACATGTGAAATGTGTTAAGTGATTTATCAGTATTCTGTGAGCAGTTGCTGACCAAAATCAGATGAACGTTATCATTTTGGTTAACCTGGTTGTGTGACTCCGTGGTGACTTGCCAGAGCATTGAATGTTCCCCAAAGCACAGAAAGCCAGATGCGTCATGGAAATATTACTATAATTTTATCTCAAAATATTATTCTGCAATTTAGAATTGGGTTAAATACAGGACAAACAATTTTCTGTTGCCTCTTGAATGCAGCACTTCTGTGCATCTCACAAAATTATTCTCACTAAGTAAAAGCTGTTTATGTTTGTATGACGGCCTTAATATTTCAATATTTTAACCTCTGTGTGATCTTCATGATTGATCTTGTGAGTGTGCTGTCTGGGACACGTTCCAGGTCCACTGGACCTACATTAGCGGTTCAAAGATGGGTAGGTGGTTGGATGGTGGAATGTTTTCTTTAGATGAACATCTGTGTAGGATCTGAGACCAAATCGTCTTAGAAAACACTTGAGATGCAAATCTGTCATAGGCCAGATATTGACTGTATTGATATTTTATGTAAATTTATATTAATTTATTCCTGTCTGGAATGGGTTATGCCGCAAGAAATTGAATTTGGTTGCACTGGTTAAGTATCCGCAGAAGGCAGGTCGGATATTTTTAGAAATGGCCCAATCTTTTCTGCAAAGATCAAAGGGGACGAGATGGAAACGTTCTAGTCTTTTTCTTAGGGAACACGTTTGATACAGATTGAATCTGATTGGTCCCTGAAACCTACTTTTTTTTCTAATTCCTTGCTCCCAAAAATATCACGAAAGATATTTCCTGATACACGCTAATAGGAAATCATCTGTCCCAGAGAGAGCTTCAGAATACAAGTCGATTGTGCTTCATCTCTGGAGCCAACCAAGTTGTGACGTCCTGCCTGCTAGACAAAGAATCCAGCTACGGCTTCAGCATTGGTGAGACCAGTAATCCCCAAGGGATTAGAACGAGTCTAAGGCGGAAATTTCTGATCCAGAAAGTAAAAATCTAGGCCAAGGTTTATTTTCAACCAACCGGCTGAGAGTATAAAGAGTCACAGTTACAAAGTACCCAACCGGTTGGTTTAGATAAAACCTTGGTCTGGATTTTTACTTTCTGGACCTGAAATTTCCACCTCTGCTGTGAGGTCAGTGACCTGCAGTCTCAGGTGTGTGTTGGACTGTCAGGTAGCTGGGCTTGTAGCTTAACCTCACGTACAATTAGTGTAACATGCCATATGACCTTAGGTGACCTTAGCCTCATCAATCAAGGACCTGTGCTTGGCATCCAGACCCAGTGAGAAAACCTCCTCGCTTAATGGGAGACTGGGCAGCTTTGCCATACAAATAAATATAACACAATGATTATAATTTCACAAGGCAGTACAACACATGTTCATGTTACTGCAAGGCAAATTTAGATAAATTACAATTAAATATTATTATAGAGAAGTATCTCACTAAAAGTTATTCAGCTGCTTTTCTTCTTACTTTCTTTCCATGAGCTGATCAAGGGTAATGTAGGTGTTGGGGGCGGGGGGGTGTTACAATTTGCCATGACAGTGATGTCACCCTTTGGCAAAGAGATAGGATGTTGATTGGTTCTTCATGTTCATAAATATGTTTACCTGAGGGATTTAAACAGATCTCTTCTCCTAGAGGCTGTGCATGTTGTCATTTTGAACACCATGCGTTGAACGTGTCAGAGTAAAAAAAAAAATAGCGTAACTAATGTTATTATGTTATAATGTTATTATGTAATAATGTTATTTGGACACCATCTTTTAAAACATAGTTGGCCGCAAGCGTATAACAAAGATGAGGATTAATAGCATCTTAAGGAAGACAATGCAACTGTTAAAGTCAAATAATAAAAAAAATCAGCTGATCAAATATATGGCGAATAAAAACCAGAAGCAATGATGGTGGGAGTGGGGGGGCAGCTAAGAATAAGAGTGTTAGTGTTTTTATGTTAGTGTTAGGGTTAGTGTTAGGGTTAGGGTTAGTGTTAGGGTAGGGTTAGTGCTAGGGTTAGTGTTAGGGTTAGGGTTAGGGTTAGTGTTAGGGTAGGGTTAGGGTAGGCTTGTCTGTGGACACAGCAGAGTTGTTCTTTTAGGGCATGGCAATGGCAATCCTACCCGGGGGGTTCAGTCCATTGCAGCTAATGGAGTCAGGTCACGGTCACAGGACCTGAATACCCATTTGGTCTGGGTGATCCATCCTTTTTTTATACCTGTTTGACCGATTGTTTCAGTCTAAACATCTTCCAGCTTTGCCCAGCGCTTGCTCAATCAACAGTTACGGTATGTGCGGACAGCCTTGACGAAGAGCGCATGCAGGAACATGGCGCTAGGGGTGGGGACACCAGCTGAATTGTGCCGTGGGGGACACGGGTGACTCAGATCCTTCCTCTGCCAAACACCGAGGACGTCTGCTAATGAAAGACGAGAGCCACTTGCACATAATGGATGTCATGTGTAGGATATAGCAGTGGGTGGGTCCTCAGAACCCAGGTATTGGGTTTCTTGGCAGCCCGTTTCTTCGTAACCTGAGTTTGGCTTATTATTATTAGTACACGTAGGCAGGCTCGAGTAACAGTCTAGTAATTCAGGGAGGGCTGTTTATAAATGTGTGGTGTACTGTGTGGGGAAAATGCTAACAGCAAGGGCTATGTTCCGGAAAAGCCAGAGAATTCTGGGACCTGTAGTCACCAACATTTAGGTTAAAACTCCTGTAGAAAACTATAACACTACCCGGTGAGCACAGCTGTTGACCAGGACGAACTCCTATTTGATGTTGAGTGAATTGCATATTTGGTGTGTTAATGTTAGTGTCAGGTAACAGCATCGTTTTGTGATCATATTATTGGGAGAATAACTGGAATAATATGTTAAAATTCTAGAAAGCCACTGTGTTCCAGTTTTAATAATCTTCTCATGTTCCAGTGGGTTCTCTCACCTGATACTGAGGTCTTCTCAGGTGACTTGGTGACTCCATATTGTCTCTGCCCTGTGACACTCTTTGTGTGTGTGTGTGTGTGTGTGTGTGTGTGTGTGTGTGTGTATTATGTATATATTATGTTGTGGGGACCAAATTGTGATGCACGGACAGAACAGAGGAGGCAGACCCAGAAATGCAGTGGCCAGAGGGTAAACAAATTAGAAAGGGCAATCCGATAGAGTTGTCGAGGGGCAGGCAGAAGTCGTTCACCGGGGAGATCAATCCTACACGGAGACACAAGACAGGGAGATGACGGGATTGGAGGGACAAGATCGCTGGGGCAGCAGGGCAGGATGGAGCGGGCAGGTAGGGCAGGCAGCACAGCAAGCAGGACGAACAGGGAATACAGAAGACAAATTAATCGCTCGGTACGGCACATACTAAATGGCAGCAATACCTCGCACCGGATTTCCAGTGTGTCCTGCCTTAAGAAGGGGAGCGATGAGTTAATAATTGATCGCAGGTAGTTGGTCCCACCCAGTGTAGGCATGACACAAATGTCCCCACAATGTGATAAAAATCTGTTATTTTGACATTGTGTGTTGCATTTTTTTGGTCCCCACAAGAGCAAACTCAATTCTATAAAAATCTGTGGTGGCAATCATCCCATGTATCCATCCATTTTCCAAACCGCTTATCCTACTGGGTCGCGGGGGGTCCGGAGCCTATCCCGGAAGCTACAGGCACGAGGCAGGGAACAACCCAGGACGGGGGGCCAGCCCATCACAGGGCACACTCACACACAAACCCTTTTTGAGCTATTTTATTAAGTTGTCATTTCAGCAAATATTTGTTTCTGGACAATATACTGTCTTTGCACACTGCAATGTGCAATCTTACAATATTAAATCTCATGTCTGCGACAAACCTATTTTTCAGTTGGCTGAAAGAAAAGCCAGTGTCAGTAAGAAACTAAGAAACAACATTAATTCAGTTTTTGTTAATTCAGAGTTTTGGAGTTTTGGAGATGCCTGTACATGGATACCTTCAGCGCAAACAGACATTCTCCCAATATAAGTATTTGGTTTAAATGACAATGGCTACGTTTCATTTTGGTGTCACAACATTTTCATTAATGGAGCTATTTGTTTACAAAAATGCTTTGCTTTGATGAAATTGTGTAAGATGGCATTTTGCAAAGTGCTGACTCTCCACCTCGCCCTCTTCTCTCTCCACCAGCTTTAGGAGAAGCTTGTCAAGAGGTTGTCTCGTGCCTCCCGAGGAAGGGGGGGCAAACCAGGCCATCATGGAAAATGAACAGGGACCCCCGGCTTCCAGCTCCAGCAACAGCACAGGAACCACTAGCGCCACCACCAGTACCCCCAGTGCCACCACCAGTACCACCAGTACAAGTGCTGGGAGGCAGGCTGTGCCTCAAATCTCCGTTTACAGCGGCATCCCAGACAGACAAACAGTCCAGGTATGAACACCAAGTAGAGAAAAAAGCTCTCAATCAAAAGTTCAATACTGAACACAGTTTAAACAAAGACTCGTGCATGTTCAGAACTGTACACTAAACACAGACTGAGATACAGATTCAGCAAAACAATGCGTGTTCAAGAGTAAAATCACCAGGCTCAGACAAGCACATGTGCAAAACCAGGACCGGTGGCACGCAGCCTCAATAAGTAAGACCAACAGAAACTTGAAATTAAGTCAGCATTTGTAGTGTGCAGACACAGATACAATAATCTTAAAGACTTAAAGACAGCTTCATGCACAACAGCCATGTAGACTGAGATAGCCAGCCTGAAGCACAGCATCTTCAGAAGAAGCAGGAGTCTTCTGCAAAAAGCCATGGACTCCCTGATGCCTGGATCAGGGAATACATCCGGGTCCTGGGCTGGACTGGTATCCGGGATACCGAGTATTTTCCCAGTGGGCTCCCCGGGATCCCCCCAATTAGCAAAGTTTTGTTGGGGGACCCCCCTGTCTCAGCAAAATTTATTGTGGGGACCCTGAAGTCCTGAGCGGATTTTTAATCATAATCCAACCCTGTCCAAGTTACAGATATATTAATTATCACTGCCATGAAGCTTAAGAGGGTTACGCAGATGATGCCTGTGCTTTCAGGAAAATGATTTTCCTGTACAGCATTTGCCTTCAGTTTTCCGGTTATATAACCTAATGCACCAAAATACTCCTCTGCCACCCTCCAACTCTGGCAATGCAGATTACCTGAAACTAGCAGTTCACTCGCACGGAATCACAAGAGCTCTCCGACCTCTAATACAATCGTGCCAGACACTTGTCACATACAAACATACACTGTGTGTGTAATGAAATGCTTTTCGCACCTGCCCCATGGATTTGCGTGCAAAACAATTTCCTTTGGGATAATAAAAGTTTTCTGATTCTGAAAATGGAAAGGCTTAATACAAAAATTATGTGTGGCACATTAGCTGCTCAGAGTCTTCATTTAGTGTACGGACAGGCCGAGGGAAGAACATTGTTCAGTCAAGTCAGATCACTTTATTGTGATTTCGGGGTTGTTCCCCGACTTGCACCTGCAGCCTCCATAGTCTCGAGAACCCCCACAACCCAGAATAGGACAAGCAGGTACAGAAATTGGATTAATGGACGAACAGCTAAACTCTGCAGAAAATCAGACAGATTCACACAGAATCAGACCAACTGATAGCTTAACAACAAATACTGGATTTAAAAAATAATAGAATAATAAAAGAAAACATTTGATGCAAAACAAGGCCTGCAGCAAGTAAACAGTGCAAAATAATATTATGGTGCAAATATGCAGGTGGAGACCATTTCCATCAGCGTTGGTGAGGTAGGTGAGAGCTGAGCAGGCTGCAGTAGAACCTCCCTAACCACAGCTGAGAGAACAGGTCGTTGTTGGGGTGAATTGGATCTTTCATTATCTCCTTTATTTGTCCCTGCACCACCTTCTGTAGCTGTCCTGCAGGTAGGGATGGTTCAGCTGAACACAGCACCCTGAAGAGAGCTGTCTGGTCCTTTTTGTGCAGCTTCCAGACCAGGTGCTGATGCTCCCATATGATATTCTCAACAGTGCAGGTGTAGGATGACTTAAGAATCTCTGAACTGATAGTTCCTTTGAAGGGGCTGTAAGGCCTCAACAGTCTCCTCCCCAAATCCACAATCAGCCCTTTTGTCTTGCTGATTTCAAGGAGCAAATTGTTTTCTTAACTTCAGCTTCCCAAGTTCTTCTGGTAGGTTTTTCCATAATTGTTGAAGACCCAACTTAGCACAACAACAAACTTGCCAATGTTACTGGTGTTAAATGTAGCCGCACAGTCGTACATGTACGGGGAATCCAGCGGGGGGTTCCGAACACAACCTGGCGTCTGCCCATCAGAAAGTGTTTTTACATAGGATGATGTTCAGCTTCCAGTTCAGCTTGCCATGATCTTGAGGATCAGGGGCATGACTCAGGGGCCCAACACTTCACAGAGGTCCTTGAATAAGTAAAATTGGTGTTCAATTTGTTCCTGATCCTGCCGGAACGTGTTCTGGTCCCCTTCTGTTTTTGACTGTCTGTGTTCTGGCACCAATTTTCATGCAATTACAAGTATTATTAATTAATTGTAAATTAATTAGATTACAATTATTCTTAAAATACACAGCATATTTGTACACATTCCAGGACCGGCACCCATGTCATTACCCCTCTGCTCGCATATGCCCTTCGCATTCCAGGACCTTCTGATTTCCAAAATAAAAACTGCATAAAATTATACGTACAATTGGGCAGGGGGGCCGAAAGTTGGATTTTGTCAATGGACTTAGAATTTCTAGGTACAACCACTGGCAAGGATTACTGTTACTGTTATTGTGTTACTTATTGTGTGACTGATACTAGAACCCTATTATCCCAGTCTTCAAAAAATATCTCCAGTAATCGTTCAAGGAGATACAAAAAAAAACAGTAACTCCGGTATCATTTGACTTCATGGACCAACTTTACTTCTTACTTGGCCACTTGGGAAATAATCTCCTGCTACCTGGTGGTCATATATACAACGACTCTTGTGACAACGTTGTGACAACGTTCACTTGTTTCCAGCGTTAACGCACGTCCATTTGTTTAACCTTCCCATTTGTTTTCTCAGTATATCTTAATCATTAACATTCTTGGTGTGCAGGAATAGTACTCTGCGGAATATCGTTATAATATGAGTCAATTGGACAAGCACTCGGAAGATGGATAATTATTAAACATTTCGAGCGTTTAAACACTTTGTAAGAATTTTGGAAGTCGGGTATATCTCAGCAGTCTGAAAGTTTGACATTTCTGCTATTGAACCTAATGTAGCAGTTTATTGAAAAGATGATGGCGCTCTCAGTAATGCATGCTATTGCTGCCCTCTACTGGCATGATTCGGTTATTTGATGTATTTTGTTTGGCGCATTGCACGAAGTATTTCAAACTTAAACATACAACCCGGTTTAGACTGTATATATTTAATTCGTGCATTTAGCAGATTTTGTTACTTAAATTAAAAAATACAAGCAATGCAAAAAACGACCCTAAAATGAGTTGATGTAATATAGATCAATAAAAATTATTACGTCTGTGGTACAGATCAAGAAGTAATTAATAAAGGTCGGAAAATGGGCTTGTCTGGGGGTAAAGTGGGTTTTAGCCCCCTCTGAGGGCAAACGTAATTCATCACGCTCGACGTCGTGTAAGTTGGTGTCCAATATTGATGACCAACGATCGGTTGCTATGGCAGCAGAGCTTTTGCGCTCCGTCGGCAGTTAATGTCTCTTGACCCATATTGACCCCAACTCCAAAAAATATATATACGGTAAAGGGAATGTAGGGTAACTTTCTGAATGCATGTCAACAAAAAAGCAGCCTTTCTATACTGTCGCTTGTTAACATTCAGCTTTTATGTGTTGGTATAGTTGTGATAAGGTTCGATTGATAGCGAACGCACGCCTCCGTGTGTAAAATGCTGTAAAATCCTTTTATTTCTTAAATATTTCTGGGAACATTTGTGTCTATTTCTTTTGGACTAATTGGCCAACGAGTTTCTCATCATTTTCATTAGAAACGCCAGCGATGATACTATACTGTCATCCTGTGCAGAGGATGGTACACCTTTGGATATAAGTCGGATGCAGCATCTCCTAGGCAACCGAACCTCGGACACAGACAGCAGGTCACCTCCCATTTTGCGCCGTTGCCTGGCAACCGCGAAGAGGCTGCCAGTGAGTTTGGACCAAAAAAAAATCCTCAGTCCAGTAACAAAAAAGGAAAAAGAAAATGAGGGGGTGGTCTTGGGGGTGGATGGAACCGTCACTGGCCAACGAGGAAAAAGGGCTCCGGCGATTCCAAAGTATTACCCCGCATCCACAAAGCAGAAACAGACATTTTTCACTTATCTATAGAGATACTTTATTTATGCACACTCCAGTGTGAGTCTATTTAAAAGCCAAGACGACGCCTTCTGGATGCAATGCTTTTAATATTCCTGGGTACGGAAAAACAGTATCGTTATCCGTTGCAGAGCGGAATTTCATATTCAAAAACTTTTTCCTGATACTTCGTTCATCCGCGAAGCTGTTCTCAGATTGAAGGACAAGGTCTGGTATGTGATCTATTATATTCCTACGTCTTTCTTTGAGGATCTCAAAGAAATTACACACTTCGTGCGTTTTTATAGATGAAGGGGAAATAAAAGGGAAAATCGGAAACTTTTATATTTAAATTTGCCTTAACTTCAGTTTCCTTTAATCATTTTGTTCGAATAATGATGCATGTTACTAAATGATGATTATACTCTGTGGCTAAATGTACGTTTTTATACAGATTAAATAAATTCGTCGTCTGTTCCCACTTCGTTGTTAGCAATTAGAACGCTGATTCTGTACAAGTTGATATGTTTTCATCTCTGTCATTTTGTTGTTTGGGGGGGCTGGTCTCTTAATCCAGCTCATGCAAGGTCACTCTTTCTGCAGATTTTAAGTATTTAGTTAAAGGAATCGATTTACCAATGTCCTCCTTGTAACCAGCACTCTGCTAGTTGAGCTGCTGTGGTTTTCCCAGCTCTGGAAACACAGCTCAGTGCATCTGAGAACACGCAAAACCCTATTCCTCCTGCTATTTCTGAAGTATCCGTGTTCTTTTTTTACACGTTAGAGGTGCCATCTCTGCTGCATGCCAGACAAACCCAGTTATAAACCCAGGTGCACATTTACATTTATTCAGCAGATACTTGTACCTAAAGCAACATACAGTTTTAAAAGGGCCGTGCCAGTCAGTCCCTGGAAGATAAGAGAATCACTCCAGGGGCCAGTGGTGAAACAACTCTGCCCTCCAAGGGATTTGAACCAAAAGCCATCTTAATCTGCTGAGCCACACACAACCTTAAACAGAAGTGGCCTTCTCTTATATATTATACGGCATCCTGTTCTTCTGCAGTACACTCACAAATTACCTTTGCATGCCAGACACAGGTATGTTCTCTGCAGCATGCTAACTCTGTTAGGATTTCTGTTACATGCCATGCCCACCTGTTCTCTAGCTACATTATAGATGGGCTCTCTGCCAGCGGTGCCTCTAGCTGTTGATAATATCGGGGGCTAAGTCAAGTTAACCTGGGGCTCGACTTATTTTTTTTAAGGAAGATTAGCATCGGGGCTAAAATACTCGATGCTAAGCTTAAAATACTCAACGCTATGCTTAAAATACTCGACGCAAAGCTTAAAATACTTGTGGCTAGGCTTAAAATACTCGGGGCTACATCAGACCTACTGTAACAAGACCCATGCTGTCTGCTACATGCTATTGAAATCATTACAGGTTTCCTCTTCTTTACGTTGCATACAGCAGTGATCTCCCTGATGATGCTCAGCAAATATATTTCATCTTCTATCCAGTACCCACAAGTGCCCCCCCCCCCCCACACACTCACTCACTCTCTTTATGTCCCTCCCAGGTCATCCAGCAGGCCCTGCACCGGCAGCCCAGCACAGCTGCGCAGTACCTGCAGCAGATGTACGCAGCCCAGCAACAGCACCTCATGCTGCAGACCGCAGCCCTCCAGCAGCAGCAGCTGAGCAGTGCGCAGTTGCAGAGCCTGGCGGCCGTGCAGCAGGTATAACAGACGCATTCACTTTGCATGCTGACACAGAGGGTAATTAGAGGCAACCTTTGAGTGACGGGTTATGACACTAATATGACAGGTGTAAAATAAAACATGTTTTCAATGCAGAAGCATGACTGGGACGGTTCACAAACCATTACTTTACATGCAAACTTATTTTTCTTGTATGATTTGTTGTTGTAGAAAAGCAAAGAATGCTTGTGAGATACGCAAAAAAAAAACATGGCACTTTATTTCACCGCAAAGCGCTTCAGGGTAACAAGCTGTAAGCTGTGTGACGCCTTCCTTGCATCAAGGTGCATGTAAACATAAATGTTACTAATTTGGGCTTTTTAGTGCTTGTAAGACTCGTTCAGGGTAACCCATCCGGCTTTAGTCTGTGCGCATGGGATACAGACATTTCTTTCTCTCTGTGAAAAGGGAATGTCTCTTATCCATGTCACTCTCACTTTTATATATCCATCTGCATGTCTTGAATTAAAATGAAGTGTGTAGTGGGACGGATCTTAAATGTCACCACTGTGGAGTATCTCACCTGTCACGCGGTACAGGAGCTCATTCTATGCCAGCCTCCAATGAAATGTTGGAAGACACATTTCTGGGAGTTTCTGGGACTCTCATACTTCTTAACTCTTTATAACAAAGTCTTCAGATTCCTGTTGACTCTGCTGCTCCATCATTGCCCATTTGAAACATTCCATTAGTGTTTACTTTTACTTTGGGCATCAACGTTGTTAATGTATCATTAATGTTTGAATATTGTTGGTGCGACCATAAAACCCCACTTGACTTGACTTGACTTAACTTGACTCAACTTGACTTGACTTAATGGGATCTCATCCATTGCAGCATGAGTTGGTTGACTGAGTCAATGTGCCTCAACTTAGCAGAGGGGTAGGCAACCCTGTTCATGTAATGCAGTATCCAGCAGGTTTCCTATCCTCCCTGATGGGTTACTATCTGCCTGAGATCAGGTGTGGTCTATCAGAGACCAGATAGGATGTAAAACCTGCTGGATCAGGGTTACGTACCCCTGATTTAGTATGTTCCTGCTTTGAAATGTAATGGGGTCATTTATAAGAAAATAAGAGAACAGAGAGATCAATCTCATCCAGACAAATCCAGACTGAATAAGTAAAATTTGACGAAAGAGAACCTGAGAAGACAGCAGGTGTGATATTTCAGTCAGTCTCTAAATCTATATATTTCATATATGTCTTTTAACTATGAACTGATTCTAAAGGTGATGATACGCAGGGCAACTTTTCAAGCAATGTTGCCGGGCAACTGCGAGCCAGGTGAGACATTTTACCACAGAGGGCAACTCATCAGGATCTGGATGATTGTGAAAAGTTGCCCACAGCTGAGCAAAGTTTCTCAAATTGAATTTTGTTGCCTAATGTCAATGGGAAAGTGCCTGAGCAACATTGTCCAAAAAGTTGCCACAAGTATAATCACCTCTAATGTGTTTGAATGTGCTTTATGCAATAAAGAATCCAAAAAGGAAATAGTCAACATGGAGATACAGTCCAGTGGTGGAGTTTCCTGAGCCCCTGAAGCAAGTTGAGTGGATGGGAGGGGGCAGGGGAGTGTGCTTACATGCTGGTGTTCTAAACTGGCCCTGCATTGTCTGTGATTAATGCCTGGTGTCCATGCGCATGTTCCCCCTTCGAACCCGGACCCCCGGATCTTGCTTCCCCTCTGTCTTTCCCCTACAGGCCACCATAGCAGCGGGGAGACAGGGGTCCAACCAGAATGGCACCACATCCCAGCATGCGGGGTCCACTCAGACCACCGTGAGTCTCACACGCCCCTCTCTAAATCTACAGGAGAGAGCCATTTCCTAAAATGCCATGTTTGGACCTCCTGGCTTTCTGTAGCTAGACACAGTACTCCCTGCTTGCTCCCTAAGATGGCAGCCCCGCCTTTAGTCAGCGGTTCCTCTGCACAAAGATAAACACAGCAACAAAGTCGTAAAAAATGTCTGACAGATACAAGCAGACGCCGAATGACAAATGAGTCACAGTGACAATACACACAATGGTGCGATTGTCTTTTAGTCATTTACCTAGAAGCAACTTAATGTTTTCTTTGAATTTGTGTTTGTGTTCTTTATTTTGTGCGTGCATTCTGCACTTAAATACTCCTTTTCTTTGTCTAAATTCTGGAATGCTTAAATACCATTTTCAGGCTTCCCTTAGGAACAGGAGTTAAACTTCAGAGTGACAAAGGTGTGTCACCTAAGACCATGTGAAGTATCTGGTGAGGGCGAGTTTTGATCCCTTGTTAGCAAAGCTAAGAGGCTTCCTCTTCCTGTTCAGATTAACCTGACCACCTCTCCGGCGGCTGCCCACCTGATAAGCCGTGCCCAAAGCGTCAGCTCCGCCCCCTCCGCAATCTCCCAGCAGGCTGTGCTGCTGGGCAATGCATCCAGCCCTGCCCTCACCGCCAGTCAGGCACAGATGTACCTGCGTGCCCAGATGGTAAGTGTGGGCATGAGCGTGCGTGAGTGCGTGTGTGTGAATGCGTGCGTGTGTGTGAATGCGTGCGTGCGTGTGTGTGTGTGAATGCGTGTGCGCATGCGTGCTCTGTGTACCGCGTTTGCCTGCATCTGTAAGTTCCTGTGACTTCAGCAGCCACGACGATGCTGATTGTCACAGTGTGGCAGTGAGAAATATCCTCAGTTCCTCTGCTTTTCTGCATGAATGCATAGAGAGTAGATTCTGTGGTGTTGGCCTTTGTTTTCCCACTGATGAGAATAATGCCCGACAGCATTCACACGTTAACGGTGAAATGATTCCCGATTATGATAATGCCATCTGTCTTTTCCCAGAATCATTCCAGTCTTACAGCTGGAAGAAAAGCAAAAGAGCCCCAACTATTTCACACGTTAAACAATTACATCTCTGTCAATACCGGTCTCCATGGAGATGTCCCACCTTCACTGAAAAATACTCATTATGCTTGAAGTTCATAGTTTTTATGATGGCAGATATTTTGCAGCATAGTTTTTGCTTGAGATCATATATATGATCAAATAATGCAGGGAAATTCGTAATTCATTAATATTAAATCAAAGTTCTGGACAGTGGCTGATTGCAGGTGTTTGTAACTGTTGCTGTCTGCTTCTGCATCTATGATAGTTAGTACTTGTATTTGTTGTGTCTTTTTTTTCATTCCCTGTAGTTCCCCCACCCTGCCCCCCTGCAGCCACCTGGGGTGGGGCTCCGTCTGTTTAGTGTCCAGTACCAAGTCCACACACTGGTTCTAA
Organism: Brienomyrus brachyistius; assembly: GCF_023856365.1. Classification (NCBI taxonomy): domain Eukaryota; kingdom Metazoa; phylum Chordata; class Actinopteri; order Osteoglossiformes; family Mormyridae; genus Brienomyrus; species Brienomyrus brachyistius. The sequence goes on from NC_064540.1 coordinate 21,103,160, forward strand.
GTGTTTCCTCTTTGTGTCATCAGATGAAATGCACATCAGTCCGCTTAAGAGATTGCATGTTCTGAGGACGGCAGCTTGAACATCCTGGAGCATGTCCCCCCCCTCCCCCGCCCCCTCCCCCCCAAACCACCATCGCTACCGTTCTCTCAGGCCCTGGCAGCCTGGGCCATTTTGGAGCAGCTTGCCTTCCTCCCCTCCACCCCCTAATGTGGACTGGCTGGCATTACTAGATAGTTTGTGAATCTCCCCCCTCCCCCACTAACCCCACTTCTCCTGGGGTCATTCTGACCCCCAGTTCCCTCTGTCGCCACCTTGCACGTTCCACCTGACTCAATCCCGCTCTGAGTGCTTAACGTTTCTGGAGAGATGGCTACAATTAACTTTCAGTGTTGTGCTGTGACTGGGCATTAGAATGCAGCAAGGGCTCGAATGGAATTAGACAATGAAGTGATCACACCCTAAATACTTCTGGAGCCCCTTACACCAGTGTTTCCTAACCAGGTCCTCAGCCATGCCCAGGCAGTCCACATTTTCGATTCCCCCCAGCTCCCAGCCAAAACAGGGAGCTGGCAGGGAGCTGAGAGGGAGCAAAAACATGGGCTATCTGGAGGTCCCTTTGGACCAGGTTGGGAAACACTGCCTCACACAGCCAACCTTCTAATGGTACTTTTCCACTGCCACCAAGAACCAAGCCGTATCTGAGCTGACCCGCAAAGAGACTGCTTTCCACTGTAAAGTAATAGCATATAGTGAGTCATGATTAGACCGCGTTAACAGTAAGTAAGAATCTCTTTGGTCACTGTCGCTCTCCAAACTCTGCATCGCTTTTACTGAGCTGACCCTTCTGCAGTGGAAAACTGAAGCAAACTGGAACCACGCTGTAACTAGTGCCTGTTCGTGGTATGGCCTGGTTCCTGCGAGCCAGTGGAAAAGCACCATAACTCAGTGAGCCAGGGTACAAGCCCTCAGACACACACACACACACACACACACACACACACAATTTGCCCCAGCCACTCCTATGCCTACTGGCTGCACACATACACTAGAGCCACTTATCCATTTTGGCACCTTTTAATCTAAAAAGAACACATACAGGAAATGCTCCATTTAATGGCTGAATGTCTCCAAAACAGGCCTCCACTCTGGATGCTCCTATCGTGACCCAAGCATTCGGCTTCTGCCAATCGATTTGCAGCCCAAGTTCATGCTTGCTGGATATTTGGAAAACAGCAGACAGAGAAGACTGATTGTGCGGGCGGGAGAGTAGAATTAATGAGGGAAAGAGCCCATAAGATAAAATAATAGGCTAAGAATGAGCATATATGCAAGGGTGACAAAACTGTCACATCGCAGTTACTAATGCAGAACAAAAAATGTTTATGATAATAAACAGAAAGATGTTATTTAAATAATATCTGTATAATATGTGAATGTTTACAAGCCATTTTTATATGTGTATATACCGAAGGATAAAGCATAAAACATGGGGAAAGTGTTATGAATATACAGTATATCAGTATTCGAGTACTGGCATGTTTTATATTTTAGTATGATATTTATGTATAGTTGCTGTACATGTTTCTCTACTAAATATATCACAATGTATACTGCATTCTCATGTCAGCGCTGTTTTTACCTGGATGCAAATTTTCATTTTACAGGGTGGTTTGGGAAAATTCATTTATATTCATGAGATGAGCACTACCTGATTGGCCAAGTTATTAATATTTATGAGAGAAGCGCTACCTGATTGCCCCATGAACATGCTCCCATCAAGATGTGCTACCAGTTTTCTTGCTGTCAAAAGTTTGCCTGATGGTCACTGGCCAATCAGGTAGCACTCCTCTCATGAATATGAATGAGTTTTCCTGAACAACCCTGTAGAACGAAAATTCGCTACCTGGACAGGTGGGATTTGCACCTGTGTTGCTGTTGGATGTGTATCCCTGGCTGGGCCAGTAGGGGGCTGTGATTAAGAGCCGCTGTATTCTGATGTGTGATTTCCAGGCACAGCAAAGTAACCTTGTGCAAGTAGCTAGGAGCCTAGGCCGTGCTGTTCCTTTGTCCCCCCAGCTCATCTTCACGCCGACCGCCACCGTGACCGCGGTCCAGCCAGATGCCGCCACACACTCCACCGGGCAGCAGTCTGCAACCGCGCAGGTATTGGGGATGTGTGATGCGCACATGCATAGATGCCATAGCTCACACTCACTGTCTCCCTCTGCAGGCGTGTTTCACAAACTGGAGTCACTAGTGAGCCTGAGAGCTGCAGGCCTCACGATGGAGGAGAAGCAAAACTGCTGCTTATTTTAAAATACTGCTCTCCCTCTCTTAGACAATGAATATTTTTATTATAAATGAGGCAGAGAAATCAGACTACATACACTTACATAAATGACTTTAGTAAATCCGGACATACACATAATTAACAGATAGCGGTCATATAAGGCATAAGTTGAGCACAAGTTGACAGAGATGGCAGACAGCTGCATCTTGCCAATTATCGTGTGTCTTGTGCCGTGAATGCATCTATTCCAATTAGTGTGCTGATTTATACGAATATAAAAATTAACTTCAGCGGCTGGCCCTAGGGGATGGCATGGTGGAGCAGTGGTGAGCATTGTTGCCTCCCACTTGTGGGACCAAGGTTTGACTCTCCGCCATGCCTCCATGTGTGTGGAATTTGCATGTTCTCCCCCCATGTTGTCATGGGGTTTCCTCCACACACCCCATCCTGGGTTATTCCTTACCTTGTACTCACAGTCTCCAAACTCTCTGCACCCTTCTGTCATAAGGCATGATTTAAAACTGTTTTCAGGGCTGAACAGTCCAAAAACGCAAAAAGGTATATTATTCACTACACCTTCAGGATGATGAGGGGGTAACTTCATTTCATTTAAGCTAAAATAAAGGGGAGGGCAAGGAACAGGTGAAAGGGGGGGTTAAATTCCTTTCATTCATGGTGAGTGTAGCTGTTCTGCCAGAAGGATTTATAGGGACACAAAATGAAACGAACGATCACTTTTCTTGACAGATTCAGAAGCTAAATTCCAAAAAATAATTTTGGCTGTGGGTTTGCTACAGCTAATCCAAGTTACAGTCAGTCATCATCAGTGGTTTGGGGATGTTTATGTTCCCTAATAAATTACACCAACATTGGAGCGAGAGTAGCTGATAAAACCAAGGCTGTCTTCAGATATGTTGCTGGAAAGACACGAGAGGACATCATCCGAGTGTGTGTATGACCCGGACTGGAGTACGGCAGAAACAGTTTCTGCATGTTAGTCTCTCCCTCGCCTTTAAGCAAATTCAGCTACAGATAGGCGACCGTATTTGGTAACAGAGAACCCTGGACTTAGTTCATTGTGATTTTTATGATATTTTTGATTTTAACATTTATTTTACATATTTTATTCAACGTGCAAATAATCCACGCTATCCAGACATGTCGACAGACGCTCTGCCTATAACTGTCCCTAATTGTTTGTGAAGTTTTAGTATATAAAATGTCTGTTTTCCCTGCTGTACCGGAATTGCACCAAACTGTGAGGCCAAAATCTGGGTTTGTACTAAACCATGAATTCTGTGTACATCACATTGCAATATCAAGCGTGAACATTTTTGAAAATGGCTGTTTAGTTCACACGGCCGCTTCGCCTTCTCTGTCGTCATGTGGAATGTGGTAGAAGGAGAATTCTTTTGTTTTGTCTTTTTTTGCTTGAGATCGATTAAAGCACTGAGGTGCACAACAGTGCGGCATGCTGGCATGATGCCATGAAACAGTATCGTCAGTATTGTCACATGACTACAACATCATGCCTTAACAAGTGGACAGAACAAGTGGTTACAGGAAATGGATGGATGGATCACTAGACAGTATTTAATATGTCTGACATATATTAGGGGATTCTATTGTGTAATTTGCTTATACTTGTCTTTGCAACAAATTCCAAAGCTGTGCTAGGTTAGGCTAGGCTATGTTGAATGGTGAGGGAGGAGGGGAATGTGAAGAATGTACATTTTGACTTTCAGACTTCTGTTTGCATAAGTCAAGGAGTGTCTAAATTCATTTATACAATTTAAATGTGATAAAAAAATCCTGCTACGGCTCATTTGTAAATATTTGTTGTCACAGGTTTGTGTTTGGTGTGCCCATCTTTTTGCCCCAACAGGTGCAGAACTTGGCTATCCGCAGCCAGCAGGGGGCAGCATCGTCCTCCCCCTCCCAGGCGCAATTGCAAGGCCTGAGTCTCAAGCAAAGCCCCCTTTCCGTCCAGCCCACAAGCCAAGCCAAGGGCCCCGCCCAGGGAACCCAGGGCTCTGGGGCAAAAGGTGGTGCCACCGAGGGCTCCGTGGAGACGGGGAAAAAGGGGGAGGGGCTGGAGACACACCTGGTGAACATGAGCCGCAACGGTCCCTCTGTGAGCGGCCATCCCCTCATCGCTCCAGGTGGGAAGACGTGCTGATGAACACTCCCATGATGCATTGCTGTGGCTTTTCTTACCAAGGTCGAAATTCCTTTATATCTGTAGCTGGTTACTTGTGCTTGTGATTTTTTAATTTAAATAGTTAACAGGCATTTTGTCTAGAAGACCTTGTAATGCTATGTTTCACGTTTGCTGGGATAGCGCAGGACACCTAGCACATAACTCCAGTCTACAGCATAAGTTTCCTTACTAGGATTTCCCCCAGCAACATCTTTGTCTCGCAGTTCTTTGGCAGTATTGTCCACTATTGTCCTCAGGTTTCCCGTGACTAGTAGTATCTCTAGATTGTCTGGAAGGAATAGGGCTTTTTTTCTGCTTCCATGTGTGTTGGTATCCATGGTACGGTCACACACCTTTTGGGGAAACCCAGATAATTGGATATCTTCTTTCATCTCTGAATTCTGACTGGCTGACAGGCCACATGATCACGATGAGTCTGACCAATTGTCTAAATGTTTGTTTGTATGTGTTTGTGTTTTTCATCCATGAATAACATCATTATTTACAGTTACAAATGAAAAAATTACCGTTTGGTGCCCTGCAGGGGTGTATTCATGAGACAACCACGTATTTTCATTTCTTATGTTAAAACTTCCCAAAACTTATAATTTTATACTAGATTTATTCGTCTTTAAATCATGTCGTTCATTTATTGCATTAAAAATGAGATATTCTCTTTGGCTGCAGCCACGCATGTGCGTGGTAAAGCCCATTTCTCTGCATTGTAACACTGGATCCCGTTTAGATAAAGAGCTTGCAGTAAAAAATCACAGACACGCCTACCAAAGAGGGTTTCAAGGGGGTGTTATGGTCACCCCCAGAGCACACAGGCACACTCACATACCAGGGATGTCACAATCTTACCAGGAGGAAGGAAACTACGCATGTAGATAAAGAAACTGATAAAGAATAAAGAAATTGAGGCGTGACGAATCCTAGAAGGTTCTAAGGGCAAGTGCAAGATACTCTCTTGCTATGAGCTGCAGTATTTGGTCACTCTTGTGCAGAAATAAACAAACAATGAGCCAATGAACTGATTAATGATTCAGTCAATCGTTTTAACTTTCTGTACAAGAAGGTTTGTTTAAAAGTGCTTCACAGAGAGTAACTGGTAGCATTTTACTTGAGGGGACACAAATAATGTAGTATTATGCTATTACATATATATTAATTAACCACAAGTTAAGTGTTTGTTACAAACTGTTCATTAGTGATTTATCAAGTTTTATCTCAAGCAAGTACAGGTGCTCATTTACTTACGAACTTTCAGACATACGAACGAAGAGAACTGTGAGTCCAAATTGTGTTCATTCGGGCTCCCGTTTCCTGTCCGCGAGATTGATTTTTTTTTTCTGCGCACCAATTCCGCCTAGTACGACTTCTGGCCGCTACTCCCACCGCGCAGCAGCGTATCGTGTGTACTCCCAGCATGCTAGGTCTTTGTACTTGCATATACCCTTATAATGATGTTGGATAACAACTTACGAACATTTCAAGTTACGAACGACCGTTAGGAACGTAAATAATTCTTAAATAGAGGAGCAGCTGTACTATATTTACTATATCTGTTAATTCTGTAAATCATTATGAACTACTGAAGGAAACACTGAAGGAACAATTAATAACATGTAAAATACTGATCTCATGTTTGTTCATCGTTAATGAATTGCAGTGCATCATTTATCTCAAGCAGTTACCATGTTGGTTACTACATCTGTTAGTTCTGTAAATCATTGGGAACTACTAAAGGAACAATGATGAATAACACAAGTGAAACACTGATGTCACGTTTGTTCATCCTTAAGGAATCATGATGCATGTTTTATCTTAAGCTATATTTGTTCATGATTTGTAATTCACTAATAACTGAGTTATTACTAACTATTTGTGTCCCTTAAAGTGTTACAGAGTAATTTTATACAGGAAATTAGAAAAACAGATACCAAACACCCACACATTTCCTTTTCATGGCTGTAACCACACCATCCAAGAACTACTCTTAGCATTATTGGGCATATGCTGTGAAAAAAGCAAGCGCCCAGTCTTCGCTCTCAGGAAATCACGCACCAGCCGACAACAAAATAATCCTGTATTTGTAGAATGTAATTGATTATAATAATGAAGTAAATAAAAAGATCATGCTACGTGACAGAGATTTCCTGTACAAAGAGTAAACGATATAAGTATGCCAGGATGTTAAAAGCTTGCATATTGGAATAATGACACCCATGTTAAACCCTGCCCTGTGGGCTTCCCAGTTAACACACGCGAGGCATGGAAACTGACTGTGTGGCCAGTGTTCAATCCGCCAGAACATGTGCCTGTGCCTGGTCTGTGTCTGAGGGGATTACAGAGAGAAACTGCTGCATTGTTCACTGTAGGGTCAGAGCGTGGTAAATGGACCAAGTGCCTTAATGCCCCAATGTGTTTCTTGCTTTATGACGGTGTTTCCCAGCCCGGTCCTTGGAGATCCCCTGGCAGTCCATGTTTTTGCTCCCTTCCAGCCCCTGGAGGGAGCAAAAACGTGGACTGTCAGGGGGTCCCAGAGGACTTGGTTGGGAAGCACTCTGTATGACATCGATGCTCAGCATTCCGTCAGGTTTAGCAAACATGGAAATCCAGGGGGGCCATAAACTCAGTGCACGTTGCAGTTGTTGTTCCCCACATGGGTGGAATCAGAAAGCAGAGCGATGTTCCTGCCCCCATCATTCCCGGCCAGATCATCTGGACACGACCGGATCCCACTGGCTTCTGGGAATGGGGATTTTCCAAGGTGTGTGTCTGTTCAGCCACAGCCAACCTGGAGCAGTTCATAGGGCAGGTCTGACTCATCTGAATTCATGCTCCCACAGTGTTTTGGGAAAGAACCCCCCCCCCAACATCAGAACCACCCCCGCCATTTCCTCTACCTCCTCTTCGCCCTCCAAGCCCTTCACTGTTTTCCATTAAACCCTTCCGAAAGCCTTTGGCAAAAACAGAGTACTCTTTTATCTGGTTTTCAGTCAGAAAGACTGCTTTCTACACTCCCCCCCAATTCCACAACCCCTAAAACTAAAGTTTTTCTTAAAAAAGTGATGTGATTCAGAAAATCATTTCATGTTCACCTTGTCCCTTTGGTGGTCACTGGCTAAAGCAGCACCACTCTCACTCATCACAGGAGCCTTTTACTTCCGGTCATTCCCGGAAGGTTCCAGAACTCGGTGAGAACATTTACAGCTGAAATACGATACCTTATTCATTTAAATGAAGCCTGTGTGCACGCTTCTTAAGATAACGTTATTTTGTTTTATAGTTGTTCATCTTCTGGAACTTCAAAAATACTGGCCTGTGAGACGAGGCAACGGAGACTACCAAATTAGACTGTACACTTTAAGCATCGCGTGTCGTCCAACACAACGTCATTCCTCAGTAAACCAAGCAAGCCATGATTTGTTTTCAGAGGATAGCTAGCAACACGAATATGCCATGAGAGCTAAAGAATTTAAAAAGACAATAAAACTAAATCTATGGTCAACTTTAGGAGTTAAACCCTCTTTGGGACACTCTCTTGGTTACAAGTCTGCTACTGAAAACAAAGTGTTTATTATTAGGCATAGAACAGAGCCAGGGAGCCTGAACATTGTTTGGGAGAAATATGTGGGACGTTCTTAGGGACTGAAGGCCTTTTGGGCCCAGACTCATACCATGAAGCTTCCAGAAACGTGGGCCTGTGAGATTCCTTTAGCCAACCTTATACACCCCTGCCCCGATAGTGAGGACAGTCCACATTTCCTGAGTCTTCAGCGTGGGCTGGTGGGATGCTGTCGATCACACGGTTTCTGAAACAGTTCCTACTTTGTTATGTTTAGTTTCATATAGAAGGTACACTTTCCGTGTTGTATGCAAACAAATACATGTAGCTTGATGTTGTAGTTCCTGTTTGGATGCATAGATTAGATATATTTGCTTGCATATAGTATGAATGAATGAATGTTACATTTATACAGCATTTTTCAAGACGCCCAAAGCGCTTCACAGAACCAGTGGGGATCCACTTCAGCTGCCACCATTTTGTAGCCCCCACCTGGATGATGTAACGGCAACCATTCTGCGCCACAACTTTCCCCACTGTAGCTATGGTGGTGAAGGGGCAGGAGAGAATTCACCAATTAGATATAGGGGATGATTAGGAGGCCAGATTTGAAAAGGCCACAGAGGCCTATTTTTTTTTTAGTATTCGATGGATATCTGGATCAAAAGGATTTGTTTACAGTAGTAGTTTGTGGGGTTTTAGATACGTTTGTAAGGAAATTGTGTTTGATGCGTATATGGGTTTTTATGGATTTGTCGGTGTGTTAGTTTGTTCTTGAGGAAGAATTGAATCTTGAGAGATTTGTGTGCATGGTCAGGGATGGCTGACAGTCATCTATATCGTTAGGGATGTGTATGATCACTTTGGGATGTGTATGATAACTTAGGGATGTGTATGATCGCTTTGGGATGTGTATGACAACTTGGGGATGTGCATGATCGCTTTGGGATGTGTATAATCACTTTGGGATGTCTATGATAACTTTGGGATGTGTATGATCACTTTGGGATGTGTATGATCACTTTGGTATGTGTGTGATCGCTTTGGGATGTATATGATGACTTGGGGATGTGCATGATCGCTTTGGGATGTGTATGACTGCTTTGGGATGTGCATGACAACTTGGGGATGTGCATGATCACTTTGGGATGTGTATGACAGCTTTGGGATGTGTACGACCGCTTTGGGATGTGTATGACTGCTTTGGGATGTGCATGGTAACTTGGGGATGTGCATGATTGCTTTGGGATGTGTATGACAACTTAGGGATGTGTATCATCGCTTTGGGATGCGTATGACTGCTTTGGGATGTGTATGATCACTTTGGGATGTCTATGATAACTTTGGGATGTGTATGACAATTTGGGGATGTGTATGATCACTTTGGGATGTGTATGATCACTTTGGTATGTGTGTGATCGCTTTGGGATGTATATGATGACTTGGGGATGTGCATGATCGCTTTGGGATGTGTATGACTGCTTTGGGATGTGCATGACAACTTGGGGATGTGCATGATCACTTTGGGATGTGTATGACAGCTTTGGGATGTGTATGACTGCTTTGGGATGTGTATGACCGCTTTGGGATGTGTATGATAATTTGGGGATCTGTATGACCGCTTTGGGATGTATATAACTTGGGGATGTGTATGATTGCTTTGGGATGTATATAACTTGGGGATGTGTATGATCGCTTTGGGATGTGTATGACTGCTTTGGGATGTGTATGGTAACTTGGGGATGTGCATGATTGCTTTGGGATGTGTATGACAACTTGGAGATGTGTATCATCGCTTTGAGATGTGTATGACAACTTGGAGATGTGTATGACAACTTGGAGATGTGTATCATCACTTAGGGATGTGCATGATCGCTTTGGGATGTGTATGACAACTTAGGGATGTGTATCATCGCTTTGGGATGCGTATGACTGCTTTGGGATGTGTATGATCGCTTGTGCTTGATGGTATCTGACCAGTTTGTGTGGCTCTTTTCCAGCATATGCACAGATACAGCCTCACCAGCTGGTGCAGCAGCACAAACAGCAGCAGCACTTTGTGATACAGCAGCAGACTCAGGTGTCCCAGCGGCCGTCGGCCCAGCTGCTGCAGACCGCATCCGTCCAGCCCCACCTCCAGGCCCAGGCAGTTCAGCCTGTCCCCGTCCCGGTGCTGCCCAGGCCCCCAGCGCCGCGCCAGCAGGCCACCATATTTCACTCCACCGTCAGCCCCCAGGCTCTGGGACACCCACCAGCCCCACCCAGCCAGCCCAAAGCCACCCCCGTGCAGCTGACGGCGATCAACCTCCAGATCCAGCCTGCGCCTGGCCCAGTAAGAACCACACAGCAAAACCACTGGTCTGCTGATTTTACACAGGATGCATGTAGATGTCAACCTGCTACTCTTTCCAGGGTGCACAGCTTACCCAGGATACTAGCAAGGAAAAGCCAACCTCGCTGGTTGTCAGGGAGACAAACCCCACGCCTGTGTCCGTTCAGCCCACCACCACCCCCACCCAAGAGGCGCCTGGCACAGATCAGTCCAGGTCCAACTCCACCGGGTCCTCCGCCCCAGCTGAAGGTACGCATCTGTCTGCTGGCCTTTATAATGCCATAGCGATTAAATTCCAGACACCACCACGTCAAATTGCCCGCTCGGTGATACCAGCTGCCCCCCAGCCCTCACACACCCACAGGCACAGACACAAAAACCACACATGTCGATTTCACACTGAGCAGTATTAACCCTGAATTTGGCCTACAGCCCCCGCCCATGGAAAAGTGGTGTCTGTCTCAGGACCCTGGTCTGTCAAGTGGTCAATGCTACCATCTGTGACCGAGCCACAAAAAGCATCCACCCCCCATCCCAACCCCTCCCCTAAAGAGGAAATCTGTCATGCCCCGGCATCCACTCGAAAGCCCCCTCGGCTCATGGGAACGTGGCAGCTTTGATTTTAATGACTCCTGGGGGGGGGAGGGGGGGGAGCATGACTTAGTAATTCTCCCCATGAAGCAGCCGAAGGCTACACAGGTAGGCACACACTCTCTTCCAGGCATGGTGATGGTGTCCAGGTGAATGTGGCCACTTTAGAATATCGCCATTTAACTATCTCTTTTTAATATTTTTACTTTAGCTAAGGATCTGAAACACTATTTTAATTTCCCTGGATACAAAAATATAAATACAGATAAAATACACACTTTTCTTTAACCTGACCTGGCTACCCCTGATTAAACATCCAATACATTTATATATTTTAAGCAAAAGATCTGAAGAAGGTTTGATTTAAGTCTCAAACACAGCGATGTGGGGGAAAAAAGAAGGCATGTCCGGACTTCAGGGTAAATGATGTAACCCAGGTGCCTTTAAACGAGAACCATTCCTGATCCCTGAACTCGGAACAAGGCCGGCCAGTCTGTCGGCATATGGTTCGTAAAATTAGCATCACCTCTAAATATAAACATTCGTAGTGCTGCCATCTGCCGAGGAACTAAAATAAATAAATAAACAAACAAACAAATAAATAATAAGAGCGCTCGGGTGCCCCTATGCGCTTACCGCTAGCACAAAGGAGACGCATAAAGTGCGTGAAAATGCGATTTTCGGGGCAGCTGTGACACTGCGATATCTCGCTCATTGAGGGGAAGAGATTAGGCGCAGTTCTGTTTCCCAACCTCTGGTCCCTGGGGCAGGCCATGACAACCAGACTCCTCATACACGGTTACCAGCGCCTTCTTCCCGTGAGCCAGCCCATAATTTAAACACAGTATGCCGTAAAGAACAGAACACGTTTACGCTTTATAGATGTTAGAACGCAATAACCCGAAGAACAAGTCCAAAGGTTAAGACTTTCAAATACAATTTTTCAAATTTATCTTTTCCGGGTACTGAAATACACACACACTCACACCAGAAATAAAGCGTGCATAAAATCTGTTACAGTTCAAATCTATATACTGTTATATAGCGCAGACTGCTGAGTAAAATCTTATTCTGTTCTAAGAACTGTTCATATTTAAATGAGCGTGGGCTTCAGTGTGCCTACGCTGCAAGAGAGGGGGGAGAAAAAAAGGGAGAGAAAGAGAGAGAGGGGGTAGAGAGAAAGGCACTCTCCAGCTCCGACGCCCGATCCCAGCATCAGCGACTTGAACTGCGACAGACCTCCGTTTCTCCTTTAAGTTCTTTTTTAACGCCGTTTGGGACGATCTGGAGATAATTAAAATCAAACCTGCCATAAAATAATAAAAAGTTTTGGTAAGGTCACCATTCCCTTTAGCTTTTTATTTAAAACCGATTGCACAACTTGGGCTTCTTAGCCGGTGAAGATGGAGTTCGGAGCAGAGAAGCGCCGGATAGAGAAGGATTAGAGTGTTAAAAAGGGGGTTGAAAACGGAAAGAAACAAAGGCGTCCACTGCCGGCGCCGTATGTCTATCGACCGCTTCGTGTACCAGTAAAGCGCTGGAGTTTCAGCTTTCGGAGGTTTGGCTTCATCAGCCGGCAGCCCCCGACGCCGGGACGAGGAGGACCACCTTCGGGCTCCTCGGCTCCGGGACGCGGTAGGGAAGTGGCAGTGAAATGCGGCCGTATAGCGCTGATATCGGGAACATTTGGGGCGAATACGTGGTGTCATTTTGCGGTGCAATCCGTGAGCCCACAGCCGGAATGCGTGCACCCCGTTCGGCTTTCTTTCGGCTCGGTCCAGCGGGGCGCATATCCCTGTGTATCCCTTGCATGCATGATGTTTTGTAACACGCGTTCGTCATGGCGCGGGGTCCCTCCATGTGTGTGTGTGTGTGTGTGTGTGTGTGTGTGTGTCTCTCACCATGCACCCCAATTTTGTTGGCCTCCAGGTGCTGCCGAGGGGGCCGGCGCCAAGCCAGAAGCGTGTCCCCCGCCAGCCATGACCTCGGGGAACGAGGAGGACGCCCCCAGCGTGGCCGGCAGCGTTCCTCAGAACGGCGAGAACAAACCCCCCCAAGCCATCGTGAAGCCGCAGGTCCTCACGCACGTCATCGAGGGCTTCGTCATCCAGGAGGGAGCCGAGCCCTTCCCTGTAAGTAGCCCCCACCCTGACCCCGGACGGCAAACAGTCGCTTACTTATATTATGATCAAACGGGCATCCTAAGGGCAGTGCAAATTACCCAAATTAAATAGTATAAATCAAACCTTTTTATTTTCACATAAACTATACTGTAGTATGTAACGTATAGAGCGATAGATATTAAAGGAAATGTAAATTACTCTGAAGTTTATTCCTTAGATTATTCACATCCTGCTGTAAGCTGACATGTACTTTCATCCTAAAGAGGGTGAGTTACATGCACAACTGTTATATGCACATATACGTCGTAAAGCAAAAATTATATAGTCATATCATTTAACCTTATTATTTAATAATAAGGTGGCGTATTTCTTGCTGTTAGGAACCTTTGGAGTAGCCTCCATACATGTTAGGTGCTTATTTTGGTTCACCCGCAAATTGTATTTATAATTAATCAGGCGTGGATTAGACAGCCCTGGAAGGCTTCGCTGTTGAGGTCCAGGTGCCGTTTCGCGATCGTGGGTTTTTAACGTCTTCGATTTATGTTTCACTGTAATAGGGACTGACTTAAACACAAATTTATAGATAAAAGAAAACCCATAGTATTTTATATAAATGCTTTGTGAGTAATACTAACTCTTTTATGTTTGTTGTGAATTTAATAATCCCTTTACAAGGCTAGAGTTGTTTATCACACTTAACCGCAGCAGCTTCCCACTGGGGCCCCCGAAATGCCCCCCAGGGGTGGATCATGAGGCTTTGCCTTGCTCACTCAACAGTAACAAATCATTAATATCCAGAGCTGGGGTGCCCCTCTATTTATGAATTGTGTAATTTTGCCATTTGGGGGGGGGGGGGGAGAGAGAGAAAAAGTAACGAGGACACAGGTATGGACAGAAATTAAATTATGGAGGTGAATCTGGTGGTGGGTAGGGTTAGGGGCTGGTCTGGTTAGAGCTGAGGATCATGGACTCGCATGCTTGCCTGGCGGTTTCAGGCTGATACCTGTTCTGAAATACTACTGCATAGTGTAGGCCAGGAGCCTCTCAAACACCCAGCTGTGTTTAAAAAAACAAAAATAAAATGGATTTAACCATGTTTTGGACACTGCCCCCTGGTGGACATTATTTTTTCCAGTCTGCTCACAGGTGAATTTATCCTGTCAGACTTTTTTTGTGATAATTCAAGGGTTCTTTTGTGTGGCTAATTTTTAAATGTAGATTGCTCTGTGTATATGTACAGTATATACATATGTAAGTTTATGTGTGTGTGTGTGTGTGTGTTTACACATACATGCTGGGTGGAAGTGCCCTGCTCACCAAACTGTCCCCCTCCCCTCCCAGGTGGAGCGTGCCTCACATTTGGCGGACAACCTGAAGAAACCCAGCCAGCCGCTCTCCTTGGATTCGGAAAAGACCCACCAGGGCAACCCCCCCGCCGCCACCGACTCCGAGATGGAGGATCTGACCCAGCAAGGTTCGCCCAGCCTGGCTAGCCGGTCCTCTCTTCTCCAAACACCCCCCCTTCCTAGCTAACCAAGCCAGGCTTTCGCTCACTCTCTCTGTCTCGACACCTTCGTGCAGAGCTCGGGGATCAGGAAGACGCGAATGAACCACGCCTGCAGTGTGAGCTCTGCGGCTGGGTCGACCTGGCGCACAAGTTCAAGGGCTCCAAGCGCTTCTGCTCGGTGGTGTGTGCAAAGAGGTACGCTGTGGGCCTAGCCGCGCGCTAACTTTCTCGTTAGCTTGCGGGAACCTATGTTAAGAGCCGTAATTTAACAGAATTTTGCTGCATGAACTGTTGTGCTTGTGGCCCAGTGGTAGCACTGTGGCCTCATGCCTGCAGGGTCGTGGTTTCACATTCCACCTCCGGATCTCTCTTTGTGGAATTTGCATGTTCTTCGTATTTCGTGTCAATTTTCTCTGGTTCTCTCCATAGCCAACATATATGCAGTTAGGTTGACAGGTTTCTCTACATTGCTCATAATGTGTGTCTGTATGCCCCGAGTCAGCCTGCTTTGTGGCCTGTGCTTTCTGCAATAGACCTTAAATCATCCCTTCATCCCCCTGCTGTTGAAGTAGTTATGATGACATGTTTTTTGGCTAAATTATCATGCGCATGTTTAATAGACCATAAGATGTATTTTTAAAGGTCTTTTAAGGGCTATGGGGTTAGCATCATGCGCGTGCGTTTACAATGAGCGGCTCTCGTCGCTGATCACCTTCTCGCACTTCTGCGGACAGGTACAACGTTGGCTGTACGAAGCGCATGGGTCTCTTCAACCCAGATCGGAGCAAAACGACGAACCGCTGGCGGCGGAAATCACGCAGCAGCAGCCGCCAAAGCATAGAGGCCAAAAAGCAGGTGAGGGGTCAAGCCCTGTGTCTGCGCACACATCTGCGCACACATCTGCGCACACCCGTGCCCCGTTTACCTACTGCAAACCCACTGACTGAGCTGTTTGCAGATGGTCACATGTGTGGAACTTTAAAATAAAAGCCTAACAGTGGCGAAGACACAAACGTGCAGATCTCTGCAGGTAACGGACATGATCAGCACCTTCTGCCCCTTATTAACTCTCTGCTCTTGTCGTTGCATCTGGTCTGTTAGTCTTTTTCTGTCCCTTCTGCACCTGTCCGTCTGGTCCCACGTCTCACATTTTCCTGCGTTGCTCTTCTAGAGGCTCAGCACCCCCCCGCAGCAACTAGGTGGCTCCGTCCCCTCCGCCTTGCCCCCCCCACCCAGCCAGGGCGAGTCCAGCCCATGCTCGGAGGTATCCAGCTACGAGGGCCCCCCCTCACCCTTGTCTGCGGCCAGTTCAGGTGCCCAGGGTGCCCCGGGTGAGCGGGCCTCGGATCCTGAGGGTGGAGTCAGGGAGCTGCCCCTCCTCACGCAGCACTTCCTGCCCAGTGACCCCACCCAGTGGAATGTGGAGGAAGTGTACGAGTTCATTCGCTCCTTGCCAGGTCAGTGTTGCCGAGAGATTATGGGAAGCATCTGCTACTGTATTTTAATTGATGTTAATAGCTTGTTCTGCATACGTCACCTTTTTTGAATAGTATCTGAAGCTCTTTAGATGAGAAACGTCACTGTTCTCCCACACCTCCTTCGTTCTGAAGGGTCTCAGTTCTAAAAGTATCTCACTGAAATGGAACTGCGGCTTCATGACCCCCGAAACACCTTTTTCATGCCGTGTCCCATGTGCTGCGCCCCCCCACAGGCTGTCAGGAGATTGCAGATGAGTTCCGCTCGCAGGAGATCGACGGGCAGGCCCTGCTCCTGCTGAAGGAGGACCACCTAATGAGCACCATGAACATCAAACTGGGCCCCGCACTGAAGATCTACGCTCGGATCAGCATGCTGAAGGACTCATAGCTCTCAATGTCACCCCCCCCCCCCCCCCAGGCTCCGCCAACACAGAGCCTTGACTAGTTCTGCACTACGACCTCACATCTGTGGGTGTCTCCCCTACCCCCTCCATATACAGGTGCTACATCTGTTCTCTTGTACCCTGCAGACTGAGTGGTGCACCTCCCCAGGCGCTGGCCCTCCTGGAGGTAACGCTGAAATGACTGTAACTGACCATTAGGGGGCGCTCTCTCTCCATCACCTTATTGGATGAACAACACCACCATGAAGAAGATTTGACCTGAAATAGATCAGACTAATTTATTTTTGTTGGGATACACTTGTGCGATTTTGAATTACATCCAGACATTTAAAATAAATATATACAATTGTAATATATTTAGGTTTTAAGATACTGTCTATGTTTGATTTATATTTGTTTTTGTTGCTGGAACAGGCATGTATAAAGTGGTGCTAGTTCAGTGTCTGGGTTTTAAAATGGTGGTTATCTGGGGCAGTACATCCCTGTGGTGCTTTGGACCAAGTTCAGCCTTGGTTTGTAGTCACAATGGCTCGCCTTAAACACAACAGCGCCTCCCTCAGTCTACGGAGGGAGCCTACAGTGTACGCATTTAGTTTTTTGGGGTTTTTTTTTGCGACCCCCCCATCTGCCCCCATTGACAAAGCTTGAGGAAATGTCAGCAAAGAATATCTGTGGGAAATGCAAGAGGAAAAAAAATATCCATGTGTGCATGTCCAATTTGTTTCCATATTTTCCTTCGTCTGATGAAAATATGAATGTGGTAGTTATGGCCACAGCATGTTGAGAAAGGCCAGACTGTGACTGAAAAGGGTGTGACAGTGGCTCTCAATGCAGGAACCCCCCCCAAAGTAATTCTTCCAAAGACGCACAATTCGACTCCTCCTCCCCGCCCCCCAGTACTATGGCACTTAGAAAGTCGATCCTATATCCCAAACACCACCCTGCTGACCGGATCCTGTTTTTTTTTTTTTTTGAGGCGTGTTACTGTGCTGATGTTCTCTTCTAGCAATTCACTGTTTGGTGGAAATCTGTCAGAGCTAAAACAGCGTCTTATCCTAATCTTCCCATTTTTTTATTTTTTATTTTTTTGGAGTTAACTATGTATGTCGGATTGTTATTTATGCGCATTCAATCCAAGCACTCACGCTCGACTCTGTTCCGAAACGCGCACTATTGGTTACATTGTGTGTTACTGTGAAGAAACTGTGTGTGTGTGTCTGTCGTTAAATTTGTTAGTCTCATGGAGAATGGTTCTGTCAGAATAATGCTTTGTCAAAATGGTCATATTTATCGAGAAAATGGGTTTGTACATTTTTTTTTTATTCTTAAATACATTTTTTAAAATGTATTTAACTGGCCTTTTTGGGGGGAGGGGGGTATGAGTGAGTATTGAGATTTGAAAAGTCACTAAACCCTACAGATTTAATTAGTTAGCTTCACACATTCTCATCTTTCCGTAGCTGCTTCATCTGCCCCGGAACGAACCCAGTAAGAAGACTGGCCGTGAAGTTTGTGTGTCATCCCAAATGTGCTGTTTGTCTTTGACATACCATAACAACTTAAAAAGACACTGTACATCGTGTGCCCCTGCTTGGCTGCATTGCTGGGGTGTGAGGATGGTGCTAGATATGAATTTGAACACTACTCAGGTCAAGAATCTCAGGCAAGTTCAACCCCCCCCCCCCCCCCCCCCCCAAAATTAGCTTTCTTGCCAGAACCGGTTATTAAGAGTCACAGACTAATATTTGGCTCCCGTTTTAATAATAAGTATAACATAAAAATCCAGCCTAGCGCAGCATACAAGCTGATAACCGTAACGATGCTTTCATCAAATGGTAGCTACCAAACAGCCTTATTATTTAATAACCGTTTGCAATTTGAAAACGAGCCAAGGCATTTCCAGATACAGGGAATCGATTAAAAATGTGATATTAAATTGCTAATGTCCTTCGGTTTCTGTTGTTCATTAATATGATTTATTAAGACTCATTCATGGTGAATTTCATAATGTTTTGTACAGTATATAGCAAAAATACAGACATGTAAACTGGAAGGTGTAATACGAGTCATAACCAGAGATGAACCTTTTTTGCATTTTTACTACCAACTGGGCTGCTATGCTATATATTTTTTACTGGTCAGAAGGCTAGTGTTTTTTTTTTTATACTCGCCTAAATTTGTCTAAATTACTCGCCTCAGTAGAGGAGCTTATACTTCATGCCAGACAGAACTGGAGAGTGATCCCACACTTCCTGGTACTGGGCTGAACTCCCCGCTGAGGATTATGGGAAGACTTCATCATGGTTTTACTCACTGGGCCACATTCAGGGCTTAGCTTCCGTTGCGAGGGATGTGCGTTCGGCTTTTCTTACGCTTCACCCTGCTGTTGAGCGACGCAGTGTCCAATCCCAGGGACTCCAGGCGGAAAGGGCGTGGCGGCTGAGATTCCGCAGGCTGGGCAGAGACGACAAGGGATGTCCCGTTGCTGAGTGGCGCTGAGTGGGTGGCTGCAAAGATGCTGATGGTCATCACATTGAACAGGAGGGAGAGACGTGCATCCAATTGGTGCGAAAATCAGCGTGAGATTTTTGTGTCCTCACTGGTCTGTGGCTATGTTCCCAGAACCATCACACTGTTAAGCTAAAAACCTGCAATCCAAAGTCAGTCACTGGCTGGGTGTTTGCCTTCAATTTCAGCTGAGTTAAATTAACAAAAAAAAGTATTTCATCCAGTGATCAAGAATACATCTCCCTGTTTTTTTCTCCCCAAACATACACAGTTGCCACACCTTCACAGACGCTTAGGCATGTGGGAAAATCAAAAAAAAACCTGCAGTGGCCCTAATCTGGATGAATGATCTTCCAGCAGCTGTCAGAATTTTGTGTTGCTACAGACAAAATTCTTCTGCTTCTTAACATGCAACTTGTGTCTCTGTGTCAAAGGCAGTCTGCATTTTAAATCTAATTTAGTGGTGCCCGATTCACCTGGATAAAACTGTCAACTAAACAAACCAAAGGTCTGACTGACACACAAAGGAGACCCGGAATGTGAGTGGAGGATCTGATTCAGTGCATGCTGCTATGCAGCAGCCCCATTCAGAAGCCAGCCGGCTACGCACCTCTGCAGTGGTTCCCACGGAAACCCCAGAAGCTCATGCTCTTACCGACGCTCTTCTTGGGTTCTGTGGCGAGCAGCTCACTGGCCCTCCGGCACTTGAAGTAGTTGCTGGCGATGTTCTCGCTATTGCTGCGACTCAACAGCTCCTTATAACGGTCCTCTTCCTGTGCAGACCGGGGACAGCAGCTGAATGCTTAATGGAAATGGCCATCACATGTGACTTTAGCAACGACGGGTCCCCAGTGATACATTTCAGCGACTCACAAACCCATCGGACCACTGGGAAAATGCCAGTATACCTTATAGCCAGTCCAGGTCTGTCGCCCCACGTCATCCACCCCCTACAGCACTCAATTCACCTTTTTGTTCCCTCCCAGCTGTCCGCCAGACAGTCCACCTTTTTGCTCCCTCTCAGCTCCCCGCCCAACAGTCCACATTTTTGGGAGCAAAACATAGATTGTCTGGGGGTTCCCAAGGACTATGTAGGAAAACATTGCCGTGCTATCAGTACCAATATTCTCGCAAGATAATTACATACCTGTGCAAATGATTCCCCATTGTCTGCAACAGCAGTCCTGACAGCTGGTAGTCGGCTTTGGCTGCCAGTTGTTTGTGCTGTGGGCACTATGATGAAAAGGAAGGAAGGGGAAGTCAAGCCTTTGCAGACACAGGTGGACTCACCTGAAGAGTCACCAGCACAAATGATTCTATCTTTGTGAGATCACTAACTTGACGGGAGGACCGTTTTCTGCACCACCACCTCTGGCAACCTCCAGGTGGCGCTGTCCTCGTCCCACATTGCCTCCTTGCGGAGCCGCTCGACACAGCTGTAGTTGCAGTCGCGCCGGACCAGGGGGAGCACACGTTCCAGGATTCCCTGCAGCAGCTGGGCCTCACGCTCCAGCCTGCGGATGTTGGCCAGGTAGTCATCGCGCTCCAGCTCGAACTCCCTCTGAAGGTCGCGGATCTCCAGACGCGCCGCCTTTAGCTGAATGGGTGGCAATGGGAAGCGACTCTCATTTTATTGGGTTAGAATGAACAACTAACCAAAGGAACACACATGGCCCAAGGACAGAAATAATTCAACACTTTATACTTACATCTGTATTACAATACTGAGTATGATACTGGAAAAGAACACTAAGCCTGGGTGGTATGTTATTTTTTTTTTATACCGTCATACTGTCCATACGTTACATCGTAGTATACGATATTTTAACGATGTTTCCAAAAGTAATGCTATTCTGTTATCTGGGCAGGGGTGTCTCCCACGATAAAAATCTCGGAGTGGGGGGTTAAATAATACATTTAAGCAAAAAAATAAACTCCACAGTACACCATGTTACTGTAATACCAGTTCTTTACCTGTCTAATGTGTCTGCAAAGTTCGAAAAGAATTGTCAAATACTTATCGCCAGGGGCGCCGCTAAGGGGGTGAAAGTTGGGACAATTCTAAGGGCCCACGCCCTTTAGGGGCCCCCAGAGATCTGAATGGGTGTGGTAGGGGGGCCCAACCTCATATTTTGTCATAGGGCCCAAAATTGCTAGCGGCGCCCCAGCTTATCGCGTTATCATGAAAAAAAATGAGAAAGAGTCTGCAGTAGCAGCGGACTGGTCCCAAAATCATATGTAGTCCATGTCTGGGGAGGGCAATACCTACCTAGCACAGAGGAAGCAGTGTTGTCACCTAGTTTTAGCATAATTCTCTGAATCTGTTACATAAGAACAACAGATGCATAACCCTGCAGTAGCCAAAATAGCTGAGAAAAATTAAAATAGGCCATGAAGTTCTGCTACACCCCCTCAGTGCACATCCAACCTTTCCGCACCTACCTTTCCCTGCGTCGCCTCCAGCAGCCGGTTCTTGGCATGCACCTCCTCCTGGATGGAGTCGTAGACGCGGAGCAGCACGCCGTCTGTGTCCTCCGTGCCCTCGGCCATCGCCTCAGCCAGCTGCTTCTTCCTCTGGTCAGCCAGACGCTTCCTCTGCCGGTGCCTCCGCTGAAGGTCCTCATTCCGGGCCTCTTCTCCACCCACGAACTCCTGCTCCAGCTGCTGGAGCCTGAGATGGAAACACACCAGGGACCGTGGAACCGCAGTGGACTCTGCCAAACATTCACACGCACTTTTCCAGGTTGTAGAGGGGTTGAGGACACACCACCACGCATTGGCTCAGCATGTTCCTACCTCTTCAGGGCGTGTTTCTGCTCGAGTGCACCAGTGGTGCTGACCGGAGAGATCCCCCTGTGTGCCGTGCCCTCTGGGTCCTCCCGGACGCTACTAACCTGCTGAGCCACTTCAGGCTGGGACACCTGGAAGCAAGATCGAGATCATGGCAGAGGCACTAGTCGGAGAGAAACATCTCAGCTGTCACTTGTTCTGAACCATTTAATTTCACTACGATAACCGATGTTCTGTGTGCAACAAAGCAAGATAGAACAGAATTTTTACAGCCCATCTGGAAATTGAAAGGAAATAACTTATCAAGAGCCATTTCTTCCCAGAATCAGCCACTTTATGTTCTCATTTAGCAGTGACCATAATCCCCTCCACCCCCAACCCACTAATTCCTGCTGGATGCCTACTTGAGCCAAGGAATGCTCCATAGCCGTGACTGCCTGTGAGGCAGCTGTTTCGGGTTGACACTCCTCCTCTTCAGCAGACACACTGCTGCCAGCGTTCCCTGGCACAACAACAGAAACACAGTCCACTTGTTTTTGGGAAAACAGAGCCTTGTACCATCTGGAAAGCCCCAACAGAGGAATCTAGGTTTTCCAGACAAAACTCTTGTCACCCATTTTGTACTGGACCCCAGCTACGAGCTTTACAGACCATAGCAAATGACCTTTGTTAATGTTAATGGCTTTCATTACGCCGAGCTTCTCCAGGCCTGACAACCTGGCCTCATAAGAGGTGCGGAGCGTGACAATGTCCTCCTGAAGTTTGGCGTTGGACTCCTGCTCCGCGTGGTATTCTGCTTGCAGCCTGGCCAGCTTCTCTTCGTAGTCCTGTGTGCAAGTGTGACTACGTCAGCATCCACCCAACACCACCCGACTGAGGCACGAGATGGCAAGAGAAAAACGGGCCAACAGGTCATCACCTGCTTCATCCTCTCCTTCTCTGCTTCACTTCTGGAGGCAGGAGGGCCTTCAGACTTCGCGCCAGCCAGCAATGCTACCAAGAGGATAAACCAAGGCTGGGAAACGCTACGTGAAATGGAAATAGGAGAAGAGGGAGTGGATACTCACACGGGATGTTTGACCCCCCCAGCTGCCCCGAAAGGAGGGTGCGCAGATAGTTTATTTCGTCCTGGTATTCTCTAAGCAAGGCATCCTTGGGGTCCTCGTTGACGCGCGGCCGGTTCTGGATGCTCTTGGCACGGTGGGCGTAGCGCAGGGTGCTGAGGCTCTCCTCGTAGTTGTTGTCAGCAGGTGACAGACAGGCCACCATAAGGGTTCGAGTGTTTCCCCCAAGCGAATCCTGCAGCAGGCGTGTCAGCTTGGAGTCCCGGTAGGGAACGTGACGGGAGCGGCCGTCCACCAGGGCCGAGATGACGTTGCCCAGCGCCGACAGAGACAGGTTGATCTTAGTGGCCTCACGCAGACGCTCTCCCATCGCGCCGGTCTTGGACTGCCTCTCGCTGCCCGCCAGGTCCACCAGGTTGAGCTTCCCAGCTCTCAGTCGGCCTTCACCAACCGCATCTGTGCATGTGACCACCAGGGGGAGACAAATTACCCTACCAAGGTTGACTGAGTTTCTTAACGGAAACTTTGAGACACTTCCAATATTTCCAAATTTAAACTGAAGCAATTATCTTCCTTGGGGCTACAGTACGAGGGCAGAACCAAAGATTACAAATTCTTGTTTAATGCAACATTGATATCAGTGATATGCTAATATTTTCAAGTATAATTCCATTTATTTCTCCCCTGCCTGCCAGTGTGTTGAGAAGGTATAATGTTCTGTAGATGTGGAAGTTCATATTTGGTAGGAGAACCACATGCTGCGAGATTAAACTATGCAGATACTGCCAGTTCACAGTAATCACAATTACCTACTCCTCATTTCATCACATTGGAGAAAATCGATAAGCTACCCCTGGCTGGTATGAATCAGTAAAGACACACGATCACTTACTGGCAGAGATGGACATTTCAGGTCCAGAAAGTAAAAATCCAGATCAAGATTTTGTTTTAACCAACCAATTAAGTATAAAGAGTCACAGTCACAGAGTACCCAAGTGGTTGGCTGAAACAAATCTTGGTCTGAATTTCTGCATTCTGGACTTGATATGCCCACCTCTTAGTAAATAATTTTAATCATGGCAGCTTACATGCAATTTACTTTAATGTTCAATATGTAGGGGTTCAGGGTGTCTGGAAGCTTATGAGTTAAAATCCCATGGCTAGTGGAGAAATCATATCGCAGATGGACTCTTCAGTAAGGTCCTTAAACCCCCAATGTTTCAGGAACACGGGCTGACCCTGATCCTCACTTGTATGTCACTTTGAAATGAGGCATCTGCTAAATAAATGAAAACTCATCCATTCTCTGTGGCCAAATATATTTCGTTGACATTACCTTGGCAAACACCGTGGCCAGTATGTTAAGATCTAGGGTCTGCAATGGATTAAGGCAGAGTGAAAGTGGGAGATGAGGATCTCCAGGGTCTGACCAGTGCTGCAGATCTCCATGTGGATGGTGAAGATGGAGTGAGAGCGGGACGAGTCCTTGTTCATTAGGGTGCAGCCCACGGAGCGATTGCGCCAGCCCTGTTCCATCAGCCGCTCGCACTCTGTGACACTATGCACGGTCCGCATGGACAGGTTCCGGACATAGATGCCATGCTCTGGGTGCTCCTTCAGCTACCACAGACACAGACACAGGCTGATGCTTTCACTGAAACACTTGCAGGCAGTGGCATCCTGTCATTTTTGGTCTAGAATAATAATAATAATAATAATAATAATAAGGGCTATTTTTGTCTGAAACATGGCCGTCCAGTCTCACAAGGCCTGACAACACAGCTGCTCTGTTTACACTGACCTTCCAGGAGACTAGCGAGTAGTTTTATTTTCCGCAAGCTAACTCAGGTGGGCAAGTGTCTGTACCACAAAGGTTAACAGTGCCTTACCAGCCCAGCTCTCCTCGGAAGAACATATTGGATCGACTATTTATTGGGTCTCTGTTCCGTGTCACCAAGGCAACAGCTATTGTTCCTTCACCCGTGCACTCCCACATTAACAACAGGCGGTTACTGGGGTAACCAGTCCTATAGGCATCCCATTTAAGAGCCAGGAGAGAACATACAGTGACAAGAGAGCAAATGAATAATTGCTCCCTTTTCCTCCTGAGAACTCTCATCCTCTTACCTCCATTTTTTGTTTGGTGTCATTGCCTAGGAGGTCCCTGACTTCCTCGTTGTAAATTTCCAGATAAGACGTTCTCACAAGGAACTTGGTGTTCTCTGTACACTTTACGAAGAGGAGGAAAAGCGGACTATGGATTAGATTAGTGCTGGAAAATGTTCAAGTAATCAATACTTAGTGCTGTTTTTAATTATTATTTTTTTTAATCCTACATATTCCGTAACCAGGGAAGGGGGGGTCAGTGTTAGTTGAAATTTGTTCCCTCTATAGTCAATATTAATATGTCAACAGATTAACGCGCGATAAACTTTATTCTGACACCTAAATGAACATCACTGATGTGTGTGTTGACATTTAAAAGGTACTGTGATACCTGTATTGTCTCAAAGATGTGTTCAAAGGCTCGGGGAATCACCCCCCGGTAGGCGGGCGGCTCGGCGACACCCTGCATGGTGAAGGACTTGCCGCTGCCCGTCTGTCCGTAGGCAAATATGGTCCCGTTGTAACCTTCCGTCACCCCCTGATAGAAGGAAAATCTCCAATGACCAAGGCGGATTACAGGAAGGTTTCCTGCCATTTTTATAGTCCCGACACATTGGGTAGTAATCAACAGAAATTATTTATATAAATAACGCAAAGGGGACATTTTAATAGGCCCATAAAATAAGTCATCCTTATGAATAAGCAAAACGCTACAGCACAGAATACAGGATATCCCTAACAAGATGAAGCGTAGAGAATACCATAGGGAAAACGTTTCAGTTTAAAGTAAGCACACAAATGATATAGATCTACTCGTAGGTAAGTGATAAGGTTTTTAAGTTCCTCATATTGATGATATATGCTTGTACTCTGCATGTACATTTTTAATTGAGTGCATGGTTAACTAGTGGTGTAACTTGCCCTCAGGTGACCCCTGTGTCACAGGGCCCTATAATGGGCGAGTTATAAAACATTCATCGTGCAGACAGCATGAATTTGCGCCGCTTTCCGCTTTTACCTCCACCAGCGGGTAGGCGACCTCGTTGTACATCTGCTCGGTGGTGTGCTGGGGGCAGTAGGCTCCCTCGAAGGTGAATTGTTTGGGCGGCTCCTCAGCCGCTCCGGGCTTCTCTATGAAGCACTGGCCCCGGTCGGAATCCACCAACACCACCGCCTTACAGCTCAGCGCCCTTTCCCTGTCATTCATGGGTCGGCACCTGACCACCACCTTAACCGACTCGGAAGCCATCAGTAGTGCAGATGTAAAATGTAATGTAAAAAAATTATTTGTCTTTCAGTCGTGATAAAATCATAGCTATCTGATTTTTATCTGCTATAGCTATGTGCGTCAATGTTATAATTTAAGTCATACTTATCAGTGCAATGATCCCCGTCCTTGCTGGATAATACACTTTTTTTATACATGAAACGTCCTTTTCGATACAGAAGTTTTTATTCTTCCGTAACGCACCACTGCCACGCACGATGAGAGCCCAGAGACTAACTTGCCAGCGCAGTCGGAAAGCAGCGTCCAAAGCAGTGTGCTTGTCCGCGCCGGCAGACCCTCCGGTTGCCTGCTGTCATAGTCCGTAAAGCATCACCGTGGGGGGACACATCATCAGCGCCATCCAGTACCATGGAAGCACACCCCAGAGGTACCCGGAGAGTCGCCACCACTGGCGGTCGTACAAAAATAAACGGCGGAATTCTGCTACCGCGGCGTCCCCTGTTGCTGAGCTACCGCAAACTTCCACGGAAACGCGATTGACAGTTTTAGGGACCGTCGTCAAATAAGTGCGTGTAATAATAATAATAAAACCTTCACTTCTTGTAAAGGGCTAGTCTACAATTGCGTCCTAAATTTCACTTTTTTCATTATCATTTAACAGGAGGTTTTATAAAATAATGATCTTGTTTCGGAGTTTGCATGCTGTCTTAGTACTGACGATTTCCCCTCATGGCCGAAAGCAAGTGTATGTGATAAAGATAGAAGTGGAAGAGCCGTTCGGGAATAGATCAGATTATTCAGATATCACGACCTGATCAACATTTTGCATTAGAGTAAGTAAGCATGTTACTTTATACGAAGCTAAAGTGAAAAACAGATTTTTCTACTCCAGATTCTCAAACGCTGTGCTTCCAAAATGGAAAACAGCGCCCCCGCGTGGCAGTGCGAGAAGCCGCAGTTCTTCTCCTACTTTTACCCAACGCTACTACAAGACATTTCAAGATGATTTAAAAAAAATAATAAAAAAGCACACTCTTGAAATAAAAAGATTCAAGAAAAACAACGTACATATTTTAAATGTAATTTATGAGTTGGTGTACACTACCTCGCTCAATATCACAAAAATTCACATGACGGCCGACAAAAGTTCTCAGTCTTATGTTTCCAAAGTGTTAACTATGGTATAAGAAGCATGTAGGGGTCATGAACGTGTATGATACTAATGTTGTGTTTCCATACATGCTACTGACATCCACCCGGCCATGGTCAGCATGTAAATTAACCTCCCCAACATTCCAGCCCCCCAGGGAAGATATTCACCAGCATAAACTCAGGAGAGTCACCTGCTCAGATGCAAACACATGAGCAAGCATGACAAAGGGAACCAATAATCTTTTCCCCAGAAGAGCAAGCATACATGAAAGGGCAGGTTGATAATTTGTTCATCTGAAGTACATGTGCCTTGCATGCTAGTCCAGAGTGTTCCTCGGGTGCTAGGCCACCAGTCAGGCAGACAAGCGAGATGCAGGGTGAAAAGGAAAGGGATGTACAGTGAATTCAACTATTTCCATATGAGCTTCCGAACATTGGCCTCACTCCCGTCTTCTCTCTTTGGCACAAGCCCAGGCTTAGGTGGGGGACGGCCACTCCCCAGTTTGGTGAAGCATGTTAGCGCTGGCAGCTGGGCGTCCCTTACACCGTGCCCTCATATGTTCACTGAGGCCTTGCGGATGGTGAAAGCCGGGGCCCCTCCTGGTTTCTCGTCCCACTCATAGCAATGGTTGACGCGGGCACAGCTCAGAGCGTACTCCAGCTCGCCTGCGTCTTCGTGGTAGTGCTGTATTAAGGCAGCAATACTGTCGAAATCCGTCATGCAGTTCTGATTAAAAGGATGAAACACACACACACACACACGAACACGGTCAGTAAATATCAATCATTCTAACAAAAACATAAGAAAAATATGTGATTGTGAATTACATTGCAAGTCAATTTCAGTTACACTGTTAACTGATATCAATTCCTTATGTTTATGAGGGCTTTAAAAATGTTCCGAGGGCAGAAGAAAAAAATGATCGTTTCAGGGAGATAACCAATAAGATTGTAGAGGAGGCAGTACCAAGACATCTGATTGGTTGGTCCCACCTCCTCTAGTTGCTTGAACACACCTCCTCTACAATCTGATTGATTGGTTCTGAGAGATGACCATTTTTCCTTCTGCCCTCAGAACATTTTTGTGTAAGTAGAACTTCCAAGCTAAAAATGCGCTATATGGACGACAAAGTCAGGCAAAGCAGCATCCCTCCCATGCGATTTCCCGGCCTGCTGTCAGAGAAGACTTTGATACCCGTGCCGATCTACCTCCAGCGTGTATTTATTCTCAGGGCTCTTCCTGATGGAGTAGGTGGCCAGACCAGAGGGACCACGGATGGTGATGGACCCCGAGTCAGAATCCCCGGCTGAGGGAGATAAGAGGAAGGCACCCAGGACGTCCTCCTCCAGCAGAGAGGAGCTGCTGGATCTGAAAGGGAATGAGCAGAAAGGGCAAGATGGGGATAAACGGCATCTAGGCTTGAGGGCATCCTGCCTTTCGCCCCTTGAAGCATCACTGGTCACATGGCCAGCGTCATCATGGGCAACAAAGGGAATGCCTGCTCAAAATGAGGCTGGCATTAGGGCCATAGAATTACAAACTGTAGCGAAGATTAAGGTCCGGCACAATATGGGAATTACGCAGACATTGAACATTTTAAACTGACATTTTACAACATCCAAGATATTTCCCATCAGATAATGGTGCATCCAAGATTTCCACCAGAGTGAAAAGAAACAACGGTGGCTTTGAACATGGAAAACCATCACTCACACGCACACTCACTCACACTCACACATGCATGCACACTCACACGCACACTCACTCACACTCACACACACTCACACATGCACGCACACTCACACATGCACGCACACGCATACACACACACACACACACACACACACACACACACTCACACGCACACACACAGACCTTGATATGCCCGCCCAGCTCCACACAGCTTCTGCTAGAGCTTCCTCAGTCTCTGCCAGGCTGGGCGACCGGCCTCTCGAGGTTCCCAAACCGTTCTGTGTCTTTCCTGTTTTACACAGATATTGAAGGGGGTGCCGGGCGGCGGGGGGGGGGGAGCTTGAGTTTGGGTTTCTCATCAGCTGCATTACATTCTCAGGGACCTCTTGCGAAGTTATTTCAGTATTTACATGCCTGTATTTACACGGGTTCCCTAAGGGAGGGGGTGGGGCACAGCCAACCCAAACATCCTCTAGTCTGAGAATCGCTGTCAGTAGGACGTGTTTGTTCAAATAAAGGATGGAGTCAGCTGTTCTGGCAGCCCATGTCCAGAAATGACACGGCAGGGGGCTTAAAAGTACCATTACCAGGACAGCGACAGCAGTCTGGTGGCGCGTTAAAGACAAATGGATCCCCACCTTGCGATGAGGTCAGCTGGTCCTGCAGGTGGCGCTGTCTGTGGGTCGTGCAGGTAAAGGAACGGTACGCTCCAGAGCGCAGCACTTTGTTGCGGATGGCCTTCTTGCGTACCAGGGTGGGGGAGGAGATCTGGCCCTCCTCAGAGCTGCTTGGCTGCTCTTCACTGGTCAAGGAGGAGGACTGTGACACGGGGGGGTGGTGGGGGGGTAGCAGAGACGGTCGGTTAACTGGGTCTCGTATCTAGGGCTTGTGTTCTTAGATTTTCCTTTTTTAATCAAACATCACATGACATATGAGTTAGATGACGATATAATACAAGATTAATATTTAAAAAGTTTAGGGAGTTGCAGAATGAGGATATGGGTTATATCGCTCTCCCCAGCGCATTGACACACATCGAAGTGACCTTTGTCCTCATCTTCTAAAGGTCAGGGGATCAACTGACAGGAAGTCTTAGGGGGGACACTAAGAAACACGGTAACAGGCAATGAACTAAGCTCTAAAAACTGTTCAGAAACCAAACATGTAATTTTGCAGTTATGCATAACAAGACAAAAGTGCACCCGTACAAGGATGCAGTGTTATGTAAAGAATGTTTCGCTTGTGCACATGCCTCTTCATGGCTTTTAAAGGCTTCACTGCCATTGCAGTAATGCTGGATTACAGCCACATTTTCTTGTGGTGGGAACCAGTTCCAGTTTAAGCTCCTCCCAAACTTTGTTCCTAGAACTTCTGCATCCCACAAGCAGGGACATGGCTGTCCCACCCTCAGCTTGAACAACTGCACCACGCGTAGTGTGGTGGAGGAAGCTACTCAACTATAATCAAGCCGCATGTCTCCGATTATAAAAACAGTTTCACAGCATGACTGACGCTTTCCTCTGAAGGGAGCTTTGATATTCCTCTGATGACTGTAACTGTCATGCTACTTGCTGTCAAAATGTGGATGCTGCCGAGAGCAGGATTTCCCAACCCAGGAATTGGGATTCCTTGGTTGCTTAAATTTTTGGTTCAAGTGTGCCGAGTGGGAGCAAAAATATGAACTGCCTGGGGGGGATTCTTGAGGCCTGCGTTGGGAAACTAGTGTAGAACAGCGTTTCCCAATCTGATCCTTGAGGACCCACAGATGGTAAAAAATGTGGACTGTCTGGGAGGGAGCAAAAATGTGGGCTGTCTGGCAGGGAGCAAAAACATCGACTGACAGTGAGTTCCTGAGGACCAGATTGGGACAAAGCAGTGTTGAGCACAGTCAGTCATGGTCATCCTGGCTCCCCCAGACCCCACGGGGCTGACCTTTTCCCCAGAGAGTAGACCGAGCATGGGTGCCCGACGGAAGGACACCAGGGCGTTAACACTGAGGGGGAAGCCCTGGTTGAGGAGGGAAGGGGCGCAAGTGGGCAGGGGGCTGACCGCATCCTCCTCAACCTCCTCTGGGTGACGCTGGATGTAGGATAACTGGAAGCAGCGGCACATCAGCAGATTCAGAAACTGGGCCTGTGATTAGATGGACAGTGAAGGGGAGGGGACAAAAATGAACCCTGTGATTGGATGGGTAATTATCTATTACTGGTGCACACTGAGGATGTAAATCATGACATCATGCATGCATGACTGACACGCCTACATCACACTGGGACCCTTACTGCTCTGGCATGCCTGGCCCTGAACAGGTGACAGTAGAGCTGTGCATCTAGGCTGCCCGGGTTGTGCGAGACGAAGGCGAACTGCTCATCGGAGGGCCGCGCCATCGACAGGGACACCCTGCGCAGTGCGTGAGCCATTAACAGTGTCTGTAGGTGCAGTAGAGAGGATGTCAGCATACTCACCCAAAACAGAAGCTCACTGAATGGTCACAGCACTGACTAATGAGGACACAAATGCCCAAGTTAAAAACAAGCCAGGACCCTTAGTCACGCAAACCTCAAGACGCTTAAAATATTACACCAAGTGCTGGAATTTCCTCCACATTATTCTGTGACTTTAAATCCACAGTGAACAGAAGTGAGTGTTTGACCCCCTCCTGGGTTTTAGACGGATGAGACAGTGGGCGAATCAGTGTGAGTCATTCCATTAGGACCGAACAAAGTATCCAGACGACAGGTTTGCGCCGTCTCCCGCGCTTCTTACCGCTTCATCCTCGTCATACATCTTGACTCCTTTGATGGAGAATTTCAGTGAGACGAGCTTTCGCCTTTGGGAAGTCTGGAGGGAAACAAATCAATATGAATCAAGGTTCACCTGTGAATTACACAACCTTCAGCTTATCGCCAAGCAAACAGACACACACATGTAGCCTGTAAACGGATTTGTATTGTGACTCACTGATCGGAGGTAGGCAGTGACCCCGCCCCCTCACCTTCAGAGACTCCATCTGCCTGTCCAACTGCTGGATCTGGTCGTCTAGGCAACGGTCATCCACATGGAAGGAGCCCACATACTACAAACGGGGAAGAGGCAGAATTTTACATTACTTTCTTGCCTAAGTGTCTTTAACGAGAGTTTTAAATCATGTATACTACTGGACATTCCACCAATACATAGAGCTGCAAACATTTATGTCCTTATCTCAGAACTGACCTGTGTTTTCTATTAAGTCATACGAATAACCCTAAAAAAACCAATGGCCAGAAGCAAATGAATAACTGCCAATATGTAGTGATGCTAATTAAAAGCACACGTCACATTATCGATGAGAGGCAAAGTAGAATATTGCAGCGATTAAGTACTAAGACTGGTCATGCAAGAGACCACGACTTTATAGAGATGAGGGTGCGCGCGCGCAAGATGTTATGTAAGAGCTCACACACCGCCTGGCACCCGGCATGCAGCAGGCACGCCTTTTGTTTCCCCTGCAGACTAACTTGCAAATCACAGGCACAAGATTTAATAAAGCGCTTTTGTCGATCAAACTGCACCTCTGCGGACCTCGTCACGGCGTCCTCTTCTGCGGCTGGAGCCTCTCTCATTCCCTGGCCGTGGAGATCTCTTTCGCATCGACGCCCGGCCGTTGCCGTTGCCGGCCGTTTACCTCTCACCTGCTCAGCTCCGGGAGCCTCCGGAGGCGACCCGACGGTCTGCGCAGGCAGCCCAGCTTCTGACTGCATGAACTGCAAATCTGCAGCGCTTCCGCGATCAGCCCAAGCGCGATCCTCGGCGCGGAACCGAAAGTTAGTCTCGGCAAGGTGTGAATCGTTGGCAAACACATACTGTAAGCATGATAGATCTGTTTCTCGTTGTTTCCCTTTATAACAGCCTGTATACAAGTCCCCCCGATAACTAAATAACGTTGTGATTACTGATTTATATACTATAATATACTTAGGTGCGTGTGTACCTTCTATACACATAACGAGCGCTGGGATCAATAAAGTAATCGCATATTCTTATTCGATTATTATTCATTTGCATCCATGAAATAACACCTGTTAGGGCTACATACGGCGAAAAGGAATAAAGTAAATCCTATTGGTAATTTTCTGTTTTATATGAAGTAATAAGTTATTTAACTAGACATTCATTCGTAGAAACGACAAAACCAACTGGTTAAATTAACCGTAATAGCCTGTTCGCGCATTATTTTACCCTCATTATACATCAACATTAGCTGATTGGATACAGTGTTGCAATATTTAAAAGTATGATAAAGTAAAGATCCTCCCTAACTCTCACACATTTTATTTTCATGCGAATTAAAGCCTCCACCTTAAAGGGGCTCATATAATCTCTATATGGTGATAACGACCAAACTGTTCACGTTAAGAACGAATAGACTTACACGCCGAACTGCGGTTAAAATATATAACCTTGGCACTACAACCCTGGGAACCAGCAGACAACAAAAGAAACAGATAAAACTGTGAACTCACTTCATAGATCAGGTTCTGTACGCCGCTTGGACCGAGCTGGACTTTCCTCGAATCTCCCAGCACAGACTACGCCAGTCTCTCTCGTACCGCCTACTCATAATAATAAGACTGCATGGGCAAACAGCTTTTCAGTCGGAGACCCGCCTTGAAGCAATTTCTCAACCGCCTACAGTCCTTTTGTTCAATCATAAAGTCTTTCTAAACGTCGAAGACTCACTGGCCTCGCACTCACATAAAGGCTACATTTGTAACAATGTTTGAACTCCGCGATTCCACGCGACTCTGCTTCTGCTCCGCGGAGTCACGGCGAAATTCGCACACGGCAGACCACAAGTCCACGCTGATGTAACAGCGGCGTCTGCAGGGGGAAATGGCAGCTTTAATTTGTATTAACTTATCCTGTCTAAGGTGAAGTACCTTTGAACTTGGGCAATCCAAGCTGAATATACTGCCTCTTTTTAAAATACTGATACTTCGGTTTCCTCTTTGGTGTTAATGTGTTATGTTGTGATTTAAGAAGCCACTGATCACAGTCCATCTGCCCTCTCTAGAGTCAAACCCGAATGACCAAGGAACATTTTTTTTTTGAAAGGCACAATTCAGGATTTCATCACCGTCATTAAAGGTGATCTATACTCCACAACAGGCGGCACTGTCGGTAATATACGGCTTTATATTGCATTATTCGTGTATCATACAACAATGATGCAATTCATAAAAAAATATGAGTCAGTCAGCTACAGGAGCCTCACCAGCTTCTCACCAGAACAACACGCCCAAATTTAATGCACCATTAGTGAAGTGGCAGAGATTTCACATTACGCAAGGAGGACCTGCTAGTTTTTTTTTTTTTTTTTAAAACCTTTTGTGAGAAAACGTCTATTTTCGAAAGCCTCGTCATGAATTTCGTTAGACATAATATTTTTTGTCAGTGCCAAGATCACACAATTTGTCGCACAACACTGGCAGATGGAGCATTAATTTACAACGAGCTCATTCAAAACTATGGAGTGTTAAAATCTATTACATGGAATTGTTTCATAAACACTGCTACTTGCAGTAAGCACACAAATTACATTTGAATGAAATGTTACCAGACTTCGCTTTGCTTCCTAATAAAACTATTCGAATTTACTTCCATCATACAAATATTAATGTTATGAATGGCGACGGTACTCATCTCTTCAGCAGGTACAGCAGGGCAAAGCCAGAATTACTGTAATTTTTGGAAACGGGCAACAAAATCAGTGGCAATAAATGAATAAATGTACAAATATAGTCACTTTTATTAATGACTAAATAAATGGGCATCACAACTGAAGAATACGGGCATGCAAAGTATCTACGAGCGAGGCTTTCTAAAAACTGGTGGTGATCACAGTCAGTTACTAATACATACAACGTCATCCATCCCCCACACCCGACTAAAGCGGTTCTGTATTTTACACGAAATTATTATTAAACTGAATCTTCTGATTTTTCTTCTTATCCCGTGAGCTTTATTACTAATGCGAAAATGAAAAAGAAAAAAAAAATCTCCAACCCCGTTCCCTAAACGGCCGTTTCAGGATTTCACGAATGACTTCCACGTAAAGAAATAAAAAAGACAATTGTGCGCCCCTATTCACAAGAAACAATAACCGAATACTAAACGCCAGTCCTTCGCTTCTGTAACACTATTTTGAAATCAGTTTTAAGATTACACAGGTAACCGCGCCCATCTTCCATCAACAGATGAAACTTCACAAAACGAACTATATGAGTCATCACATTCGTGTGTGTAAAGGGTAAACGAAATTAAATTTTATTAATAAAATAACACGGCTTAAAAAAATCTCCAGCCTTCCCCGTGAACTACTACATTGGAAGAGTAGTCAACTCTTAAGGGACTTAATTTATGTCCTATCACTTTCTAAATTCGCTATATTAATAGGGGAAAACCAGCATACATCTCATATTAATATATGAAGGGAAGGACTGGGAAAACATAGCTATGTATCATGACTTTAGAGCTGCCGCAGAACATCTTTATTATTATAACAGACTTTTACATTTATCCTGCTTGGGGGGGGGGGGGGGGGGGGGGTTGTAATGGGCACTTTGTTTACTGTTTACATATGACTAATAATAAAAAAAAAAAAAACAAAAAAAAAAACGAAAACGGGTAGGGAAGCGGAAACGGATAAGCAGCTGATAGAGATGGCGAACCTCTATCAGCCCGAGGAGCTTATTTGCGGGACCGCAGAGATCGGAGAGATTTCCGCGACACCGATTTGGCTTTGACGGCCGATTTCGGGGGGGCCTTTTTGACGGGTGTTTTCCTTGCTGCTGCCTGCGTGCGGGCCTTGCTGGTCAGCTTCTTGGCGACTGGTGTTTTGGGCTTGGCAGACGACCCAGCCCTCTTGCTGGCGGTGCTCCGGGCGGCGGCAGCCTTGCTGGGCGGGATTTCCTTGGTGGGCGGGGCTTCCTTGGCAGCCACCTTGGCAGCCACCTTGGCTGCCGCCTTGGCCGCCACCTTGGGGGCTGGCTTCCGAGCTGGGGGGGTCGGCTTCTTGGAGCGGCCCACCGGCCTCTTTGCTGGGGGAGGCTTCTTACCCTTCACCTTCACCTGACTGGCCGGCCAGCGCTTCTTAGTGGTGGGGGGCCGTGGCAGCTTGGCTGGACGCCTCTTCTGTTTCCTGTGAACGGCATTGGACACATGTGGGCGCTGCAGCCAGACAGAATCCTGCAAGCTTCGTGACTGGAAGACCAATCGTTTAGCCCAAGATCAGGTCAATGTTCCAGTGATTCACCAAATGATGCACTCATCCACATATTGTATAATGAAATCCCTCCATCCCAGGGGTGTCAAACTCCAGTCCTGGTGGGGCCAGACCTCTGCACATTTTTGGGTTTCCCCTCATTTAACACACCCGATTCTCCTTGTGCAAATTAGCACACAGCTCTTGGGCCCTGTGTAACTTAGCTCTGTCCCTGTTCCACCACAAATGATTCAGCTCAAGAGCTGTGTGGTAGTAAGCATAAGGAGTTGAATCAGGTGTGTTAAATGAGGGGGAACCCAAAAATATGCAGGGATCTGGCCCCCCAGGACTGGAGTTTGGCACTCCTGCTTTAAACCTTCAAGTCATCACACTCTTCACTCACGACCTTTCTAATCATTGCTGAACAGCACCCCCACCCTCTCACCCCCCATATTCCACCATCACAGATACGATGCGCAGTGTGGCCGAGTTTCACATCTAGGCTGACCTCTTACTGGACTTCTGTGCCTGCTGTTCTAACGTCCACATCCATGAGGACGTTTCTCCAGGGGCGGATGAATGTCAACATCAGTTGCCCCTTAAACTGAACACCATCATCAATGCACCTTCACTCCAGTGATGTTGCACTGGTAGTGAAGAGTGTCTTTTTTTCCCCAGAAGAATGACCACAGCAGTCCGTCTTAAGGAGGAAAACAGCCGGCCCAAAGTGAGGCTCCGTCTCCAAGGCTAACAAGCCAGACACGCTATGAGTTCACATTCAAGGGCACTCATCTATGATGAGACTCCGAGAGCTTTAACCAACCTAAGAACCAGGAAGACTCCAAATAACATGGACACCTACAGCATACACCGAAACAGCTCCAGCATCTTCTATGCGCTTCCTGCTTTAACATACATGCATTATCAAAACCTGCACAGGTCCACCCCCACACTGCAACTAGGTATCACAACTGCACAAGTGGTTTCACTCACAATGGTGCTCACATTTAACACAGATGAGGTTTTTCTGTATCTCTTAACAGCGGCTACAGTATTGCGCACGTACGTTAATGTTTACGATCTTTGTAGTACTGCTGTTATAGTCATTGCTCTTTATGTCTTAATATAGCATTTGTAGCACCATATCTTGATTGTGATGAAAAATATGGCATGTAAATTAGATGATTTTCTTATTTTTTAATAACCTTCCCTTTGAGACAAAGTGCCTTTTGTACCTTTGTGACCCATCAGCTTCATGAGTTAAGCACCCCAACAGTTCAAAAGAAGTGTTGTTATTCAAAGGGGTAAAGACGTTATTGGCTCTGATCTTACCCCCCCAAAAAAAACACACCACTAATTATGCACTAATCGCACTCAATCAGCCAATTTAAAAAAACAGCCCAAGGTGTGTAGGGGGTTTTGGGGACTTTTCAGAGAATTGTTTTCTTTGTCTTCCAAGATATCTAGGTGTACCACTGGTCAGGTGTTTCTGGGAACTTTCTGAATGATCCTACTGCTCCCACAGCGTAGAGACTCACCTCTTCTTGGGAGGAGGCTCATCCTCCTCCTCGTCTTCCTCAGACTCCTCCTCAGACTCGTCTTCCTCAGCCTCTTCCTCCTCGGAGTCGTCCTTCCTCCCACGCTTCCGCTTTCCCGGCTCTGGAGTCTTCTGTTTCTCTGGGAACAGGACAGCTGGACTGTGGAGGAAAAAGACCTAGAAGATTATGGTGCGTCTCCAGCGCATCAGGACTTCATTACTGAAACCCAAGACACATCAGTACCAACAAGCATAGGTTTGTGGGCCTCAGTCAACAACTGCAAAAATCAATCATTCCGGCATCATTCTACATTACTTTGGATACAAGGCTAGATCAGGACTTAAAATTCAGCCCTGAACTCTGGGGTTCCACATGATAAATTCTGCCCTCTGGGAACAATGATTGGTTTAGACAAAAATCATGAACCAGGACCCTCTCCCCCCCAAGTGATGCACACACTTTTCTATTGAGCGAAGAAATTTTAACCTGTTTATGCTGAAAGACTGTGTGGTTCCATCCCAACCCTTACACATGCCAAGGAAATAAAAAAAAAAATGAATAATCGGACATGAACAGAAATAAAAGGTATCACACCCCAGCACAAAAATGTCCGTTTGGGGATAAAGTACTCAGAGTCTAAATACTTCTGACCCCCAGGAATAAACCCACATACCCAAGCCTGTAGGGCAGGGCGATATATCAATATTATATGGCACACGCACAATAATCACCAGGGCTTCAGATGACAGACAAAACATTTGGCTGGATGCCAGCCGTTTGGTATTATATGGATCTTTATTTACGTCCACGATTTATTAAGCAGATTAATAGTACGAATAAAAAAAGAGGCATTTTATGACGCCCAAAAGTAAATTCAGCATATCCTTACGTTTATTAAACATGTCTTTAAGTACCACCACACGTCTTTTTACCTTGTTTATCCGCAACATCTCCTCTTTTAAAAGATATGGTGGCTGCTGAGCTGTTCCTTTCTTCACTGACCCTTCAGTGCACATCGCACTGAGGTACACCAAACATAGTACACCAAGCATAGTATACCAAACATAGTATACCAAGCATAGTACACCAAACATAGAATGCCACAACATCCTGATGTGGTGCGCTCTGCCAACCAAATTCAATAAAGATTACTAAGCTTTGGGTGTCACAAAATGCATCTCATTATTTTAGCGGTACTACTAATCTGCTTACCAAATATGGGGTGCAAATGAATGCCCATATAGTATCGAAAAGCTGTGGTCCGGCCAAATGCTTTGCCTTTGATCTTGATTATTGCGTATGTGGCATACAATAGATATGATATCGCCCCGCCCTGCAAGGCTGACACTCATTTGGGTGTCTATGAGGCTGGACCCCCACAGGCTGGTCCAAATAAACACAAAAACGCAGACGCCCTACCTTGGGTAGTAGGGGTAGCAAAGCTGGTAGCTTCCATTCAGGCCATTTCCAGTGATTTGCTCCATCCAGCCCATCATCTTGCACCTCTGAAGGGTCCTCTTCAGGTTCCCCACTATGGAAAGGAACAGGAAGAGAGTAGTACAGCAGGCAGCACCTGAGAACTGCACCCAGGCATGCTTGCCTTGCTTCAGTACTGAATGGACCCTAATTAAATTAGAGAGAACAGTTCAAAAAACAAAATCACAAGAGGATAACAAATCATGGGTTTGGATTTTCTTTTCCTAAAAGAAAAGCACCAACACCGGAAACACCACCAACACTCTCAGGACATCAGGAAGATTAAACTGCATTTTAGACGTCCTTGGAGAGCAATTTTGTTGCAGGTTTTCTTGACCTTCATGTCAAGACCAGCCTCTTAGTTGTTTGCCTCTACGTGTTCAACCTGAGTGGCGCTACTGGACAGGGTCTCGGTGCTGAAACCCCTCACACAGAGCGCCTGGACAGGAGCTCACCCAAGTTGTAGACCTTGCTGTCCTTGTGAGTCTCCAGGAGGAACTTGCGGAGGGTCACAATGCTGCACGTTTTGGGCTCATTCATGGCCGTGATGGCCGTCACGATGGCGTCTTCCAGTGGGCCCCCTTTCAGAAGGGGCTTGTCCCCAACCCTCTTCAACTGAAAGGGAGGGGGGCAATTTCAGAGCTCATGAACTTTCCCCTCTGATCTGAGCAGAGACCCGTGCGGCATACACACTTCCTATAAGCTGTTAAAGCCACAAAATCATCCAATCATTATCCTCTCTTAAGAGGGAAAAGGTTAGAAAATGGCTACTAGTCAATCAGATCCTGGAAAACAGATTAATTCAAGAGAATGCTTAAAAAAAAAAAAAAAACACGCAACATTCTCTCCCCCATACATCCAAATACCTAAATTCTGCATTATCTGTTGTGGTACTTTTGACAGAAACCAACAAGCATTCACCAAGTGCAAGTAACTTCTGGGTCAGGAAAAAGTGGCAGCAGACCTGGAAAGTGCCAGAAGCTCCCTTGCCGGTGATCTGCTCCAGGTGACCCCGCTCCACAGCTTTCTGCAGTGCACTCTTCAAGACGTCGGGCCTGGAACACAACACCCTAAACATCATGATCAACGCACATCAATTCCTGTGACCTCGCACTGGAAGTGAGTGGGCTGTATGCCTTCAGAGGCTTGACCACAACAGTCAGATTAATTTGAAGACTTGCGACAGACTAATGTGCTTTTCTGAATTCAAGTTAAGACTCTAGTCTAGTAAATTGGACCTCCCAACCATGGCATATAGGCGTAAGCATTAAACCACACAGATTCAATGTCTGGTAAACTCCTACCACAATGATGTTACCAACAGTGAATAAAAACCCTGAAAGTCCAGCTCTCCAAATCAACCTGTGAAGCACAGGTACCTTTGCTCGACGTTGAGCTGTGGGAAGTGCTGCTCCAAGTACTTCTTGATGAGGAAGTAAGAAGCTTCCTTGGGTTCGCACAGGCGGGTGATGATCAGCGGAAGCGAATCGCCGAGCGGCTCAGCTTTCTGTAGACAGATGAAGGCAGGGGGTTTCGTACATTGGCCAACTGCGGGATTGTTTACCGGTCACCCTTTTCACACAACCATAGGCTGACGAGGTATACCTTGGTGGATTTTGACTGCTTGTTAACGCTGAAGCTGCCAGAGAATCCCTTCCCCTTCAGCTGCAAGGAGGACACACAGAGGTGCACCATTCAAAATTCACACTTCTCACGGGCTTCTACGGTTTTTGATCAAGCCACAGCATAACTGTCCAATCAGCTGGACTTTCACAGAAAGGAGATTAGAGGTCAGGCTGAAGTGCATCTCCGTTGCACACCATGAAACTCGGAAAAACAAGGATTGGTCAAGATACAGCAGAAACACATGGATAAAACCATTATCACTTCGTCAATAAGAAAAATGGGAACAGATGATGTTTACTGGGCAAAAGTGCCTGAAACATGACTTCAGGCTCATCCACTAGCCTGTCCGAGGTAAGTGACTGCGGCATGGATGGATGGATGCATATTTCTGAAAAACCAAGACTGGAAAGAATGAGAGGAGCTCATGCTTAAGTGATCGTACCTGCTTCACAACACCTTTCTGCACCAGGCGTGTCAGGGCCTTCTTCAGGAGAAACTTCCTCTTCTCCAGCTCCAAGGATGCGTACTTCTTCATGATGTACTTTGTGACAGCAAAGGAGGAAGCTCCAGACTTCTCCTGACAGGCCTGTGAAGGGAGGCAGGAAAACACAACAATGAACAAAGCAAACACTAACAGGTCCTCGGCCGGCGAAGAGGAGGCTGCCCGTCCCCCAACCTCATCACTATTTTTACTGAACCCAAGTTCCCCAAATGCACCCAATGAAGAAAGAAAAAAAAAAAAACTACTGTTTACAGAAACACAACTGAAAAGGCAACCAGTGACACGAATCTTAAACCTCGAGAGGGTGAATAATGGACAATTGGGACGATAGGTAAGGAGGGACACACATGTTTGATATACTACATCAGGGGTGGCAAACTCCTGTCCCGGGGGTCCGGAGCCCTGCACATTTTTGGGTTTCCCCTCATTTAACACACCCGATTCAACTCCTTGTGCTAATTACCACACAGCTTTTGAGCCGAATCATTTGTGGTGGAACAGGGAAAGAGATAAGCTACATAGGGCCCTGCCCCCCAGGACTGGAGTTTGACACCCCCGTTCAGTATCTTTACGCCTCTGCGGGTTATTAACTTAAGCTCAGATCTTGGGCTTTCAATAATAAATGCTTTAATATTTATAATTAGCATTATATTTTTAAAGTGATACAGCAAGTAAAATGATCCCAGTTTACCAATATCCACCTTACTCTTAACAGGTCAACTCCACAACAGGATTCCTACACGCATCCCATGTTAAAATTCCACACTGTCCGGGAAGGAGAGGGACAGCAATTTCCCATCTTGTCCTTACCAGGACCTGCCACTGACTGCATCTAGACAGTGATGCTTTAGACACAGTGATGTCGAACAGCTTCACTCATACCTCGCATTTTGCTTTCCGTTCACATTTGGGATATTTATCCAACCAATCACAACACAGTGGAAACCGATTATAGTGATCATGGTTATAGTAATAAATCACTTACATGGTTCAAAAAGCTTGGGATGGAATCATTCTTAATCAAGTACTTCGTTTACAGTGTTCATTTTGGATCTTTTTATACATGACAACATATGGGAAAAAATAAACACATATAAATATATACAGGCGCTCCTGTACTTACAACTGAGATACGAACATTTCAAGTTATAAACAGCCGTTCGGAATGCAAGTTGTCATTCAACATCATTAAAAGGTTATACGCAAGAACAAAGAACTAGGATGGTGGGAGCACGCACGCTACACTGCTGCGCGGCGGGAGTGGCGGCAAGAAGTCATACTGGGTGAAATTGGTGCGAAATTATGTTGCGGACAGGAAACGGGAGCCGAATAAACACAATCTGTATTTACAGTGCTCTTCGTTCGTATGTCTGAAAGTTCGCAAGGAGAGGAGCGTCTGTATACATATATATTTTTAACTTTACTTTGATGGCCCTACTTCGCCTTGCGGTGACCCATCTGCTTCTGGCTAGCTACCTGAGGCTAAAGCGACGTGCACAAAAAAAAAAAAAAAACATGATGGAAAGAGAAAGTTTATTCTTGTCATGGAGAAAAAATTAACGTTGACATCTATGATAAACTGCCAAAAACAAGCCACCGAGATGCGGCACTGAAACTACAATAAGCGTTTTAAACAATGTGACGTTGTGAAAATGTGCTATAAACTGAATCGAATATTTATGTACAGTACTGTATTATAGCACATTTGAATTACACAGTTCCGTAATTTTATTTGTACAGTACTGTAATTCGAAAAGCTTTGCAGAGGTACAGTATTTTGAAATCGTCAATAAAATTATATAGCGATACTGTTTTATTACATTATATTCATGTAATAAATATACAAATGTCAATTAGATGGTAATCTGCCTGAGACATAAAGAAAAAGATCGTCCGCTTACAGTGATCAATTTCACCCCAGACAGATGTGATCGCTATAAGCCATTCCCAATGTATTTGGCAATGTCAAGCAGCTGAAAACTTGCATTTCCCTATTGTGAACACGCTAAATGGCAAGATATTTATATAGGCTATTTCCTACCCACCATCCTTTATGTGGAAAGCTGCTCTTCACTATGTGCACATTCTGGTGCCGACATCATGCTCACATTCGTGATTTAATCGAAAACATCAATTAAGTAAATTCTGATCGTTTCGAATACACAGTGGGCCAGTTTGTTGCAATAGTGTGGAAACATTTCCATACTTTCCTTCCTTTTTTCATACTAATCCAGACTTGGAAAATACCAAAATAAAATTCGACGCTTTTCCATTCTGCGTAGGAACCCTGCTATTATGAAGAAAAAAAACACAACTATGAAGCTAAGAATTTACAAAACTGCTACTGCTCCCACACATCAGAAAAGGATACTATCTTCTTCCTAATCATATTCCACAAAAAAAAAAACAAAGCCAGCACAACAATGCTGAAAACACACGGGCGGAATGCCAATTTAACAACAACATAGAACGTCCCTTTAAAGAGACGTGCTGTGCGGGGGATTAGAACACATTCACACCTGGATGGCTTCGACGAGGATGTCATCAACCTTTGGCTGGTTGTACAGGGACACGACAGCCTTCTGGGTGGCTGGACGGCGGCTGGAGGACATAGTCGCCCAGGCAGGGATGGTCCTTTTGATCTTCCTCACCTTCTCCTTCTCTTTTCCAGCATCCTTTTCTCTACAAAATGGACCAAAAAGAAACATATTA
Organism: Brienomyrus brachyistius; assembly: GCF_023856365.1. Classification (NCBI taxonomy): domain Eukaryota; kingdom Metazoa; phylum Chordata; class Actinopteri; order Osteoglossiformes; family Mormyridae; genus Brienomyrus; species Brienomyrus brachyistius. The sequence continues at coordinate 21,147,297 of NC_064540.1, forward strand.
AGGTAGGAGTAGCAAAATCATACAGATTAAAAAAATAATATATATTTTTTTTTGCACCATCTACCTCTGTTAAGTACTAAATAGCTCCCGATTCATGCAATTAATACAAAATTAAACACACACATTTTTCTTCCTCAAAGTGACATGCTTGCGCAGTACTTCAATATAATCAAATTTATCTAATGAGCAAAAGCACTTTTTATTCTAGGCAACTTAAAATTGACTCATTTACATGTCGAAAGATTTACTGGAGCAGCACAGGTCAAGTATCTGACTCAAAAGTACAACAGCAGGTTTCCTCCTGGGATTTGAAACAGCAACCATCAGCTGCGCTCTACTTCACTACCTGCCTCCCATGCACTGACGACGGGACCAATTCACCAATAAGTGGAACAGACAGGCACTTATCACATTTACATGATGAAGGAACGGCAACGAGTGGCTCACGTTTCTCCCTTCTCCTCCCCATCACCAGCCTCCTCCGGCTCCCCCTCCTCTTTCTTCTCCTTTTCCACTGCCTTTGGGGTCTCGCCGTTGCCTGTCTTGTCGGCCGCCTCCTTCACCTCTCCTTCAGCCTCTGGGGTGGCAGAAGGGACCTCCTGCTCTTCTCCCGTGGAGGCGGATTCCTCTGAGGCAGCATCAGTCTTAGCTAAGTAGATGCATGGATGAAGGGCATGGCACCAGAAATTTCCATTATAAGCAACCAATTAAATTAAAAGTACTGTGCCAATCTTGGAAGCCCCACTGATGATTGACTAGACAACCACAGAAGATGGCCCTCGGTCAGTATTGGAATATCCTTATTCCTACCTTTTTCTGGAACGTTCTTAGGAGTGGTGTCCTGGGGCGCAGTCCCAGCTGCACGTCGAATAGGCATGTCTCAAACCTGTAGGCCAAAAGGTTGAAAAAAGGTGAGGCTCTGTCAAGGTAGGATCCTATTCGCCGAACTGGTACTCTACCATGATTAGCCTGTATATTTTACATATGTCACCACAGAAATTTTTGGCATTACTTATGGTTTTAATTGTAACTTTTTGTTTTGCAATGCATACATACCTCAACTTGAAACTTTTTTGCAATTAAAGCAAAATTATTTTAAGTTATTTAACTGTGACAACCTTGTGTTCAAATGAGACGTGCAAAGCTTCGGACTGACGTGCATTTTAAATAATAAATGCATGAGCTAACAAGAAAAACCGTGTTCTTTTATCAGCCGTTCAAATAAAGATATTTATTTGAATAGTCCCAGGGCGCAAATATGGCCAGATTCGGGGATTTAAGTTACAGATGTGCAACAAGCTAACCCATAACGTGCATAAGAGAAGCATAAAATATTTATCAATCTGTATCTCGGAAACAATGACCACGGGCAATAGTGTCGGTTTCTAAGACTTAACTGGTCGCCAGTCTAGTTTGCGAGTTGAACAGCTTTGTAAATTTCAAGCAACGTGCAACAATGCAGATGCCAATTACAGCGCATCTCTCGATGGAATAAGCCGAATATTCTCCATTTTGTCCATTTTCCTGTACCGCACAGTAATGGCGTTGCAATGAGCCGATGTTAAATGCAAGGAGTTGGATAGCAGAGGAAACAAACACTATTATAACATCGCGATTACGCGGCACTTGCGGATTTCTTTTCTCCCACATCAACAGATGCATACCTTTATTGCAAATCCGCATTTCCTTTCCTTACCTTTGCAACGTTTTAATCAACGGGTTTGTAATGAAACGGTGCTCTCGCCTTTATTTAGAATCGCAACGGCTCGCGTGCCCCGCCCCCCTTGAGGCGATAACGTCGTGGCGTCACTGCGCAGCGTGCGGCGCGCGCTCTTTGTCTTCTCTCGCGCACGGCACACAAGTACGTGAATCTGGGCATCTGATTGGCGGCTTCGCCCGTTCGTCCACACGCTCTTACGGATATTACAACAACAACAAAAAAAGAATACTCTCACCTTTTAAAATCTCTGATTTTATAACACGTAGTCCTACATAAAAGCCGTAACCCATGCTTTGACATCTTTATCGACCAACAGAATTATGTGGTGCTAAGGAAGTTCCTTACCTCAACACAGGTAACACCTTACACAAAATTTAGACTACAGCATTTGCATCTTAATGACAGTCACTTACAACATTACACAAGCTTTCCATATCATCTCATAGCGAAGACCTATGAAATTTTTACCGTTTTACTGGAGTTTTCTTTCCTCTGGGAAACTTGCCCTCCAGGTGGCAGCAAGGCACTTGAGAACGGGACTACTGCCGTTCGTACCTGCTTTTGATGGGATAGTGGATTTGATTATACACCGCGGAAAACTGCAGAAGAGTAAGGTGTTGATAGTTTTATTACGTAATTCAGAAATTAAGTTTCGTAATGTATGACTTGATGCATTTTAAATAATGCAGGTGACTATGCCAACGAATGAACCATATTTTAAAAACATTCCCTTGCAATAAATAAACCGGCTCCGCGTTACGACGACCAACATGTAACCTATTAAGGCTTAGAACAAATCGGCCACACACGTGCTAAACGTGTCTGATACATAAGACATACGGCTCCCTAAACCCTGTAACCCTCAGCAAAACCCGCTCCTAACGGGTAACTGGCAGCAGCCCGAAAGACTAAGATTTTGTTAACCTTCACTCAAAAGACTGAAGAACTGTGGAAGTCATTGCGAGTATTTGCACATCATCCCCATAAATTCCCAAATGGCTTTCCACTTTCATTAAAAAATACCAAATACACTGATCACTGATTCGCAAGTTAGTAGCATCCAACACCCACCTACAGCCTAAAACTAAATTTTCATCAGCTGAAGATTAGATCAGAAACTTTAAAAGGTACTGAAGACTGTTTCCTTTGTTGGGCATCTGGGAGGAGACGCGTACTGATGCATAATACATCTGCATTATGTAGGATATCGGATGTCTTGCCTTCTTGGACAGGTGCCACCTGTTAGGTGGCATTAAAATAACCTGAAATCCTGTGCAAAGAATCCACATGGACTCTACTAAAACTCATTATTTTGCTACTTCCTAATGCCACTGAAGAACCACAGATTTTGTAATATATATTTAGGTCTAGGGTAGCTTTACCTGGCTTACAGATGGACGGTGGATTAAATAATGAGATGCGTGACACACAGACCGAATTACAGAAAAGTCAGAAGGCTATTTCTGAAAGTTCATGTACTTCAACATACCATTTTGGGATTAAAAAAAAGATTTAGGCCTTATTCAATTATGTCAAGACATTTCAATTTCTCTCTACAGATGCACAACTGAAATTAATACGTTAAAGCATCACAGATCTGTAATACGTTTTCTGTGCTTCACTCGCCAATAAAACAATTTCATGGGTGGCATATTCAGAACCAAGAAAATACCTGTTATAAAGTAACACGCATGCGAAACACACACACCAATACACCCATGTTTTTCTTTTTTTAAATAACATTTTGTCTTTAATGTATTTACAAGCTTTAAATTTGCTCTACAAGTCTGTATTATGACAAGCATTTGCGTTCAGGAGCCTTTATGTTGTTGAACTTTGCGTCTATTTCGTTAATTGCTTTTGCGTGTCCTTCCTCGTTCTCTGAACTGTTTTTGTGAACTGCGGCGTCTCCTGAATGCACATATGTGCTTTTTTTGAGGAGTATATACACATTTTATACAGAGCAAGCGAAAACAGAGGGAGCAGTCCTTGTGGTTATTTAATAACCTTTAATCCCTGACCTTTCTCCCTCAATCCCTGTCATTTCTCCCTGCTTTCCCCCCTTATCCTCCAAAAAAATAAATTTTAATTTTACCCTGTATTTTCAATCAAGCACGCGGGATTCAGGGAGGATTTCCGCTTCACAATTGTTAATATTATTTCTGTTATCGCGGATGTTCTCGTTAAGAGCATCTGCAAAAGTTAAATAAACTTTAGTATTTGCAATTCTTAAAAAAATAATAAATTAAACATTTCAAAACCTATGACAACTCTTGCAAAGTGATTGCATTGTTAAGTCCTTTCTTAAAAAGTAACAAAACAAAGAGTTAATATTTAAAACGGAACAAAAAAATCCTAATAATATACATACTCGGCGCGCGCCCCAACCACCACCCTGGAACTGAAACCGCACGATCCAGAACCAGAACTTTAATATTAATATTCATCCACAGCTATGCTTTCCAGTTTCGTATCGCTCCGTTTCCACGAGGCAAATATTGTTCTGAGCAAAAAAACAAATAAAAATAATTGGCCGTGCTGCACGGGATGCTGGCGAGGCTGTTCCCCCGCAACTCCCTCCAGCCGGCCCCTCCCCTTCGTCAATTGTCTTCAGACTCCTCCTCGGCCTCTCTCAGCCAGGTGAAGAAAGCCGTGACGGACTTTAGGGCCACCCCCTTGCCCCTCTGCTCTGCGGGGTCCTTGCTCGTCTCCCATTTGTAGAAGGCGTCCTCCGAGATCACATCCTCGTCATACAGGCAGTCGAAGAACATGCGCAACAAGTCTGGGGGTGGAAGGGGAACATGGGAGTATTTTACAAAGCAGTTAATGTCACCAAGAAGTATACCCATAACAAAGGAGTTACAATATAGACTAACACTGGAAAACACAATTAGTTTCCAAAAATTTCTAACAGGCCACTGAAGTAGCAGATATTTCACTACAGGGATCTTTGCATGTAGGTGCTTTAAGCAGTGTGGAACGTGGAGAAAGGCTACTCACTGGGAGGCTGATCGAGGGAAACCATTAATGCCTGGAGTGCATAAAGTGCTTGCAGCTGTCGCTCAGTGTCTGAGTTAAGGTACTTGAGTAATACAGGCAATCTCCTCTGGATTATGGAAGTATCAACCCTACAGGAAGTGCTCTCGCCTAAGTGGAGAGATGGAGAGAGAGCTTGTTAGCTAGAATCTGCCCACCTTTACAAACCTTACGGGAATGTTTATCATTTCATGCCTAGCTTCACTTGCGCTATACAATTCTGGAAAAAATTAAGAGACCACAGCACTATTTTTGTTTCACTCATTTCTCAGTTTATGGGTTTGTGTCTGTGAATAATATATTTTATTTTTTGCAAACGGCAGCCTGGTTCTTCACTGTTTCTCATTAATGAAGGGCTTCTTCCTTGCTTTAAGGTACTTCAATCTTGCTTCTAGGAGCCTGATACGAACTGTCCTAGCAGTGCACTTCACACCTGCACTTAATGTTCCCCATTCCTTTTGAAGGTCACTTGATGTCATCCTCCGATTCATGAGAAATTGTCAGATATGTTAACGGTCACCTCTGGCATTAGAATGTCGCTTCTGCCCTCTGCCTGGCTGGTTTATGGTCGTTTCCAGTGCCTGCTCCTTCACTTTGTTCTTGTGTACTGCTGTTTTACAAATTTTGAGCCTGGAAGCAACCTGCTGCTCAGCATAACCTTCTGCCAGCAGAACCAAGATAAAACCAGGATTTAAAATATATGGAGTGGTCTCAATTTTTTCCTGAGCTGCATCATTAAAAAGCTTTTATACATTAATCGAAAGATTTCGGCAATGTGACCTCATGCAAACACAGATCTGTGCTGAGGCAATATTTCATGGAGGCTGCACCATTCAATCGACCATAATCTTTCCTTGCAGTTAAATTACAATAATATGAGATATTAACAGAGTTGAAAGATGTCAGGCCTGATAACATCCCAGAATGTTCTGGTCCACATCTATTAAATACTCAACCTAACACACCGGTCCAAACCAGCACCACTCTTACCTCTCACAGCGGCCTTGCACACTGCAGTCATTAATGCTCTCAGGAAAGGAGATGAACTCATTTCAGATTCATCCATATTAGCCTACAATGTCGTAACAAATGCAGAAAGTCAATGTCTGCATTATAATGAAAAACTACAGACATATCTGTGTGGAAGCACCCTGAAGTACCTGATAAATGTTTATAAAGAGCTATAAATTAACTAACCACTGTCAACAATTACTCCATATTTCCTAGCTGCCTGCCATATATGCTTCACAAGGATGATGCAAGGTGATTTAGAAAATGAAAGCAGTTCAAATTTTTAAGTTTAATGGTTTACAACAGTGTTTTCCAATCTGGTCATCGAGTCCGGTCCACATTCTTGCTCTCTCCCAACTCCCGAAAACGCGGACTGTCTGTGGGTTCCCAAGGACCGGACTGGGAAACACTGGTTTACAATGTTTTCTGGAGCACTGGCTGTCATACCTCAACCCAGTCAAATATCTGTTCATCACTTGCCCCATCCTCCAAGAGGAGCTTCTCCAGGTGCTCACTGATCTCTTCTGGGGAGAGGGCTCTCTTGGAGAGGGTGGTGGCCAGATTCAAAAAGCCTGGAGTGGTGAATTCCAGATTCTGTGGGAGCACAAGTTGTTCAAAAGTATGTTGCTGCAACCCTGAAGTGAGGTGAGGTGAGGTGGGGGTTGGGGGTGGCGGGGCAGCCGCTGAGGTTCTGCCTCACCTGTTTAGAGATAAAGACCTGGACATCCTCTCCCTCTGGCAGGAAATCACTCCAACTCAAGCCAGACTCCCTCCATAAGGCCGCAACTTTTCTATGGCTCTGTGACACAAAAGAGGATTCCCCAAGAGTCCCGCACACCCAGGGGTTGCCAGTTTAACCAGTCATAACCAACCAAAAGAGTGGTGAGTACCACTTCCCGCTGCTTCACTGCAGTCTTGCTCAGCAGCCATAGCTATTTTCAGCCATCATTAATAGTGAAAGATACACACCAATAATTATGGCCAAAGGATCCCTTATTAGCAGGTGGTTGACATATTTCGGTTTCCTAAACAACTTAAATTAATCTTAAATTAATTTTGAAGTGGACACTGTTGATGAATTTATATAATGAAAAAAAGCCTTGATTCTTAAAAACTGACAGATAACAGCAGAAATAACTATGCAACTGCTCTAAGCCCATGGCAGTCATACTAACGCAAACATATTCTGAGGGCAGAAGAAAAAAAAAAGATTGGTTCAGAGAGATAACCAATCAGATTATAGAGGTAGTGGGTCCAAGCAACTGGAGGAGGCAGGATGAAGACATCTGATTGGTTGGTCCCACCTCCTGCAGTTGCTTGGATCCTCCTCCTCTATAATTTGAACCAATAATTTTTCCTTCTACTCACAGAACTCCCACAAGCCCAATCTGACAAAAGAGCCAAAAGACTTTCTGAGAGGAATAACTCACCATTTGCTTGCATAGTAGGTGCAGTATTTCAGAAAATAATATCCCTGCTCTTCCCACAGGAAGAAGAAATTTGCTTAGTTCACTGCAGACACACAGGGGAAAAACAAGAATATCCTTAACATTTGATATGTCAGCCAGCAAGCTGAGCGCTTTTGTCCTTTGCGTTTTCACCTGAGTGGAATCACTTTTACAAAAAACTCCAAAGTATCAAAATACAATGTGAGATAAACAGAAATTGGCATGAAAAAGAACAGTATCAAGGTATCAAGGTTCACTTTTAAGTTTCTTTGTGCTTTTTGTTGTGAGATTTTGAGTGGTGCACTGCAAGCTGTCTTAAGGTATGGTGTCAGACAAATTCAAGGACAAGAGTATGAAAACCATTTTCTTAACTAGCTGGCAAAAATACTCCAGTTTAGTAGTAAAGTTGTGTCATAGTATTATTATCTTCACGTTACTCTGCCCCCCACATTGAAAATCTGTTTCTGTGACATAACCAATACCCAGAATGTGACTGTAAGAAGGACTCAATGCTAAACCCCCGGAGTTTTAGCATTGCTACCCCTGTTCAGTGGCACTGCAGCTCACCGCAGTTTCTGACCCACTGTGCCCGCCCTGGGCCCCCTGGTCTCACCTAAAGAGCTGCCTCATGGAGAGGCCACCGTCTTGTAGGACGGGACTCAGGAGCTGGGCCAGGTACAGCCAGACGTGGGGAATGTCGATAGCCATGTCATCAGCCAGCTCCAGCGTCTCGGCGAACCTGAGGGATGGAGGACAGGAGAGGAGGAGGAACAGGGAGGGAAAAAAGGGAAAAGGGAAAAAATGTGGAAGGAGAAAGGAGAGCAGAAGTGAGATAGGAGAGGGTGTGGAGGGAGAGGGAGGGAGAGGGGGGACTCAAAAGTGGCATGGCTCTCTGAGTGGGGGTTTCCAGGAGCTGTACTGGACGGCACATCTCGGCTGCTGATTTATACCCGACACAGCAGGTACGGGTCCAGCAGGTCACTGTCTCACTGGGGAGGACACTGGACGGCACTGGGACGGAACGTGGCTTCATGCCGCTTCTAAGAGGCCACGCCTCACCGGCACACTACACACATGCCATTTCTCTCATCGCTTTCCCCAGTGCCAAAAAAAAATCAAGTATAACCCTTAAATATACAGCAGAGTATTTGATAAAGGCTAAATTGAACATGTTTTCATGTGTCAATAGTTCTTGCACCTGGACCACATAAATAATTACTTCAGAAAGAGCACAGAAACAGGCCGGCACACACCCCACGGCCGGCACACACCCCACGGCCGGCACACACCCCACGGCCGGCACACACCCCACGGCCGTACGGCTCTGAAGTAACCCACGAGTAACACCCTCTACAGGTCCTGCGTCACATTTTCCATTCTGCTTCCTTGGGTGGGGGGATGTGTGGGACACAGGGAAGGGAGGGTGCCACTCTTGTCATTTCTTTTCGTGAAACAATTAAATGCTTATTGACATCTCCTGCATTGATGTTAGAATGGGAGGTGAACAGTACAAAAAGTGAATCTGCGGTACTTTTCGGGTGTGGCTGAAGTGGAAAGTCAAAAGGTGGTGGGGGGGGGGGGGGGGGGGACGACACAAAAGGCTCACACACACCCTTTGAAGAGCTGCTCCTTGGGGAGGGTCCCAGACTGCAACAGCTGACAGAACAGCAGCCCCAAGTTCTCCCTGGTGGTCTGACTCCGCTCCAGCGTGGATTCCACCCCCAGCCTGACAAAGACGTGCAGCTGGGCCTCCTGCTCGAGCTCCTCCACACACTGTGCTGCCTCCTGTGTGTGTGTGCATACACGTCAGACCGGGACGGGCATTGCTGCTGCGTGTGTGCATACACGTCAGACCGGGACGGGCATTGCTGCTGCGTGTGTGCATACACGTCAGACCGGGACGGGCATTGCTGCTGCGTGTGTGCATACACGTCGGACCGGGACGGGCATTGCTGCTGCGTGTGTGCATACACGTCAGATCGGGACGGGCATTGCTGCTGCGTGTGTGCATACACGTCAGACCGGGACGGGCATTGCTGCTGCGTGTGTGCATACACGTCAGACCGGGACGGGCATTGCTGCTGCGTGTGTGCATACACGTCAGACCGGGACGGGCATTGCTGCTGCGTGTGTGCATACACGTCGGACCGGGACGGGCATTGCTGCTGCGTGTGTGCATACACGTCAGATCGGGACGGGCATTGCTGCTGCGTGTGTGCATACACGTCAGACCGGGACGGGCATTGCTGCTGCGTGTGTGCATACACGTCAGACCGGGACGGGCATTGCTGCTGCGTGTGTGCATACACGTCAGACTGGGATGGGCATTGCTGCTGCATGTGTGCATGCACATGACAGACTGGGACGGGCATTGCTGCTGCATGTGTGCATGCACATGACAGACTGGGACGGGCATTGCTGTTGCACCTTTGAACTGGGTGGCTTAACCTGGAATACTTCAATAACACATTAACATACTTTGTAGTCGGTGATGTGCAGGAACTCCTCCATGATGGCTTTGCACCTCCTCTCCATCTCCTCCACTGGTACGGGGAATTTTTCTGGACCAGGCCCTTCTGCAGCCTCGAGCTTCACTGCAGCAGAAGAGAGTGCCTGGGTCGCAAAATGGATGGCCGAACACTAACACGGCTACATCCAAGCTAACAGTTCATTCAAAAACATATTTCTCTCACCCCCCACCTAGTTTAATTATAGTTCAGTTTCAAACTCAAAAAATCTTTCCCTTTGTTTGTGTCCCCATTTTGCAGAGGACTCCCCCCACAGCTTGAAGGAGGACAGAGGTAACAGTGAGCCTGTAGGGGGCGCCTGAGAGCACTCACTCTCCTTGGCCAACTCAAACCACAGCCATGATGGAATAATGTCAGCTGTCCCACAAAATGACCCCTCCCTGTCATGATCTGGAGCTACCACACGGCACCTCAAGGCCAAACCATCCAAGGAGACGGGCTCTGCAAATTAAATGCGGCCTAAAATAAACAAAAGCACCTTCTCGCGGCGTGTTTCATCTGGCGGGATGCTAAATTATAAGCCTTTAACAGCATGAAAACAGAAAGGGGGAAAGCAGCGCGGCAGATCAGGCCTGAGCCTGCTGTGATAGCAGATTAGTCTGGAGGTAGGCCGTCTTTCTGCTGTGCCAAGCCAGGCTGCGGAACCGCTCCATCAGTATCGCCTCAGAGCAAAACAATCGGGCTGAACAAGCCGGCGTGCTTACGTACAATGCAGCGAAAGCTAGATTTACGCTGCATTAACTGCGCCTGCTTAATGGCAGCGTCGCATCCCTGAATCACAGGCACGGATCAGTAAAACAGAAAATGGCCCACAGTGACTGGAGAGGGGTGTGGTGCACGCCTTTTGGGCAGGGCCAGGCTGTCAGATGTACTCCCCCAAGCCTCGGTGGTGCCATGTGGTGCGTCTCACCAAGCTCGTCGGACAGGGTCTGCTCTGGATTGGCCCTCTCCTCCACGGCAGCAGCGATGTCATATGCTTCCTGGCACGTCTCCTCTAGGGCGGGGCTGTCCAGCAGCTCCTGGGCGCTGTCGTCGTGGAGGAGGGGCACCGCATGCAAGGGGGAGGATCCTGGCGGCTTATCATTCCTCTCTTGGCCCGTGCTGTTTCGACTGACCAATCAGAACACACACCGCCTATGTTTGATCATGTTAGCATGCATGAAGCAAAGCTTTCTTAGCAACCTTGGGTACCAAGAGATCCAGTTGGTGGTTTCATCCCCTAGTCCTCTATACTATCTTGGGTTGTTTTTTTTTGTATTTCACAGCTCTGTATAGCTGGTGTTGCATGCTCTGGATGGATGGAGATGCACGCTTACCTGCCGGGGAGCCTCCGGGAGTCAAAATCCTGGGTGGCGGCAGCAGCAGATGCGGGGGTGACTGCCGGCTGCAGGGCACAGAAGCGGTTTAAGCTGCTTCCAGTGGAGCGCAATGGGTCTGGGTGGGCGCAGGCACAAGAAGAACATGGAGACCTCAGCGTTAGAAACAGTCAGAGTGCGTAATTCACCGACACTGCAGCGAAACGAAGACTCTGAGAGTGTGCCACATGCTGGGGATCACACGGCGTACTGCCTTACGAAAATGGAAGAGCAGCAGGCAGCCATCATGTCACGTTGCTCTTCCCTGCCAGCAGAGGGCGCTCACCTGAATCGCTGGCTTTCACTCCACCACTGCTCCCCTTTATCCAATTCACCTGAGCCCGTGGTCCCAGTTGGATCTTATCATCGATGGTCGGCTGTGGAAGCAATAATGCAGATAGGTTTACTCAAAGAGCTGGGAGTGCAACAGATTAACCATATGCGTCAGGGGTTAAAGGTCGTTTCGAAACTCCTAAATTTGGCAGATGGGCACCCATTATCTGATCTGTAGTGCCAGATTTCTGCCAGCAGGTGGAGCGCAGGAGCAAGTCAGCCTTTGCCAAGACTGCTGCAGTAAGAACCAGCCCAGAGTCTGAAGCCAGACTGTCACTCTGGAGCGTGCACACACACACACACACAAACTGTTTAATAACAAAGAACAGCTTAACATCCCAGACAGAATATTCCTGACTAAGGTAAGGACAGGTTGGAGCAGCACACATTACTGGCACTGGCATAGATACCACCCAGAGAGAGGAAAATTCCCAGTGTCACTGACTGGTATGGGTAACCCAATCTGATGGTCACTTACGTGTCACATGGAAGAATACGGCTGTTTGTGTAACCTGCTACGGTGAGCGGGTTAGCGACAGCCGCCCAGTCTAGTTAACATGCCGTAACCTAAATCAATCATCCGATAGCTGCCCAGGCAGACTCACCTTGGAGATCTTGGGGATCTTGCTGGGGTCGATGGTCCGGCTGTTTTTGGTCACGGGCACCGTGCTCCAGGTGTCATCGCGGGGCAGCCTCTGCTCCCGCTGGTCTGCAGAATGGAGCACGGTCGTCATCAGGACCACTGAATACCCAAATGTCGCTTTGCTACAAAAAACTATGCACTTCCTTACATGACACCCTGCAAAAATCCCAGCCACCAAGGTCTTTTCTGTCCGGCGCATAGGAAGCGAAGGTGACACGAACCCCCCAATATTTTATTTTGGGTCATTCATTCCCGCCAATAAACAGATAAAACTCTCTCATACCCCCTTGTTCTCTGCTACCATTATTGAGTGTGACAGATCTAGCGCCCAAAGCCAACAAAGTGAGTTCCCTGTATAGTGAACTACATTGTACACAAGCATGCACGTGTGTGTGTGTGTGAGGCAGTGTGTGAGGGTTATGTGTATATGACACTGAGGGGATCATTATTTCAGTCCTCACAAGGGGAAATTCAATTTTATATATATCTGTGCTTGCAATTCAAAAACTAAAAATGCCAGAAATCTTTTGCTTGGTTATTTATGGTTAAGGGTGTCATAGTTTGGATTAGTGTTATGTCCATAGAAATGAATGGAGTCCCCATAATGATAGGAATATACGAAATACACATATACATACACATTTACACAAGATACATTTTGGTATAAATGTGCTCTTTTTCAGTTAGAAGACCGTCCTGCTGGAAGGATTTCCCTTCATTTATAACTAAAAGGGTGTGATTAAATTGGGACGTACCTACAGGGACACTGTAGGGGTAAAGAGTGTCGTGACTGATTTTTCCCAAAGAAATTAATGGACGGTCCCCACAAAGATATGAATACAAACGTGTGTGTGTCTATGTGTGTGTGTGTGTGCGCATGCTGGAGGTTCAGTAGGGGGCGCCAACTCTTAATTGCTTCATCGCTTCACCACCGAAGTAATAAGTATTTGGCTGCACTCCCCGCCCCGCCCCACCCGACCTGGTCTCCTCTTGTTGTCCTTGGACATTAGCTGCTGGTGCACCTTGCGCTGCTCCTCCTGCTCCTCGATCCGCGCCTCCTTGTGAATCTGCTCGATGGTCTTGGGGCCCTGGTCCACTCGACGGGAGACCCAGTTGTGCTGTGAGCAGATGGACACTGTGGACATTCTGGGCAGTGGTGAGGCCACACCTCCGCATGCAACATGCATGGAAGCTCGTTTCATGCCATGACCGGTGGCCTTGGCTTCCTCAAAGGTACAACTGCATGGTCCCATCCATTTGTGTGGGTATATCCCATTCTAATCACACCCTTTTTATTATAAGTAAAGGGAAATGCTGACAGCATGACTGTCGTCTAACTGAACCAAAGCACATTTATACCAAAATATCTTGTGTGTAAATGCACGCATGCACAGTTCATATACAGTGATCTCACGCTATATTGCGGTTCAGCCATCGAGCCCCCGCTACATCGCGGATTTTTCCCCCACGCATCGCGTACCTTGCTTGTGGTTCAACTGTTATGAGCAAACCTTTTGTGAACCAATACTGAGCTTAAACTGTTATTAATTTTACATATTGCATTATGTATACAGAGAGCGAGAGAGATGTGTGTATATATATATATATACACACACACACACACACACACACGCATATACATTACATATTATTATTATCATCATTATCATTATTATCATATCCTTAGCCCGACATCCACGTATCATATGTGTTTACAAAGTGTGTTTTAATAAGTTTACATGAGCTTAAAGCGTGTGGGAGGGGTATTTTAGGGCTTTAACTATAAAAAACGTTTATTTATATGGTCTTATCGGATATCACGGATTTAGGCCCATCGCTGATGGGTCTGGAATGAAACGTCCGCGATAGGTGGGGGATCATTGCATTCCTATCATTGTGGGGACTCTCTATTCATCTCTATAACCTTAGCTCATAACCAGCCCTGACCTTAACCATAAGTAACCAAATAAAATAGTTTTTTGATTGCAGTCACAGATTTTTTGGATTCATAATAAGACAAGGAGAAAGACATTTGCTGTCCTGGTGTCCTCACCTGTGGACAGACACGCACACTCACTTACCAGTCGCAGGTCGATGACGTCCTGCAGCATGAAGCGAATCCGTGAGGAGGTCTTCCTCTCCTTCACGATCTTCTCCATCTGGTGGAAGTACTGATCCATGCGGGGCTGCAAGAGCATCGGGTAAGAGATGGGTATGTACACATTCTGCAACATGTGGGTACCATTCTCAAGTGTTGTACCAACACCTTAAGTTGTGCATAACAGTAAGAGCAAAAAACATGGCAGAAGGGCCAGATATGTGCATATGTGTGTGTGTGTATATGGGGGGGGGGTGTTATGTGGGGGGAGGTACAATTAAAACACTGCCAGACTCTTTAAAACAAAACTGAATGGAAAATACACATACATTAAAAACAGAATTAGGGAAAGCTATAATACTATTTGAAATCATGCGTAAGAAATCAGAAATACAAATTCAAATGTGACAAACAGCCAGTCGGACTGCACACAGGAAACCCCTGAGTGTGAACACGCCCCCGGACTGCACACAGGAAAGCCCTGAGTGTGAACACGCCCCCGGACTGCACACAGGAAAGCCCCGAGTGTGAACACGCCCCCGGACTGCACACAGGAAAGCCCCGAGTGTGAACACGCCCCCGGACTGCACACAGGAAAGCCCCGAGTGTGAACACGCCCCCGGACTGCACACAGGAAAGCCCCGAGTGTGAACACGCCCCCGGACTGCACACAGGAAAGCCCCGAGTGTGAACACGCCCCCGGACTGCACACAGGAAAGCCCCGAGTGTGAACACGCCCCCGGACTGCACACAGGAAAGCCCCGAGTGTGAACACGCCCCCGGACTGCACACAGGAAACCCCTGAGTGTGAACACGCCCCCGGACTGCACACAGGAAAGCCCCGAGTGTGAACACGCCCCCGGACTGCACACAGGAAAGCCCCGAGTGTGAACACGCCCCCGGACTGCACACAGGAAAGCCCTGAGTGTGAACATGCCCCCGGACTGCACACAGGAAAGCCCTGAGTGTGAACACGCCCCCGGACTGCACACAGGAAAGCCCCGAGTGTGAACACGCCCCCGGACTGCACACAGGAAAGCCCTGAGTGTGAACACGCCCCCGGACTGCACACAGGAAAGCCCCGAGTGTGAACACGCCCCCGGACTGCACACAGGAAAGCCCCGAGTGTGAACACGCCCCCGGACTGCACACAGGAAAGCCCCGAGTGTGAACACGCCCCCGGACTGCACACCGGAAAGCCCCGAGTGTGAACACGCACCCAGACTGCACACAGGAAAGCCCCGAGTGTGAACACGCCCCCGGACTGCACACAGGAAAGCCCCGAGTGTGAACACGCCCCCGGACTGCACACAGGAAAGCCCTGAGTGTGAACACGCCCCCGGACTGCACACAGGAAAGCCCCGAGTGTGAACACGCCCCCGGACTGCACACATGTAAGCCCCGAGTGTGAACACGCCCCCGGACTGCACACAGGAAAGCCCCGAGTGTGAACACGCCCCCGGACTGCACACAGGAAAGCCCCGAGTGTGAACACGCCCCCGGACTGCACACAGGAAAGCCCCGAGTGTGAACACGCCCCCGGACTGCACACAGGAAAGCCCCGAGTGTGAACACGCCCCCGGACTGCACACAGGAAAGCCCCGAGTGTGAACACGCCCCCGGACTGCACACAGGAAAGCCCCGAGTGTGAACACGCCCCCGGACTGCACACCGGAAAGCCCCGAGTGTGAACACGCACCCAGACTGCACACAGGAAAGCCCCGAGTGTGAACACGCCCCCGGACTGCACACAGGAAAGCCCCGAGTGTGAACACGCCCCCGGACTGCACACAGGAAAGCCCTGAGTGTGAACACGCCCCCGGACTGCACACAGGAAAGCCCTGAGTGTGAACACGCCCCCGGACTGCACACAGGAAAGCCCCGAGCTGTGGGGATAAACAGTGAAGTACAACCCAGGGAAAATATCTGATTGGACAAAGCAGGTGAAGGGCAATGATGTGTGTATGGCCACCAATCACCACAGAGCTTAAGGGAGCCACACCGTGTACGCTGGGAAGCAGCCCAACCTCTCTCTGTTTGCCTGCTCCATTTACATAGCTTATGTCATCCCACTGCCCTCCCCACTGTGCATGCGCTAAGTCAGTTACCATGGAAAGGTGCGCTGGGGGTGGATATTAAAAGATGTCGGCTTACAAGCAAGTAAGAGGAACATATACTTACAAAAAATGATGTTGCTCATCTAACAGCAGGAAAAGAAAAAGTGTGACCAAACCACCCCCCCACCCGGGAAGAAAACAGGGACCCGCAGATGTTAGTGCATGACCAAGTCCATCAGAAGCTCAAGAAACAAGAAGAGGGGGAGGAGAGAAAATGGAAACCAACAGCTTGCGGAGGACAACTAAGTCAACCCATTACCCTCCTTTCATGCTCTGCCCCCCGGCCTCCTGCCCTCCTGCCCCCCAGACACACTCTCCGTCTGCCCGATGCTGTTTTAACACCCAGAAGACACCCAGCAGCGCTAACTGGTATTCTGAGAAATGAGTCTTATCCTCAGACTGCTGTTCCTTTAAATTGCCACCCTTAAAAAAAATACAAAAATCACAAACATATTAAGAACCCTTTCCATTCATTGTTACATCATTGCAAATTCCCCTCAAATTACTAAAACACAGATGATTTAAAAAAAGAGCCTTTTGTGCTGATACCCCTTCAGCTTTGGATTACCATCTTGGCCCTGCTGCTGCGTGATGCTCAGAAATGCAGCCTATCACCCATCTGCTGTGTATTAGCAACTTTCCTCACTGCTGTTTACCAGACTGAGTTTCTGTGGACTTGCGTTGGTGTGTTCTGACTTAAGAGGGCTATGGTATGTTGACCCCCCCCACAGTACATGCTGTCCTCCCGGTGGGAATTACACATACTCTCTCTATAAATTCCAGTCTGGAACAGTTGGACCAGGAAGTTGATTACAGGTATAAACAGACTGCTTGGCGTAAGTCTTGGGACGTGAGATCACATCCGAAGTAGTACCGCCCCCTCCGGGCTCTTCTCCTTCACCCTTTTCCATGGCCTCTCTAGCAAGAACTCACCTTGGCCTTCTCGAAGTCCAGGTCCTTGCCGATGGTGGTGAGCAGCCGGCAGAGGCACTCCAGCGACTCCTCGTCGTGGTTCTTCAGCAGCTTGACCACGCAGTCGTGCATGATGGCCTCCGTCAGCATCTTCAGCTTGAAGAGCTCCCCAATGAACTTGATGTTCCCTATGGAACGTCGCCTTGCCTTGTCCTTCGCCTCCTCCAGCTCCTCCTGGAGCCGTTCCCGCTCACTGGCCTGTGGGGTGGGGGGGCATACGAGTACCTAGGATTTTGTTTATTTGCAACAACTTCTGGGGCCAATGCAGGTACTATCCTGGAAAGTAGGTTTACGTCACCTATGGGTGCTTGTTAGTAAGTTTGAAATCGCAGCAAAGGGAGTTTTACTTACACAAAAATGTTCTGAGGGCAGAAAGAAAAATGATTAGTTCAGAGAGTGAACCAATCAGACTATAGAGGAGTTGAGTCAAAGCAATTAGAAGAGACGAGACCCAGACATCCGATTGGTTGGTCCTGCCTCCTCTAGTTGCTGGGACCCACCTCCACTACAATCTGATTGGTTATCTCTCTGAACCAATCATTTTTTTCTTCTGCCCTCAATTGTGTGAGTAAAACTCCAACGAGCGCAAAAGATGCATCAAGCTGATCAAATCACCGGTAGAGAGATCTTGAATGTATGTGTGTAATGTTGATGTCATGAAAGAGATAGCCAAGTGATTCTAAAAGGTGACATCACTTCATAAATATAAGACGGCCAGTTACCGAGGCGGCTGAGTCCAGCTCCTTCTGCTTCCTCTCGAACACGTCGTCGTCCACCTTGTCTCTCTCGAACTCTTTCTGGCACCGGTTCAGCAGAAGCTTGCGGAAGTTCACCGTGGCGCTGGGCTTGTCTGCCATCGGCACCTTCAGCTGTGCGTCCGAAAAGGGGGATGGGAGGTGGGAGTAGGGATAGGAGATCAAAGAGTGAGGCAGGCAGTTGAAGAGCTGCCCCACCCCCCCACAAGATACGCATGACGTTTACATTACATATGTGGATAGCTGGTGTGTTTAGGTGGGATTATTGTACGCTGTCAATCATCACCGGAGGACCTAAAACCAGTGGAAGCGGTTTGATTGACAGCCGGAGCGAAATCCCAACTAAAGCTCCCATCACTAGTAAATAATTGTAGAGCAATCCAGACAAAACCCTGAGTGCGAGTTTCTGATCACCTGTAGTGGATCAAGCCCACTCAGTCTAGCTCAATTCTCACAAGCGATGGCACCCAATTATCAAGGTCCAAGGGGGAAAATTAATTGCAGTTTCTCGCAAAACTCCACCCATACCGTGGCCAGGCAGCGACACATGTTGCTGTAGGCCACGGAGAAGCTGGGTTCATCGATGGCCTTCTCGAAGACCAGGTCGATGACGCCCTTGAGCCGCTCCTCCGTGTCGATGGTGAGGTCCGTCACCTGCTTCATCAGCTGGTTGAACATCTGGGGCGTCAGCTTGTTCAGGATGCTACGCACCTTGCGGAAGAGCTCCTGCGGAAAGGGGAGATGGCGGCGGTACCACCACCCTGGGTTCAAAAACCATGTCCCAGAACCATCTGGCAGGGCTTTGCAACAAACAGAAAAGGCGCGGGTCAAGTCGGGCCCATTTCAAAGCAACTGCAGAAAGTGGCAGGAGTGAGGAATACAGAGAAATGACATTGGCCTTGCCTCTGTCAGAGGAACATCTTGCCACTACAGGCATACGGATAAAATGAGGAAACAGAACATGAAAGCCAGCTTTAAACCAAAGGACAAAAGCCTCTCCCTAGGTTACGATGGGGTTACATTCCGATAAACCTGTCGTAAGGTGAAAATATCGTAAGGCGAAAATGCACTTTAATACAGTACACCTGACCTAATAAACATCATAGCCTAGCCTAGCCTGCCTTAAACATGCTTAGAACTCTTACATTAGCCTACAGTTGGGCTAAATCGTTAACACAAAGCCTATTTTATAATAATGTGCTGAATATCTGATATTGTGTTGAATATGCTGATAAAGTGTTGAATATCTCATGTAATTTATTGAGTAATGAACTGAAAGTGAAAAACGTTTACCCGTAGTACAATCAAAATATTACAAAATGGACCATTGTAACCTGGGGAGTGTCTGTATTTATAACAAGCAAAGGTAAGCATGAGGGCAAAACAAAAAGGTTCAAAGGTCACCTGTGTGTGCTGGGAATCGGGGTCATCGGCCAGCCCCTCGTGCTTAATGCCCGGCTTCCAGGCATTCTCCGCCTTCCTCAGCTGCACGTCGTCGTTCACCGACACATTCATGATGATCTTGCGTGGCTGGGGCCTCCTGGTGCTGACGTTCAGCAGCTGGTGGGTTGGGGAAGCAGTGATAAAGCCCAGTGGCCTCGTGGGCTCTGCTCGCCGTACCGACTGCACGTGTGTGGACTCACCGGGGAACCGCGGCCACCTGATGCTGGACGTCCGAAGTCGGCGAAAGCGGGCGTAAAGTCAGGACCCCAGGAGATTGTGCGTGGGTCGACGGTGCGAGCCAGCTGCTTATTTTGGTTAATCTTCCGGGGGGGGGGGGTGTAGAGAAAGCAAGGGAAAAAAGGAGAGAGATACACAGCAGTCAGCATTCAGACAGATTTCTGACAGTAAAAGCCTAATGTTGGACATTCATCCATTTTAAAAAGGGTCACGTTTACCCAGGGGCTGATCGCAGGAAGACAGAGCCCGGGAGAGAGGGCACACCCTGGATGCAATGCCAGTGCACTCAATCACACACTGTTACGACTGACCGTGTGTTTTAGGGCTTCAGAAAGAAACCGGAGCACCTGGAGGAGACCCACAGAAACTCGGGAACACGCTACATGCAAATGACAAGCCCCCGACCCTGGAGCTATGAGCCAGCAGTGTTACCCATAAACCACCGTGTTCTCTAACCCAGGGGTCTCCAACTCCGGTCCTGGAGAGCTACTGTCCAGTAGGTTTTCTGTCCCACTTTGCTTCTGATGGGCCACAGCTGTTCCTGGTATCTACCTGAGAGCAGGTGTGGCTCATTAGAAGCGGGGTAGGACGGAAAACCTACTGGACAGTAGTTTTCCAGGACCGGAGTTGGAGACCCCTGCTCTAGCCTAATGCTGGCTAAGCACTATGACATACCAGCTAATCAACATCAACTGTCAAAAAAACACAAAACAATAAGCCCCAAATGCAACACGCCTTATGCAACCTGACTCCCCAGCAGGAAACCGAGGCAGAATCCAACCGCCTGCTACACTCTCGTTTACGACACGTGGGAAGACATCACCAAGGGGAAATTTCCAAACACCAGACCAGAACCACGTGGACCAGTACATTTCTTACAGGTGAGAACAGGCCGGCCAGCCGTTCCAAGGTCTCAGGTTTCCCTGGTTGCTCGCTGCCCCGATGTAATAAATGGGAGTTTCCCAGAAACAGATTAGCAGCCATCAGAACAGCAGGCTCAGGCCAGCCTACATATGAAGACGCTCCCACTGCCACGCTTCATTCAATGATCAGGCCTCATTTACTCTCCCAGCCAGCCTTGATCAGCTACTCAGCAGCATCATTCAACCACAGAGCTCCAAAAGTAACCTGAACAGACAGAGTCTTACAGCAGCCACCCCTGGGGATGGGGGGGGGAGGTGGGGATCAGTAGCCTACCTTATCTAGCACCACGTCGCTGATCGGGGGAAGACCGTCCGGCTTCTGCATGCAGGCTGGGGTGAACTGGAAACCGAGCAGGAAGTCACGGCCGTACTGCCTCTTCCCGTTCGGTTCCACTGGCTCTGGTGGGGGGGGAATTAAGCTAGATCAGTGATAGAATCTACCTCTGATATCTGCTCATCAGCTGACAAATGTATCCTTAACCATGAGTTAAAAATTTGTTTGGTGAATGGTCAGGTGTAAACTGCCCAGCTGAGCTGATTCTATACTCACTGGACAGTGTACTACGGCATGTAGCCAAGCTCGAGAGGTTCAGTTACTGTTTGGCTGAGCATTGGAACAGCTAAGATGCATCATCTAAGTGATGTGATTGTTAGTATGTGGGAACGGTGGTTCCTGCATCTCGGAAACAGCCACATTCTTGGGATTTTCTCACACTACAGACTTTAGAGTTCACAGTGAATTCATTCATTCATTCAGTGGCATTTGTGTGCCTGAAAACACCTTGTAAATGAGAGAGGTGAAAGGGGAATGACGAAATTGGTCAAAGCTAACAGGAAGGCAAAACACCTCAGTACAACAACAGTATCCAGAAAGGCACAATTTGTCAACACTTAAAATAGCTCGGGAGGCAGAAGTGGGCTGGTGGGAGTCTTACTTGCACAAAAAAAAGCAACTAGAGGAGGCGAGACCAAGACATCTGATTGGTTGGCCCGGCCTCCTCTAGTTGCTTGGACGCACCTCCTCTACAATCTGACTGGTTCTCTCTCTGGACCAATCATATTTCATTCCACCCTCAGAACATTTCTGTGTAAGTAAAACTCCCAAGAGCCAAAAGCAGGTCCTTCCAGGTAGTATGCAGGGCTATGCAATTGTATTTGGCTATTTGGCTGAAACGTATTACATATCAATGAGCAGCTCTGCCTATCAGGTCGGTCTGAACGTGGCTTCTGCAAGTGACGGAAAAGACCCCCACCTCCCTGGAAGATGTAAGGTGGCGGGGCTCTGCATGGTCCCTCCCCTGGCTCGGCACCTCCATCGCTGACGTCCACCTCAGGGCCAGGGGCTGCCCCGTTCCCTACGAGCTCTGCCTCACCATTCTCCTCCGGAGTGGGAAGTGGCTCTGTGGCGTCTGCAGGCGAGTGGCTCCGGAGCTCCAGGCTCTGGGGCGAGGCCTCGTCCATGCCAGACCCCTCCGTGGAATCTTCCTAGAAAGGATGGAGGTAAACGAGAGGCTAAACGACAACAATGGATTACAGTAACCCCCACGTGCCCTTCTCCCTCGGCCCTACCTCCCCCCCCAGCCTCTCGGGGGACTCTCCGTCTTTTGGTTTCTTCCAGGTCTTTGGTGCAGCAGAAGCAGTTTGAGCTGCCAAAGAAAAACAAATGACCAGTGAGCTGCAGCGATGCTACATTAAACAAAACATCCATTCCCCTCTTACCACGGTAAATCTGTGGCCCCAGAGACAAAAATTAGTTTCATTGTTCTTGAAATTCAATAGAATATTTTTTTAAATACATATATATATTTGCTAATCTGTATGACGTTCAACTGCAGAAACACCTACATCCTACATTTGACCCTCCCACACTGGACAAATTCTTGGTCCCCTTGGCAAGCGAAGATACAGAAAAGATAAGGGAACCGCAAGATAGAAAGATGACTGTGATCACTGGGAGATATCACGGGAGAGGCCGCTGAAAACACGTTTTGCGTCCTCTAAACTAGCACTGTACATATATTTTATGCATTTATGACTTACTGAACTTTTTCGTACCGTCTGCGACTTTTGAAAAACTCCCAAAAAAAAATGCATTTCTTTATCCGATCACGAGATATTGAACATCGCAGAGGGGAGAGTCATGATGCAAAAGGGTCCACTGTACTTCCAAGATGCAACAGAAATAAGGCAGGATGTAACATGTGCAACCCGTAACCTGCATGTGACGGCTCACCTGTACTGAGGAGTAACATGTGCGACCCATAACCTGCAGGCGACAGCTGACCTGTACTGAGGAGTAACATGTGCGACCCGTAAGCTGCAGGGGACGGCTGACCTGTACTGAGGAGTAACATTCGCGACCTGTAAGCTGCAGGTGACAGCTGACCTGTACTGAGGAGTAACATATGCGACCCGTAACCTGCAGGTGACAGCTGACCTGTACTGAGGAGTAACATGTGCGACCCGTAAGCTGCAGGTGACAGCTGACCTGTACTGAGGAGTAACATGTGCGACCCGTAAGCTGCAGGGGACAGCTGACCTGTACTGAGGAGTAACATGTGCAACCCGTAACCTGCATGTGACGGCTCACCTGTACTGAGGAGTAACATGTGCGACCCGTAACCTGCAGGGGACAGCTGACCTGTACCGAGGAGTAACATGTGCGACCCGTAAGCTGCAGGGGACGGCTGACCTGTACTGAGGAGTAACATGTGCGACCCGTAAGCTGCAGGGGACAGCTGACCTGTACTGAGGAGTAACATGTGCGACCCGTAACCTGCAGGCGATAGCTGACCTGTACTAAGGAGTAACATGTGCGACCCGTAAGCTGCAGGCGACAGCTGACCTGTACTGAGGAGTAACATGTGCGACCCGTAAGCTGCAGGGGACGGCTGACCTGTACTGAGGAGTAACATGTGCGACACGTAAGCTGCAGGGGACGGCTGACCTGTACTGAGGAGTAACATTCGCAACCTGTAAGCTGCAGGTGACAGCTGACCTGTACTGAGGAGTAACATGTGCGACCCGTAACCTGCAGGGGACAGCTGACCTGTACTGAGGAGTAACATGTGCGACCCGTAAGCTGCAGGGGACGGCTGACCTGTACTGAGGAGTAACATGTGCGACCCGTAACCTGCAGGGGACAGCTGACCTGTACTGAGGAGTAACATGTGCGACCCGTAACCTGCAGGCGACAGCTGACCTGTACTGAGGAGTAACATGTGCGACCCGTAACCTGCAGGGGACAGCTGACCTGTACTGAGGAGTAACATGTGCGACCCGTAACCTGCAGGTGACAGCTGACCTGTACTGAGGAGCATTCTGGAGTTGGCTTGTTGCTGCAACTCCACCTTGTCCTCAGAGCTCTCTGCTACTTCTCCCCCAGCCTTGTGGGGGTGCTCCTGAGTTTCTGCCCTTGGGGAAGTTTTCCTGATGTCCCCAGCCTCGTCGCCAGCTTGAGTGGGGGACGACGGGCTGGCAGCAGGTACAGGGCTAGCAGCAACTGCAGAGACAGCAGCAGTAGTAGGAAGGGAGGGGGCTTTCGGGGTGGGGGAGGCAGGGCCTGGAGCCATCAGGGGGGTTTTGGCCCTCATCTCAAGAGCTGAGAGTCCCTGAGTGTCCATGCTGGCTCCCGTGGAACAGACTGGGGGTGGGGCCTGTGGTGCGGCCGGAGTTGTCTGCTCATCGGGGGGTGTGCTGACCACCTCCTGGTCAGAGTGCCCGTTCATTGCCTTGGGAGGAGGGGCTGTAGTGATAGGTGGCCCCTGAATCCCACCCTGAGATGGAGCAGCAGGTGGCGCAGCCATTTGTATGTCTTCCCTTTGGGGGCTAGGGGGCTCGACAGAGCCTGCTACAGGGGCGGGGCCCCCCCCAGGACCCAGGGCAGCAGCAAGTTCCGGTTTCTCCAGTGGAAGGGTTAGTGGCGTAGGGACACCTCTGCCTCTCCTCACGCTGGGGGAGTCGGAAAGTCGGAGGCCAGGGGACGAAGATTTGGGTGTGAAGGACTCCGACTCCAGCTTCTGATCTGCAGAATGGGAGCAGAGGAAAGAGCCCGGCTAGTGAAAAAGATACATGCAGAATGTCACACTGGAATATCCCACAGTCATTATATCCTGCTTGAAGGGATAAAACTCAGCAGCTGTTTCACTGCGATCGTCCCTCGTCCCCTACTTCAGAATTGTTATTTTTAACATTTTCCATCAACATCGAGGTTCTTCGCCTGAAATATTCTGGAGAATACCACAGGAGCAGGGTGGGCGCGTGGCAAGAGTAGGTGGCGATGCAGCAGAGGATGCTGGAATACCGGACCTGGCGGAGGCTTGGTGTCGGCGGACACAGGCGGGTGCGAGGGGCTGGCCTCCCCGCCGTACACCAGGGGGCCGTGCTCGCAGAGTTGGCTGCCCAGCTGCTGGGATTTGAGGTAGAAAATGTGAGGATAATGAGGGTGCGGACACAAGAACTAGCAAAGCGGAAGATGGACAGGGAGCCCCCCACCCGCCCACCCACACAGCGGCGAGTGCGTAAACAGGGGCACAACAGGAGGGGCCGGGAGATAGGGAGACGCAGAGACGGGCACACATATCAAGAAAAAAAAAAGTGAAACAAAAGGAATGGGGACGATAAGAAAAGGAGGGAAGAGCACAAGGTCATGGGAATAAGGGAAAAATGGGGAAAAAGCAGGAGGAAATAAATGAGAAAGGTACGGAAATGGCACATGCAGGTGGTCAGGGCACGTAACAAAAGGTGGATAAAAAAACAAGGGGACAAAAAGAAAGGAAACAAACAGTGTTAACATCAAAGGAGAAGACGCTGAGGAAGAGTCAGAGCAGAGAAAGACCTTTCTGCAGAGCGGAGCAGAGCTGCAAAGTCCAGCTCCAGAAAGTACAAATCCAGACCAAGATTTTGTTTCAACCAACCAGTTGAGCAAGAAGAGTCAGAGTGCTCAACTGCTTGGTTGAAACATAACGTTGGCCTGGATTTGTATTTTCTGGAGTTGGGTTTTCCCACCTCTGGAGCTGAGGCTGATGAAGTCAAAAGGGCACGGACAAAGAGCATCATCGACGGCCAACCCCTACGTTAGGCAGGTAAGCTTGGAGCCCAGTCTGCATGAGAGACTGCTAGCCGGAGAGCAGCATACAAACAAGTCTACTTTCAGGTGAAAGCTACAAAGTTCACCTGAGAAGGTTCATCATTTGTTTTGCTAATGGTCAAACAATGAAGTTCCCCCTTTGACAGGAAGCCAGTGTCCCAACTCCTCTCCCCAACTTGACCCACATAACCCAACTATTATGTCACTGAATGACATGCCAATAAAACAAGCCAGACACACAGAAGCAAACGCAACAGAAACAGTGATCAAGTTGGTGTTATTATCACCAGTATTCCAATGACATCATTCTTAATCATCACAGGCACTTAGTATATAACATAACCCCAAGAGGACTGAAATCAACACTTCCACAGATGGGTACGTTCTGCTGATGGGTGGGGTTTACAATGGCAGAAGTTGTTAAGCCAATAGCAGCTGGGTGGGCGGGGCAGGGCTTACCTGGGGCAAGGTTGGGGTGGAGGAGGGTCGTCCGACAGGGGGTGTCGGATTGCGGCTACCGGCCCCTCCAGACAAGATCTCCTCTGTGATGTCCTTGCCCCCTTGGTTGGGATCCCGGATACGGATCTGGGAGAACAATTACATAGAGAGGGGCGGGGGCTCACTAAAGCACCAAAGTCACACATGGGCCCTCCGACCCCTCCTTGCCTCCAGTGACAATGACCATCTACAACTAACAAGTGTTAATTTATTCAGGTAGATGTATATATATATGGATGTTGGTAGTGGAATCTGACCTGTCCCCAGAAACCAGGACTGCTGGTACACATAATAATACACAACCAGAAAATCTCATAGACTCTGGACTGCAGATTGACTGACACGCCTTATTTGTGCTCCTGCTGCCCCCCCTCCCCAACCCTAATCCTAACCCCAACCCCCCCATCGCTAACGCTCTCAGATACTCACTGTCTTCTTCTCCCTCTTGGCCGGTGGAGGCTGTTGTGGCGTAGGCACTATGATGGGTGGTGAGGGGGGATACACCGTCTGCCCAGAGTAGTATGGGGGACCCGCTATGTCATGTTGGGGGAGGGTGAGGAGTAGCATTGTTAAAGTGGCTTTAGAGACAAATAATTCAGACCATGAAACTAACCCCAGTGGTTGACCCTATTACAACCAGACCATGTGACCACTATGTGTTCTGAAGTCTTCATCTGCCAGGTCCTACGTTCAATGCTGGGCTTAAAAGTGGAGGATGGAATCTAGTGGGTATATTCACTCAGCCTGATCTCTTAACTAACAATTCGCAAGAGCAAGAATGACCCAACAAAGACCTCTAACCCCAACAACAATGAGCGGATTGACAGGGGGTAATGCTGCACCTCCACTGGTTTTCAATGCCTTGTGACCCCCCCCCCCCCCCACCACAAAAAAGTGTGAGGAGAACACAAGACAAAACCATAGAAAGAAAATATAACCCTTCCTCACATAATAAACCCAAATTCTTCAGCTCTTTCTGTACACAGTTAAGGACCACAAACACATACAGTTGTGTTCAACATTATTCAAGCCCCAATGCTGTAAAGGGTTTTAGGGAATTCAGTGTACATTTGTAATTGTGTTCAGAATGAAATCTTACAAGGACTTTTTAAAGAACCAAATGCAACTAAAAGGACATCAATTGTTTTTGTAAAACAGTATTAAATGTTGATTTCTTCATTGACACAATTATTCAACCCCTTAAAGACTACCACTCTTAAGAACAGAGGTTCATTCAAGTGTTTTCGATCAGGTATTGAAAACACCTGTGGATGTCAACGAGCAGCAATCAAGCATAACAAGCACCAATTAGGCAGATTTAAAATGACTGTGATACTCAGCTCCTTCTAGACATTTACTGGTGTGTTTACAAACATGATGAAGTCAAAAGAATGGTCCAGGAAGACAAGAGAAGAGGTGATTTCTCTTCACAGGAAGGGCAATGGCTATAAGAAGATTGCAAAGATGTTAAACATTCCAAGAGACGCCATAGGAAGCATCATTCGCAAATTCAAGGCAAAGGGCGCTGTTGAAACGCTACCTGGTCGTGGCAGAAAGAAGATGCTGACTTCGACTGCTGTGCGCTACCTGAAGTGCAAAGTGGAGAAAAGTCCCCGTTTGACTGCTGAGGAACTGAAAAAAGATTTGTCAGATGCGGGTACTGAAGTTTCAGCTCAGACAATAAGGCGCACACTGCGTAATGAAGGCCTCCATGCCAGAACTCCCAGGCGCACCCCCTTGCTGTCTCCAAAGAATAAGAAGAGTCGACTGCAGTATGTCAAAAGTCATGTGGACAAACCACAAAAGTTTTGGGATAGTGTTCTGTGGACAAAATTAGAACTGTTTGGGCCCATGGATCAACGCTATGTTTGGAGGAGGAAGAACAAGGCCTATGAAGAAAAGAACACCTTGCCTACTGTGAAGCATGGCGGGGGGTCAATCATGCTTTGGGGCTGTTTTGCTTCTGCAGGTACAGGGAAGCTTAAGCGTGTGCAAGGTACCATGAATTCCCTTCAGTACCAGGAGATATTGGAAGAAAATGTGATGCAGTCCGTCACAAACCTGAGGCTTGGGAGACGTTGGACCTTTCAACAGGACAATGATCCCAAGCATACCTCCAAGTCCACTAGAGCATAGTTGCAGAATAAAGGCTGGAACATTTTGGAGTGGCCATCGCAGTCACCAGACTTAAATCCGATTGAGAACCTCTGGTGGGACTTAAAGAAAGCAGTTGCAGCGCGCAAGCCTAAGAATGTGACTGAACTGGAGGCTTTTGCCCATGAAGAATGGGCTAAGATACCCATAGATCGCTGCAAGACACTTGTGTCAAGCTATGCTTCACGTTTAAAAGCTGTTATAACTGGAAAAGGATGTTGTACTAAGTACTAAGAATGAATGTCACTAGGGGGTTGAATAAAACTGATAATGATGTGAGCACAGAAAAGACATTTGTGGTTATTTCATTATAAATGTTATGTTATATTTCTCTGACTTACAAGTGCCTCTTTGATTTAATTGTAAACAAGATGACTGAAATGATCAAAATCGATGTCAAACTGGCCAAAACACTCAATTTCAGTGGGGGTTGAATAATTTTGAACACAACTGTACATACAAAGACAAATACAAACACAGTCTGTGTAAGATGTAACTGAAAGTTGTACCACAATCTACACCGGCCACGGATGATATCGGCAAAAAAATAAATCACACCAGACTTTCAGAAATGGTATTCCAGAATAAGCTAACGATTGACGTATTAAAGACAACAGAGTCACAACGTACAGCCTGAATTATCATACTGTCAAGCTGAAAAGCATGTGGGACTCGGGGGGGGGGGGGGGGGGGGGGGGGGCAATCTGGTACTTACTATAAGGAGCTGGGAAGTCGCCTGGACCGGGGCCGGGGTAGAAGGTGCCTGGACCGGGCGGCTGCACCGAGAACTGCTGGGGGGGTCCTATGTAGGGGGTGCTGTGTCGGTACTGTGGAGAGGAGAGTCAAGGAATATGAGGTTTAGAATAACAGTTTGAGACCTAGAGGGGGTGGCGTCGAAGAGGCCCCCACCTGGTGGATGTAGTACTGAGGAGCTTGTGGTGATGGGAAGGGCATGGGTGCCATGGTCATCATGATGGGCTGGTTAGGCTGGTACACAGCTGCAGCGGGGGGGGCGGGGGCCGGAGGCTGGGAGCCGGGCTGAAGGGAGGGGCCACCTCCCGGGATGGGAGCTCGAGCCGTCTGCATCTGGGCACGCTGGAAAAACTGGGGGGGGCAGAAAAATAACAAATAAGATAAATAAATAACAAAAGATGATAAATGTACACACACACACACACACACACACACTCACAGACACACACACACACTCACACACACAGACACACACACACACAGACACACACACACACACACACACATCTGGACTTCCTGACAAATCATTTTGGGCTTTTGGCAGACGGCACCTCAGATGCTAAGATTAGAGACGATTAATTCTTAAAACGTTCATGCAGACGTTACCTACACAACCTTATTAACCTAGGACGCAAAAAGAGAATATTAGCAGGTGTTTCTCTACTGCCGAGTGCTCATCACATCTCTGCGAGGCTTTTCAGGGCCAGGCTGCCGAAGCCGGTCCTCCCGCAGGCTGCTTCCTCACAGATGCGGCTGCGTGGGCGTCAGTGCAGAAATTAAAATAACAGACGGTGATGTTTCCTGCGCGGGGCGAGCGGGCAGCAAGCCGGAGGTAGGACAGCACGGCAAACACGCTCCCTGTGCACTGGCAAGCCCTGCTGGCGAAAGAGCGTAATGTGCCACGCGCCACTAATGGTAAAAATACGGCAAGAGGATGAGAAGCACTAAACTGCTCTCTTTGAAAGCAAAATGGCACCAAAGAGGCAGTACCCTCAAGGGTCTAACAAATGTACCTTTAGCTGTAGGTAAATGTACGTTTTAAGGTACAGAAATTAATTATTTTGTACCATTGGTGGTACATTAATGGTGTTTATACCTTGGGGAACAAAACTGTACCAGGGCTCCACCCTTTTTCCCCGACAGTTTAGTGGTGTCTGAGATCGTCTCCTCGAAGAGCTGAACGGTAGACCTGCATCACTAAGCAGTCGGGGGTGGAAAAACATGTGTGGTCTTTGGGCAGTGGGCTGCCACTCACAGAAGCGTGATCACAGGGACAGGGTCAGAGGAGACACTCGGCTAACATTCAGGCAACGTCAGCAAGATGGGCAACTTAAAAAGATGTGTTCAGACGGCTGGCCATTTATCATCCTGGACCTTTATTTGAAATATTCAGCAGGTGCCGAAGCCCAAAATGTGTTGAACAAGAAGTAAAACAGGTTTAAAAAAAGGGGGGGGGTATTCATACCATCCCATCCATCCATTTTCCAAACCACTTATCCTATTGGGTCGGGGGGGTCCGGAGCCTATCCCGGAAGCAATGAGCACGAGGCAGGGAACAGCCCAGGATGGGGGGCCAGCCCATCGCAGGGCACACTCACATACCATTCACACACACGGGCAATTTAGCAAGTCCAATTAGCCTCAGCATGTTTTTGGACTGTGGGGGGAAACCGGAGTACCCGGAGGAATCCCCACGATGACATGGGGAGAATATGCAAACACATGTAACCCAGGTGGAGACTCGAACCCGGGTCCAAGAGCTGTGAGGCAAAAGTGCTAACCACTGCACCACCATGCCGCCCGGTATTCATACCATGCATTTCAAATTACCTGAATGGGCCTGAATCCTCCCTTGAATATTGAAGCAGGAAAGAGAGAGAAGCCAATGGGAAACCACAATGATGAACAGGGTGACCCAAAAAGCCAATAGGAAACCAGACTGGTAAGCAGGGTGCCCCGAAAAGCCAACGGGAAACCACAGTGATAAGTACGTTACATATGGCAGCCAATGTGAAACCACAGGGATGTGGTGGACATACATACAGATGTGTGAACCAATACACAAAAACACATACAAACTTCACAATGGCTCGCAAATAAACGACAGAGTACTCATTATGATTCTGCCATCCTCTCGGTTACTTTAGATAGAGAGCTGCTTAACGCTGACACACTAGTCTCCCAAATCAGGGCTGCTTTGCCAGGACCAGTGAATCTTCAAAGGACATCAACAGATGAACACTGCATTAAGACCTATAAACAGTCAAACAGCCAGAGTTACAGACTAGGATGTGGGGGGGAAATACTTCAGTACTCAATCACCGACCACTTTGTGTTGGAAACAGACCTCCGACTGTATGACAGGATTTAAAGCCCACAGCAAAAGACATGTGGGAAGCCAATGGGCAGCTACACTGACGCATAAGGTGAAGCCGGGAGCCAGTGTGCAACTATAACAAGCATGATGAAGCAAGGAGCCAATGAAAAACCACACTAATGAGCACGGTCGAGCAGGAAGCCAATGGGGAACCCCACTGATGAGCACGTCTGAATTGGAAGCCAATGGAAAACCAAAGCAATGAGCACAGTTCAAGCAGGAAGCCAATGGAAATCCGCACTGTTTTCAGTGCACAGAGATAGAGTGTTCAGAATTCCACAACTAACAGCTGAGGCAGGGATTTTACAGTAAAAGAGAAAAGAGCTGTGTACACTTCCTGAACACTGAAACTCGCATCACTCCCAGGCAGACAGAGCAATTTCACTGTAGACTGTTAAGGGCTTTTAGACAATTTTACCAGTAATTTCACAACCTCGAGGTACAGCCCCCCCCCAGGCCTTTTCAATAGGGAAAAGGGAAACATTACAAACTACAAAAAGGCCTGTTTTCAGCTTGTAGTCCTCACAGACCCCCTCCAGCTTCCTCCCTGAGCCCTATAGACCACTGTTTATCAAAGCGGTCCTCGGTTACGCCCTCGGTTAGGCATGACATCACCAGTTGCTTCCAGTCTAGTCGGGCCAGGGTCTGGAAACCAAAGTTGCACAAACTGAAGGATAATGATGTCATTCAAAGCGTGGACGTTAAGGACGTGCAAGGACTCTGTAAACGGACCACTGCGGAGCCGAGACAGGAGAGTCAGAGCCAAGGCAAAAAAAGACCTTTGTTTTGGCCCTGCTGTCGATCCCGACTTGCCACCGGAGGCCAAGCTGGAGAACTAGACCGTAGCTTTAGACACACAAAGAAAAGCTAACCGGGGAGCCTTTCAGACCGAGATTAATAACCAAGGCAGTCCAAAGCAAAGCAGGACAGTGGGCCAGCGCCCTAACAAGTAGGATCCAGTCACATCAAAGAGCGTGTGATTACATAATGAGCGTCATTACGGGAGCCCCCACAGCCTTGCCAAGGCATTGGCATCATCCATAGAGCCGACCCACTGTCAGCAGCTATTGATAAGCCTAATAATAATCAATTTGTTTTTTCTTTAATATCATCAACGATATGAAAGAACAGCACAGGAGTAGTGCTCTGTCTAGGGCAGCAGGGGACATGCTAGGTAACGAGCCCAGACACTGAAAGGTCAAGGAAGCTGCTCGCTTCAGAAGGATCCTCAGAAACATTAGACATTCTACTGTGGGTCACAGTGAAGTGATTTTTCCGCCTACACCCCTCCCACCCCCCAAAACAAACCCTTACCCACTTGTTAAAAATCAACAGCATTAGTCTGCTAAGTGAAGACTCTGTGTTCCAGAAAATAGAGTTCTACATACATACACGCAACGCAGAGCTTGTTAATGGTCACCGCAATCCAGTGGGAGACTCCGCATCAATCCCATGAGGGCTTAATTACAAACCCGCTCCAGCAAACATAACTGGCATTTTCCATGAACGAAGCGCATCACAGAACTCGGGAACGAGCGGAAACTAGCTTAGTGGTATGACTGCGCTCCCTTTGCGTCTAGAAATAGGAATCTATCCCTACACCTAACAGGCAGGTGGTGCCTTGTATCAAATCTCATTTTACCATGAGGTCAGAGATCACTGATCTTCTCAGTGTGTTGCATTGGTGTAGGGTGCTAATGATGGAGCACAATGCATGCAAAAAAGCAGTTCTACTCCTCCAAACACACTTGCTGATTATGGGTTTGATGCCAGGGGCTGCACAGAACAGACATGGCCAGCCGTCATCCAGCCAATGACAGCCCGGTGGTGATGACACAACACACAGCAGAGCAACCCGGAGATGTGCGTTTATTGGAGGGGGAGGGGTAGCTTCACGGTTGGACACGTTACCTGATGATGGGTATGGCGGGGTCCTGGTGCAAACTGGAGCAAGGGGCATCACGGAGACAGGAGGAGAAAGGATGGCGAGGAGTCAAAGGAGGAAGGCAAATCACATTCAGACACTTTATTTACAGTATCCCTTAGCTTCCGGTCTGCCGGCTTTCATGAGTTCTGTAAAAGATCTGCGTTGTAGTCAGTATTTCTTGGGCTGTCTTGTCGGGTTTAAAATATCAGATAATGAGATGCTCACAACTGTTCTCTCTATTTTTAGGCCTACTGGCCTGGTAACCACGCCCCTGAAACCATGTGACCTCCCCACCACCCCCTGCCAGAGGCGTGGTGCTCACCGGGCGGCTCTGCGGCTGTGCGTTCATTGGCTGGGTCTGAGGAGAGTACAACAGAGGGGCGGAGCCCACATTCTGTCCAGGGGTATATGGAGACTGTGCACAGGTGGGGGAGGGGGAGGGGGGGGAGAGTAGGAGGGGAGTCACCACAAATCTCACACATGTACACACACCACCACACTCAGGTTTTGGTCCATGCTGTCATGCACCCGCCCTAATTCACCTTAATAGACCGGTGTGTGTTTCAGAATGGGAGTTTTCTTTTTAAATCATTGCTATTAATAGCATGGTTCACCTCAGGGGGGGGGGGGGTGGCTGAACAGGCATCACAGCCTCAGCTGGGAAATCTGAGCTCGTTCATCAGAGGGCGGAGGATGCCAGGCCAGCAGAAGAGCAGAGTCATGCTGAAAGGCCAGAGTTACTGTCCAAAGCACCGGGCCCTGTGTCATGGTGCTCTATGCGTGTAGACATGTGTGCGCGTCTGGCACTATCCCTTCCCACAGTCACAGCACTGGATGTTACACTCTTAAAAATCTGAGTCGAAAGCTTTCACATCAACCTGAAGCGTGCACACTTGTAGCTAGACGGCCAATCGCAGGAGCATAGAAATAGGCATGTAGCTAGACTAACCACACAGACCAAACCAAAGACACAGAAATGCATGCGTGACTAGACAAAATCAGAAAGGCTAACCGGGGGCTAGAATGACACGTAAAAATGCAGAAAGAGACATGCTGTGTGACAGCAGTAGCCAGAAGGAAGGCACTCAGCACCCTCTATCGCGCTGAGGCTGCGTTTGTAACACTTCACACAGCTATTAAAGCAAGCTAATTCTTCAAATTCACGATCCGGTTCAGACCTCGATTTTGGAGCCATGGTTCGGCTCATACCTCAGGTTTTTTTTTTTGTTTTTTTTTTGGGGGGGGCAGAGGAAAAAGAAAAAACAAGAAAAAAATCTCACCAACAATTTGGAACACAAAGAAGAGGAACACTAAGAAGAGGAACACAAAGAAGAGGAACACTAAGAAGAGGAACACTAAGAGGAGGAACACTAAGAGGAGGAACACTAAGAGGAGGAACACTAAGAAGAGGAACACTAAGAAGAGGAACACTAAGAGGAGGAACACTAAGAGGAGGAACACTAAGAGGAGGAACACTAAGAGGAGGAACACTAAGAAGAGGAACACTAAGAAGAGGAACACTAAAGAGCATGCAGATTAACTGCATAAAAAGTGACTATGGAAACAAAAATGAAAGATAAAAAACTTCAGATAAGTCAGAAATAAACTGGATAACTATGGGCTATTATCCCTCTTGAGCTAAGGAAACTAGCCTAGCTTTTACCGCAGGTGTGGTTACTCAGTCATGATTGGACCAAAATAGTCATGTGACACACGCAGCTGGTGAAATCGTTAAAGTTTACAAAATATACAGCTCGCCCTTACTTTAAACAGAATAACAATTTTGTGATTTATGTGTGTTATTTTGTAAACCTTTGTAACATTAGTAACATAAGGATTGTTCTGCAGGCTGCACCTGCAGTGGTGGTAGTGGGCTGGGGGGCGGAGACAACGAGTATCGCGGTTTCGTTACACAAATATTAAAAGCACACACTTCTGAACGGACATATACCCCCGGTACCCCCACATGCTCCTATTCAGGTTCTCCTCCTTCCCAGCATGCACTTCCATCTCTGTGGACTGAGCCTTTATGCACTTTTTTGGACCCAATAACTTTCAAGCGAAGCAGATAAGCAGAGAGAAATGAAAATGCATAGGAAACGTTTCCAGATTTTCTTTAAGAATCCTCTCAGGACTTTCCCCCTTACTGTGAGCTAACCCTGCCTCTACTTCTCCTTCATTAGTTCCTACGTGGAGACACACACAAAACGCTGAGGCACACACACACACACTTTCCTGACACTTGAGACGGGACCAATACTTGAGATAATCCTGGGGTGGAGGAGGCGTGGCCAGGTGCAGTGCCAGTAAGGTTATGGTGTCCCTTGGTGATGTCATGGGGGACGTACGGGGGCCCGGGGTGTCTCGGGACCTGGCAGACAAGGAGAGAAGCCTGTCAATTCAATGGAGGATGATCAAGAGGCCTCTGACTGACTGAATGATGCGGTGCCTTGACGCTCAGAGGGCTAAAACCCAGAGATCTGCCTCGATCAGACGCCTCACGTGCAGGATTTCGAGGCAGGTGGCGCACCCCTGTCATGCCAGGCTGGCCAATCACATCTCTTTTTCTGTGGGCAAACTGCATATCAGATCCAAGCGGCTGATGCACACACACAATTACGCAGACATGCTAATGGCTGAGATGAAGGCTTCCTGACGACACCTTTCCCTTCAGGTATGAGGAGCAGCGTAACCACAGCAATGAGCCGCAGATGGAGGGGTGACAAGCGCTGCCAGAAGACAAGAGGCGTATTTGGGGATTTATCTGAGTCGGGCTTTGGGCCAGCCCTCGTCTCACAGTGTATTGGGGGGGGGGGATGCAGGGAATAGATTTACGTAGTTCCTGAATGAAACTTAAGGCCACAAACTAATTATTTTCATCCTTGTGCCCACATGATCTGTCCAAGTCCAAACTCCAGGCTTTCCATGACTACTCAGAAGAACCAGA
The DNA here is from genome assembly GCF_023856365.1 of Brienomyrus brachyistius. Lineage (NCBI taxonomy): Eukaryota > Metazoa > Chordata > Actinopteri > Osteoglossiformes > Mormyridae > Brienomyrus > Brienomyrus brachyistius. The sequence goes on from NC_064540.1 coordinate 21,183,661, forward strand.
TTGAAAGTTTGACCTGAAAGAGGTCAAGGGGGGGAAAATCCCCTGATTCACATGGGCGACCCCCCCTCCACAAACACCGACAGGCTGGTTGCAGATTTTAGCCCAAACCTCAAAGAAGTTATTGCTCAGGGTTTTCACACGGAGGTGGGGGTTGGGGGGGGACTGCGTATTGTCATTACACTGACACCAAAACATGAGAAAGAAACAAAGAAAGTACCCCCCCCCAACAGCTTCCTGTAACAACTTAGCAAGCTGTGTGGTGCTCTCCACAAGCACTTAATAAGCATACATTACCGTCATCTCAATATTTCAGTTTGTATTTTTAACTATAATACTTAAAAACATTTTTCATGCCTGGCTCTTTGGCTGCGGTTTGACGAAATGCAATAATTATAATGCTCTGCTTTGTTTTGGGAAACCATGCAGGTATAAATAGCGCAAGTACGTGATCCGTTTAGTCCAGATGAGAGGAGAGGATACAGCCAGCCAAAAATCAGCTGACACTCCCCAAACCAGCCAGGGCAATTCAGACCACACAGCATCCCATTCACCGCCTGGGCAAGACGGAGATGTGCTACACATGTCCAAATTGCGGCTTTCCTGCAGAAAACTCCATGCTGTAATCCCCAAGCACAGCGCTCTTCAGCATTCAGGGACAGGCTCTAGCTTGCTGCTTAACCAACGTTGCCTTTTTTGGACCCTGGGTCGCATTATGCGGAAATTCAGGTGTCAAACAGATGCTAATTAAAACGTTTCCTCTAGAAGCTGGGGAATCCCAAGGACCAGGGTTGGCCACCGGTGGGAACAGATGGGAACAGATGGGCTTTCTGGCGCCCAAGGTGCAAGCCGATCCGAACGGCGAGCCATGGGTCCTGCAGGGATTGCTTACTTTTCCATTCTACCTGCACGGTCTGTTCAATTAACGATTCCAACGGTACCATCAGGGATTTGGGGAAAGTATCACAACCAAGTACCTAACTAGAACTTACCTCTCCTGCTCTGGATGGTCAGCAGAACAATAAGAGATGCAGGTCAGGGGACTTGTATATTTTGCAGTGTTTATGTTTACAGAGAAATGCCTGCAACCATATTTTTGCTGAGATTCTGGTTGTTTAGAACCTGGCGTGGCTGAAACGAAAGCCTGTCTGGAAAGCAGGGAGGAGAACCAGCTTGAGGAGGCCAACTTGAGGAGGCCAGCTTGAGGAGGTACATGTGAACGTATAAGGTTGCTTCCGGGAAGGTTCCTACTGATGATTAACGAGAAGGTCTACGCCACCTTTTCATAGATAATCACCATGAAGGTGCTAGGTAGGTAGGCTGACCTCCTTGAGTATTACGAATCAGGAATCAGAGCTGTAGACCGCTGCATGCTGATTGGCTGACTCTAAAGCAGCATGAACTTGACTCCATCCGAGTGCCCTATGGACAAGCTCGACGCACCCCAGCTCTTAACCCTCGTCCACCACTCACACTGTAGACGGTGGCGACAGCGGACTGCGATGCGAAAATCCGGTCCTCCAGTGCAGGTGGCAGACGGGCAATCCTGGGACGGCAGGCGTTAAGGTGAAGAGGGCGGGGCTTGGATTTAACATGCGAAAACAGGAACTGACTGAAAGCGAGCAGCGACGAACGAGGGGCAATTGTAACCAGCAACACGGCGACATTGATTCGATTATCCCGACCGAAATATGAGGAAGCAAACATCCGAGGTTAACACAACAAGGCCGTGTGCCAACACCTACCAGGCGGTTCTCACCAGGCAACGCGGCGAGAGGGTGGCCAGCAGCCGTCCACGCAGAACGTTCCGCAGAACTTCCGGTGGGAAACGCGACATTATGCAAAACCAAGAACCATCTTCGCAGAGTGAGCTTCAGGCCCTCACATCCTAACACACAACATGAAGGCAGGGTGGGGCACAGGGGCACCCAAGATCATGTGGTTTTAGGGAAACAGAGACCCCCCCCAACTCCCCACACCTGCTCCACCTGGAAATCTGCCAACCTCCACCCAAACAAACAGGACTGGGACTTCAGAATCTCCAACCCAATCCAGACATTCTACTTACAGCAATGAGGATTTCTGAGCTGCTATGCAAAGTAAAAATGCAAATACTCTCTCCTGAAATCACCAGGCAGTATATCAATCAACAGAAAAGTGAGGGGGGAGAGTGTGTGTTTGAGGCTCTTTGAGGTGAGTGTGCACGAGCAGAGACGTTCCTCCAGTGCTGTAGGCACACAAGGACATGCGAGTCCGAACCAGCCATCCGGCCAGGTAGGCCCAGCCAGGGGAGATAAAACATGTGCTTTCAGCAACCCTGGGTGGTCACCGGGCCCCCCAAGCAGCCTGAAGGTTTATGAGTATTCGTTGCACACGGACAGCACTAAGTTCAGTTCATTGGTTAAATAAAAAAAAAACTTCATCCACAAAGGCCACAAACATAATCAGGTGCCACATAAGCCCACCGACAACAGCAACAGCCTGGTCTTACTCCACCACCACCGGTACTCAATCTCGGGCTCTCGTGGGGCCCCATGTAAGTCACTCACATGACACAACGACACAGCAGAAGCCCTCTATTAATCCAATCACATGACAGTAAGCAGGGAACGCAACAATCTACTGTACTTCAGTCACATGACAGAGTTGTCTGGAGTCAACATCTAATCGTCTAATTGTGTAGTCAGTCCCAGAGCGACAAGGACCAAGAGATCGTGTTGCTTCATATCCTCCCACTTCAGATTCATTTCTCACTGTGGTCTAAGCACAGATAAAACAAGGGCAGAGATGCCATTGCCGGGGTCAGCAGCAAGCAGTTAAGTAATAATGAAGTAATGAGGCTTTTGATTAGCCAAGATAAGATACGTTAGAGCTGACAAATGAAATTTGCAACATGCTGCAGGGAGAAGCATATCTGAAGCTGCACAAAACCCGGCAGGGTGGAGGGTCCTGTATGACAACCTTAGTCCTCCATCATTGTCTTAAGACACTTATGGTTTGTGGGGGGAGATAATCTGCTTGCCACGATCCTCCTTCCAGGTTTTACATCACAGTGTCCCAAACGAGACAACCATGCTATTTGTATGCAGTCTCTCTCATGACATAAAACGATTTCATAGCCATCTGAGGATCAGCCCCAGCACTGATTTGGCATGGGGGGGGGGTTTAAAGTGTGCAATAAAAAGTAGAAGGTTAAGACGACCGGTTTCAGCTCCAGATATACGCACAAGATTGCGTACATTTTTCATGAGACTTAAATTAACTTAAACTTCCCTCAAACACACTCCAAAGCCACGTGGCATGAATTTTCAGCTGGCAACATACAACTGAAATTTGAAAGTGCCGCAGGGCCTGGGGGTAGGAAGGGCACTGGCAGCTGAAAATACTGGAAACACTGGAAAATACAAAAACAGTGACTTTGAATTCCTGCTCACCAGTCACCCCTACATACAGGTGTAACTGGAACAGTGCCGGTACAAAATGCGTGGGAGGGGGGTGGGGTGCCCTAAGCAAAGCTAAGCAAGAAAGTCGTTTAAAATGCTAATCACCCCTATGCTGTGGGGGTGCACAGGGAAGGAAGGTACATAAAGGCACTGAGACTGGAGCAGGTGCAGGTCCCCTCACCACCAAAAAGAGGGATTCTGCCAGCGCCGTGGGCGAAGAATTGGCTAAGCTCTGTGGCTAAGGGGGGAGGCGGGGCTCTGTGGGGGGGAGGTGGGGGCCCCAAGGTGCTGGCCTTACATGGCCTCATTGTTAACGAATGGTGGGAAGAGCCCCCCCGGCCGCCAACGCCTCCCCCACGCATGCCGAGCGGTGCTGCTTTTGTGTGCAGAACGCCACTGGTGCCCATATGGGCTGCCTGTCTCCCTGGCAACCAGGAGCAAAGACACACACAGAAAAAGGAACACCCCCCCCCCACCACCACCCTAGGAATTCCATCCGCAGGGAGATGGGCCACGAAAGTTATGGAAGATGCTTTGGAACAAAGGTGGGGAAGGTAAAGTCCTCTTTGCGGGCCTCTCAACAAGCATTAACGCCTGCAGGTAAGGACATGAAGACGACCCCAAAAACGGCAACCCAAACACGGTGAGGAAGCGACACTCGCAGAACACTCGCAGAACACTCGCAGAACACTCGCAGAACACTCACAGAACACTCAGGCTATCGCCTGCGAGGTCGTTGTTTCCACAGAGAAGACCGTCAAACCATGTGACCTTTTGGGTTGTTTCACACTCAGCAGCTGCAGTGACCGCATACTGAATGATAAACCCTTTACAGCGCCGTTAGGAAACCCCGTCTTCGACATCTGCTACGTCACTTATACCACACTGGCACACGAGGACACCGGGGGGACGACCTGGACAATTAAGGGACACCGGTTCACCTGCTGTAACAGCTCCACCCACGTAAATCTGTGGACCGTGAGAAGAAAGTACAGTATGAGGAATAATCCAAGGTGACCAAGGGGAGAAACATCCAAACTCCACACACACAGAACAGGCTACAGCCTCGCAGGTCTGGGTAGCTGTACACACACCCCCAGCCTTTTTAAAAAGGGACCGCAGAAGACAAACACCATTTCAACATCTTGTGAAATACTGAGCTCTGGCCAGGTGCAAAAATACTGCTTTTCCGAGAGGAAGTTTTATCAAGAAAACTGCCTGAGGCGAGTATGGTAAGGACACCCAGACTGGGGCCGGGCACTCCCACCGGTGCCCCCCCCCCCTAAAAACATGTTGCCACGCAAATTCCAACCTACTGACTGCTTTTCTAGGTATCAGAAGGACAATGGTCAGTAAAAATCTAATCTAAAACTGGACCAGGTCCCAGGTTTGATCCAAAGAGTAACTTACTTATACGCAAAGCTATTTCTTTTTCTAAGCCACTTAAAGTACATCCACAATCTAATTATTAATATATAAACATATTTCATTTAGTTTATATATGTATATGAACCATTACATTTAACCCAAATTGTTAATATTATAAGCCTTATGGCAGTCCATTCTTAAGCACGAGTTCTCTCTAAGCCAGCGACTACCAGTATTGCAGACTGAGCCTGTGTCCTTGGCCTGAGGTCTGCATGTAAAAATAAGTATTCGAGAACATTCTGACTCATTTTGCTGAATATACCAATTCCAAACATGACATTTTACAATTTGAAAGCTTAGATTCAACTCATTTCAGCTGTATTTAAGCTGGGGGTCAGGGTCGCGTCTGACTAGTTGAATATTTTTCTTCGCCCTCGAGATTGTTAGTATTTGCCTCTGAAAAGGCATAAAATATTATTCAAGGCAATAAAGACTAGACCAATCAATCAGTATGTTAAATGTCAGTTGGCCGTTCAGCTACTTAACTTCAAGTTATTCAGTATTATTTAAGTTTCAGACTTTCAGAAGAAACAACAGCCAAAGCTTTTCAGTATTCTCTTGCATACAGAAAATCAATCAACATTCCTACTCTCCCTAATTGACTATATCATTGCTGTCCAATGAAAAAACATGCACCTCCAAAAATCCATTATTTCAGAAGCGTGAAAAAATTGATTTTCTCAGAAACTACTTTACAAGATAAACCTAAAGCAACGTAATGAGACCATCCTTTGCACCACAAGTAGAAACTGCAGTGTCTCTTCCTCAGTGTCAAGAAGACCGAGGAGATGCTAAATCGACTTCAGGAGGGCTCACTTCAACACCATCCTCGGCTGATCACTGATGGCGGGTGCCGAGGAGAGGGTCAGCAAAACTAATTTCTTGGGGGTGTCCTCAACAGAAGACCTGACCTAAACCATTAACACAAACATCAAGAAGACCCAGCAACGACTCCACTCCCTCTGAAGACTAGCGAGAGCAAGTCTCTCGGGCTGTCACTATTAGTCATATTAATAATCGACTAATCAACTGATTACGATTAATTGATGATTAATCGAGAAATAACTCGTATATAAATATATACAAATATTAAATATCATATTCATACATTATTTGTATATTGCAACTTCCGCAAGGCAGAAACCAAGCCTGGATAGGGAAGCCAACCCATCGGAGGATGCAGTCATTAATTCGCACATAGTTAATTTAGGCACTCCGATTGTTTAGGACTGTTGGAGGACACCAGACGACCTGGTGTAAACCTACGCACACACAGGAAGGACAGGCAAACTTTACACATACGATGCGCTTCCCAGTGTGCGACCATGTCACCTTCAGTGACATTACGCACGTGTGTCACACTGGAAGGACAGTCAGCTGAATTAAGACCATCGATAAAACCGCAGCTGCCTAGGGCACCAACATTTGAGGGGGCCTCGGATGAGAGCGGGGGGGGGGGGGGGGGGTTCGATGGTGATGCCCACCTAGGGCACCAGCACTATAGATCAAGTTTGGCTAAAACATTTTTACATTATAATGACACAGTGCACATTGCTTTGCAATTTTACTGCTGGTTACTTTTCAGTTTTCTGTAGTGTATGTTTGTTTTATTTAATTTTTTTTTTAATCAGCCTAAATTTATCTCCACTGTATTTGCAAGACCGCTGCATGAGCTCTGTGAGTCAATAGCAATCATTCTCAGCCTGGTTGGTTGACTCACTCTTAGGCAGTGTGGTGTGTTTATAAGAAATTTCGCAAAATGAGTGAGGAGGAGAAAAGCAAACAATAACTGGTCACCAAAAGACATTCATCTTCCGCTGTATGGAAATATTTGGGATTTCAGAGACGTTATTGAGCAAAAGCAAGTGATTTGTTGGCACTGCTTTCAGTCTGTTGGCACAATTCACAGCAACATCACCAGATTATTTGATAGACTACTGGTAGATAACAAGAAGTTTGATTTGGCTACAGTTAATTTTAGGTAACTCAACTCCTTTTATTTGTTTTATGTTGTAATATTTATCCCAAAACTTTGAAATACATAGTGGCCAGCAGTGTTGGCTCACGCCTCTGGGACCAGGGTTCATGTCTCCACCATGGCTGCATGTGTGTGGATTTCGCATCTTCTCCCAGTCGTCATGGGATTTTCCTTTGGGTACAATGGTCTACCCCCTTAGCCCAGAACCAAGCTAAGGTTAACTGAAGTTCCCAAATCGCCCATAAGTGTGTGTGAGTGCGATCCTGAGTTATTCCCTGCCTTGCACTTGTAGGCTCCAGACCCCCCCACAACCCTAAGTAAGACAAGTAGCAACAGAAAATAGAAAATTTTAAATATCATTAACATTATATGTTTATGTGATGTAGCTAAGTTACACATCTAGCCTTCATTTTAGCAGCAATTATCTTGAGATAGAAAAGAAGAACTTAAATCAAGCAAAATAAACGCAAAGTAACGACAAAAACTGGCTAGTCTACTCCAAGAGGCTGAGGGCCACATAGTTCGACATCGATATCTCTGGCTATTGCATTAATGGGTATGTCCTTCAAACCTGAAGGTCTTCTAAACGTCTGCATTTTCTTTCACTTTTAAAGTGAAGTGCTTCTACACAACTGCAGCTTTACGAGAAGCCTCATCCATACGATCTGCCTTCTTCCCGCCCAAGGGCATAACTTTGTGTCAAGCATTGGGAGAGGGTTGAGGTCTCCACCTGCTTAAGGGGGTCTGGGGATGTATTGGCCGGTTTTGATTATTGGGGGAGTTACACCCCCCTCCATAATTTATGCCCATGCTTCCGCCATATTGCAGAATAATCAAGACTGCTAATTTTAATCGATGCTTGTTAAAAGTTTGAGTAATCGTGACAGTTCTACTAGTTCCCCCTCCTCAGCTCTCACCACCTTCCACTGGGCCACCACTGAAGGTAAACTGACTTACTGCATCACTTCCTGGTTCAGTAACTCTAAAGTGGCTGAACAGCACCATTTTATCAGTACAGTGAAGATCACTGGTGCCCCTCTCGCTATCTGCTGGAGATTTACCACCAACGCTGTGCTCACAGCGCCTCCAGCAGTACCAAGAACCCCCCCCCATCCCTCACACATGGCTGCTTTCTCTCCTGCCATCTGGAAAGAGGTACAGGAGCATCCAAACCAGGACCACCAAGCTGCTAAACACGTCTTCCCCCAGGCTGTTACACTGCTGACTGCGTAGTACCACCTCGCAAACACACACACCCCCCCCATGTCCACCTCGCAAACACACACACCCCCCCCACATCCACCTCGCAAACACACACACCCCCCCCACGTCCACCTCGCAAACACACACATCCCCCCCACGTCCACCTCGCAAACACACACATCCCCCCCACGTCCACCTCGCAAACACACACATCCCCCCCACGTCCACCTCGCAAACACACACATCCCCCCCACATCCACCTCGCAAACACACACATCCCCCCCACATCCACCTCGCAAACACACACATCCCCCCCACATCCACCTCGCAAACACACACATCCCCCCACATCCACCTCGCAAACACACACATCCCCCCCACATCCACCTCGCAAACACACACATCCCCCCACATCCACCTCGCAAACACACACATCCCCCCCACATCCACCTCGCAAACACACACATCCCCCCCACATCCACCTCACAAACACACACATCCCCCCACATCCACCTCACAAACACACACATCCCCCCCACATCCACCTCGCAAACACACACATCCCCCCCACATCCACCTCGCAAACACACACATCCCCCCACGTCCACCTCGCAAACACACACATCCCCCCCACGTCCACCTCGCAAACACACACATCCCCCCCACATCCACCTCGCAAACACACACATCCCCCCCACGTCCACCTCGCAAACACACACATCCCCCCCACGTCCACCTCGCAAACACACACATCCCCCCCACGCCCACCTCGCAAACACACACATCCCCCCCACATCCACCTCACAAACACACACATCCCCCCACATCCACCTCACAAACACACACATCCCCCCACATCCACCTCGCAAACACACACATCCCCCCACATCCACCTCGCAAACACACACATCCCCCCCATGTCCACCTCGCAAACACACACATCCCCCCCACATCCACCTCGCAAACACACACATCCCCCCCACGCCCACCTCGCAAACACACACATCCCCCCACATCCCTTCAAGCTGATGACTATCCTTTTTGAATACATTTATTCAACTTTTTATATTTTGTTAATATCTTTTATACCCTTCTTGTTCATGTGATACTTGACGGCACTGATCAGTTTGGGAGGAATGGGATTTAACTTTTTAATGTGTGCAAATACGCTAAAAATGACAGTAAAGGAAATATGATCTTAGGAATGCAGACCTATGCAACTATGCAACTGACGCTTTCGCTGTTATAAAGACCTTCATCAGCTATGCTCCGTCTTCCTTCCGCCATATTACCAGGTAATTGATTATGTGGTTTTCTTATCATGCTTTCCAGTGGTGGATGGTTAGTTCAAACCTTGTTTCCCTGTTCACTATATTCCAAGAACTTGGTAGATTATAGACAGCTAGTCTGAATGTTTTGACATAATCAGTGCCCTACCATACAGTACATTTACCATCACACAGAGCTCTTCTAATGAGACAGATAGATGATTCAATAAAACTTCTTTTCATTGGTCAATTAGAGGTCAAATGCTATCCATAGACAATGAAGAACAGGTGCATTCCATCTAGGGCTGGGCGATACCATATCGATATTACACTCACTTGGTACACGTGCAGACCAGCCATGGGTATGTAAATGACTCGATTTGCAACAAGTTGGCACATCTAGTCACCAGACACAGAGGATGCCTCGTAGATGCAGTATAAGAGCATTACCTTGACGGAGTTTGATAGGGGTCGTATTGTGGATTTGCATGAGGCTGGATGGTCGTATCGTGCAATTGCCGGGCATGTGGGGCATGCAGATGTTAGTTGCCCGATGTTAGAACCAATGGGCATGTGAAGGCACCCACACACGGTTCTGGGCGCCCAAGACAGACCACACCAAGAGAGAATCGTCGTATTGTGCATCAAGCATTACAGAACCTCATGGCATCTGCGCCTGCCATTGAGACACAGGTATTGGGCACTTTACAACACCCTGTGCCATCCCGCACCGTGTCTCGATGACTCACATCAGCCGGACTACAGGTTCACCATCCCATGCATAAGGCTGCCGTTAACACCAGCGCAGAGATGGCTACATTTGGAGTGGTGTCCTAACTGGGAGGCATGGACTGATGAGGAGTGGAGTAGTATCATGTTCGGTGATGAATCTTGGTTCTGAATTACCACAGATGACCGTCATGTGCACGTTGGGGCGGCGCCGAGGGAGGAGGACCAATCCTGCCAATGTTGTGGAGAGACACCAGCGTTACTCCTGGCATCATGTGGGCGTATGATTTCAGGTCATCTCTGGTAGTGATTTGGGGTCCCTGCCAGCACAGCGCTACGTCAGTAACATCCTGCATCCACATGTCTTACCCCTCCTGAGACAGCACCCTATTACAGTCATTCAACAAAACAACGCCCATCTATGGATTGCCTGTGTCATGTTGAGGTCCTCCCATGGCCAGCCAGATCCACTGATCTTTCCCCAATCGAACATGTGGGATCAGCTCAGACGTCAACTCAGACCCAGTGCCAGTCTGCAGGATCTCGATGCCCAGTTACAAGAACTATGGGCCGACTTGCTGCAGGAGAGGATACAACGGCTGTACGTGTATCCAGGCCCAGGGGATTCCACACCCTACTGACATGGGACCAGCAGTGTGCTCATACTGCCAACAGTTCTCTGTGTGATCTAACATTATAATCATTGTGATACAGTCACATGACCTTTCGCCACGTGCATATTCGTTTAAATTTCCACCACTCCGTCTGGATGCTTCACTTTTTTTTTTGTCATTGAGTGTATATCGCACATGTGCGATAATCACACAGGCTTCCGATAATGGGTGAAACATTTGGTGCCTGTCAATGATACCGAAAAGCTGGCGTCCGGCAAATGTTTCGCCCCTCATCTGAGGCCCTGGTGATAATTGTGCATGTGTGATACATCATCGAAATGATATTGCCCAGCCCTAATACCAACTCCAGCAAAAAGTCACAATCGTCAAAAAAAACATACATGGTTTTCATCGGACAGCAATGCACTAAGACTGCAGAGCCAGACGGCAGTGAAAGTGGCCACTGATTCAGACAGGCCCCAAAAAAATGAGGCCTCATGGTTGTATAACAAGAGTTTCGGGATTAATTGGGTCTGTATCTGTTCAGAAGTCCTACCTGGGGCCATATATGTCAAAGCACTAACTAAAACACGCCTGACAAATCCCACTAGGACTAATGCATGAGCAAGTACAATCTATATGCCTCGTGCTCACTTAAATGAAATCTTCTCAACCTCTTCTTCCCCCACCATAAGCCAAGCCCAGTCCACAATTCAGTTCCGCACCATCCCCACCTGCCCACCTATGCCATAAAATCAAGGGCGTAGACACTAGCCAACTCAACACAAAATTCAGACTTTCTCGGGAAACCCAAGGACTAAGCCAAGAACTCAAAAGATCCAAAAGGGCATCTACTCCAACAGAGACCGTGTGAAGCTCTGCATAGTTGCTTCAGAGGCAGCACATTTCCACTGTACTGAACTTGCCAACCTTAATTAGAAAAGGACACATTTGCTGCAGTCAGTTCAAACCTATTAAGGTCAGTAAGTGGCCAACATAACTTTACAAGTGACGAGCCCCCTACTCTGGCCTTTACTTTAATGTTCCGTCTACCATGGACCAACCCTTCAGGAAATGGAAGATAATGTAACAATTACCAACAATGTAAATTTCTAAAGTCACCTGAAAAGATCATCACAGGATCGGATGACAGGAAACCTCTTAGTTTCCCGTCACCTTAGTGCAATAATATAATAGAAAAACATACCAAAAATATGCTTCCACAAACAATAACTGAACTACAGGTTCACAAACCGAGGTACTGCAACACTATGAGAAATAACTACAGATAGTTACCCCATTGCAAATCAAGTTACACCTGAATATTGGTATCAACAAATCACAGTTCCTCTTTGGTGAATCCTTCCCATACTGGTAGACAAAATACAAACTGAAAGAGGTTGGAAAAAATCTTGGTGGGTTGTCAACTGTTACCCACCGAACCAGTCAATATAATCTGAAGTGCTGGGTGAAACTCGGGGCCGGTAATTCCTATAGGCAACGTAGACGGACACCTAGGGCACCACCGTGCGAGGGGGCGCCGATTGGCCAGTCAATTCCCCTTTGCCTCAAATGGGAGCGCCGGCGGCAATGCTCGCCTAGAGCGCCACACCGGCTAGGACCGATACTGGAGAAACTGCTCTCAGAATAAGAGTAATAGTATCCCCTCTTCGGGGGGGGGGGGCAACACGCCACGGCTTTGGATCAGCAGAGGGGCGCATCGCCGGTGCAAAACGCAGAAAGCGGCTGCAATAGCTGTCCGTCTGCGGGGGCGTCGGTACTGCGCTGGGCGGGCAGCGGCACGCCTGAAGCGGCTCCATGCACAATATTATTATTATTATTATTATTATTATTATTAATAATAATAATATATGCTCGTCTGGTTCACATAGCTCTCTTTAAGCTTACATACTGGCATATAGCGTAACCAGGGCTAACCTGACACCGTGTTTAAAAGAAACGTACCTCCCATTTTTAAACCCATACATTACATTTAACACATATTCACGAACATGGCAAAGATGGCAATTCGGGAATCAGTTTTACCCATCAAGTAGCAGTAAATTAAGCCCGCCCCTCCCCGCCGAAAAATGGTTATATGACACAGTGTGGAGACGGAAAATAAGGCTCAGAACTTTTTCATTTGATACATCTCCAGTTTTAGTTTATTGGTATCTTAATTAGCGAACACCGGTTCTGATCGTTGATTAATACTGCATGCAGGCTATTTTGCAGTTGCATAATGTAAGTTCCCTCCACTGAATACCAAAGGATCCCTCAATAAGGTGGCGACGATGGGAAGAGAAACTTAAGTCACACTCACCGAAACCCAAAGCCCCCGCATATATCAGCCCTGCGCCTCCTTTTAAATGCCTCCCCCAGCACCGACAAGGAGAGCTGTCAAGTTTGGCTAAAATGAACCAACCGCCCCCACTCATTCCACCTCCCGGTTAGCGCACCACGCACAAGTTACCCACTTACACACGCCTTACTCAGGGCTCTATTACCAACCAACATCGCATCCACCTCCAACCCACGTGTGTGCGTATTTTCCACCCCCCCAACCCCAACCCACCCCCGCCCCCCCAAGGCATCCTCTATCCCCGTGGACCAAACCGGCATGGGTGCAAAATCATCAGTATTGAAAGGATACTGCTGCGGCGGTGCGGCGGGTGGCTGAGGAGCGGCCGGGGCTCCTGGCGGCAGAGACACGGAGGTCAGGGCGGCTCGCAGCTGCCCCACCGGAGACGGGCCGGCTCCCGGTCCACTTACTGCGGCGGCGGATTTCGGTGCCGCTTTCTGCGGCGGCAAACTCATTGCAAAAAATTAACAAAAGGGGGTAAAAGTCTAATAAATACCAATCTATCTAGAGTTGTATCTACAGATTGCGGTTTGCCGGTATTTATGCATAAAAGCACAGTGGCGGTTTGCTCCCGGAGGCGGCCTTTAATCCCTGCAATGAAAGCCTTTTTTTTAATGGAAAGTCGCTTAATATCGGTGTTGCATCTGCATGGGGACGGTGGCGGGGGGGTCGTCTTCCCCCTCTCTGTCCGGATCTCCGCGGACCCGGATCGGTGCTGCTCCCAGAAGGTCTGTTGCTGGCGTCTCCTTCTTGAGCTGCGTAATACTTATTCTCGGCCAGCGGTAGAATTTAAAGTCATTTTGCGCCGAGGTCGGACGCTCCGCTTAACATGGCGCTGCGACCGCCTCCAGCAGTCCGGCAGGACGGACGATTCGGAAAACGTCGGCTTTTTCCGGAAGTATTCGACAGATCTCCACCGAAAAGCAGTGACGTCGAGTCGGGCATGTCCGGCCTCAATCGACAGCACGTATTACCAACTCTTTTTTCTTATAACGATTGTGTTGCACCCCAGCTTTACCCTGCACTGTCTGCTACGGGCTCCAGACTAGACCACCCTGGTTGCTAACGGGAGCTTTTGGGAAACGCGGCCCTGGTTATATTTAATGGGTGGATAGAATGGGTGGCATGGTGTCTCACACCTCCAAGACTGAGTGTTCAAATCCCACCTCCATTCTGTGTGTGACTAATCGGCATCTCTAAATTGTGCGTGTGCTCTGCAGTGGACTGGCATCCTGTCAAAGTGAAAGGCATTGACCAGGGTACGCGGTTAAAAGATGGATGCATTGCGTTCAGGTGACCTACCAGGCAGCTGTTTCTAACGCAGCAGCGACATCTAGCGGCAAAATTCCAGACTGGGCGGTATCTTTTACACGTGAATAACGTTTTGACCCGAATGAACGTTTAAATCTTTGCGCAAGAGACGACATAAAACTCCGAACCTGGAAAGCGCTACTTTAATTCGGGCAAAAATTTAGTCAAGTGTCAACATTCAACCATCAAATAAACCTGATAACAGAAATCACCACTTGCCAAAAAGATGCGCAATTCTTAAAAAAATATAATGTAGGCCCCATATATAAAGATTCCTGAGCAATATATTGCAGTTTCGGGTTTCACGAACAATAAAGCGCTTACACAACACTTAAAAAGTAGTAGTAGTTATAATGCCTGTAGCAGGGTTGCCAAGTTTGACCAGCTTTCTAGAGTAAGATTTTCAGTTCGAGGAAAGTCTGCACACACATTTACATGTATGTAACAATTTTATTACCTTATAGTCTGTAGGGTTTGTAAACCATCCCAACGCCTTTTTTATGTGGCTAATTTTAGGTTTATAATGGAGTAACATAGATTTGTCATAAGATTTGCATCAGTGTGAGGGTCTGGAAGTGTGAGTGTCACGTCAGACGAGTGACAGCTGGCAACCCTGCTGTAGACGCTACAAACAGTCAGATTTCCATCAGGTCAGTCTCATTCTGGGATAGGCATGATGCATAATCTTCTCCCAAACTTTCTTCACAGAACAAAACGGATTCTACTACAGTGAGCATCGAACAATATATATTTTAGGAACTGGAGGATATTCATATAGTTTTTAGACAAATATATACACACACAAATATATTTTGAGTGATCACAACCTGTAGTTGTGCTGACAAATAGCCACCCGTCATTTTAATGAGAAATTAAAATAACTATATACACACACACACACAACTCCAACCTGGACCGCTTTCCCTTCATTGTAAAAACTGCATTGCGTCTTTCGCGAATGAAATCTGACATTACATTTAAGAGAAATAATTTACGATAACCAATTAAATCGGATAGGACTAAAGCCATACCCATTATTTCCATATGTTAAAAAAAGAAAATGTTCCTAGATTTTCAAAATTGCACCCATTTCCCCCTGGGTGACCTTTTCCCAAGAGGCAAGGTTAACATCACCATTTTCAGTGACTGACATTTAAGGTAAATCAACTTTGTTTTTAAAACGGGCAAATCAGTCATTGGTTCTGCTTAATTAAGGCATAGTGTTCAAAGGCTCATGGTAAAATCTTAGACATTTTTCCTGCAGTCATACATTTTGACTTGTGAGAGAAAACTACTTGTAAAAATCTTTATGTAAAAAGAGTCCATATGCAAAAGGCTATAAAACGGGGATGTAAGAAAATAAATATGACCTCCTATCAAGAAAAGGAATAAAAAAAGAAACTAACATTTATTCACGAAACTAAAGAAGCAAAGATTTGCATATCTTTCTCCATCTTCTGGCAGTTTTCCAGTGTTTAGTCCGTCTCTCTTCTTAGGAGAAACCTATTCACAGACCCCCGTTTTGGGAAAAAAATAAAATTGAGATTAAGAGAGGAAGGGGAACTTCGAGGTGCAAGGCAAGGCGCACTGTGGGGTTCTTTGGGTGGGATTGGGGGTGTCGGGTTGAGGTTCTGACGTGCGGACGTTGGGCTCGCAGGTCCATGTCGTCCGGGGGGATGGGTGGGGCGGCGGGGCAGGTGTGGCATCCACGGTGTCACCACAACTCGCACTTGCTCCTGGGGTTCATCGGGGAGTCAACCGGGCAACCGAAGTGCTTGGAGAACTCGAGGGAGTTGGACACAGTGCCGATGACGCGGAAGCGGGACGGGCTGTGTGGGTCGGTGATGACCCCTTCGTGGGAGCTTTCTGGGGTGCGAACCGAACACCACACCTTCAGAGAAAATACACAGAAGATAGATGGTTACAGTAGGATCCCCAAAAATCTAACAAGCAAGTTGGCCTCTGTGCTCATGACCAGAATGTCACCAGTTTGAGCCCAGGCCTTTCCAGAATAGTGACAGAATAAAGCAAGACAGATAAATCTGACTGATCCTGCATTCAGACCCGGCCTCACCTTCTGCTGTGTGTATATATGTGTGTGTGGATAATGTATGTCTCATAGGAGAGCAAGACAGGATGTGCAAAGAGAAGAATTCCAGTGTACTTGTGCAAATGGCAAATAAAGTACTTCATCCATGCATTAACATTTAAAAACGTACTGAAGAAAATACACTATACACATATATGTCGCTGGGTCAGAGAAAAAAAAAAAAGGTTAATCATTTTGTTATTTTCAATTGCTCTGTTGGGTAAGTCCCACAACCCAGTAGCATAAGCGGTTTGGAAAATGGATGGATGGACGGAGGAATGGATGTTGGGTAAGTCTGCTGGAAGTTACTTCAAATATTTTGAAAAAGTAAAGATAGATGGCTTGGAGTATTCTGAAAGACCTTTATGTTGACCTGCCCTCTTTTTAGCCTGTTAAATCACTCTGGCTACGTTCACACTGCCACGCTGAAGTGACTCAAATCGGGTTTTTTGCCTTAATGTGACAGATCTGATCTTTTCAGGGCTGTGTGGACACGGAAATCTGATCTTTTCGAATCGGATTTATGTCACTTTCATATGTGCTACTAAATCGGATTCGTATCCGATTCGCGGCCATGCGACCTGAATGTGAACGCTCAGATCGGAATTCATGTGGCTTTTTGCTTATACGCGTGCGCTGACATCATCAGCCTGCGCCGGCAGGCTCGTACCTACACATCTCTTGGTGCAGCAGTTCCAGCAATAACTGCGAAAACAGAAAAGCTAGCCGCCTGACTTTTTCTCCTTTTCGACCTGCTCATGTACAGCTGATTCGCTGTTTGTCGTCCTCCAGAGCAAAGTGCGATACATGCGTGAGCTACTAGCGCCTCCATTTTTATTCCCATGAGTCGTCCCACAGATATGACGTTTTTTTGCTGTTGGTGTCGCAGTTGACCCGTGTAAAAACGTATCGATGTGCGCATGCCTGACGTTTTGGAGGGCCGATGCGTTCACATTCCAGTCAGATACTCATCACTTGTAGTTATGAATGTGAACCGTCAAGACAGACAAATCCGATCTGAGCAAAAAATCGGAATTGAACGATGTGGCTGGCAGTGTGAACGTAGCCTCTGTTCCATACCAGAGACTTAGAGGAACAGCAGAAACCCAGCAGCCTTCTGCTCTCAGGCACCCAGCTGGTCAAAGGGGCAATCTTCATCGTCGGTGAGGCTCAGAGGCAGGTTGGGGTGGAGGGGGACAGGGTGACACAAACCTGTGCAAATGCGACAAAAAATAGCTGGCGGTTCGTAAGCTTCAGGGCAGGAAGTCCTCTCTCCTCCCCATTCTTCTTCACCCAATTCTCATAAGCCTGCAATACAACAGGAGACCAGTTATGTCCTTCACACGGAAGCCCCAGGCACCTATGAAGACCGTGTACGTCACTGTCGAAGTGTCCCAGATTCAACCCCCCACCCCCCCAAAAAAAAAAAAAAACACATCGCTCACTCGGACCATACGGCTGCCTGCCCAACTGCATGACCTACGACCTTTCCTCCAACGGAAAGAATGTCAGAGTATGACAGTTTCCAGAGGCAAACTTGTATCACCCTGCTCCACCTGTTGCTGGCTGATGGGGCTGTGTGGTAAGGAGACGCCCAGGGTGCTGTGGTAAGACCAGAATAACCCAAAGCAGCAGGGAAAGCACGAGCCCCACACTACTCATAAGAAAAAAGTGCACGAGCCCCACACTACTCATAAGAAAAAAGTGCACAAGCCCCACACTACTCGGTAAGAAAAAGTGCACGAGCCCCACACTACTCGGTAAGATAAAGTGCACGAGCCCCACACTACTCGGTAAGAAAAAGTGCACGAACCCCACACTACTCAGTAAGATAAAGTGCACGAGCCCCACACTACTCAGTAAGATAAAGTGCACGAGCCCCACACTACTCGGTAAGAAAAAAGTGCACGAGCCCCACACTACTCATAAGAAAAAAGTGCACGAGCACCACACTACTCAGTAAGAAAAAGTGCACGAGCCCCACACTACTCGGTAACAAGAGGAGGAACACCCTCACACTACTCAGTAACAAAAAGAGCACCAATGCCACAGCTCAGTTGCAAATCAGTGACTGGACTCTGTACCCAGGCCTTTAAACTGGTTCGGACTCCTCCTGCTTACTCTGGGCTGATTTACATCCTCTATATTTACACCATCGCATTAGTTAGAAGCACAAACCCAGGTGAAGGTTCTTGCGGTCTTGCTAAGGCGAGTTTCTCCCAGAACTAACAAATAAAACGAGGCCTGTGCTGGAAAGAGGGTTGAGCTTGTGAGAAGCTAAGCGGGGCGCCCCCCTTCAGTACCCCGAAAACCACGCCTCCCTACCTTGTAGGCGGCTTTCAGGCCCCCGTTATCGGCTATGTTCTCTCCCAGTGTATGGCGACCGTTCAGGGGCTCCTGGTTTACGCTGTAGTTGCTGTACTGCTCCACCATGCATTGCGTTTGCCTCTTGAAGGCCTCCACTGATGAATTTTTCCACCAGGAGCGCAGGTTACCATCTTTGTCATACTCCCTTCCTGCCATGACACAAAAACACACTGAAGTCAGCCCAGGGGTCACTTGCCTCTGCAACTTGGGATTTGCATCATAAAGCCAGACTTCTTGCTTAGCTGGAAAACGTGTGGGATATAAGGTAGTCTGGGGTAAATGGACTTCTTCACTTACCTTTAGCCCAGACTACCTTAAATCTTACAAGTTATCCGGCTTAGCAGGAAATCCTGCCTTGTGATACAGGCCTCTGTTCAAACATTAACATGCTCATTTTCAATTGGCTCAATTTTAACATGGCCTTCAGGACATAGCCCATTACATCCAACTTGTGTGGAATTTTCTTTACAGTGTACAGAGTACAGTGAATGAAGCATGCAGAAAAAGCATTTCTTTTATGGTGATAATACGAACCAAAAAAAGTCTGAAATGTCTGGGATTTCACTTTGTTTCAGTTTGACATTTGCTTTCTACATTCCAAACACTTTCTGTGTGCATATCTGCGTCGCATTGATGCCTCTCTTTGCTTCCCTCCCCTAATGTCTTCTTTTTTGCAAAGCAAAATACGGTCGCCCTAATTTCACTAAACAAACGTACAGTGCATGTTTGTATATGCAACAAATGAAACTTGAAACTTGAATGTGCTCAACTTCCTCATGCATTAATCATTTGCTCGTCGTCCGAAGACGACTTCGTCACCTATTTGTCATGGAAACAAAGAGGCAAAGCTCATTTGTTAATGTTGATCTGCTGGACTGATTTCAGACGGCTTACCTTGATCATCAAAGGCATGCGTCAGCTCATGGCCCATGACGACACCAATCCCACCGAAATTCAAAGCCCTGAACAGACATTAAATCTTATAATCATCTGCATTAGCCACCAATTTTTATTAGGACCACTGCTGTTAGCCATTTTACTTACATTTAATTATTTTTTTTTACTTAATAGACTTCCTGGGGACTAAATAAGCAGCCATTCCGTTTGCGGTCTTTTCCAGGACTTTTCCAGAAATGGACTTACTTGGGCCAGACCTTGTTGTAGAACGGAGCCTGGAGGATCCCAGCAGGTAGGACCATCTCATTCTTTGTGGGGTTATAATATGCGTTGACTGTGGGCGGGGTCATGCTCCACCTATGAGGTCAGGCGTAGCACAAGCAAGATTCTTGGCACACATTCAGCAAATTGTAAACACTATTCCTGCACATACTAAACTGGGAGGTGGGGGAGGGGAGTTACACCATAAAAATGTGTCATTTCTCAGCAATATCAAATTTATTCCATTTTAGGCTTTTATCCATAGTGACATTTAAAAAAAAACTGTATATTTTCCTTAAGCCATTGCGATAAACTACCTTACTAACGTAACATGAATCAGAAACTGGGTTACAAATTTCTCTCCCTGATCCATTACACCACCTGCTGTCCATTTTAGCCTTCAGCAGACAAATAGAAGCAAGGTTCCATGTCTCTTTTCACCAAACCCTACGGTCTCAATACCCAAAATAAAGCCTAAATGCATAAACATTCACAGTCTCTGATTACAAATCCCTACACACCATAGCCGAAAAGAATCAACCAACAGCTTTATTCACGATAAAATCCAGCTTCTGGCAGATGGACCAGCTTTTGGGAACTCAACCACTGGTGGACTGTGCAAACTCACTGGTCCTTATTGGGCGCTTTCCTGAGCTGGTCTGCGGTCACCCTGGCAGAGAAGTTGTAATACTGCATGACGTTCTGGAAGTACAGGTCTGACACCACCTCGAACTGCAGTGGAAAACCAGTTAGAGACTTTATCACCCTGCTACTCTCTCATAATGGGTTATTTTGTCTATAGCTTGTCATTTACATGTTATCTTGTACCTTGTTTAATGGCCTTTTACAGAGACAATTAATCCCCACAAAACAACTTGTCCTCTATATGATTTTCAAAAGCAATAATCATTTTTTACCTACTCTATGAGCATAAGAAATAAAAAATCAATTAAATATTCCACTCTGTAAACATGTACCTACATCACTGAATACTTTGTCAAGCTCAGTGGGATTCATGATGAACTTTGGATATCCTATCATGTTGTAAATAGCATCTGCCTAGGAAAAAAAAAAGAAATAATTACATAATCAGTTGCATGATTGTAACACCAGGAGGAGCCAACAAGTTACCTAAGCGAGTTACACCTTTTTTTTCAATAAGGAAAAAAAATACTCAGGCATCACTTCCTATAAAGTAAATGACAAGAAACAAGAGAAATTCTCAGTTTCATTGTTTGTTAACAGGAACTTCAGAACATCTCTCTGGTTTAATGGGAAACGAAAAACAAGGCTGTATAAAACTGGAAATAGAAGCTTCTCTCCTACCTTTTCCTTTGCTGCTTTCTTGGTTTCGGCATCCATCCAGCCTACATACTGAAGACCTTCTTCAAAGGCCTGCTTGATCTCTGAAACCATGCCTTCTGCCTGAGACATGGGGAAAGAGCAGTCAGCGCTAACTATTGCCGGTTAGCCTTAGCGGCTCAGTCACGGAGGAGCAGCGAGTCAGAGCCGGGGTCGGGCTGATGCTCACAATGGCCTTGTTGTCATGGGCAAAGTTGGCTTTGACGAACAGGGCCCCGAGGGCGAAGCCTAGGGCACTGTCAGTGTCGCTGACGCACAGCTTCCAGCGAGGTGTGCAGCTCTGAAACGCGAGACGCCACAGATTAGCACAAACGCCGCATCCACTCATTCCCACCCCATAGATCAGACACGGCATCAACTCATATACTATTTGGCCGAAAGTATGTGGACACCCCTATTCACTGGGGGCATGTGTACAGGCAGCCCCCAGGTTACAAACGAGACCCATTCCCAAAGTCTGTCCAAGTTCAATTTGTAGGTAAATCAGAAAAAAACAGCACATCTTTATTACAATTAATTCATTATTATACCAATAATAACAAAAGTAACTAAAACATGCCCTATTGTACCTTAAGCTGCCGAAACACTGTAATGTTTTCACGAGCATCGAAAAGTAGTGTCTGCATTTGTTATTACAAACCATTGTATTTAACCTCAATTTTAAAATATATAATAGGCTTTACAGTACTTCTTTGCTAAGTATGAATTGTCCTTAAGTCAGACACCCTCTACCCAGGGACTTCCTGTATTATTAAAGCACACAGCCGTACAATTTCCAACAACAAAATACTGGCAGCCAAATGCTTCGTCATAGAGACGGTCAGTTTGCTAAATTTCTGCCTTGCTGGAGCTGCCTTGGCCGGCTGCGTATGAATGGGAGGATCTGGGAGCGAGTTCAGTCATTAAGTGGGAGGCCACAAACTCAATGAAAAGGGACTGGGGGGGAGGGGGGGGCAGGATCCGTGAAGCAGGTTCTCTCAGCTTAAGCTAAAAGTTATGATTGACCACTAAGAGTTTAGGTCAAGGAGCATTCCTATTGGACAGTCATGGCATCTAGCTTAAGTTCACCTATCTAACAATAATCATGCTACGTGGAACACCTGCCTGACCACCCACCATCAATACCCAACCTGAACTGCAGCAAGTCCTACCGGGAATCATCCATCTAATGCAAAGCCTTCACAAAAATTGTACAGATTAATAGAGCAATAGGAGGTTAACCAACTTCACAATACTACCCTTGTTTCAAAATATGTTGAACAAACATGCTTTTGTCCATATGGTGTACACACAGTCCTACTCGCATTGGCACTGTAACCAGCCACATGAGACTAGCAGCGATGCTCTTGCAGAATATCTAGTCAACATACACGCTGATTTAACACTGAGGCTACATTTTAACCCCCCTACCTTTGCCATCGCAAGGTCCCCATTCCTCAGCTGATACACTGCACTCCCACACAGCACATAAACACCAACATATACTTTAGATTCTCATTGTCCTGTGACCTTTTCCCCGAATGAGGTCTTAATCTTTAGGATAAGTCACCTGCAATGTTTAGCATGGATTATTATTGCCTGCAGTTGTCTTGCGGACATGCATGCCATTAATATATACAGGATCACACAGCGGGGGTCTGGACCATCTATACATGCCTGGTGTGCTGCCTTTAAAATTATAGTCTGTCAAACACGGTGTCCTAGTCTATTTCTGATTTGGTTTTGTGTAGAAGTTGTAAAGCAGCTGCGTGAAGAGCACCAGTACTGTGGCCCAAAAACTAAAGCCCTCTGTGATACGACACAGAGCTCGCCCCCCCCCCCCAAACTGGAACTCAGCCAAACAATTTCAAAGTTGACCTAACCGGCATAGTGGGAATCCTGAGGTTGGGAGACTACAGCTAACTAAAAGTAGGATCTGATTAATTACAGAAACAAATTAACCTTAGACAGAATAAAATGTACCCAGGCTAGAGTCTCCAGGTTAATCTTCAGGACAAATCCATAGAAACGACAGTCCAAGAGTCACTCAGAAGCACGTTCTTCTACAGCAAAAATTTTAGCTCTCTGTCACAAGAGTCCTTCCTTTATTAAATCAGCAGGACACTCCGATCTGGGCTCTCAACTTCATCTCACAGAATCTCATGTGTGGAGTCAAAACTGAGTACAGGAACTAGCATAAGCAAATGGGGGGGGGGGGTCATCACTCAGACCATTGCTTGGTGTCTACACTCCATCCACAGAAGCTCCCTGATCACCCATTGCTCACCTTCTTGGTTCCGTACATAACTTCAAAGAAACGCTGCTCAGCATCTTGGAACCTCTGGTCCAGGATGGAGACCATCTTTCTCACCACCTTCATTATCATGTAGTTGTTGAGGAGGCTGAGGAGAAGACCAATACCATGTTGGAGAGCAGCCAACATTACCATGCTAGTCACTATATTCCACAATATGTATCTACATGCAAAGCAGGTGCTCTTACACAATATAACATGAACAGCGATAACCTGTCAGCCTTGTTACCGGAGCTATTCAGTAGATGTGTTTCAAGGATCAGGAATGGAGATCATGGCTAGACGTTCTGCACCAGGTTGGCCTGAATCACGTGGTCCATGAAGCACATGTTACTCTTAATGCAAGGGTGAGAGACACTCTTTCTATACATGAAGAAGTTTGGATGCTAATGTCTTGGGCAGAGTTGCGTGCATGTTAGGCAGGACTTGGTAAGATTCCTGCAACAAGCTGCTTGTATAGGATGATGCAATTCACAGTGGGATCCACTTGACTGAAGGACATCAGAGGGCAAAGCCACTCTACTCCTCATATTGCCTGACATAAGGAAGCGAGTGGCAGACCCAGACGTAACCAGGAGCAAAGCTCATGAGGGCATCCTGCATCCACCACCAAGGTCAGAGGGGAACTGTCCGGGACGGAAGTCGCATTTCATTCATTGAGCTTACATATGGCCACGAAAGGGCCAGGATACGAGGCTGGCCGGGGGGGGGGGGGGGGGGTTCTCACGCAGTCATGCTCTGGGGCAATTCAGAGGCTCCGGTTTTCCTGAACTGCGTGTCTTTGGATGCCAGGAGGAAATCCGAGATCCCAGAGGAAACCCACCGGGGAAACATGGGAAGAGAGCAGGTACTGAGCCAGGGCTAGATTGCAAAATCCAGTCCCAGAGGTCAAAGAAAGCCCGTGTGTCAATGCTGAGTAGCTCATGGAATTAAACATCATGTGCTTAAAATGAAAATTATGGAATTCTCTGCCAAACAGCAAATTTTAGGAATATTTATTCATGTAATTTTTTTCCACTTCCATGACAGTATGAGGGAGGTGATGAGTATGGAACTATATTCATGCATTAAACCTTGCATATCCACAGCAAACCCATCAGATTTACAAGCTTGATGTCACTGCTGAAGTAATATAAATTAAAGCATCTTTAACACCCAAGTGGGATAATACAGAAAAGGTGTGGAGTTCATGGATTTTACCGAGGCACTATTCATTTGGGTAGTACAGCCCCATCCGGTGAGCACTGAACTCCCTTCAGAGATATTGCGGTGATATTATTTTGGTACCAGTTTTATATCCAACGCTACACTGCAGTAGTGCACACTGCTTCCAGTTAGAGCAGTTAACCATAGAGGGGGCTAGATGTAATATGCTGTGGAACAGGGGGTTCCTTGTGCTACCTCTTGTTGGTGTGGTTGATGAGGTTGGAGACTTTCTCCAGGTATTCCTTAGCATACACCACCACAGGCTCAGAGTCGTTCAGCTCCACTGGGGAAAATACTTCTGTGAGAAAAGGCATCCATTCAATAGCGGGGGCCAGTGTCTGTAGAAAAGGCAAACCGAGTTATTAAAGCAGACCCAAAAAATGGGATACATTTCCATCAGTCATTTTCACACCACCAGAAGTTCTCTGGAAACAGGACCTTGTTCCAGAACCAGGGACTTTTGTCGTGTTCACACTGCAGGAACTTGGCCCCACTGTAGTTCCTCAGAGGCCTTTCCAGAACCCTTTTTTAGTACCTGCTCCAAACTAGGAACTTTTTGTTCAAACACAAACTACTGGAGAAGAGTTTACAGCGATATCTTACTGTGGACAAGTACCGACGTTAACTCAGGTCAAGCAGCGATGCAGAAATAGATGCGGCAGAGCATAAATTAAGCATATGGAGTTATTTTTGTACCCTAATTACATTTAGCGAATCAATTAATTTGTTGTTTTTTTGCTTGAATTAGCATATTTCTGCATTGGAAAATTCAATCGCTAACCAATATACTTTTGTCTAATATCACCGGTGAAACTTTCCAGTCTTCATTAGTGAGATAATGTTACATTGTCTTTTTTATTCTGTGGAAAATGAAAGATAAATCTGCTGGCAAGATTTAATAAGAATCGTGAACATATTACGGGTCATAAATAAAATATAAATAAAAGGCTGTGTCCCATTTTGATCGCGATCAATCCCCCCAGTAACAAACAAATAACTAACAAAACAACTTACTCATTCTCCATTGTTTTTGTGTGATGGTTTAGTTTCGTATGAAATTATGTGTGAAGTTTAACCCGCAAACTTTTTGCGTCTCCCATGCTCACTTAGCACAAAACTCCTGGTTCCTGTTGTGTGGTGTGAAAGTGACACACACAACTGGCCGGGAGCTACGAAAGTTCCAGGTCCAGACAGCCCAGGGGCTCATGAACGGGGACCAGGTTCTGGAACTCAGGCGTCAATGTAATGAAACCGTTTCTGTGCTTTGCAGTATACCATGGGAAAATGGCATGGTTTGAGGACCAAAGTTTAATCTGCAAGATTTTTCCTTCATAACAAGTCTGAACTAAACATCAGCTGCCTTATAGCTGCAGCTCTCAGCTTACTCCCTGGCCTGCGGGCGGTCATGTGGAGCCAGCAGCAGTCAGCATTACACACGACTCACTGCCAGCTCTTTTGCTTGGATCTTGTGGTAGATTAGCTCCTCGTCACGTCGCTCTTCCTGCGGCACAGTGATGTTGGCCAAAGTTGTCTCGAAGTCCACTATCTCTTGCATCAGTGTCCTCGATGTTTCCTCAGACCCACCGAGTAAAATCCCCAGCTCCACCAAAAAGTCCAGGTAGGCTTTCAGATACTAAGGGAACATAACAGGATGGGGTAGATGGTCACGGAGGATAAGGAAGGTTTATTCATCTCCAGTAAGGTGAGGCAGCTGCTTGCCCATGTGGCTTCACTTAGACAGTTACGAAATTTGGGGTTAAAACAGCATCCAGATTCATGTTAGAAAATGTAATTAAGTGGGACGATTATAAAGAGAGGGGAAAAAAAGAATCTTTAAAGCATCTAGCTCCCTTGGGAAGACCGCTGTGCAAAAATGTCCAAACTGACCATAAAAATGCCAAATATGATCCAAGTTTCTGAAAGCTTTAACCTTAATGAACATCCAAAATTCTCCACAGACCTTCTCGTTGGCTGTCTTGTTGAGGTAGTAATCCCGTGAAGGAAGCCCCAGTCCCGATTGGTCAACCTGTCAGAGAGGGTAGGGGGAGGGGGGATTCATCACGTACTGACCCACAAAGAACTACGACAGACAATTGTGAAAATTCTTGCAGACTGTAATAAATGGCTTGGATCAATAAACACATCTGCCAGAGGTGACTGAATGACACTCGCCAGGTTGCCATGGGGACATATCTTGAAGGCTTTTCAACTGATCTGAAAAGGTGGTAATTCTGCCTGTATCCCAGGTCTGAGCTCCTTACCTGGATGATGTTACTGTTGGAGCTTTTGGAGTCCGTGCTGACGAACACGGTGAAGAAAGGCGAGGTGCGGTAGCGAGCAGAAACTATGCGTAAAACCTCCTGGAAGTTCTCCTCATCCCAGGGGCCTGTCAACACCCAGCCGCCAGTCTAAAACCCACAACGTTCGTCATTAGAGATACCGACAGCTGTGATGAGAACCGGCTTCGCCACAGACTGGACAAATATCTCACCTGATTGATGAGATCCTGTAATGGCTGAGCACCCAGCGCCTCGATCTTGGCCTCGCTCATGCAAGCCTGGTAATACCTCTGGGCCTTAAGTTCCGCTTTGCTGAGCCCTTCCATGCTGGTGTTCTCTGGAGGGCACAGAAGAACCTTCAAAAGTGGTCACCTTCAACACCCCCCGGCTGAGAGCAGACTAAATAAAGACGATATCAGGGGGAGAGGGAAGAGGATTCCGGATGGGCCTTGAGGGTGATCAGTAAGGGGTGTGAATAACATGAGCATAGTAGTCATTGAAGGGAGGGCTTTCCGATGGAGATTTAAGCCAATTAGAATGAGACCTTCAAGGAAATCTGAAGGGTGTAGAGATACCAGTAAAAGCAACAAGAGATATCCATCTGAGATGCCACACGCCGTGACGGAATGTACGCTGAGCGTACCCAGCAGGTTCTTCATGGCGGCCATGTTGCGCTCCCAAAGGCTGCTGAAAGGCCCCCAACGAGATTTTCCCTCAGGGAGGGGGTTGTTCTTCATCCATCCCCCACAGGCATAGCTGTAGAAGTCTTGACAGGGGTCCACCGAGGTGTCCAGGGCACCCAGAACCGTGTTGGCCACAGTCACACAGGCCTCGGACAAGCAGAGATTGGGGTGACCTGATCATGAAAGGGAACAGGTAACATACAGGAGAATAAAACACATCACTACCGGTGGTGTCTGGCTAAGGGGGCTAAGCCTCTGTGCCTGTGATCAGAAGGTTGTCAGTTCGAGCCCAGCTTTGGCAGAGTGATCACATGTCCGTGGGCCCTTGAGCAAGGCCCTTAACCCCCAGCTCCAGGGGCGCTGCGTGCAGGCTGACCCTGTGCTGTGACCCCCCCCAAGCATCCTCTCACCTGCATGTTTGTCTCATGGGGAGCAAGTTGGGGTCGGAAAAGACCCCATGGGGCTTAATGAAGCATCACTAAAACAAAAAAAGATAACCTGACAGTAAAATGAATCTGATTTTTAAGAGTAATGCAGGTGATTCAGTGTCCCTGCAGCCAGGCAAGCGCTTGTACCAAAACGGCAACCAAGCCATGTCATCCTGCAGTCCTTCATTCTATGATTTTGAAAGCTGCTGCATGTTGGCTGACATTATGTTGTGTAAAAAAAATGTTTTTCAATGTTGCATGTGGTTCTGTACATCCTGCCCCCGTTCACCTGCACCTACATATGGCCTGCAAACTGATTAAATTAGTACTTCATATTTAAACTGGAGATACTCTACTGAGAGGCAATTTCTCAGAAAATTCCTGTAAAGTGGCAGGAAAGTTTTAAATACCAGAAGCAGTGCTGTATCATATAACCCAACGAGCATCACGATTGCGACAGAAGCGGTTTTCATCGTGTCAAATTCCGCTGTCCCATGTGGACGATTATACGCCACTGAAACACAGTCATGGCTGGAGGCAAAGCTTCGAGTTGCCAGGGGAGGGAAAGTGGAATATGCTCTATCCAAATTTCTAAAAATCACAGAGTGGCCTGCCGTGCACTTTGGCCACCTTATCATAAAGTCCCCAGAGCCAAAATACAAGGGGGGGAGGGGGGCAATGTACTAAAAATCAGTGCACATTTCAACTCTACCGTCTCAGGACTAAATGGACCTTGAGAAGTAATTGGTCTTTTCACAGAGCACCTGAAACCTGGCAGTGCCATCAGTCTTCTTCGGTTCCTGGAGAAGACTGATACTTTAACACTAGTGCTGTACCGGTGCTGACAGGGAGCTGGTTCTCAGATGATACTTGAGTGGGATCACCTGAGAACCGGCCTGCATTTCCACTAGTTTCAAAACATGTATTAAAGCCATATAATCTCAACACATTTATGTCTGCATACCTGTACGACGAAGGCAAGACCTCAGGCTGGGAGGCAGCTATGTCTGAGCATAAAGTGGGAATGAACCCTACAAAAGAAGTATCTAACTCATGGAAACCAACCTCTTAACATTGGCCTTCACAGTGTTCACATGGCTTCGCAACACAAACCACAAGCGCATCAAGAACTGTATTCAAAAATGTGAGAGGTCATTGTGGTTTGAAAGAAACTGGGGAATGCACAATGTGAAAAGGTCGTATGAACTACACTGTGACCACAAAAGGACAGTGAGCCACGCAAGGTTCAAACTGAGATATTGCAGTGCCAGAGTATGGCTTATTCTGGGCGTGTCACGCAGGCAGGCTGGGTCATTCATGCTAAACAGGAGGAAGCTGTGTCCGGGTTTCCGTATAGAAACAAGGAAATAAAAGACGCACAAAAAGGTGACCATCTCACCTTTCGTTTTTGGCTCAGCACTGTGGAGTTATGGCACTGTGGGAAGTGGAGACCCTTGGACATTTAGCAGCATATATCATGCGTGGGAAGCACCTTTGCTCTTGGGGGGGAGGACTAAAATGGTGCCGTTAGTAGAATCGACTAGTTTGGCTCACCCCTCTGGTAGTAGAAGCTGAGAGTGACGATGCACACGAAAAGGGCGAGTGTCAGCACACAGATCAGGCCGAGGAGCCTCTTCTCAGTGATGGTCCGGTCCGCCCAGCACCGGGGACCCCCACCACGACGCATTATCAGCTGGGGACACGTTGAGGCAGATGGGACAAGAAAAAAAGGAAAGGGATAAATCATTAAATGTCGCATTTTACTACACCTAAATGGAGGCATTGAGTATGTGCCTGTGGGGGGGGGGAGTTAGGGTTGGTACAACACATTCTAGGTTTTACAACCTAAATATCTCACTCCACAGTCTAGCATGATACACATCATTAAATATTTGTCGAGCTTTATAATTTTTACAGGACCTCATGCTCTCAAACTTTTCCACACTTGTCGCGTTTACCATGAGAAGGCTGCTTCCAGCTAATGCAAGGGATGAATAAACTACATTAAACAAGTTCTGACAGTCAACGTTTCAGCTAAACGCCATCACACATCCGGACCAACATGTAAGAGATACAGTGAATGAACACCAGACAGCAGGGAGCTTTTCAGTCATAACAAATATTTGACAAGACAAATGTTGGCTGACATCCAGTAACAACTGTACTAGGAAGAATCTATTATGGGTCTCTTTAATATCCTGGTTTATAAGTTTTATAGACACACACACACACATTTTATATTTTACACACAAATAAATAAATAACAGACATGTTGCAGGATCAAGAAGATTGCATTTCCATGTACAAGGCCAACGTGCGAGTGCATTTAGCATTTAGCACTTTAGCCAAACTCTGTCATGCAGCAAACTCATTCCTCAAGTGCTTCCGTTTAGAACCGTTTGCCAACACCAGGGATGTTGGACTTGGTGGGAAACTGTATTATACTCGCCAGTCTTGGACGGAGACCACAGTGCTAAGCTCCGCGTCACCCGCAGTACTTCTGTGGCCAGATGTTATTAGCGTTAAATTAATAAGCGCGCAAGCCGGCTAATGCGCATTAAAATTAGCTCAGTGTGGCACAAGAGTCCAAAAGCCATGGTTCTTAAACACAATCAAAGAGCCGTGGGTGGGGGGGGGGGGGGGGGGGGCTGCACAGTGGGCTGGAACCTGTTTAAGGGTGCTTCCAGCTCAGAACCGTGGCTGATCTCTGTGTGAAACCACAGAATGAGAAACTTGGGGGGGGGGGGGGGGGGTAGTTGGGGGTTAATAAATTCAAAAATGCATAATGTGAAGCGGCTTCTTCGAAATTCCTCCTTGTAATTGACAGAAGCCAAAGAGAAATATTTTCGCAATAAACGGAGGATAAAACATTCCAGAGTCTGAATGAAAGAAAATGGGCAAACAGACCAATTCATTACAGTCATACACAGGAAAAGGGGGAGAAAAACAGAGTATTCATTCAATTAAAGCAATAAACACTGAGGAATTTTAAGACACATGCAGAGGTAGGGGAGAGGGGAGGACAATAAGACAAAGTGATACATAAGACTCTAGTATTTAACAGAGTACTTCCTTAAAGCTTGAGAAACAAGACAAAGAACAAATGTACTGGATTTTAACCGAGTTGTTATGATGTCCTTAGGGGACATAATGATGTGATTAGGGGGCATAACGAAAAGCATCCCGAAGTGTCACAGACAAGAACACGAGTGACAGGACATGCCAGCTCAGTTGTGGACTGTGCATCCCTTTAAAGCCAGAGATGTGGCTGTAGATTCACGCCGCTGTTTGCTACCTTGATAACTCGTGTATGTGTGTGTGTCTGTGTCCCCACAAGGGGTAACTCATATTTTACAAAAATCTGCGACTTCAATCAAAAAACTAAAAATGCCAAACGTCTTGTACTTTATTTGATTACTTACGGTTAATGTTAAGGCTGGGTAGGGGTTAAGGTTGTCATTGATGAGATTAGGGTTATGCCCATAGAAATGAATGGAGAGTCCCCACTAAGATATAAATACAAACATGCATGTATGTGTCTGCGTGTTTGCACACGTACGTATGTATGTCTAGCAATGAGAACACACAGCTTTTAGGGGGGTAACATCATATCCCACAGAGGCTGCTGCACGAGAACTTCCAATCAGCTGGCAAAATGCACCAAGGCAGTGCCTTACAAACAGTATAAGCTACAAGACAGATTGGCACTAGGCATGGTTAAGGACACGAGCAACACCAACGGAGAATTTCTTCTGATATGAGGGCCCAGAAAGCTCCCCACTTCCCTGAACCTATCCCTCGAAATCAATGAACAAAGGCCCCCTTTACATTATGGCACTAAAGTACGCATCTCTGCTGCACCATCTCTTCAGGATTCCCTCAACAACAGAGACTCTGGCTTATGTCAGCCAACACAGAGCCTGCTAATTCAACAAGAGGGAGACATAATGCAACGGTCGCGTCTTTCCAAGAGCTGTAACACTCGGCAGATGGCTGACAACCTTAAGACCGCTTCAATAAAACACGTGTTGCCCCCCCCCCAGCGCCATTTCTAAGAACGACAGGAAGTCAGCTGGAGTGCGTCGGTGGCCTTGAACATGCTGTGACTGCCGGCTGGAGCTGAACTTACCTGCATGCTGGTCGAGGGGTAGACCTCGTCCACCGTCGAGTTGGTCAGGTCCTCCTCATCCAGCGTGGCTCTCTTGTAGGTGGACATCTGAAAGGCCAAGTGTAGAAAAGACTCTCTGAGCGTCTCCATCACTTTCTGAGGCCTGTGCTGGCAAATGCTGAGGAAGGGGGGGGTCCTTAGGGTATTCTGGGAAGGGTTTCCCCCCTCTCATCCATCAGGAAGAGGGTCTTCCTACACTCCCCAACAGCTCTTCGCTCAGCCTGAAGTCTCAGGTTTCTTCGCTGTCCCACCTTCTTCTCGACCCGGATGTACACACTCCCCACCCCCACCTCCTCGTCTCCCCCACACCAAAGTTAACCCCCTGGGGCTAATCTCACAGACGCCGCAAACTCCAACAACATGGGGGATGAACCAAAAAAATAAAGAGCCAGCCTATCGCGGGACTCCCTGCGTCATCTGCTCAGCAGACAGGAGTGTGAAGTCCTCGCCCCGGAGCCCAGAGAGCTCTCAGACGACTTCCAGCTCGAGCTCCAGCCCCAAATCAGAGAGGAGGGAAAAGTTCTGAAAAACAGGAAGGACCGTCGACTCCATTGACTTGCGTGTGTGTGCGTGTCGGTGTTTGCGTGTGTGCACGCATTCCACAGAACAGGTTTTTTTGTTAACGTCTGGGAGGAGAATTCTGGGAGGTTGGTTCCACCCACGATCTCACTCATTAGAAATTCTTGAGAGAAAGGCGGAGCCTAGAAGATAAGCCACGCCCCCCAAAAGCTCCCAGCAGTGCCAGAGATTAGCGGCACCAGTCAAGCATCCTTCACACTCTGATTCCTCACTTGGACCAATAGAAAATATCCAGCCCAACAGCAATGAAAGTATTCTGTCTGAGACACACTCACTGTCTCGATCACGCACTACATTCATTAGTTCTTCACAATGTCTGAGAGACCTACGGTGATAGAATAGCACCATTTTGGAGTTGGGGGTTACAGCAAGAAAATATTGATATTACATGTTGGCAATGAAATTTGGCATTTCTTAATAGCTCATGCGGTGTCATGCCAGATGGCAAAGAAACAAAAAAACAAAAATGATACCACGGTCATGACAATGCAGATGACAAAGATGATGGCAAAATAGATGATATCTGAGCAGAAATCAATCTGTTAAAGTTACAGTATAAATGGAAATTTGTTTTTAAATGATGAACAGCCACAGCTGAATGTAAGACTTATACACCAAAGTGCAGAAGAACCTGAGCGTCGTGGGTGTGATTTATGATTAAGTGTTTTTTCATGAAAACTTTAATTAAGAGAGAGTGGCCTGAACCTCCCACACGACCTCAGGCGGCTGTGAAAACAAGGACGCATGACTCCTGAGAAAATGTTTTAAAATGTTTCATTAAAATGGAATGATACTGGTGTGCCCCCCCCACACCCCCATCCCAAGCTCACCTATCCCCTATCCTCACAGCAGCCACTGCCAAGTATCACAAACGGGAAAATTTAAAGAAAAAGTATAAGGCCTTCTCCCAGTCTGCCAGCAGAGAAGCTCGTTACATTCGTAACTAGATTTGTTTTTTTATATATATAATTTTTAAAATCCCCGCAGGACGCTGCACGGGGTCCTCCAGCTGCGTCACTAGCCTGTGCGGGGGGGGGGGCAGCTTCCTGTACTGCTTGTTCCTGGGGCCACAGCTGAGTGTGAAATTCAAAGCATGTTGCAACCTTATGATCCCAGAGATGTATTTATTTATTAAAACTAGCTTTTTTCCCCCCAATAAAAAATAGCTCTGGGCAGAATTCTCCATCCCCAGCCCCCCCCCCACACGGCTTTGGCCTTCTCTCTCGAACCCCTGCTCAGCACCCCCCAGCAGGATGCCTCCCCATGGAGGAGAATGTAAATAAACATTAAACCCGGCACTGCCTTTCGCAAGGGCAGCCAAACCAAGACCTGCCTGTCAAACCCAAGAGGTGCTGCTCTGGACATTCAAAGCCAGCAACTCCATACGCCCCCCCCCCCCCCCCCCCCCCACCCAAACTCAAAATCCCTGTGTTATCTTCCACACAATGACACTTCATCAAGAAAAAGGATACCCAGGCTATCCCTAATCACTTGTTTGCTTACCGATTAACACTTCCCTTCCTGTGGAAAATACCCACCCCCCCATTAAAAAACACCCAAGAATCAGAGAAACATCAGCTACGTACAGCCGATATTATACATCTCGGTCAAAAACGGCAACATGCACAAACTAAACATTTTCATAGAGTCAGTACGATAAACTGTTTCAAGTTTTCACCTCAGTGGAGCCATGTTGGAGGCCTTGAAATTCTTCAGTCCAAGATGGTGGGGGTGAATTTATTACAGGCAAAATATTTTAGTTACACAGAAACCTTCTTAATGTCTACTGAGGAACATTGAGTAAAGGAAATAGAAAATGTTAGAGACAGAAAGAAAATCTTCCTACAGGAAGAGAGGAGTATTTTCTCTTCAAAATCAAGAAGCCACCAAAAAAAAAAAAAAGTCCCCAAGACTGAGCCTAGCTGCACTCCTGCTAAGGCTGATTAACACAATTGGGCATTGAGCCTATGCTGAGCTTATACTGCCGCCTACGCTGTAGCAAGCATTTATACTTCTGTGTTGGTGTTCGGGATGTGCGTCTCCCCCACTGAGGCCGATTAGACATGCAGCTTGATAAGATTCAATGCGATATGATGTGATGCAGAAGAATATGATACTACGCCATCCAACATGGCAGGGATAGCTTGACTTTCTTTGGTTCTTCTTAAGCAGACAGCAAATCGGAAATAAAAAACAGCCATTTTTACTTCGCATATTTGCGTCTCTAATACTACAACTCGGTAAGCATCTCATTTGTATAATTGTATATTAATGAATCAGATTGTACCGAAGCAAAGATGTTAGAAACCTTGCATCCCGGGTCCATCTTACATTGTATCCAATGCATACTCACCCCCCCCCCTTTAAATCATAAACTGATGTGAATAAGCGACAGCTGGTGTGTCGATCACTCTGCAATTACACCGCCAAAACCCAAGCGGACCAGTTGCAGTTGTTGCAGTCTCTGTCGCCGCGACACACAGTTACATTTCAGTGAAGGTGGCTACGCTGCCTACAGCGACAATTCGACACAGAGGTATACATTACCCTTTAGAGTGCTCGCTGTACCTCATTCATTAAATCCATCTAACTGAGCTGGATGCTGATTTGGTTTGAGGTACTCTTTAGGAAATTGTGCGGGTAACAAAGTATGGACATAGCGTTGCATGAACCTATGGTCCTTACTGTAGCTCCGTGCTAGCATGACATTGCATGTAACCTCTCAGCTGCCTTCTGAAGTCCATCACCCAAGAATTAGACCAAAAACCAAAACAGGGAGAGATTCATCAGAAAAGGTATCTCACTTGCCTGCAACAAAACTGTTTTGCTGCTCAGCCGGGTATTGGCTGCTTTCCATTTGTTGAGCCGTGTGGCACGAACAAGCTCTTTGATTGTGATGCGTGGAAAAGTAAGCAAAACCGAGAGTGTTATCGACTTCCTGGAAAGTGAGTCGCCACTGCGGATGGGCGAGTCAGAGAACGGGGTTAGACATAAGCAGATATCACACAGAAGGCAGCGAGACGGGAGTGTGATGGCGCAGCTTGCAGACAGCTCGAACAAAGAGACTCAAACAGAACCCCCACCCCCCCCAAAGTGCGGCACAGATATGCAGGTTCTCCATCTCACCCAACATCCCTCCTGTTCTGCCTGCAGCAGAGATTAGAGTGAAACTTCTATAAGCTCTGAAACCAGTTTAAAGGAAAAAAAAAAACTCAGATAATGATGAAATTATTACTCTAAGACTCCTATTATTATTATTTTTTATCTCAAACATCTGTTTTATATCCTTTTAATTATGAATTTCAGCATGATAATACAAACATCTGGAAGCGCCTTGGGGGGAGAGTTCAGAAAGGGGAGAACAAGACAAAAAATAATAATCTGAAACTGCAGACATGTTTGTGAGAGGAGGAATACTCTTCTTTTGTTAAACCTCAGGGGTCTCGGTGACGTCAGCACTGTGGATGCTTGCGTTAACCCTCCTGAACGAAGATGCGTGCAGGGGCGGGCGCTGTGGCTGGTGTGCGTTTCAAGGGCAGGCCGCTGGCACGCCAGTCTGCAGCCCTACGAAGGGAGCACCATCCCTATTTCCTGTGACATCCCCAGTGTCCTTCCACAATCCGGCGTGCGTCCAACATCTGCACGAGAGACTTCAGCCCCCCACCCCTTCTCATGCAGCAGGACACTGGGGGGGGTTGGACAGCCCGAGTTTCTCACAAAGCGTACAGATCTGCACTTTCCTGGCCACACACATGCGGCAGTCCGCCGGGGACAACAGAGGACAACTCAACATCCACAGCCAGGCGTGAGGTAAAACTGTAGATGAAAGATAAGCATGTTGACCAGCTGCGGAGAAACACATCAGTGCGATCAGATTATAGGTCACTCCACCCGGTGCTGTTTCTAGGGGTAAAACCAGGAGGCATGACTTTGCCGCATACATTTCAGAAAAGATCCATTTACAAGACCTTAATAAGACGAAGACTGAGAACTCCTCATAGTGAATGTCATACCCATAATGTGTGACTTAACAGGGCAGTTGCTTGGGGAGGGGGGGGGGGGGGGGGGGGGGGGCATTTGACAGCAAAGGAAAAGTTTAAGGGTTGGACTTTCCTTCACTGCACTGATTCAAAGTGCTAATCGCAGACCGAATGGGACTGTGCCCCTCCGTCCCGGTCATGCCAGGAAGTCAACCATCCTGTTGGAACACATCATGCTTCCAGGAGAATGAGAAGGGAAAGGGAGGGAGAGAAGACGAGGGGGGAGCAAAACAAAACACCCTGCAGCTGCACTTATCTGCTGGGCAGACAGAAAATTTACAGGCAGCAGACGACACAACTTTAACTTCTACAAAGTTACACACCCTGGGGGCTGTTCAGCCCTCGACCCCCACAGCACCCTGCTGACATTCAGGCTGATAAAGCAGAAAGGAGAAAATCAGCACATCGCATCGAGCTGATTAAAAGCAATCCACATTAAACTGGCTCTGTACAGCACAGACTACAACAATAGCATGAAACGAAGACTGGAACAAAAGTGGGTAGTATGCGACACCTTCCTCAGTTCACCCATGGGTAACCCTTCAGTGGATTACTCTTCAATGAAGTTTGCTGAGCATGCAGAGGTCCCCCCAGCCATGTCTGTACATTTTGGGAGTGGCAGCATAAAACCGTATTGGGTGTGGGGAGGCAGGTGAGTTGAGTAAACGTACCCAATACCCACAATAGGCATGGGAAACCTGAATACACGCTCACGATAAGTGGGGCATGCCAGACTCTTCTCTAGCCAAGTTCTCAAGCTGTTGGCCAGCTGAGCCCGCAAACTTCCCAGCTGCTCACAGACAGACCGGTCTGCTGGAATGGGGGGGGGGGGGGGGACTTGGCAGGGATCAGTATTTAAGTGGATTTCTGAGAAGGCCACAGCTTGGGGTCCATCATCCCATGCTGCCCCAATGACGGCCGTCACACGGAGCTGTGGAAACAGCAGCTCTCTGTGCGACCATCTGGTCCGGGCCTTGGCGACAGCTCGTTAGGGCCAGCTTGACCCCCGGTGACCTGTGATGTCACTCGGGGCCTGGCCCTACCCTTTCCTCTGCCCGCTTCCCTGAGGAAGAACGCCCTGGTGACGGGAGCTGGCTAAAGAATGCAGCCTTGATGGGTTTCTCAGCATATGGGTTAATGGGTTTCGGCTTGAAACCGCAAAGCTTGGCTCGCAAAGGCCACCACATCAAAATAATCTTTTTGGTTCCACACTGTGCCTCTCCAATAGGAGGTGGAGCCTATTGGACTCTCGTGGAGTTACGGTTTGGCTCATACTCTTACACTGCAGTCCCTTAACCTACGTTTCTTAACAAACCCTGACACTAAAATTCAAAGCTGGCAACCAAATTTAACAAAAAATGCTCCCAAATCTCCACTCTGGATTGAATTCAATTCAATCCATGTTTGTGGATGTAATTACTAAAGGTTTTCCTCATCCATCACAAAAAGTACCAAAAATGTACAACACAGGTTACCTTTATTTACTATTCATTTTGTCTAAAACTGTACATGAGCAAGTCAACTTGCATGCAAATGCAGTGAGACTGAGCTTCCCACAAGTGACAATAAAACGAACCTGAAAATCAGGCCATAGGGTTAATATTGTTAACGTGGGACGCCTGGCAAAATGGGACAGTTTAACTATGCAGTAATATATGCATTTAGTAATACTGTCCCTAGAAATTACAATAACAGTAATACTTTTCTTCTATATACTGTTCAAGGGCCACAAATGTATGTAGAATGGTATGAAGTTGTGATGCTAGAGACTGGGATGATTCTGTAATTATTTCCCAGAAAGGGTGCCATTTTAACAATACTCACGCTACCTTTTGGTTAAGAGGCGAAAACACTAACTGACTGCTACAAAGAGCACAGCTGCGGAACTTCAGAGAAGACAATGTGGTTACTGCTGGCAAGAAGCAAAGGGAAGATAAGACGAAACAAGACACGAAGTGGCATTATGACAACAAGATACCGGAAAACGCTCGCAATCTTCGTCACAAATCCCGATTCTAAAAACGCCTCAACAAATTAATTCATAAACAACAACATCTACACGGCCCCACAGTCAAAACATGCGTTTTCTTTCTAAATGAGCATATCATCTGCTTCTTCACCAGTAAAAGAGAATTTCACTACCGCAAATTTCCTCTTTCTGTGTTACATTCATTGACAAGGTTAAGCAAAAACACTTTTGTTTTACAGTCGTTTTACATGATGCCACACTGTAGCAGGACATGGTTTAAATGTATCACTATACATATTAGCTTAATACACGCGGTTTTATCTCATCTAAAAGTAAGAGAAATTAACGCGCGGGCCTGTCAGACTGGCAATGAGTTACACGCAGGGCAAATAACCGGTTTTGAGACGTGAAAATATATAATTTCGCCACAACTAATACTTATGTATTGTAATGTTTTGTTTGTTTTGCGGCCACAACTAATACTATTGTTATGTTTGTTTTGTGACCACAACTAATACTATTGTTTTCTTTTGTGTCGTTTTGTTTTGCTTGTTTATCATTTCGTGTGTTATAGTTTTGCTTTGTTCTCAATTGAAAGAGACCACAGGGATGTAACT
Source organism: Brienomyrus brachyistius (assembly GCF_023856365.1). Lineage (NCBI taxonomy): Eukaryota > Metazoa > Chordata > Actinopteri > Osteoglossiformes > Mormyridae > Brienomyrus > Brienomyrus brachyistius. Next base: position 21,223,232 of record NC_064540.1, read on the forward strand.
TGAGTTTATTTACACGTCCATCTTAAAAGGCGTGGCACTCAGAAGAACAACGAGAGTAGTGGACATTAAACAGCTGGAGCGCTTAACAGCCGCCGTCTCCGCTCCGGCTACTACGATCGTTACGCCGGTCGGGTTCCGAATTCATTTTCTCGTCGGGCTGACGCGGATAGCCTGCCTTTCCCAGCCCCCGCTGACGCACGTAAACACATGTGTGCAATCGCAGTTGTCATAACAAAAGAGGAAACACATAAAATATTTTTTTTCTTAAAAAAAAAAAAAAAAAAGTAGTTCTTGTAACTGACATCTTCGCCTCAGGCTTAAGTGCAAGTAAAATGCGCGTAAACGATTTTAACCCATGCTACTTACAGCACGATAAAAATGACTTTCCAATGACTTTTTAAAAATCGATGTATAAGTAAATCACTAGTTGGTAGATTCCAGTCAGGGAAGAGGCAGCGACACATTATCGCCCACGAGCGTGGAAAATGATAAGAAATTAAACATTAACCAAAAATTGCGACACAACTGTTTCTTTAATTTCACATCATAATTCCGTTCTTCCATATGCATAACGATGTTGTACATAGACTTAAGTGTCACCATCTACTTCGAGGATTAAATATTTAGTTTGAAAAAAAAAAAGACCAACATCATTGAAAATGATGTGGCTCCAACGACTCACTATCAAGTACGAAAACTGCAATCTGTACCAGTACAGTGGTCTCCCCGGTTACTCCCAACACCATACAGCCACAACGTGACAGGGAACCTTGATCTTACTCATGTCTGCAACAAAATGCCGAATGGCAAACGACCCAGGGTTCAAAACTGCACCGGCAGACCCACGCAAAAAAGTTCACAACAAATATTTTCGGCAATGCACAGAAAGCGAACTCACCATCGTTCACCAGTAGATCTCGGAGTAACTTTTTGACACCCCACGTTAAACTCAGCTTCGGGTAACGCGCCCCAACCTTTTAAAGGGCCAGAACGTAAAAGGGCACCATGCGCTGGGTCTTCGAGGAAATCATTACAGCGGGAGTGAAGCCGCACCAATGGCGTCAAGAAACAGCTCAGGCGTGTGCGGCTACGGCCAATTGCTTACGAGCCATGGGTGGACCTTGCGTACTATATGGCATTAAGATTAAATACTGTTTGCCTGCGTAAAAGTAGGACATTTCGATAACTCTGCGCTGAGCAAAGGAAAATCGCTTGTAAAGCAGAGCATAAAACTCCAACAGATAAAAAATATTAAATAGTTTTAACATCAGTTATTATAATATGCCTGGCTATATATGGTATATTTGTAACGGAGTAGTTATATAAGAGTTTAATGACATCTAATTTTAATCAAATATGTTTGTGTACACCCGTACAGGATGTATTTGGAGTAGTGTGTTTTTGTTGTATTTCTTTAAACTCTAAAATAACATGTGTCATTATGAATATTATGTAAATAAAAGTACTGATGCGAAATTAACCATGTATGCCAGTTGCAGTGTTAACCACAGGGGTGGAAAGAAATTGCGACAGATATAAAAATAAACCAGGATTTGAAGTTGGGAAATTGTGCTGGTCTTGAAATGGCCTGTATAAGGTGTGGATTATAGAGCGTTGAAACAGGGTATGTGGTGCTTACGGCGCGGTCGCGTCTTCTTATTTCCCTGTTGTTTACCTTATGTCTGTCTTAAGTATACCCTTGGAAAAGCGAGCAACGGGAGATCATATCTCCAGCACATGTCCACTTAAGGTCAGCTCTTCAGAATGTCCTCTGACAGCATGTCGTACAATCTTAGAAATTAAGCCACTGACTTTGCAAAGGCTCGGACGACGGAACTGTTATGAAAACACAACTAGAAAGGACAACAATATCGCAAAGATACACTGATACAGATTAAAACCCCTTAGTACCCACGAGTTACAAATATTTCCTAAAAACTCAAAATAAATGCATGCATAAAAGCAAAATGTAGGCATTGTGCTTTGTTTTTCTGTTACACTTTTCGATAAATTACTAAACTCAGGAGATTCAGCAAGGTCATCCACTTTAATGTACGTGATCGACACATAAAAACACAGCGAACAAACAGTAATCAACTGAATTTAAACTCTACCACAACTACTACTGTCCCTAGAAATTATAATAACAGTAATACTCCATCTTTTTTAGCGTCCCTAAAACCCTGCACTGGATAAGTATAGTGAAGAATGAATATTAACGGTATTTGGTTCATAGCACCAAAGAAACAGTTAAACCAAACATGTCCAGTATTTATCTTATTTAATCCTTTAGCAAATTCTTCAAAATAAGCACAACAGGAAGCCTGTGAAATACAATTAAAATGTTATAAACAATTTTCTCCTACTCAAAAATCGGATTACTCCAAAAATCCGATTGTTGAAAAACGTTTGTTCATTTTTTTCCTTTTGGCGACATCTGGTGGATTACGAAATAACTACAACGTGGTTTTATTTTGAGGCGCTTCACACATTCAAATTGTAATATTCAAAATCACATCCATCCATTGATAGATGGATCTATTTTCAATCCATGGCTATTTGCATGTAAAATTGTGCATGTTTTGGGCCAGTCTGATTTCCTCTCACAGTCTAAAGCCTTGATTTATGATTTCGTGTAGAATCGACGCCGTGTGTACCATGTTACTGTGTCCCTGACACCACAGCCTATGCTGTAATCTGACGGACACATCCACAGAAATGAATAACTACATGTTGCATCAACGCAGACTGCACACAACAAACGTTCGCAACAGCGTAGGCCACGGCTTAACCTCTGTGTAGAACCCACGAAAAAATATACATCAGGCTTTTTCCGCAGTAAACACCCGGGCACACACACATCACTGGGACACTTGCACTGTTGCCTCACACCTCCATGGCTGGGTTTCAATCCTACTTCCACTATGTGTGTGTGGAGTCCCTGTGTCATGCAGGATTCCTCCCCTAGCTCAAAGACATGCAGTTAGGCTATAAGTGGCATGTCTGAATTGTCCATAATGCATGTTTGCGTAAGCTGTCTGGTGTCCTGCGGTATCGGGTTTTGAGATGGATGGAAGCAGTGCCAGTCAACCCATTAGGGGACATAAACGACCCCCCCTTCTGTCGTGCAGGTGCAGAATAACATACTTAAGACGACATTTCATCTCCTACTGGCCCTGGATGAAACATGGGATATATGTTTTTAAAGATTTATAATGATACTAATTCAAATTAATTTACGATTATAGTCTCTGTGTCCTAACTCAGGGGCTGCTGCCGTCGTACGCTGCATTCCAAGACCGAATGTGTCACAGCGGCACAACAAGGCTGTCCCATTTCAAAGGCTCATTCAAATGCAGCCCAGAAATGCGTCCTTTTTTTCCCGAGCTGTGAAGGACCACCTGATGGATTCTTCGTGGCCCAGCCTACTAAGGCTGTGTATACTGCTTCCTTCGAAAGATGCACCTACTGAACTACAGCTAGTGTAGATTAAAAATAATAAACCTCTTTATCACAATATGTGACAATACTCACACACATAAGAACAATTACATAGCAAGGGGAAATTAAAGACACCATTTAATACTCATTTAAATGCTACGAATCAAAACAAAAATCTACCACGAGGGGTCGCCCGCGATGCGGACAACTGCCTTATTACAATAAATAGCGTTTAAGTCATTCATCAGAATCAGGTGGCTATGCCTCCCAGCCGGACGCTAGACTCATAAAGGCTTGTCCAAAAAGTGGCCGCAAGACAGCAAATCTGGGTGTCTTTGTCTAACAGAGGTTTTTTTTAATTCATTTTTTGGGACTTTTTAAAAAAAGGTGCAACAAGAGAAAAGCGACATCCGGGTAAGGTTTTCGCTCCCTCTCCACACTAATGATACTTCTGCAGAAGATGAGCATATTAGGGCTCGTGGGATCGTTATTGTTTAATAACACTAAAACAGGGGACACGCAACTTAGGTTTCCGTTACAATAATTTTTGTTCTTATTTTAGAGAACTGCCAGTGGTAGTATATATATATATATATATATATATATATATATATATATATATATATATATATATATATATATATATATATATTGTGTTTTTAAATGAATGAAATGAATGAAAACCCTTACTCACTAATACATACGCTCATAATTTCTTAGATATGAACCAACACTTGTTTGTCAAATAATGTGGAGATATTATATCAGATTTCGTGGAGTCGAAAGTTGAATATGAGGTGAATATTAATCCTATTAGATTAAGTACATTTGTCGGCTGGAAACTACATAGAAAACTGCGTACAGATGCGTTTCAGCCTCAGAATCGTTGTTCAGTAAATCCCCTGCATGACAGTTTCTGATTAATAGCATTTTCATGTTAACAAGAAGTACTTGCCGGTCTCTTCCAAGAGGATATCACTATATTTACATGCTGGACAGGATGCATTTCAACACAGGATGCCAGTGATGATGATGATAATAATAATAATAATAACAACAACAATAATTAATGTATTATTATTATTATTATTATAGCAACTCTGTCTATGTGTTTTATTACATCAGCTATGCACTACAAACAAAACCCGAAATAAGGAGGTATGGTGAGGAAACAGATTAAGTAACATAACTCATATCCTTTAAGGAAAAATAAACATCTAATCATTGTTTTGTAAGGTCACTGTTAAGTACAAATGTTCAGATTTAAAGCTAATTCAAAGTGACACAAAACTAGTGATTATGCTAATGTTAAGTTCAGGTACTGAGGCAAATAACTATGGTATGAACAACAGCCTACATTTGAAAAACTAAATACCGTTCACACGTTTGTAAGAAGTGGTACACAGCTACACTTTAGCCAGGTATGCTGACCGAACTTTTGAAATTAATGCCAGTGACTTGCTCTGTAAAACAAGAAACCAATAAATAAATAAATAAATAACACCAGAATTTATTGAAATTTTGTAATTTGTGGTCATTCTTTAGTGGCTGTATGAACGCTCGTGCCCGTGTGTGCATAATTAATCCTATAATTGTACAGTTGCTGCTGCTTATTATGAAGTTGCTAGAGAGCCATAGTCTGGAAAAGGGAGAATCATATCAGTCATTTAACATTATACAGACCATGGAAGAAAGCAGCTCCATAATGAGTAAAATACACTCGTTTACATTTGAGTGACTGTCAGGATTCCTCCTGGTCACTAGATGGCAGTGCGTTTAAAAAGTGGTGGACTTTCAGTCCACGCTGGTTCTGCTGATTAGCAGAGTTTGTACTTCAGCGTTTTGTTTTGCTTTGATTAAACTTTGCAAAGTCTGTTGTTGACAGTCCATGAAATGTGTGTTTTTTAGTGTTTCGCTTGTTTAGCTCATGGTTCCTTCACCATCTTCACCAACACTTTTCACATGTCTGTGCCACTTTATTAAAAGCCTTTATTGGTTGGTGAAAAACCAAGACCTGTATTTGAATTTATTTACCTACCTGAATTTTTATGTTAAGCTGAATTTGTATTTCATTACGTGAATATCAGAACCTTAATTTGAATACGTCTACCTGAGCTTTAATTAAAAGAAAAAAATCCCGAACTTGAATTAAAGTAATCGAATTTGAATTTACTTCCTGAAGTAAAATTTATGTTGCTTTTGTTGTAATAAAAATTCAAGTTTGGGTTGTTGGTTTCAGGTCGAGAAAATCCAGGCTTTGAAATTGAAGTTCAGAAAAAGATGGAAAACGTTTGGGATACTAAGAAAGAGCAAATGAGCGTAGTTCTAGTCACCAGACAGGCTAGCAGTCATTTGTGATGTGGTTTTCTACATTCACTACCTTGATTCGGTGGTTGATAACAGAATGTAAATTTACAAAATCCGATAGACACATGTAAAACAAAACAAAAACATGGCAAATCTGCTCACGATACAACAAAAGTTTCCGGGGGACAATGAAGCTAGTCGAGCCATTAGAGCTGGGTGGTATATCGAGTGTATCGATATATTTTCAAAAGGAGATGGTGGATGACACAATACCGTTTACATTGATATAGTTTTATGGTGCACTAAAACGGAGGCTCTGCTAACGATTTTGAACAGCCATCAATAGTATTCCTTCTTAGTTGTACGTAACACAAGAGCTTCTTTGGTGAATTTGCAGTCTTCCTGTTCACAGCTAATTAATCAAACCATTCAATTAGAACCTAATTGGAGATGTCACTTGGTTCGTTGTGTTTCAAATCATTGCGAAATGGTTTTGTTGAAGACTGTTGTTTTATAATAAAGCTATTTCCAGATATTATGTTTCAATGGTTTTTTTCAGGCTTTTTTTAGTTATGTGCAAAATATCGGTTTTAGATGAAATGTCTATACTGCAAACAGAGAAGGAAGCTTTTCATTTTGGCCACATATTGTTTTAATAAAAGCATTTGTGTGGTGTTGATTTAAATCTGAACATTTAGCACACTAAATAGAAAATATAGTGTATCACTAACCTGTCTAAACTACCTAGATAAGGTTTTTAGTCCTTATCGCAGAGATGAGAGACATGCAGTCCCCCCGTCACGAACTAACTATATATGTCCGCGTTTACATGTGTTTTTAATAACCCGATTATTACGTTTACATCACTAGCTCTTTAAAAACATACGAGAACCTTAATCGGGTTAAGGCATTTAAGCATAATCATAGTCAGCTAACAAAATAAGATCTCGCATCATGACTTGGGAGACTGCGTGTCCCTCCTCTCCTTTTTATCTCCCATAGGTCTGGGAGATATGGACCAAGAGCCGCATTTTGATATTAACTACTGTATTAACGTGGTGAATCTGCAAACCCCTCCTCAAATGACTGGTGACCTGTCTTGTGATTGGCCAGGATTACGTTTGATTAGATCTACGTTCGTTTGCTCTTCAGGTTTTTTGGAACCTGAACTTTTCAACACCAATTTTCTCAACCTAAAACTTACAACCCGAGTTTGAATTGGTATTATCATAAAATAACGTAAATTCATGAAATAAATTCAAATTCTTTAATTCAAGCTCAGGTAAACATATTAAAAATCAGGTTCTGATATCCAGGTAATGCAATTCAAGTTCAGGTTAACATAATTCAGGTAAACGAATTCAAATTCAGGTTGTTGTGAGTCTGTTTTACTGCCATACAAAGCTGTCTGCTGTTCTGCGGTGTTGGCAGTACAAAGAGATCAAGGATTGTGTGTGTGTGTGTGTGTGGGGGGGGGGACTCATAGTAATGAATGTTTACAATTAATTGCTATTAAATTGCTATAACATTAACAGTTTATACTGTTTAATTTAATGGCCCAATTCATGTTAAGTACCTGACTGCTGTCACCTTCCTAACAACTCAACAAACGGCAATGGACTTTTTGTTACTTATTCAACATACAAGACTCTAAAACATGACATTATACAGCATAGACTGCTTTTATGCGTTTGGGAAGTGATGAGAGGCACACAGAAAGCTTTGTGCAGCTTAATGGGAATCTGCCATGAATGAATGGACATTTGTTTGGGTCCAGCCTGGAGGGAGGGGAAAGGTCCTTGAGATTCCAGAGATATAAGCAGCAGGACAGAGGGCAGAATGGCTTTTTAAACTGGGGGAAATGCTTCACCTTTGGATTCCAAATCCTGTTATTGTTTTAATTTATCAAAATATATCATTGTGCTGTCATTAGAAGGCATCAATAATTTTGAAACAATAAAATTTTATTGCTTACTATACCATTTTCTTCTTGAAAAAATATAAAATATTATTAAAATAAAATTATATTGTCATGCTGCGATGGGTTGGCCCCCCATCCTGGGTTGTTCCCTGCATCGTACCCATTGCTTCCGGGATAGGCTCTGGACCCCCCACACGTCATGACACATACGGCTTTCCCAGACACTTCATCAAAACATTTAAATCATTATGGCTGTTGTTTTATACATTCAACACAATTATACAATCAGCAGAATTTCTTAAGCTGTTTATTGTTATATTTAAGGCAGTTTGGATGACTGAGAACTTATTCAGTTATAATACTCTGACACATCTCAATTTCTTTCTTTTTTAATTATTGAGAGACTACATTTAACTGTAAACTAAAATTATGTTCATAGATTGTTGGATGCCTTAGGGAAACAGACCAAGCACATACTGTAGATACCCAGTGGGGAGAAGCGTAGAGGTGCAGCTATCTGATATTCGAGATTGATATTGGCACTGATCCACACCTAATTGGACGGATTCGGTATCTGCCATATGTAATGTCTGATACTTACTTATTTAGTTTTCACCAGTCTGTAAAAAGATAGCTCATATTTATTGTTAAATCAATTCATACAGTCTATCACATAACAGCTCTTTCCCGTTTTCGATGTGCTCTAGCGGCATTCAAGCCGAAGGCTAATGCTGCCACTCAGATTCTTTGTGAGCACAGTGACTTCCGCTTGCTGTGACATCATGCGCATACCTTTTGCAGTAGGAGTGTAAGGACTTCAGATAAAAGGGTGAAAATAGCAAATGCAACTTAAAAACTAAGAAATATGTGCAATCTGGAAGTATTTTACGCTCAAAACAACAACTAGTAACAAAGTGATTTGCAATCTTGGTAAAAACAAGGTTTTGAGAGGTGGAAGTACCTAGTGTAAAAAATATTTTGTGTAAAATCCCACCAAACAAAGTATGTGCAATTGTGTGAGACAAAGCAAGTAATATGAAAAATGCAATGCATGATTTTCGAGTCGGTAGCTTGGGCTGTTTTGAGCACTTGGCTAGAGCTTGTGATGCACGAGGGACTGCTATTGGAACGATGTGTATGTGACACCATTGCCAGTGGGAGACAAACTGTAGGGCATTTTAAGCACTTGCCACTTGTATATTCTTTCTTGGAAGACATTCAGTTTGAACTGCAAATGCCTCAAAAAAACTTTTAAAACAAGATATACAAACGAGGTTTCTAGAAGTGTAACTAACAAATCTTTTTTTCATTTGTATTTACTAGTTTACAAAATGAGCTCTGGTATCACTACTCACATTGGCCGATATCCTCTGTTCAGGTATCGGGATTGTATCAGCTCTGAAAAAGTGGGATCGGTGTACCTATAGAAACAGCAATCCAGCAAGACGGGCTGGGGACCACACAGAAAAAGAGTAGCGAGAGAAGGAATTTTGAGTAGACAAAGTGAGGAGGTGGTGCTGCCGGACTTTATATGAACATATTACCATGAAATAGATTGCGTAAAGCTGGCCACCTTTAAATTAGTTCTGTAATGTGTATTCCTCTTTCTTGCCAGTATCTGCAAAGCAGGACCCTTTGCAGTAGACCTTTAATGAGAGTAGGACTCCTGGCTTCCTAGCAACACTATGTTCAGAAATTCAGTGCATGTCAAAACGGCTAAGTGTCTGGCTCTCGACAGCCGTCTATTGAAAAAATGACAGGACACCTTTGAGCACAGTTGAAAGGGACTGCTTCTCTTTGCTGGCCTTGCATACCTGACCTGGTAATAGTCATGTCATTAAAGGGGTTTGTTAGAGTGCCGCCTCTTGTTCTGTATGCTGGTTCACAGGAAACTGCCGGGAAACTGTTATCTTACTTTGTCCCTGTAAGAAAAAGGGAAGACAGAACAAATGTAAGAGGAAAATGCAGAGAATATTTTAACAGTATGGTCTGAAGAGAATTCCTTGGTCCCCCAGGGTCCAGACAGCGTGAAATCTGCAGTTAACTGGGTTGACTTGAACACTAATGGAGTTGGATCCAAAGAGGACACATGTAAGGTCACATGACATTTGATTGAGTTAAATTAATTTAGCTTAAAATTGCTTAGGAAAATATCCCCTTTCCCTTTAAATAGGCCATTTATCTTTAGATGTGACATGCCCTGGCTCACTGAATGCCTTACGTTTCAGTGTTTGGTCCATTAACAGTTATAACGGTAAACCGGCCACTCAGTTTACAGAAGGCTATCAGTTGTAGAGTATGACTGGCTAAACGGCACACTGCTGAATCCAGTCCACCATTATGTTGTACAAAGGCACAGGAGAACAACCAAACAAAAGGGCTTGAAGATGAAGTGATAACGAGGCCCTCTCAGTAAATGCAAACTGAGGAACAAAAGCCATTTAACGTAGAAACGGAACATAGCTAACAGACACCCACACAAACAGGTGCTGGATTTTGAATGCCACCATTCACCCAAAACCAGTTTCATGTCCGTGAGCTACATCTCTCCAGTTCACAGTGGTATTCATTAGAAGGGAATATTTTTTAGTAAGTGCCAAATGACAGCCACTCTGACAGTTGTGCCTGAATGGAAGGTGCCCTGTGACACTTTCAATTAATGTGCTTCAGGAAGCAGAGAAGAATCAGACGCAATTCAAAACTTTCCAGATGCTAGTATTACATTTACCATCTGCTCTGAAGTACGAATTAGTTACAATTAATATGATCTAATATAGCTACATTATAAAATGTGCTTTTTTCCATCAAATGAAGCGAATATTTTCTTGTTTATGTGCTTTACCAATAATATTTCAAATGGGTTTTTTACCTGTTTTTACCAGTACCTGTTTTTTAGGTTTTCACTTTGTTACTGATGGGAAGAAACTTCTACAAATTTATTTGGAGAGAATGCATTGCTGTAACAAATCCAGTTCACTGCTACTGTAATTGATCTCTGGTTTACAAATATTTGACGGACACTCCTGAGAGTAGGGGTCAGTCAGTGGCCCTGAAGCACTTGCTGGTTAAGAATCCAGCAGTGAAATCACTCTATCGACCAGAGTACTAGGACCTTCTAGTCATAGGTGCTGAATCTTAAACCTCAGAGCCCTTGTAGTATCCACCAGAAATGGGCTTTGAACCCACAGCGACAGATGTCTCTTAAATACTCATCCATCCTGCTCACAGGTCATGGTTGTTGATTAAGCCAAATGAATAGATAGATTGAAAACTGGCAGACACTTATTTATTACCCTCTGTTATGCTGGGACAAGGGAAAGGGAAGTATGATCCCTGGAGTGGCTCCAACAGAAGGGGTTTATTTATAAACGACAGAACTCAAAGGGGAAAACAAAAAAATTAAATAAAGGGACCACAAGGGGTCAATAGCAAAACAGGGAAAAACAAGAATTAACTAAAAGTAACCATAAAGTAAACCAATACAGATAACAAGGGCTAACAAGGGACAGGTGTGGACCATAACAAAATCAACAAATCAGTACAGGCATGAGACAACAAGAAACAGGTGGAAAAAATTACAATTAACAAGCACAGGAAATAGGAAGTCTTACCAAACAGGCTAACAACACTGGGAAAAGAACAGGAAAATAAGTATAAGCTGAACAAAATAAACACAAAAGGGACACAAAGATAAACCATAAGAGACACTAAGGAAAAACCAGTTATAAAATACGCTACATGACTCATGACTGGAGGGGTACAACCTCTGAGCCAGATGCTCTACTCATTGAGCTACGTCGCAGCCCAAGGAGCAGGGAAACACACCAGGGCTGAAGGACTAATAGACGTACAGGGGGAAAGCAGGGGGACCAGCGATGCCTGCTGGCCAAAAGGAGACAAGGGACATATGACAAGGTTGGATGGGCCTGACAGCCTCCTTCTACAGTGTGTTTTTCTCTAAACTTTCCATATGCAATGGAATCAAGAATAACATTTTATAACTGAATAGCATTCAAGTTTATCCATGTTAAGCTGCACTCACTGGACACATTTGTACCTCACTGCTTATCCAGTGTAGGGGTGCAAAAGCTTAAATAATAATAACCCTAACAATACAGAAGTCCCCCCACATTCGCGGATGGTATCTTCTAAGACCTACACCAAACAGCTGAAGCTGTGGATAATAACGACCATCAGTGGACCCTATATATAACAGATCCTGATGTTTTAACTCTCAAGAGCAACAATGAAAAAATGCCGTGTATCAAGGGATGCCGGAGGCATAGGTATTGCGATAAAGTGGCAACAAACGTGATGAGCAGGAACGCTAGAGGCAGCCTGGATGAAAGTTCTGCTGGGAAGTGTGGGTTTGGGGTGGATTTCACTGAGTTACAGTCTATACTTGCTTGGCACTCGGTGTGAAACTTCCATGCCTCCATCCATCCATTTTCCAAATCGCTTATCCTACTGGGTCGCGGGGAGTCCGGAGCCTATCCTGGAAGCAATGGGCATGAGGCAGGGAACAACCCAGGATGGGGGGGCAGCCCATCGCAGGGCACACTCACACACCATTCACTCACACATGCACACCTACAGGCAAAGTCCAATTAGTCTCAGCATGTTTTTGGACTGTGGGGGGAAATCGGAGTACCCGGAGGAAACCTCCCTCCATCCATCCATCCATCCATCCATCCATCCATTTTCTGTAATTGCTTGTCCTATTGAGGGTCCTGGGGGTCTGGAGCCTATCCCAGATGCTACGGGCACAAGGCAGGGAACAATCCAGGATGGGGCGCCAGCCCATTGCAGGGCACAATCACACAGCTTTGAAACTTATGAACCGTTTATTTCTGGAATTTTCCTATTTTTTGTTCAGACCATGTTAAACTGCAGATAACTGAAACTGCAGATGAGGGAGGGTCCCACTGTAATGCAGTGAATCAGCTTCTCATCCTGGGTGTTCCCCTGTGCTGCTTGTGATTAACAACTTTACCAGTTTACTACAAAGCCCACAGGGGTAGGCGGATGGGGTGTCAGGACACACACTAGTTTGGAGATACTGTTTCACCTGCGTGGAGAGAACACACCTGGAGTGACCCAAGCTTTTGGACTTAGCATTAATCCGACACGTTTCATCACACAATCCTGCTGAGCAAGACAGGGGAGGAGAGAGGGAGAGAGAGGAAGAGTGAGAGAGGAAGGGTGCAGTACTTGTGGTAGAGCAGGAAAGGTGTTTTTTATATGTAGGGTACTTAGGAAGGGAAGCAGTCCTGCGGGCTCCCACCAGCGTGACCTCATGAGCTCCGAGGAGGTCTGGGTAGCTCTGACCGCCGTCTTTTCCTCCATCTTCTTCCTGGCCGTCCTGGCTCTTCTCTGCTTCTCCACATGCCGCCTGGCACCCAAAGTCAAGCCGCTGGGTACTCCTATGCGCTTCTGAAAAAGGGGGGCTTCCCCGTACCGCCAGGGCCCCGGTGCCGCGCACTTCACAGGGTACGCCGCGCACAGTGCAGCTCACGCTACAGCACGCACTGTAACACACATTCTACAGTTTCTACAAATTTTTTTGAAGTTTATTTAAAAATAATGGATACCTGCCAAGGCTAGAACTAAATTTAAAAACTAAATCTTGGGGGTGTCCCTGCAGCCTATTACATAATAATAACATAAAGTATTTATTAATATAATTTGGATGTGTAATTTATGTACATAAACAGGCATTTTAAAATGTTTACAACAGGTATTAAATTTTAACATGTATATGTTTATTTTATAGGAAGAGCTTATTGGCTGGGTAGATCTCAGTATTAGACTGAAACTTACAGCTATGTTTTCAGTAATTTATAAATTCATTCATTCATTCATTCTAATGCATTATATAATTTATAATACTTTTAAAAAGGTATAACACATTATAGACATGTTTATTATGAATTATGACAAATTACACGCATGAGAGACCTTTGTAACCATATGCTGGTCTAAATAAACCGTTGACGCATTTACTGCACCCAGCTGAGTGGATTAGCTGTAATCGCTTTTGTCTTGCCTTTTAAATCACTCAGCAGTGTGTGGTGTTGTTCAATTTCCTTACGGCAACTTTGACTGATGGATTGGAACTGGGAATGGTGGTTGGTCCACAGAGACCCAAGACTTACAATACAATGACTTGTCCTGTTGTTTCCCAGAATTCCATCCTCCAGCTCTAGATTAGAATCTCCCAGCGCTGGGTGCAGACACCCCAGATTGTAATGGAGTTAAATGCTAATCTTCATTACTAATTCACTGAGAACTGGGTACTGATTTACGCAAGTGGAATTGGCAAGGAAGGACTTTCGAATCGTATGGTGGCAGAATGACAGAAGATAGTCTGGCCATCTCAGGAGCAAACCTTAGGGTAACAATGCTTTTGTTTCATCTGTATACTTCTGTGCTGTGCTTTTGGGTACCATCACAGTCACTCTGACTGTTTGTCAAGGTCTGGATCCCTGCGACTCTGCCTAGAACAAGCGGTTATAGAAAATGGATGGATGGATCCTTTCTCCTTTCATAATGACTGACGCTGAGGCACAGAGCTACGACACAGCCCTTATAATTTTTACACTTTGCAAAAAGAGTCGTACAATAAGTGCCTTAACCACTATACCAGCTGTTGTGCCTTATATTTCAAAAGCATGAACAAACAAAGCAGTTTTGAATAAATAATATATAAATAACGCTGCTGTCAAGATTAAATATTTGTTTCACGGACATAAATGTAGCCTCTTAAAAAAAAAACAAAACAAAACAACTGTCAGTTTTGCAATTTTCTTTCGCTAGCCCGTGTGTCCAGATGTGCACTGATTAAACCAGCCTCTTCAAGAGCTTCTGAAGATCATCTCAACACACGTCGCTCAATTCCGCTCCTGAGAAAGCTGTGCACCGCGGGACTCGACGGGACACAGAGAGGAAAGACAGCATGAAGGTGACAGCCCTCATCCTTTGGTGCTGCCTGGTCTGTTGGGGGCAGGCAAAGCCTCTCTTTCCAGGTAAGCTTATCAGGAACTGCAGCCACCGAAGCCACATGTCCCTCACCTTTTAAACCAGGACTAGCCTGCAGCAGCTAGACTTCCTGGGCTGAATTGACACAACTGCAGTGTAACACATAATCAGTCACTGTTTGATTTAATCCAAGGGGAACCCATGGGAAAGCAGGTCATATTCGAAAAGGATAACAAAGCAGGATAATCCCACCATCTGTGGGCTTCCTGCTGTTACTAGGACCAGAGGAGGCTGGTCCAATCAGGATTTAGGTAGTATTTCCCATATTTTTGAGATTAAATTATGAAACAAGTAACTTTTAAATAATTCATTAATAAAATGTTGTCCCACTTTTTCTCACTTCTGGGATAAAAGAAAAGTATTGTAATATTGTAAAAATGTATCATCTTGTTAAATCCTTAATTTTAATGTTTTAGTTAAGTCAAACTCCTTCCGACGCCACTGTTAAAGGGTAACAGGACTGCCTGGAGTTGGATCACTCTATCTTCCTGCTGGGGTTTGTTTGAGGCCTGTCTTGCATGTGGGGCTTGCATGTTCTCTCTGTGTTTGCTAAACATGAAACACATTTCTGCCCTGCAAACAGAAGAGGAGAAGAATCCATCATTTTGGAATGACTGGGCACAGCGCACACTGGCCCAAGCTCTGAACCGGCAGGAGCTCAACAAAAACATTGCCAAGAACCTCATCCTCTTCCTTGGTGATGGTGAGGGAGCCAGTTGGATTACGTAATAATTTCAAACCATCCATCCATCCATCCATTTCTGTAACCACTTATCCTCAAGGTCGCTGGGGTCCTGAGCCTATCCTGGAGGTCACAGGTGCAAGGCAGCATATAATTTAATCTCAATTCAATTCAATTCAATTCAGTTCAGTTCAGTTCAGTTCAATTCAATTCAGTTCAGTTCAGTTCAGTTCAGTTCAGTTCAATTCAGTTCATTTCAAATCAGTTCAGTTCAATTAAATTCGATTCAATTCAATTCAGTTCAGTTCAGTTCAACTCAATTCAATTGTTTATTTGTATAGTGCATTTTTACAACTTTACATTGTCTCAGAGTGCTTTACATTATCCCGGTCCAAAGTCCCACAAACCAGATATGATATATTTCCATATGTAGTTGCTCATAACAACCACAACAGGAAATGATTAATTGAATGTAGTTAAATAAGGAGGCATATTTGTACATCTTTAGAATTACATGGAAAGAACCTTAGTGGTAATGGTTAGTAGTGTCACATATAGATTCTCCAAGAGTCCAATCAGGTCTAATTAAAGGCCTTGGCCTATGCAAAAACCAATAATTCACTGCAAAAAAAGTTCTTCTTGTGCTCCAGCGGACCTGGATATATGATGAGTAGTTGTAAACCTGTGATGTTAAACTTCATCAAGCTGTTATTTGTTACTCATCCCCTTCCAAGGGTCTTTTTATCGACAACCACAGAAAAATACTAAAGGAATAAAGGAATGCATCAGGCAGGTGACCCTCTTTGACATTAATTATTTTTCCAAAATCAGATTAAATTTGATCATATAGAGCAGCAACCTGTTGACACCCCATGTGTTTAATAGTGACCCTGAGTGTTTTGAGGTAATGTTTTACTGTTTTCTGTGTCATCTACTGCTTTCTAAAATAAAGATTTTGATACTTACTTGCTTCGTAATAGTAATACTAATATTTGAAGGTGCCTGCTTGCTGTAACAACAGATGATGGGAGATCTTCCATGTTTTGCACCCATTTGCCCCCCCCCCCCCCAAAAAAAAATAGTTTTTCTAATCATTTGTCCCAGATTTATCATATGCAATTTGTACTCCCAGCTCAGCAAACATAAAGAAGGCAGGCGCATCCCATCTTTCTACAGGGGACTGGCCCTCCTATGGCTGTAGAATTGCCCCTGGGTGAATGATCCATAAAACTGCACTTAAATTCACATCAACCTGTCAAGCCAGTTGCCAGATCTCACACCATCTCGTATCTCGTGTTTGGCAGGTATGGGTGTTGCCACGGTGACAGCAGCCCGCATCCTGAAGGGCCAAATGAAGGGAGGCCATGGCGAGGAGAGTCTTCTCGAGATGGACAAGTTCCCCTTCGTGGCTCTTTCCAAGGTGCTCCTGCAATGCTGAGCTTGGGAGGCCTTGGCTTTAGGAAATGGGGCTCGTCCCTCCAGCGCCCCCTGCCTCTTTTAACACATTACAGCAGATTAGTGTTCTCTCGCCCCCACTCAAATGCACTCAGACAGGCAGGGGAAAAAAACACCCGAGGAAATATATATAAAAAAAAATAGATGCCGGCCTAATTTCTATTATTAATCCTAGTTATCTTTGTTTATTGAACTCTCTCGTACCAAGTCAACGTCACATTTATCCACAGCGGTTAACGCTGTTGCCTGACACCAAGTCTCCACTCTGGCTGTGTGTGTGGAGTTTGCATGTTCTCCCTGTGTCATTGTCAGTTTGCCTCTGGGTGCCCCAATCCAAAAACATGGTGAGATTAATTAGAATTAGCAAACTGCATGTAGGCGTGCATGTGTATGTGAGTATGGTCTGTGATGGGCTGGTGGCCCATCTTGGCTTGCACCCTTAGGCTCCAGCCCCTGAATGGGACTAGCAGTTACAGAAGATGTGATAGACGATACAGATTAAGCATCTGTCTCCATGGTTCAACTGAAAGGCCCTTTCCAGGACTTGAACCAGTTGACTTTTGGGGCTACTGTTGTCCATTAACTAACACCATTGTTTCAACTGGTGGCCTCAAGTCACGTTAATCAGTTATCAGCTGGTTTGAGCACTCAGAGTCCCAAGGCCACCAGTGTTCTGCCTGATCTTCTTCTCCCCTGTGTGAGAGACTCTTGTCTTTTCCAGCTGACATCTTGCAATTTTCCAACTTCTCCAGACATACAACACCGATGCTCAGGTGCCTGACAGTGCTGGCACGGCTACAGCCTACCTCTGCGGCGTGAAGGCCAATGAGGGCACGGTGGGGGTGAGCGCTGCAGCCCTGCGAGGCCAGTGCAACACTACGAGTGGGAATGAAGTCACTTCCATCCTCAAATGGGCCAAGGATGCAGGTATGGGACAGTGTATAGATAGGATGGAAGAATTCATACTTTTTTAGTACTACATTAGTAATAATCAGTCTCCATGGTAACTTACCTGAATTCTGCATGTAGAGTTTCCATGCTTGTATGAGCTTTTTACGAGTCTGTCTGGGTTGCATCCAACTCATCCATCTTGTAATAATTTGTTCTAGGTAGGATCAGGGCTACGTTGCAATTCTAAACTGGCCTTGGAATTTTTCTGTCTTGGGGAGGGGGGTGTCCCCCACATACCCATCAGCCCAACAGGCCACTCGTGGTTAAGGAGCCTGGAGCCTGTTTCAGGAGACGTAGGGCACAAAGCTGGGGAGTATCCTGGACAGGGTATTATAGGAGTCACATACACACACACACACACACACACACAGACACACGCACACACACACCCGCACACACAGACAGACAGACACAGACACACACACGCAAACACTCATAAACACATTCTATGGGATATATCCACAGACAAGTTCATACTCCTGATTTTAACACCTGTAGGACTTATTCAGCCTGAAATGTGACGCAGGCTGTGTCTTAGGAAAACCAGTGACCCACCTTCACTGTCCCACCTTCCACGGGAAACTGTGTACACACTTAGCATTTGACCTTGCCATAAAAATTGTTAAATAGATCTTCAGACATTTAAATCATTGACATTTCTGCGGTAGCCAAACTGCAGGGACTTGTTAATATATAAAGAATTAACATTGTAAAAATCTTCACACAATCTACACAAAAAAACTACAACGTAGGAACATGGATATTCAAACTGATTGGGCAAAGACCAATGTTGGGACCCTACACTGTCAGAAAAAGGGTACAACCCTGGTAGAGTGTAATGTAATCCCAATGGTCCATTTCTGTACCTTAAAAAGTACATTTACCTACAGTACAGTAGGGTACAAACTTAAGAATATCGGCTAGATATTTGTGGCACGCAACTGTGGCAATTTGAGTCACAGGAGTCAGAGTTGCAAAGAAAACGCTAGAACGGCCAGTGTTTGTTACAAGGGTGGTAAAGTAGCAGAAAGGCTGGCCTCAACTCCTTAGTGAATGTCCCGACAAATAGGAGGTGGCTGTTCCTTCAGGGGGCTGTCCACTGTTGAGAGAGAGAGAGAGAGAGAGAGACGCTCAAGCAGATTTCTTGTCATTGACTCTCTGCCTCCTTTGACTTGTGCCAATTGTAGCAACTGAATCTAGCTTTTTTATTACAACTGGGTGTGATCATAAATATCCAGGGGCACCTATTGCTATGAGATTTCACCTGTGTGTAAATGGTTGTCCTGAGCTCTGTAGATATTTTACTTTGGCTACAGTTTACAAATGGCTGATGGCTACATTTACATGTAGTACAAGGCCTTGACCGCCATCCAGCAAATGGACACTTCATCAGTATCATAAGCAGCCATTTCACATATTTCAATGCACAAACTATGGCGCTAGTCAGCCAGGGTTTAATATTGTCTGTTGGACACCTACATTACATTACATTGTTCATTGGAAAATTCTTGGCTGATATTCAGACAAATTCACATATAATGGTCCGTACTGGGGCGGCATGATGGTGCAGTGGTTAGCACTGTTGCCTCACACCTCTGAGACCCGGGTTCGAGTCTCTAATTTGAGTTACTAAATTGCCCATAGGTGTGCATCTGTGAGTGAATGGTGTGTGAGTGCGCCTTGTGATGGGCTGGCCCCCCATCCTGGGCTGTTCCCTGCCTCGTGCCCATTGCTTCCGGGATAGGCTCCGGACCCCCCGCGACCCAATAGGATAAGCGGTTTGGAAAATGGATGGATGGATGGTCCGTACTGTTATAGTCCTTATCATGTGTGGACTTCACTAGTGAAGCTGCTCTCTGGTCTTCCTTCCACCATTTCCGGCACCACTTTAGTGAGTCGTAATGCTCCTTCAAGTTCTCTGGCACTTTCTCTGCCTGCCACTGACTGATCCTGTATTTCTTGTGAATCTTCTCTGTTGGTGGTTCAGCGTTACAAGTGAGGGTGGCGATACCGAGTCCCCATGGGTAATAAAGAATAACAGTCATATATATCTTCGACTAAATAATCTACTATTATTGTTAGTTTCATATAATCTTGGCAAAACAAACTGGCTGAAAATTAAACTGAAGCTCATTATTTGCTTTGGCCGAAAGGAAAACCTACCATGTAGAAGAAAGTTCTCACAGTGTTTGTAATATTTACACGGCAGAACTCTACATGCCCCCATCCAAAGAAAAAACAGCAGGCTGCAAGCTAACCCATCCACAAAACACACAGATTGTTTTATTTAAAGAATAAAGAAGTATCCAGAAAGTCAGGCATCTGGTGCTGATAAACTCAGGCATTCTCTTCCTGCAGGCAAGTCAGTTGGTATCGTGACCACAACACGGGTAAATCACGCCACGCCAAGCGCAGCGTACGCCCACTGTGTAGACCGTGACTGGTACTCGGATGCGGAGATGCCCGAAACAGCCCTACGGGGAGGCTGCAAGGACATCGCCAGGCAGCTGTTTGAGAACATTCCGGATATCAACGTGAGTAAGCACATGAAGCTTTGGATGCCAATGAGCTGTAGCCAATAGTAACTTCATTGCCACACCAATAGTATTACGTTTCAGTCAAAGTAGCTTCAGTTCAATGAGACAAACCTGACAATCCATCTCACTGCATCAGCTTCTTCAGGTTTTACAAACTACTGAAATGCTCCTCTGCTTGGCTAAATAGTTCAGATCTTCTTCAGCTTTGACTGGTTTATGTCCTTGATTGAACAACTCATCCAGCTGTTTCACATTAATATTAGTGACACATGTGTGATTATAGGTTGGTATGACCAATCAACACAAAACAAGAACTCATTGCAGTGAAATCCAGGTCCTTTTAATTGAAATCGTAGTTTACAAGTCCTGTCCTAACTGAGAGTGTCCTCCCAGACATGGATTATCTGGTCACCATAATCTAGGTTTAGTGTCTAAATAAATATTAATCTGGGCATGAAAAACTTTGTTCCAACCAGGGGTTCAGGAAGTTTTAGGGTTTGATTCCACAAAAAAACAACCTAAATTTAAGGTTTGGATATTTGAGGAATGAACTGAGCATCATTGACTGGTATTAAACAGTTTTTGTTTAGTTAAACATCTCAGGAGCTTTTGAGGGATTTTCAGGATTCTTTCAATCTTGTTAGCCAATAAGAAGCTAGTTTCTCATTTTGGAGGAAGACCACATTTGACCAGTGTTTGCTGTGACTTCCTTGGCTAACCATGAATCCAGGTGATTATGGGCGGCGGCCGAAAGTACATGTACCCACAAAACACCACAGATGTGGAGTACCCTAACGTGCAGAAAGACCGTGGTGTCCGCAAGGATGGTCGGAACCTGCTGGAGGACTGGCGGCAGAGGATGAGTAACAAGGTATCCTTCTGACACTCTTTGCATTCCACCCTTCACCTGTGTCATTCTTCTATGCACCTCCTGAGCAATTCACGTCTACCCTCCTTCATGGGCTGCATGAACAGCAGATTTTCAAATGAGACGATGGCCGTGTCTGAATTTAGGGGCTACGTCTTTTTAAGGCTCCTTTGAAAGACTGAATGTGTCACAGCGACACAACAAGGCTGTCTCATTTTGAAGGCTCCTTCAAATGCAGTCCGGGAATGCATCCTTCTTCTGCCGAGTCGCAAAGGGTCCAGCTGTTGGATCTTTTGCAGCCCACAATATCCCAAGATTCACTGTGCAGACCTTCGAAGGACACAGCCCACAAAGGTCAAGTAGACCGTGTTTCGAAGGTTGCAGCCTCTCAATTCAGACACGGCCAATCAGCTGTATTTCTAATGAAGTTTGCTTGTCTGGAGGGCAGTAGGTAGCCTAGGCATTAAGTCAGTGAACGTCAAGGATATTTCTGTAGAACCATTGAGCAAAAACATATTGTCAAAAGAGAATATCTAGAGAATGTGAATTTCAGTATGTAGTTTCAAAATAAAGCATGAGAGTACAAACCTATGTTGTTAGCTGGAAAATGAAAAGAGCTATCGAGCATCTGGTGAATGATTGTTGCGCGAAGAATCCATTATAAAAATTTTGGAAGAATGAAAAGGCACTGAAATAAATATTGGTTTTAGTTGAATACCCATTGAATGAGTGAAAAAGTGCTTTCTGACATGAAGAAATGTCCAGATTGCCTTGTTCTGCAATCACTCAAATACCTACCAAGAAAAATCGTGGCTGCTATGAGTAAATTATTGAAACTCAGTTTTACGACTTCAGTGTAGACCTGCTGATAGCAGCGGTAGTAGCATTGTTCTGAAGTGTTGTTCTAGTGATGGTTTTCCTGGGAGAAAATATCTGTGCTTTAGTAGCGCATTAAGTGCCATTTGTGGAAGGTAGCTGGCAGGCACACAGACCGGCACAGCGTGACACCTGTGCTGCAAAAAGGACGCAGTCATAAACAATAAGTACGTAAATACTCAAGGGAAGAGAAGGTTTTACAATGTGCTTTGAAGTGAAAAGCACCCTGGGGGCCATGCTGGTAGGCCGCCTCTGTTGACCATTCGATTAGCCTTAGGTGGGCTGTTGGGTGAAAGTCCAAACAAAATGTTTATGTTTATTTAAATTTTAAATAAATGGATGAGGAAGAAGAAATGTCTTTGTATAAAGAAAAATAAACGATACTAAAAGTAGACATAACGACACCCTTTGTGAGCAATAAATCTTATTTTTAAATCCTTTGTGAGCAAAATTTCCTACTGAAAAGCACAAAGATCAAACTCCTCAACTAATGCGTTTGGTTTAAGGTAGATTATGCAAATTTACTCAGAGTTAATTGGGACTTATCAACAGCTCAGAAGGCATGAAAACCATGGAACCCTCTGGAATTTCTGCCTTGAAGAACATTTCACAGCTGGGCACTCAGACGTCCACAGGGGGCACATTCAACATCTGCAGTCTATACGTTCCCATGGTCTAATTCCCTTGACTCCACCCCCCATGAGGTGGTCCACTGTATTGGGGACAGAAGGCTGCTTTTGGGGCAGGGCGGGGGCGGGGAGGGGTGTCCATTGTAGCAGAAAGGAGGGATGGTCTTGGTGTCACCAGACCTTGGTGGCTTCTTACCGGCTTCCATTCAGAAAACAAAGGTTGCACTCATAAAAAATCTTCTGAAAGAGTTTGTTTGAGTCAAGATGTTGGGAACATCTGAAGAAGAGGAGGAGGTATGCTGAGTTACTGTCTCCGGGCTTTGCATACAAGCCACTCAGAGGTGCAAGTGGGTAAAGACCTTCATGAAAGATTAACGAAGTCCGAAGAGGGTACAAGGGACACTTTGTACTTTGAAGTCATGGTCAGAAGTGTAGATGGTGGATTTGTACCATACCTGTGGTTTTGGTTTGTCTTTTGTTGCCATACTTAATGGCTAGAAGCTGAAAATAGCCATTCGCTCTACCCTCTGTCCGATTGATCCTGCTCCAATTTTGACTGTTGTCACTGGTCAGTGTTGCACAGAAGTAAATATGGAGTACAGAAAGGATGAATCCCACTAAACTGGGACATACCTATTGTAATTGTGGGGTGGGATTGTGTCATAAATCTGGGACTGGACAATAATTTTACCCAAAATACCGAATAAGACTCCAAACAATAAACCACAAATTCTATCATGTCATCCAAATACTCACAGCCAACCTTCTTAATCTTAAGTGAACTTGTTAGTCCAATAGGGCAACTGGGTTTAATTGCCTGAGGTGCTAACATGCAACAGGTGATCAGTCACCAGAAGAAGGCAGATTGCCAGACAGATGTGTCTGCTTAGCTTTGTGCTTCAAGCTTAACAAATGTCATTGAAGAAAACTTGTCTTATTTTGATTTGGTTGGATGAGAAATATTTCTATTTTGGTCATCGTTAAAATCCATATTCTTCCTTATGTTATTTTCCCATATGGGACAATTCTTGATCTTAGTTTCAATCCAGCAAGGCAAAAGATGTTGCCTTTCAATGAGCATTTTCATAGGAAAGTTTGATGTTGAGTTTGATGATGCATATGTAGCGCAATGTTGGCGACTGAGGGGGCAACCACCCCCTCTCAATCTCCACCCATGAGCTTTTTGTCTGTAAGATTTCCTTATACACCAAACATGATCACTCTGAACAATGACTGAAATGCCCTGGGAACAGTCTGTATAATGTTTGCATGACAATGATGCGGGATGCCGATTGTTCTGTTTTTCTCAGAGGAGTGCTTATGTGTGGAACCGGAATGATCTGTTAGCACTAAATCCAGGCAATGTGGACTACTTACTGGGTGAGTATATCGTGAAATCGTACGGTTACTGTTTCCTGGGCATGCCTGCTTCCTGGCAGACGCCACATTTCGCTTCTTATCCCCACAGGCCTCTTTGAGCCAGGAGATCTGCCATATGACTTGGACCGGAACAGGACATCGGATCCCTCTCTGACTGAGATGGTGAATGTGGCCATTGGAATCCTGCAAAATAATCCCAAAGGGTTCTACCTCCTGGTGGAAGGTGAGAGATTATCTCCAGTTCTAGACAGGGGTCATACGGAGTCTTTAAATTTTATACAGACGGGGCGGAACGGTTCCAGGTATCTGGTTCGGCTGGAATTTGCCTTCGTTCTACCTGCCTGTCCTGAAAGCACCGATAAAGATACCCTGTTCCACCCTCCAGTCGTCAGTTTTGGCCATCACATAGAACAAGGTTTTTCATAGTCATGTTTTATACATTGCATCCGGAAAGTATTCACAGCAGTTTTGTTATTTTTAATAATTTTGCAAAAATCTCAAGTAAACTTTTTTCACGTTGTCATTATGGGGTGTTGTGTGTAGAATTTTGAGGAGAAAACTGAATTCAATCCATTTTGGAATAAGGCTGTAACATGAGAAAATGTGGGGAAAATGATGCGCTGTGAAGACTTTCCGGATGCACTGTATGTGTGTCTCTTTTTAAACAATAATTTTGGAAGTTTACCAATGTGTACTTTCCAGGTCAGCATCTGGTCCCTCCTGCAGACATCTTGTCTGCAGACATGATGATACTTCAAATTCTGTTTTTGCCTGCCTCTCCATGACACAAACATACGCAAGAGCAAGCTCGGCAGTGAAGGGCAGCCACCTCCGGGGTCACTCACAGAGTTCAGGGTTTAGGGCCTTGCCGAAGGACCCACAGACGTGACCATTCTGCCGAGGACAGGCTTCCAATCACGAGCCAAGGGCCTTTGCTTGCTCAGCCATACACCACCTCTCACAGTTTGGCACGTAAATGTAATGTTTGCTTTACAATGGCGTTTCAAAACAACACACGGAGAAATGCTACCAGTGTGCAAATAGGACCAAAACACGAAATTACAGGTGTCCTTAAATGTACTTAGTCACAGCATGACATCTTGTCTAGTGACTGGACATGTTTTTATGATGGTGCCTCATTTAGACTCATTTGGTGGTAGAACAGATGAATAATTTCAGGGTTGCTTTACCCGCTTTAAGGCCATTGTCACTGGTGAGGACGACTGGAATGTGATCCATGACGCAAACCGGCTTTCGGGTACATTGCTGCACAGATAGCAGTTGTGTGTTGACTAGCGTTACTGCAGATAAACAGGAAAGCTTAGAATTAGAGGGACACAGTATGCATTTCTTTCCCACACTCGGCTAGGACAAAAACGCAACTAAAACAAGTGATGCATCGATGTTTTTAACATCCCTTCCTATGGAGGATGTTTTGTTTGGAATGTATCAATGGACTACATGAACAATTTCTTTGCATCTGTTTTGTCTAAAGGACAGAATGATGAATATTTCGCATGCTACCTTTCTTAGCCATATCTTGAGGTTGATACAGTATGTGGTATTTTTGTTCTTTATTCCTCAGGGAACTCTTCCGCATCCCTGTTTTCCTCTTTATGGCATATAGGGGTCGGAAAATAAAACTGAAACACCAGGTTTTAGACCGCAATTATTTATTAACGAAAATTTTCATGGAAATGGGACAGTCAGGTTACGCATTTAATTCTGTAGTGAGTTGGGCAGCTGTGGTTTTATGTTTTTGGGGACAATCCCAAACACGTACCCAGACTTCCCTTTCAGACTGCTGCCTTTAGTGTCCACAGTTACTCATGTCGGATGTGGTCTGTTCGTCATGGCGGTATGCCAACATTACCCGGGGTACCGTGCCTCTCCATACACCATAAAGACTTGGGGCTCTGTTTTCCACCAGTGCAAAGCGTGACGCAGAAGTGGTTTGCTAGTTTCGTACCAGTACATTGCTCATTTTCATGCCATGCATGCGCGTAGTCAAAATAGCAAATGATTTTGCACCCACCTTCTGCTCATAGGAGTGCAATTTTCTAAATGAGGTGTGCCCGGGCACATTGTCGGTGTGTGGCAGCACAATGTCATTGCACTTTTCACCAACAAAAACCACGTCTACAGTCAGTGGCGCATGGTTAAATGGTATTTAATCGGCATCTTTTAGAAACATTCGGGTGTGTGACGCTCGTTGTTGACACAGATATGGGCTAAAAGTGCTCTAATGGTATAGTGTTATTTTTATTTCATTTATATACATTTTATATATATCTGGTCCTTACACGTAATCATACTATTTAATGAAACGGCAAGAGAAAAACGCATATTAAGAACAAACCATATCATTAAAAGTCTTTCGAGTTCATTATCAGAATTAAGTATGTACTGTCATTGAAAGGAGATTTGGATTGTTGAAAATGCGTTTCGGATATTTAGATACATGTGGTGGAACATTACAAAACAGCCCTCAGAAGGTCACAGCATTCTTTGTGGCATGTTGTATGTTGCGTAACATTGGCATGTGTGATGGATGTCTGTTGGACATAAATAAGGACACGTTAGAAGATGTTAGAAGGCGTGAAGGCGTGATGATGATGCCCGCAAAGGTATAGCAGAAGCAGCCCAGGTGAGGAGGGTTAGCTGAGCTAAATTCTCCGTAGCCTGGTAAAGAAGCTAAACTGTGAGAGTCGGAACAATGTGAACATTTTAAAACACTTTAAAAACTGTAGGTTGCACGTTTATTCTTATTTTACGAACTGCAGACCCACAATTAAACTAAAAAACACACACAAGCATGATTAAGTCTCCGTTCCCAGCCGCTGTTCTCGTTCAGCAGCGAGCTTCCCCATCTTCTGACATCATTATCCCACTTTTGGCACTGTGAGGATGATCTGCAGATGCCAAAAAACGAGGTCACACTCGCTGCTACCGCATCCCACGTGCGCTTCACCCCAAAATGTTTAGGCCAGTGGTCCTCAAACTTTCTCTGTTGTGCCCCCCTTCGAAACCGTTAACCTTTCATCCCCCACCCTGTCACGGGTGCACATAATTGACACACAAGTACGCATTCGCCATCCGTTTTCTTGGCTGAAGAGAGATCGGTTTGCCGGATGCACTGTATGTGCAAACACACTGTTAAAACAGTAGATCATGGACTTCTGCTTTTTA
This sequence comes from Brienomyrus brachyistius, assembly GCF_023856365.1. Classification (NCBI taxonomy): domain Eukaryota; kingdom Metazoa; phylum Chordata; class Actinopteri; order Osteoglossiformes; family Mormyridae; genus Brienomyrus; species Brienomyrus brachyistius. The sequence continues at coordinate 21,250,506 of NC_064540.1, forward strand.
AAGGTGAGGTGATGCACCGTTCTGATTGGTTCATTGCATGTTACGGCAAAAATACGCCTCTGAATAATTAACGTAGGCAGAAAAAGGTTGTCCGACTATCGACAGCACAAAGTCTGGTTTTTCTGCCTTCAAAATAGTACAATGGATTTGGACATGCCCATAACTGTTAGTTCCATTTTGCGCTTTACGCTTTCGTTAGATAGAGCCCTTGCTGTCTTGGTCACAGATGCACCAGCAAGACACGCACCAATAATTTGTCCTCTTTTGAACTCTGATGTGTCTCACATTATGTTGTGTGGATTGCAACATTTTATGTACAGCTGTGCTACTGCTCTGCTAATTCAACCTTCACACTCTGCTTTTACTGATATAATGTGTAATCAGTGAAGACTGGCCGCCAAGTTACGCATATATAAGCATGAAGCTTCAAACACTATTGGCCGGCGTTTGTGTCCAACCCCAGTATAACTAAGCTGTAAAAATACTTGTGTCTCTGATAGAGGAAATAGCAGGACAAAATGCGCCACCTGAAGAGAAGCAATGTGAGCAGACAATGACCTCATCCACATTTGCACAGGGGGGCGCATCGATTACGGGCACCATGAGGGCAGAGCCAAGCAGGCTCTGCACGAGGCGGTGGAGATGGACCACGCCATTGGGCAGGCGGGCAGCTTGACCAGTGAGGATGACACCCTCACCGTGGTGACGGCAGACCACTCTCACGTCTTCAGTTTCGGCGGCTACACACTACGGGGGAATTCCATCTTCGGTGTGTCACCAGGACAATGAAAAACACATGACTGGTAATTACTCGTCAAGAAAGGCTAATAAAATGCTATTCACCCCCCTCAACATAGGTCTTGCACCCAAAGTGAGTGATATGGACCACAAACCCTACACCTCCATCTTGTATGCAAATGGTCCAGGGTACAAAGTCGTTGATGGCATGCGTGAGAACATCACCACCGTCAACTACAGTAAGTAGCTCCTGTCTCCATTGTTCTTTTTCCGTGTGTTTGATTGGCTGACAGTTATGCGGAATACTCCAGAAAGGTTGGGCTACCATATATCCAAGGCAGCCCTTTTCACCAACAAACATGGATTTTCACTGAGACCACAGGCATAATATTTCAAGCATAATATTGCAGCATCATTGTGTTTAGTGTTACAGGCTACAATGCGTTTATATGTCCCTGCTGAAATAACCAGCTTGACCAGTTTAAGCTGGTTAATTTGGTTAACCAATTTATGATAGTCGACCAGCTTAATGCATCTTGGTATGTGTTTTGCATGATGAGGGTATGATTTAGCTGGTGATATGATAGTCAGTCTTGCTGGTTTAGCTGCTCATACCAGCATGACCAGCTTGGTATACTGACCACACCAGCATGACCGACCAGTGACCCACCTAGCTAAACCATCAAAGAGCAGCATGAGCTGGAACATGACCATCTAAGACCATCTAAAACCAGATAAAACCAGCCACCAGCATAGGCTTCTTAACCATGGTGCATGTTTAGGTAGCTACAGTATAAGGTTTTGCCAGTTGCCTTCTCTCATCTTGCAGCTGAGAACAACTACCAGGCACAAGCGGCGGTTCCCCTGAACATGGAGACCCACGGTGGAGAAGACGTGGCTATTTTCTCCAAGGGTCCAATGGCCCACCTGCTGCACGGTGTCCAGGAGCAGAACTACATTCCTCATGCCATGGCCTACGCTGCCTGCATCGGAGAGAACACTAAGCACTGCCAGTCCTCCGGGAGCTACACCTCAGACTTCCGCTCCGCCTGGCTGGCCCTGTTGACCTCATTGGCCCTAAGCCGACTCCTTTGCTGACCCCTACGTCACACCACACCCTTTCTACTCTGTACCCCACACAACAATCCCTCCCAAAAGGTGGAGTTGTCATCTTTATATTTGACTGTGGTATTTTTTTTTAAGAGCTGTAGGTAAAATCTGAGAAGGTGGAATCGAAGTGGTGGAAGCCAATCGAAGAAAAATGTATGAAATGTTGGGCAGGTCAGATATGCTGGAGTGATGTTGTCCTCTTTATTAATGCTAAACAAAAGAAAGGGAAACAGCCGGAATCTGAATAGAAAAGCTCAAATGTCTTTTAAGACTTATCAATAAAGGAATTTTTACCAAGAGTTCACTAGAGTATCAATTTTTCATTTCATATTTTTTTATATAATGGTTTGTGATGTGGACTTTTGTAATGGCATAAATGTTTAGTTTGAAAAAATCTCCTGTTGAGGACTATCATGTGACATATAAACAATGAATGAAATGATGGATAAAAAAAACAAAACATACTTTTATGACGCACAATTAAAGTGACAATGAGTGGCCGTGGAAAAAAATCGGGGAAATCATAATGCACCGTGAATGTGTCTGCGTTTAGTTCCTTGACATTCAGTTTGAATGCTATTCTTTAGCCAATAGTCATTAATCAAATAAAATCTACCTCAATCAACCTTTGTCCTGAAATCTGACCAGCTACGCTTTCTGTGGTCATCTAACCAGTAGAAAATGTAGAAGGACGTTAACCTTAAGAGAGGTTCGGAGAAAAAATACGCTAAAAATACTCTAATACGCTGAGAAAAAACACTTTGCTCTGTTTGTTTTACATTCCAATGATGAGCAGGCATGAGGACAAACTAATAAAGGGTTTATTAAAGGACACGGGAACAGGGCAAACAAAAGGCACCCCACATGGGGCCAAACGGAAAGCACAGCTGGTGATAGGGGACAAAACATGGGACAAACTCGGGAAAGACCAGGGACAACACTAGGGTGAGACACGTAGCTTACATGAAACAGGACCCAGGGAAAACAAGATGGGCTGTCACTGGGGCTGGCATGGAACTGTATGGATAGCAAGACCACACAGGGGTAGGGAGAACTAGGACCAGGATGAAAACACAACGGAACATCATAGAGACGCACTGAGTACACACCAGGGCAAACATGACACTCAGACAGGGGAAACGCACTAACGGGGACCGAGAGAAGGCAAGTAACAAGACAGAGAACGTAGGATGCAACTGACACACAGACCAACACAGGACGGACAGGTGAAGGATCACCAGGGCCAGACAGACAAGGGAGAACCATGGGCCTGGAAGGAGAAAAGGCAGGATGCGGCACTGGGGCAGGAACTGGGGCATGGCTGATGGGGACGAGGTTTGACGGGGAACTTCTCTGGGTCCTGGGAAGCTGGGCATTACTCTGGGGACACCGACCCTCTGAGGTCCTGGGGGGAGTCACAGTGGTGTCACAGGGCAAGTGAGACAGCCAAGAGGGGGCTGAAGGGACAGCCATGGTAGGTGACCTCCAGGGGCCGACCAGGCAAGAACCGGAGGCCCAACTGCTTGGTGCTCTGGAGGGGACTGGGTGTGGATAGGAACCTGCGGGACAGAGGAACAAGGTCACTATTGGGACAGCAGAGTTAGGGGGTGCCCCCCTGACCGCAGGGCTAAGGGGCGCTGCCAAGAAGGATGTGGGGCCTGAAGGTAACAAGAGTGGGGACAGGAACCGGAGGGCACTGGGACCACGGTGGAACTGGGACTGGTACTTTCCCTAGGACCTGAGACTTATATCAGTATAGGTGGGGGCTTTGGGACCTGCCGAAGAAGAGAGAGGGATGAGAACCAGCATTGCTGGGGTCACAGGGCAGGACCCGGCGTTGATGAGGGGCTGACTGGGCCTGAGCAAAAACGCGCATTGTAAGAAGTCCGGCTGACCTGGCGGACATGTCCCTGTCTTCCTCTCTGGGAGAAAGAGACCAGACTAAGACTCCCCCTGGAGCTTGTTACAACGAGAGGGTCAGTGAGGCAGGGCATGGCAGTTTGGCTCAGTCAAGAAGTTTAGAAGATGTGTGTTACAATTAAACTAAAAATACGAATAGTTTGTGAATTCTATGAAATCTGTAAATGATAATTGATCTTTTCAAAACAACTTCAAAAACCAAAAAAAAAAAAAAGCCCTGTAGTTTGACAAGACTCCTTCTGCTCCTGCTCAGTGTTTCCCTCCTTGAGGAAGCAAACCAGGAAAGTCACCTAACAGCTGCCATTTGTGAAATTCGGCCTATGAAGATGTCTTGTTGACGAGTTTGACGGTATGCATGATTCGGAAGCCCCCAGTCACCGTTATAGTACTGCTTTGCAGACTGTAAAACCCATGTAAGCAAACATGTCTCAGAAAAAGAAGTATTAAACACCTTATGAGAAAACCAAGCCCCCCACAAATGACCAAAAAAGATGCTAAAGGAATTAGCATATTAGCCAGGGGGTGTGTCTATGGTTGGGCAATGGGTGGACTGCAGGGACGCTGACCAGGGGGAAACTGGGTTGGTTGTCCCTTGGCCATGGGTCAAGGGGGGCCTAAAAGGCCCCTCTAACCTTCAAATATTCTGTTGGTATAATTTGCCAAAAATACATATTTGTGAAGACTTTAAATAGTATTTGCAGTCAACGGTCAACTTTACTTTCCCTCCTATAATGCAAAAATGGTTCAGTCTGCTATTTAGTGCTGGTCAAACAAACTCGCAGTCTTACCAAACGCAATGCTGACAACGCAGCAGCAAAATATATTTAGTTGTCGAGCACATTTTCCAGGATTTCCAGGAAATCTCTAAATAGCCCCGTTTTGAGTAATTGTAGGTAATCCTTGCTGTATTCCTGATTGTCATGCGTGCCCTTGCCTGTGTCTTGTGTGAACCCTGTCCAGTCTGTGCGTGTGTCTCATGTAAAATACCCCCCATGTGCGTGCCCTACAGTCCTGCAACAGACCTCTCTGTGTTTCCGTGTTATGTGTGTTTAGTGGTAGTTTTTTTGCCATATTAGTCTTTTTAAAGACTTAATAAAACGATCTTGTTTCTCCTTAAAAATGAGTCTCCTCCTCCTCTGCCATTGCTGGATTATATCGGTCTGCCACACATTACGGTATGTTTTTCAAAGCACGATAATCAACCACGGTGTTAACGATAATTTGAAATGGTAACACAGTCAGAAAACTTATCGCGTTGTCATCTTTTTGTTTTGACCAACAAAATGGCGGCATATGCGTGTGTCGGGCTGGGGGGCTTCGAGATTATCTTGTCCCTGCGCACGAGTAACACATGGCAGGCTTTGTGGGCCACGTCCAACCAACCAGAACATCTGCCCACACAGTGGATCGCCACTACCCCAGTCGACAACTTTCACTGTCGCTGTCATTTGTTGGTAACATCAGTGCTAATAGACAGTGCCCCCCCCCCCATTGAAAATCTTGGGCCCACACTGTGGGACAGCTAACAGATCGCTGCTTTTGTCCTCTGGAAAGAAGGAACATGTGCATTATTTTGTTCATGTTCCTCAGGATATCTTCAGGGTACACCTGCGTTCTGATGGAGGATGCAGCACTAGAAATGAAGGACCAACCCTCTTTTTGAGTTTACTGCAAAGAAAGAAAACTACAGTATGACTGTTTTATTTAACACAATCCCTAATTGCTTCCATATGTTATGTATGCGATTAGCTTTTTTTGCAACCAACAAAACTTGTAAAAACAACGTCAGCTTTACATATTTTTTGTAAGGCGGCTATTAGATGCCTTTTCTTAATTCGATTTTTAATGAGATTCTTGCTTTATATTGATGTATAGAGTACAATTATGCTAAGTGAAAACGGCATTGCAAAATATTTCGGTACATAAAGTTTATTTCTAATTCAGCAACAACAAACTTAGTAAAACCATCTGCGCAAATACGAACAGAAATTATACACGAGAACTTTATGTAGACATAAAAGTGAAATTGTCTGATGAGCTCATGTACAGACTCCAGACTCCAAATTAAGTTAAATAATGCTTACATTCCTTATTTGCTGTATGTAGGAAACAAGTGTGGGAGAAAGGAAAAAATAAATTCTAGAACACATTCCCAAATGTTCTCAAACTTCCCTTGGAACTCCCAAGCCATTCCATACATTTATTGTCTTCCATCGCTAACAATACGGGATAACGTGGGGTCTCAAAGAATTTGAGCCCCTCAAACTTTTGCCCTGATTAACACTGACCGTGTGGCTGTTCTAACAAACTAACAGCTAACATTCAATTCCAGATAAATAATCCATTTCTTTGGAGAGAGAAGGTCTGTTGGTTGTTGCATAGTTTGAAAATCTGTGTGTACCAGAAAACAGAGAAGATCCCAAGGCAGTGATTCTAAGGGTCTCACACCAAAGCAGTAATTCTAGAGATCCATCTGATTCTTTATGTGAATTCATGACCTAAGGAAACTCTCAGACCAGAAGCTTCTAATGCAAGGTCCAGGTGTCTTCCAGACAGTGCTACCTGAGCGGCTGGCAGCCATCAGAGAAGTCTCTATATCGATGTGCAACTTCTTCTTATTTGCAGCTTCAAGAAGCAAACAGGCCAGACATCTACATGGAATTCATATGAACTGAGTCTGGTTTAGTGCACCTGATTTGATCTGCATAGGGCAGGATTCCATCATTCCATCATCTTTTTAGTCATCAGTCACAGTTTTCAGTCTTTGCAATAAGCACAAAAGAAATGGGTTGGTCCTTCATTTCTAGCACTGCATCCTCCCTCAGATCACTGATGTGCCCCGAAGATATTCAGAGGAAACTGAAATCGAAGCTGACACCACCCTGTCTGGGGAGTTTGAGTTATTCTTAGCCATGTTTAAGGGGTTTAATAAAGTGGTGCTAACAGCATGTAATGGGAGCTGAACAGGACCCACAATTTGCACAGATAATGAGCATTAATTTGCTTGGCACAGTCTGTGGCCTAGCAGGCGGCACCGGTGTCATAATTCCTTCATATAGGTCCCACAGGCCCACGTCTCCCTTAAGCCGCCCTTTTCTCCCCTAAATTATTTCTGTAATACTGGGCTACATCAAAGACCTGAGCGTTTTCAGTCTTATGATACTGTCATTCGTCTTTAGGCTGCTCAGGGCAAAGGTCAGAGTTGTATTCGAGGCAAGTCCTTTTCTCGCTATCGCGGGGGACTGAGAGATCAAACAGCTTTCTTCAAAAACACAAAAGTGGAGAAACACTACGCATGAGGACACGTTAGCATGTAGGGATTCCAAGAATGGAACAGGGGAAAAGGGAAAGAGGGAAAAAAAATCACTTTCTGCTTTTCCATGTCATATATTTGTATAACATTTTTTTAAATGAAATTTAAAATGATATAAAGTTAAAGTTATAGATTTCCTCTTAATGGCTTTTATGTCACATCTGGGTGATGTCTACGGCATCGTCACCACCCCTGTGCACAGTATTTTCCATTATATTTTTGCAACATTAACAGCATTTAGACATAACAACATTTTTAAATTATTGACTGTACTTATAAAAACGAAAGAAGATTTTGGTAACAGTTTCTAATTATTCCGGCAGCTTCATCTCTGAAAGGAAACACAGACCCTAGAATTTTTCTTATTAAAGTAAATATATATACTGTATATCTTAAACTTAAGAGGATTCGTAAGAAATTCACTTGAAAAACACATTTATTCATGATTCTTGATTCTGAATTGCTTACCAGTTCATTGTCAAATGTGTTTACCCTTTTATACCTTTTTTCCTGACGTCATTTGCATTCTGAGATTCCACTTTTTTGAAGCATATCCCCATAACATCTGGTGATGTGTCGTCTCTTTAAACCTTAGCTCTTGTCCTGTTGTTTCCAGTCGGAAAGTTAGTCATTAAGAACGCCCAAGTAGCAGTGAAAGAGCGTTGGATATGTTACAGTTAGGCCGAACTTCACACCCTCTGAAATCAGACAGCATGCAGTAAGTTCCCCTCACATAAGAATGAAATATTTTCGTTACGTAGGCCAATTTTTGTCCACTTGCACAGTTGCTTGTCATTAGATCTTATTTTCATCCGGCTCTGACATCTGCTGAAGAACTGACTAAGCAGAAACATCTTCCCTCAAAGACACTGGAAGGGCGCAGGGTCCTCTGGGGAGAAACAACATTACAGGATCTACAGACTCCTGTGCAAGGAGCAAATTACTGCCAGTCACACTTACTACTACAAGTATAGTTCATTCTTTATATTGATTTTTCTCAACAAAGTTATTGGAGAAGTTCGGATGGGGTTGCTGGTTACTGGGGGCTTCCTTGTTTAGTGTAGGGGGCTAGTATTACATGGGGTCCAAATTTGGAGCCAAGTGTGATCGTAGTCTTTAGTATTATTTCTCAGAATTGGCCTATACCAGTAAGGAAGACTGGGCATCTAAGATGATCTCCAGACCTTCCTGAATAGGCCCAATCTTGTCCAGTCTCAGAATCTAAGCAGAGCTGGACCAGGTTAGTACTTGGGGGAGACGTGATCTCCAGAGGGTTAGGATGCTATACCTGGGATTGAAAGGTTGCTGGTCTGAATCCGATGACTAGCAGACTGAGGTTCCATTGTGACGCAAACTATCAATGGCTGCAGAGCTTATCAAAGTCAGGCAAAGTTTCAATTTACATGTATCATTTTTTAGGTTATTTTTAGTTAGTTTGTCTTTGGTGAACTGGCCGCTACATGCCATATGGTCATAACAGCACCTGATGGATTAATGCTACTCAAGAAGATCAATTTACCTTTTTTCTTCTGGCTATGCTGTTAGCGTGGATAGTGGTTAAATAGTTTTTCACAGAAGACAGGTCAAAGCTTTTGATCTCAGATTGCAGTGAATGAACTATAAAAGGAAACAATAACTATATTTATACTTTCTGGGTATCAATCATTGATTTCATGTGGAACTCAATGTCTCACTGAGGGTATTTCCGTACATCTTCTCTGTGTTTACAATGTTTTCACAGCGGAGAGGCCTTATTTATTAACTTTGACCCCAGGTTGATCTCTCCTTTCTGTTTTACGGTACAATAGTTTGTAGAGAATAAGACTTAGGGCAGTGTCAATCGCTGGTTACAGTACTTTGGACTGACACGTTTCTAGGTTTACATTTTCCAAAACAAAAGAGGGTTTGGTGTGTGCAAGGGGCATACCAGATTACAGAATTCTACCATCTGCACAGGTTCTCATGGAGCTTCTTGCCCTTCCTGAGCGATGACCTTGTTGGAAGATGACACTTAGTCCTGAGGGAATTCTAAAGCTGTAGTGCTCCAGTGGCATGCTACCTCCAACCTACTTCTCTCCAGCCCCTTTCACGATGCTTGGCATGGCCTGACTTCTTGGAGATGTGTTACTTTGCAATGCCAGCAATAATGCAGCTGCTAAAACCAGCCTGAAGATGCAGTGTCATTAATTCCACAAAGACTAATTCCCATGTTACCTTTCAGACCAGATAGTTCACAACCCTTATAATCAATGTTGGGCATTTCAGGTCCAGAGACTACAAATCCAGACCAAGATTTTGTTTCTACCAACCAGTAGAGCATAAATAGTCAGTCACAGAGTTTTCACCTGGTTGGCAGAAACAAAATATTGGTCTGGATTTGTAATTTCTGCACCTGAAATGCCCAATACTGCTTATAATTGCTTAAATTTTTGCAGCATAGAATGGAATGAACCACAGCAAACACTCATCCGTTCCCCAAAACAGTAAAAGATCTCCCAAGGTTCAAAGACAATCTTCACGGTGAGGCAGACTCTCTAACATCTATTTTTATAAGACAACTGTGACAATTTTCTCACACTGATTTTGTTTTCTGGTCTGTACAAGAAAGGCCAGAGCAGGCTGAGGAAGCTAAGGACTCTTGGTGTGAGCAGTAGGCTGCTAGAGATGTTCTATCAGTCTGGCTAAGACACTCATCTATGTCACGGTCTACTGGGATATCAAAACAACCTCAGGCTAATGATTTTTTTTCACTGCTTTTCCGTTATGTCTGTGTCTCCTTTTCTCGTTGCTCTAAAACTTAAATGTATTATCAGGCTTCAGGGAACTTTCTTTACACATTTTACATCTGGGCAATAAGCCGTAAGGCCGGAGGCTGGCCAGCACCAGCCCTCACATCCCCCCAAACGGTGAGTAACAGGTGCCATTTCCATGCATCCATGCAAATTTGTGTTTTATTGTTTACAAAATATGCAGAATTCCAGTAATAAACAGATCTTAGTTTCAATGTTAAATGTCTGCCATTATCATTAACTAAAACTAAAATATATTTAAAAATTACATAGAAATACCTTGAAAATATAAAACCACATTGAAAATAAACTAAAACTAAACTGGAATGCAAATGAAAACTGAAAACTAAATTTATAAAAATCAAACTGGCCTGGACTGGAAAATCATTTTATTTATTGCACGTTGCTGTTCATTCAATTCCATACCCAGTTGTTTAACCCTTCGCCACCAAACCAAGGTGTTAAAATGTATTTCTTTTGTGTTTTGTATATCTGCCTATGTTTATGTGTGTGTGTGTGTGTGTGTGTGTGTGTGCGTGTGTGTGTGTGTGTGTGCGTGCGTGCGTGTCTCTTTTTGGCTGTACCTTCCCAACTAGATAAAAAAAGGCATAGCACCAATTAACTTTTTTCTAATGCATCTTAAGAGCATTCTGGGTTTCCCAACAGGCCTGTCCAAATTGTCTTTCATCTTCTGCAGAGGGAAACGAATGAGAATTTTCTATGTCTCAGATAAAACAGCGAGACGCACTTTTGCTTTAATAGGCGTTTTTTAAACCATTCTGGGTCTCCCAACAGGCCTGTCCAAATTGTCTTTCATCTTCTTCAGAGGGAAACGAATGAGAATTTTCTATGACTCAGATAAAACAGCGAGACGCACTTCAGCTTTAATATGCATTTTTTTAAAACCATAACCTTGAATCCTCTTCATCAAAACCTAAACCACTTTGTTTAACCACAGATTTGCTCCTTTTCTCATTTTATTTACAAAGCTTGCTTTAGTGTAACTGGAATCGCCAGTGATTTGTGAATTATCTGTGTGGTTGCAGTTTGTTCCTGCTCTTACCTTTAACCTTCTGATGCAAATCAGCATTTCGATCATTAGATCATTTGCAAGGGAGACAAAAGGGTTTGTGTCATAAACAATAGGCTCTTGGGCCCCATTGTACATTTTCCACCCGGCATCTGCATTCCCATCATGGAGCAAGTGAAGCACCACAATCAGGATTCATATTAATAGCCAGGTACACCGACATGTACTAGCAATGTGTTTTGGCCGTATTGGTGCATACATTCACTGAAGAAATTGACGAAAGAAAAATACAGATAGAATTAAATAAAACAGATCTGAGTCCAAAAAAAGTTTAAAGCAATTAAAAACTTTTCAATCCCTTTGAAGGAAATGCAGCTCTGGATTATTTTAAGGGTGTGGATTGAAACTACACTATCGATTGTTCTCTTGAATGATTTCATCATCTGATCTAAGTTCACTGAGTATACAGTCAGGTCCATAAATATTGGGACATCGACACAATTCTAATACTGGTTCCCTTGTATTTATTGATGATGTGCCTGCTGACAAAAGCAGCAGGATGAATTCTGAAGTGTTTCGGGTAATATTATCTGCTCATATTCAGCCAAATGCTTCAGAACTCATTGGACGACACTTCATAGTGCCCAAGCATCACTAGGGATGTAACCCAGCATTTGATGATGCCTGTGCATTCCAGACTTCAGGCTGTAATTGACTGCAAAGGATGTGCAACCAAGTATTAAAAAGTGAAAGTTTGATTTATGATTTTTAATTTGTCCCATTACTTTTGGTCCCTTAAAAAGTGGGAGGCACATATACAAACTGCTGTAATTCCTACACAGTTCACCTGATTTGTATGTAAATACCCTCAAATTAAAGCTGAAAGTCTACAGTTAAAGCACATCTTGTTCATTTCATTTCAAATCTATTGTGGTGGTGTATAGAGCCAAAAAGATTAGAATTGTGTCGATGTCCCAATATTCATGGACCTGACTGTATGGTGTTAAAGTCTGTCACTTGGCAATTTTGTGCATTTTTCTGAAGGGTTTCACCCATTTTGCAGCCAATTCATTTTCGTACAATGACAGCTGAGGAACCATGTTCGTTTTTATTGTAAATTCACCCCTACGAGTTAATCATAGTCCTTTTAAGTGTAGTGTCCTTATTTTTTATAAGGGACAGAATTGTAAAACTGTAGCTGTTCTGAAGGAACGCGCCTTTGGATAAAGATATGAGTGGTGCGTGGTTCTGTGCTTGTGACGGTCAGCAGATCAAATCCCAATGTTGGCAGACTGATGTCAACATTGGGCCATTGAGCAAGGCCCTTGACTCCAGCTGCTCCTGTTTCATTAGTTGAACCTGCCCTCTAATCATCACATGTACCCTACTTTGGACAACAGCATCAGCTAAACAAACAAGCCGTGTGAAAACGTCGCTAAGGCTTACGTTGCCATTCAGTTCATCTAATTAAGAGTACTAAGAACGCATAGTATATCGATATTCGTTTTACAATGCAAGTTTACGCAGTAAACATTCTGTATCTTTTTCCATCAATAATCGACAATGATGAATGTCTGAAGTTAAAACATCCATCAAACCAAATGTCATGTCGCTCAGTAAATTATCCTGTTTTTGTAATGAAGCCATTCAACAGTCTGATCTATTTATGATTCGTTCTCACATGATTTTCCGTTTTTTAAAATCTGGATGCAGCTACTTAAGTCATTCAACTTTGCCGTTTACTTCTAGGTACAAGACCTACGGCGAGAAGCTGGGGTTGGGGTCTCCTCCCTTCCTCCCTCCTGCCAACACATTCTGTGGCCTCCTGTCTATATAGTCCTTTTTCTCTTGCATTTATGTCTTCTGACTTTTATTCAATGGGAAAATTAATGAACTAAGGCTTTGGGTAAGGTTTTAGAATCTGTTATTAACGTGCATGTCACTCCGCTAGCAGTGGTTGCTCCGCTCTCATTCCCACGCAGGGTCTCCATTAACTCAGTGTCACCCAACCTGGTCCCACGTTTTTCTTCCTCCTGGGCGGGTGTCCCAAGGACCAGGTTGGGAAACTGACTGACACAATGTTGAATCCTGTTTTACTGAATCCTTCCTCAAAAGCCAGCGGCAGAACAGGCAGAGAACAGCTGGGCAAAGGACAGTCGTAGGCAAAGCCAATAAAGCACACATGCCCGTTTTTTTAAACCAAAATGAATGAAATAAAGGCAATGGTGAGTATGGGGTGGAATTCGTCATTGCTTGCATGCAGATTTTGCAGATGAAGGGAAGTCTGGGTTGGCCATGTAATCCTGTGCAGGTGGCAGTGATTTCTGCTTGTGCCACAGCTGTGAAGTATATAGCTTTCTGGGCCGCAGTGAAGTAGGCCAGACCCTCTTAAATCCAACCTGTCCAGTCAAATTTGTATAACCGCAACCACATCTGTCAAAACACACAATGAATTCTTACCCATATCCTCAGACTGAAGTACAGACTTACTGTACATGTAGGCACTGATGTGCTCCAAGCAACTTTTTAATGTCCCTGACACGAAGATACAACTATCTACACAGGTAGATTAAAAATCAGCACGTGCAGAGACGTTTCGAAGGGGGCAGATGCCCAACTGGTCCAGTAACACATAAAGATCAACAGCGACGATCATGAGTGACTTTGCAGGCTGGGTATGACCCCTGGTTGCAAACAGACTTAGACACCCAGCACCCACCTGCAGCCAAACGTCCAAAAATATCGCGACTCATCTAGATTCCCCAGATAAAACTTCCATCCAGCAGCTTGTAGACAAAGTTTAACAAGTTTAAATAGATTCAATGAGACAATCATCCCCGGCAGGAAAATCAGAACAGACATGCCAGCATCACACAAGTAAACCCACCCTGAACACAGTGACTTGGTTAAGGTTCAACGTGCAGTGAGCAAAACACCCCTAACTGTAGACACTGCTTTCTGTGTGAGGAGGGGGGGCCACAAGGCAGTACGGTGTCTTACTGCTCATCTCAAACACTGTGCTGCATTCTGATGTTGCCCCTACAACTTTTCTTAAAAGTATTTGAATGCAAATATATTCAACACTATCCAGTGGTACAGGGTGGCATCCCGTCAGAATGTCCCCACATCAGGATGTCAATATTATTTATAAGCGAATACAAATCTAACACGGAAGAAATTTCGAGAACTGATGTATTGCAAAGGTGGCATGAATGAGATACCTGAATTCAATCATTAATTAAGAAGTGTGACCCAATGCTTTTGTCTATATAGTGTATGTCTGTGTACCTCTTGTATATAAAACAGTGATAACCCCCCCCCATCACCCTTTGAAATTCTCTTTCCAGATTATTTCATCAGAAAATGATTAAACTCTGTAAATCTTCAGGGTATGATCTGAAGAATGTTTTAATATGATTTAATGTTTTAATCTCTAAATGTGCATATGCCACACACCTCTAAAATGATAAGATATATTTGATTAAAGAGTTTTTATCAATCTTTGAATAAACTATATTTTGATGTCGGTTAAGTTAGAGCTTGTGCTACAACAGCATCTCTAAGATAGAAAAAAATATTAGGTTTGTTTTGCACTGACACAATAACGTTTTATATAATGATTAGTGAGAGATATTGACAAATAATCCAACAGCGGTTTGATATATTTACATGAAGTGTTTGATTTATTGAGTAATGGTAAGGTGTTAGCTTGCTGGGTTAGTGGGGCTTATTTGCGGACACTAGTACTACGCACCGATTTGTCTGAGAACGGGGTACGTCCAATAATTTATACTAATCTACTCATGGTCAGACGCAGAACTAAAACCTCAAACACAGTGAAAACATAATATTTAACTCACCCGACAAGCAGTAAACGCAGCGTTTGAGATTTTTTTACATGAGAAAACGTCTCCCTCTTCTGGGAACAAAGTAAAACTGCAGCATGTTCTCCGCAAATGTGTAATCGATTTTAATATTGTAATATGGCTCATATTCTGGATGCACATCAAAACACGTAACGCCTAATTGGCAAATTTATGCGGATGCGGTGAACCGCTTTGCACATGAGAGGTCATGTCGACACGGTCAGCTGACTGCAGTGAGATTTTCAGTTAGAGACAAATCTGCACACGCATGCATGCGCATTTATATGTATGTAAGAGTTTTATTGCCTTGTAAATAGCCTGTAGGGTTTGCAAACTACACCAGCGCTTTTGATGTAGCTATTTCTGAGTTTATAATTGAATAATATAGATGTGCCTTCAGATTTATTGCGTGAGCGTCACGCCAGATGCGTAAGACCTGGCAACCCTGCCATCGACTGCGGCCCAATCCCGAACAAACCTACCCTGGACCCTCCGCCTTCACTCACGCTGACTCGTTTTGAGTTAATTAGACTTATATATATATATATATACACTTTAAGCAGTGTGGAGTATCCTCTTCTAATTAATAGGCCTTCTTTATGATTGAATAAAAAATGGACAAAAATTGTCATGTTATTCAGCTCTTGAAAACGAACAGTCTTCAAAAACGTAACGTTAAGAAGCATTCGTGTGTTTAAACATTCAGTCGCATTAACTTTTTAGTTTTCTTATATAGCAATACATTGTCCTATTTTTTTAATTTTTTTTGCGCTGTTCTTTTTACTGTGTGCGAAACATTGTGGGATACGAAAGCTGTAGTGGAGATGTATGAGTTTGCATCGCTGCTGATTTAATGAGGGCGTAATGGACCACTTCCCCTTAGTCCGTACTGCTTTGAGACACACTTCAACATGGTGGCGGGTCTCGGGAACACGCAAACGAAGGCGGACCGGTTTGAGAGTGGGCCGGTGCAGTGGCGTCAGAAACATTTTGAATGTGGCGGGACGCACTGGCATAAAACCAATATTTTATGTTAAATGTGGGGGGACAAGTGTTTGCAGGGTGGGCGATGATCCTACAACCCGGTTTGTTTCTATCCCAGATTTCCTGTTATAAGTTTGCTGACCACCTAATCCATGTCAGGTGGGACAGATGTGAGCTATCATGGGGTTTGTAAACTACCATTTAAAATAACATCAGTTTGATCAGAAATACTGCATAGACATTGTTAATGTTGTAATTGACTATCATAGCTGGAAACAGCTGTTTTTAATGGAATATCTACATAGGGGTACAGAGGCCCATCATGAGCAACAATTAGTCCTGTCTTCCAGTGGAATGTTGTGTTTGCTAATGCAAGTTTATTAATTTAAACGGTTAATTGATCATTAGAAAACCCTTTTGCAGTTATGTTAAATGAAAAGGACCTGGGTTTCACTTAAGCACTGAGTTCTCGCTCCATGCTTATCAGTCAGTCTCTTATAATCGTGCATGTGTCACTAATGTTACTGTGAAACAGCTGGATCAATCAAGCAAACAAATCAGTTGAAGCACGAGAAGAACTGAACTATTTAACGAAGCACAGGAGCATTTCAGTTTTAAAGTAGTTTGCAAAACCTGAAGAAGCTCATAAAGTGTGTCCCTTGACTTGGATTAGGTGGTCGCCCTAGTTATAAATCAGTGCTGTTTTTGGACTTAACGGACGCGTACACAGCAGAATATAAATACACACACAGTACCACGTTTTGGAAAAAAAACATTTATCATCATCATGTCTACTTTAGAACATCACAATTGGTTTAAAAAGACACATTGCTCGCTTTTTTTTTTTTCAACGAGCAGAACTGCCACCGTCGATGGCACTAAAGTCTTTGAAGTTCGTTCTTTGAACTGATTTTCCTCCTGCCGGGTGAAGTCAGGAGTCTTAACTTACCGGAGATCAGCCAGCTCCATGCTATCAGCAGATTTAATCAATGGCTTTTTAGTTTGCTGGATTGTGAAATCTTTAGTATTTTTAGTGGAGTGGAAGTAGCTACAGAACAAATTACCTTGGGACTTGAGGGCTGTCGTCGGGTATTTAAGCAGAGCGGGTTATGATCGCATGTTCGACTCCAGGGCACAACAATCTGTATCTGATAAAGTAAGGAAAATACGCGCAAAACACTTAAAATTCCATTTGAGAAGTTTTAAGACTGTCCTTATATTGATTGTATGTAAAAATTATATTGTAAATCAAATATAATATGTTAGCAGAAAGCGGTACTGGTCCTAGCCGATGTGACGCCCTAGGCGAGCATCACCGCTGACGCCCCCCATTTGAGGCAGAGTGAAATCGCCGGGCAAGTTGGTGCCCCCCCAGAAGGTGGTGTCCTAGGCCTATGTCGCCTATATATTGACCGGCCCTGGCAAAAACCATTGGAAAGTTTCTGCGCTGACCATGTAAATTTTATTAACAGAACATACTTATAGTTGATCAAACGAAGTTCACAAAAGTGTATAATAGCAACTTCCTCCCAGAAAATATTTCACTTTGGAATAACTTGCAAATGCTACATTTCTATACACTATACGCCATATTTCATTTGGTCCTTATTCTACAATCAAAACCAACTACTGTCTGCTGTTGTTAAAATATTTTATATGAATCATCCATCCATCCATCCATCCATTCATTGAGGTGTTAACCTTGAACCGATCCCTATCCCGAGCTTGGGCTGCTTTATTCATGCATCGGTTGAGTTTGGGTCAGACTTGGGTTCATTGTCACATCATGATTTTATTTTATATTTCCTGTGTTAAGGGTAAGCCTGTAAAGGGTGAGAATAGGACAGATTGGAGTTCCCTTTGCGCACCTGTCACAGTGTGATAGCTAGCTAATGTCCATGATATACACAAAGAATTGTGAAGAGAAAGCTTTTGACCTATCCGTTTTGGGAAAGCCAAGGGGGATTTTACTCAAAAATGCTTTTATTTATTTTATTTAATTTATACTTGGCAAAGATTTGGACTTTGATTCAGCTTCTAGAGTTTTTTCCTTTCTCTCGCCCTAACAAAGCGGGAGGCATGTCCTGATTTAATAAAGCTAATGATAGTCTGTTTTCGCTAAGCCCGTAGGCCTGTTAGTCACGGGGAGGGACAAGATGCTAGTTGCCTAGTTATGCTTTTAAAACTTTTGCATTTGTGTGTCAGAGAGGACGCTTGTGTGTTTAATATGTCAGTGTTTGCGTGCTTTAGTCTAAAAGGTGGCATCAGATAAATAGATGGAAAAAATTGAGACCGCAGCCCAATTTTTTGTTTCACTCATTTTTCAATTAATGGTTGTGTGTCTGTGAATAATATACATTGTTTTTTTGCTAATGGCAGGCTGGTTATTTTCTGTTTTTCATTGACGAAGGGCTTCTTCCTTGCTTTATGGGACTTCAGTCCTGCTTCTAGCAGCCTGATATGAACTGTCCTAGCAGTGCACTTCACACCTGCGCTTAATGTTCCCCATTCCTTTTGAAGGTCACTTGATGTCATCCTACGATTCATGAGAAGCTATCAGATAAGTTGACAGTCACCTCTGGCATTAGAATGTTGCTTCTGCCTTTTCCCTGGCTGGTTTCTGGTCGTTCCCAGTGTCTCCTGCTTCACCTTGTTCTTCTGTACTGCTGTCTTAGAAATTTTGAACCTGAAAGCATCCTGCCGCTCAGCATAGCCTTCTGCCTGCAGAACCAGGATTTTCAAAATGCAGATTTCTTTAAAAATATAGAGTGGTCTCTTTATTTTTCCACATTTGAAAGTTGGGCTTGGACTCAGACAACATTTCAGGTCCATGCGTAGTGCTACCCTGGATAATATGTCATCAAAAGGCAGACAGTATGGGCAATTTATGAACATCAGTTATCCTAACTACATATCTTTTGAATGTGGGAGGAAACTGAAGTGTGTGGAAGTAACCAATGCCAAACGAGCACATACAGACTCCACAAACATGCAGGGGGGGGGGGGGGGGGGCAAGCAGAGGCTTGAGTGGCAGAAGTGGGACAGACAGAGGTGGGACAGGTAGAGGTGGGACAGACAGAGGTGGGACAGGTAGAGGTGGGACAGACAGAGGTGGGACAGGTAGAGGTGGGACAGGTAGAGGTGGGACAGACAGAGGTGGGACAGACAGAGGTGGGACAGACAGAGGTGGGACAGACAGAGGTGGGACAGGTAGAGGTGGGACAGACAGAGGTGGGACAGACAGAGGTGGGACAGACAGAGGTGGGACAGACAGAGGTGGGACAGACAGAGGTGGGACAGGTAGAGGTGGGACAGACAGAGGTGGGACAGGTAGAGGTGGGACAGACAGAGGTGGGACAGACAGAGGTGGGACAGACAGAGGTGGGACAGACAGAGGTGGGACAGACAGAGGTGGGACAGACAGAGGTGGGACAGACAGAGGTGGGACAGGTAGAGGTGGGACAGACAGAGGTGGGACAGACAGAGGTGGGACAGACAGAGGTGGGACAGGTAGA
Source organism: Brienomyrus brachyistius (assembly GCF_023856365.1). Lineage (NCBI taxonomy): Eukaryota > Metazoa > Chordata > Actinopteri > Osteoglossiformes > Mormyridae > Brienomyrus > Brienomyrus brachyistius. The sequence goes on from NC_064540.1 coordinate 21,269,771, forward strand.
GGTGGGACAGACAGAGGTGGGACAGACAGAGGTGGGACAGACAGAGGTGGGACAGACAGAGGTGGGACAGACAGAGGTGGGACAGCGCTACCTGTCCATGTGTCATGCCAATTGGTTCAGAAATCTCATGAATTGCACAGGATTTTATCAATGTCTAATCATTTCAAAATTAAAATTTTAATTATTTGAGATTACATCGATTTTTTCAAGTCTTAAGATGATGTCACTGGCATTGAATGAGAACCACTAGAGGGCACTGTCCTGATATGCAAACTCATTATACTATCCAAAGTTTACTGAAGAGTACAGTTAAAGTCACATAAAAAAACAGTTTATGAATATATCAAACAACATTTTTACTTAATGAAAAAATGCATTTATTATTTTGATTGTAAAGACATACAGTTCTTTGAAAATCTAACTTTAAGATCAAATCAAAAGGATCAAATCAGTGTTCGAAATCCTGCCTTTGCACAACCATATTTCAAGTGAAGACAGAGGTGAGACCTTTTAGATGCATGTTTTTGCTTAACACAATCTCCTAACGCTCCCTGGCCGAGCTTGTTAAGACCTTACAGCCAAGTGGGTACACGGTGGAAATGCTACAGGCATCCAGTACATGCGACATTGACGCATATTTCACACAGGTAAGGGTCTCTCAGCACATTCACTGGAGGGAAAAAAGTACAGATGAAAGAGTATTAAAAACCTTTTGGCAGACAGTGGACCCTGTACCCCTGAAACATTGCAGTAACAGCAGCAGGCCATCACCAGCAGTTTGCATTTGTGCTGCCTCTAATGGCTGCTAGTATTTACAGTCCATGAGCTGACGGTTTAGTTATAGTGCTGTTTATTGGGAGAACTACAGCACCGTAAGGTGGGGGAGGGGTGCAAAAGACAGACAATCTTGTTCTAATGCAGGATGCCCTTCATCTGGTTGGCTGGGGTGTTTGGATGGCCATCTATTCAAATGATCACTCATGTTGTATCTCACAGTTTAATTGTTCAGCGGTGGTAAGCTCAGAAAGCGTGCAACAGGGCTAGCTAAAAGCCTGAGGTCCCGTCATGACTGTCATTTATAGGACCTGGAATAGACTGACATCCCCACACCCTCGGCCTGGTATAGACAACCCACCCTCACTCATCCAGCTTGGCATGGACTACCCACCCACAATCACCAAGCCTGGTATAGACTACCCACCCCCACTCACCCAGCCTGGTATATACTGACTTCCCTCACTTCCCAAGCCTGGTATATACTGACCTCCCCCACTTCCCAAACCTGCTTTAGACTACCCACCTCCACTCACCTAGCTTGGTATATACTGACCTCCCACACTTCCCAAGCCTGGTATATACTGACATTCCCAACTTCCCAAGCCTGGTATAGACTGCCCACCCCCAGTCACCCAGCATGGTATAGACTGACCTCCCCACACTCTCGGCCTGGTATAGACCACCCACCCCCACTCATCCAGCCTTGTATAGACTGATCACCCCCCCCCCCCCGACCTGGTATAAACTGCCGAACCCTATTCCCCCAGCCTGATATAGACTGACCTTCCCCACTCACCCATCCTGGTATAGACTACCCACCCCCAACTCACCCAGCTTAGTATAGACTGATCTCCTCCACTTACCCAGCCTAGTAAAGACTGCCCCTGGGCTCTTGTCCTGACACACGGACTGAAATTCCACAGGCAGCCTTGGGTCGGCACAGGCAGTAACTGGGTCACTCTTCAGTAGTTGTGGACTGCTGTCCACAGCATCGCCATCATCCATCAGTTCTTTCAGGAGCTTGACAGATTCCAGGGTGAAGCTGAGCTCTCCATCCTGCCGGGCAAAGCAAATAGAAGGGAACAATACAGGAGGACATCTACAGCAGTCGTCTTTAGCCTCTGAGTTAAACTTTTCAGGTTAAGCTTCACACTGTGCGTATTTAAATACAAAACTGTCAATAATTCAGCTCTGAAATTTTTGATTTGTCTGCTTCAGCTGACATTTCCATCCATCCATCCATCCATCCATCCATCCATCCATCCATCCATCCATACATGCATGCATACATACATACATACATACATCATGCTAAGTACAATTTGGAGAGGAAACTGGAGTACCTAGAGAAAATCTGCTTGGGTTTAGAGAGTACATGCAAACTCTCCCCAAACAGCACAGGGGAGTGGAAATGAAATCCTTAGCCCTGGAGTTGTGAGGCTACAATGCTAATCATGCAGTGACATATCAAAAAAGGTATTTCACCGGAATGCTTTATACAGTATATTGGAAAACTCAAGGACAAGAGAAGGTGAATAACTGATTATTTTGTTACAATGGAAACTCTCAAGGGTGCCATTATATATTAGGCAAGTGAAGATGTAATATTGTGTAAATGTGCTTTACAAAAATTGAATCGGATTGAACAGTCAGTTTGAGAAGTTGCTGTGTTGGAAGCAGGAAAAATGTGTATTTGTTAAGGATCTGAACCACTTTAACAAGGGCCAAAGTGTAATGGTTAGATTTCCAAAACGGCAGGTCTTATGGGGTGTTCCCTGTATGCAGTAGTCAGTACCTATCAAAAGTGGTACAAGGAAGGTCAACTGGTGAATCAGTGATGGGGTCATGGGCACCCAAGACTCACTGATGTGTGTGGGGAGTGACGGCCAGCCCATCTTGTCTGACTCCACAGGAGAGTCAATGTAGCACAAACTGCTGAAAAAGATAATGCTGACTATGTTATAAAGGTGTCAGAACACGCAGGGTGTCGCAGCTTGCTGCTGACCCTGTTCACTGGCCAAAGTGCCTACAATGGGCACGTGTCAGAAAGGGACCATGGAGTAATGGAAGAAGGTGGCCTTGTCTGAGGAGTCACATGGGCTGTAACATTGTGTGGACGGCCAGCTTTGTGTACGTCATTTACCTGGGGGAGCGATGGCACCAGAATGCACTATGGGAAGAAGGCAAGCTAGTGGAGGTAGTGTGGCGCACTGAGCAATGGTCTGCAGGGATCCTTCGGTCTTCTCCTTCGGTTGGATGTTACTTTGAGACCAAGTACACCCCATCATGGAGCGGACATGCCTGTCCCACCTCTGGCTATTCCTACTACCCTGATGGCACTGGCCTCTTTAGGCAGGATAATGAGCCCTGTCAGGCTCCAACAATTGTTCAGGAATCATTTTAAGAACATGATCAAGGGGTTGACTTGGCATCTGAATTCCCCAGATTTCAATCCGACTGAGCATTTGTGGGACGTGCTAGGCAAACAAGTCTGATCCATGGAGGTCCCACCTCACAATCTAAAGGACTTAAAGGGGGGCAGAGCTGTTTTGTTGGCATAAGGAGGACCTACGTAATATTACATAGGTGGTTTTAATGTTATGGCTGAATGATAACTTTTTTATGAACTAATTTTTCCAGTCAAAAAAATAAAATAAAATGCTTAATCCTTATTTGGTTGAAAACAGATCAAGAATCCAACACTAACTGAAACTAGTTCAAGGTTTCATACCACAGCATTATTACTTGATAGCGCATAACATTCAATGCTAATTGTTATGATTAATAATTATCTTCAAACTGGACCAAGTAGAATAACAGTTGTGTCTAGTAAACAATGATTTCCTTTTTTTAGCTGTTCACTGTTATTCCAACTTTCAGGAACCATATGCAACATTTTTCTCATCACTATATCAGAACAGCCAAGTCACTACTATATACTGTATACAACAGAAACAAATCCTTTTTGAATGTAGTGTAGGATAAATTATGAGGTCATTCATTCATCTGCTTTCTTTAAAGCATGGTTTTTACCTGAGGTTTTTAGGTGTGCTGGGCTGCATTGTCCTCTCCACTGAACCTTCAACGGAAATTGGCCGTAAAACTGGACAATATGGATTCCCTAAATGCTAGGGTGACCAGACCATCCATGCCAGGGAGGATTCTTTGAGCTACTTTAAAATTGCTCCTACGCTTGGATAACTAGGTCAGTTTTTCTTGCACTTTGATTGGTTTGTTTCCTTCAATGAAAGACTCATCTCGCTATGTCACATTAGCATTAGTGACACAGGCGTGATTATAGCAGACTTGACCGTTCAGCACACAGCAAGAACTCAGTGTTTACGTGAAATACAGCTCCTTTTAAGTGAAATGGTAGTTTACGAATCTTGTCCTAGCTCAAAGTTTCCTCCCTGACATGGATGATCTCCTTGATCAGGTCAGCCTGCTAAAAGCAGGAGATGATGCCAGGCCTGGTCCGAAAGAAGAGCAACTGGCATTACTTTGCTCCTGAATACTACTTGCCTTCAGTCCAAAGATTATGAGCAAACATTGTATATCACTGTACAGACCAAGGCCAGAACCACAGAACGCTGTTTGTCTGGCCCACCCTAGTGGTAAGAATGAGCCTTTATTTATAGTATAATAAAGCATTTTACGCAGGTGTTTAAACAGGTGGCTACTGTTCAGAACCCGGACGACATCTCAGGGGAACCTGATTACCTGAGCTGTACCACTGCTACCACTCTTAGATGTACTTTCTGCATCTGTGGGATGGATTTGTTGTCGTCTACCCATCCATCCATCATTATCCATCCAAGGTTGCATGGAGGTGAGCACGTAATTTCCCTATTGTCGGCAGACACCGTAGATCACGGTTCCTCACTATTGAAAAACTTGATTGCATGTCCGTGAGAATCACCCCTACTGATTCCAGCTGACATTGAACTCAAGGTTTCTCTGGCAGGTGATTAACACACTAGACCAGCTCAAACAGATCTGCTCTGTGTTTACAACACATAAATTTACTGGTAGCTGACTGGGGATATTGGTTAAATTTAGGGTACAATTAAGCCCGGGGGCATTTTTAAGTGACTTTGCAGTTTATTCGTTTAATAAACTGACTAGTTTAGCTAGTTTATTGCAGTGCTGCTGTGTGTGTGTTCGTCTTGATTAGTTGTTTTACAATGAATAAATATCTATCGTCACAGGGAATCCGCACGCACTAAGTGCCTACTAAATTCACCTGAAATGGCTTTGGAGTAAATCCACCCAAACATGGTGATAATAAACAAACTCACGCAGAAACTGTACCCACAATCCCGGAGGTGTACAGCGACAATGCCAGCTACTGGCTGAATTCTGTTACCCCAGGTGGAAAATCAGAGACAACAAGCAAAGGTCCCAGCTCCTTGCTGCCTGTTAAATAAACACAACCTGGACCCGATTCGATAAAGGAAAAAAATATACGGCAAGATTAAGATGTCCTACGTCTGGCTGAAAATGCGCAGGTTCATGAATCTGTAGCTAGCGCCCCCCCCCTTCCCTTCGCCACCCAAACAGAGAAGAAAAACAACTAAGCATGGAGGAACGCATGACAGGAATTTCAGCACACCTGTGCCCCCTTTGCAGCTTTGCGAAGTCAGACTCACCCAAACTCTGACGCCCATTGTGCTCCAGATAAAGCAGGAGGCGAGGAGCACAGACACAGCAGCCGATCTCATTCTGAGGAACAAGCTCACAGCACCACACTGGACTCAGGAGAACAAAATATGGCAAAGCTTTGTCGGGACCCTAAGCAATATATAAAGCCCCCCAAGTGGGCTACTAAGTAACCTATTAAAGAGCAAGAAGCAATCAATGAAGGAATATTTAGCTTTGTGATAACTAAAGAGGATGTGAAATACTAATAAACTAGATCCTCTTTTCATTTTTATAGACCCCGCCCCCCAGATTATCTTTGAGCAGCGTTGTTGAATGACGTTTGCTATAAATCTGTGTTTGTTGAGGAGTTCAGGCTGGAGACGGATTCTGGTGTGAACATGTCGCACGCTGTGATTGGCTAGAGTTTGCGTCCAGGCTTCTCACCTGTTCCTGACAAGGTGTAAATATGACTGGTTTCGGACGCAAGCGATGAGGTAGATGCCTTGGGAGCTCGACTACAGCTGATGGGAGGGTTAGCACAGTAAGGTCACACCTCTAGGGTTATGGGCTCGATTCTCTCCCATAGTGCTGTGTGTGTGTGTGTGTGTGTGTGTGTGTGAATGGGTATACCTATCTATACGGGGACACAATGTCCCCATAATGTGATAAATATCCATTTTTTTTATATATATAAAACTCTATTTTATAAAAAACTCTATTTTATAAAAACTCTTGCATTTTGCTTGGTTACTTATGGTTATGGTTAGGGCAGGGTGGGGGTTAAGGTTGTCATAGTTAGTGTTAGCATTATTCCCATAGAAGTGAATGAGCGGGCCCCATAAGGATAGGTATACCCTACATGTGTGTGTGTGTGTGTGTGTGTGTGTGTGTGAGAGTTATTTGGTTACCCACAATGTAATACGTACAAATTCCCCCATAATGTAATAAAAACCTGATACCTAATCTGTATGTGTGTTTGCGTGTCTGTCTGTCTGTCCTTCTGTCAAATTTGCTTGAGCGTTCTCGGGAAAGTATTATGAAAGAAATATGCACTCTAAGTCAATACTAACAGTTTAATAAACATGCAGTATTAATGGACTCCGTGGACTGACTATCTTGTGAGTAATAAACAGCCAGTCACTCAGAATAATTTAGTAGTAAAATATACAAAGTAATACTGATAATATGCAAACGGCTATATTTGAATATATATACTATATTTGGGGGGCGGCATGGTGGTGCGGTGGTTAGCACTGTCGCCTCACACCTCTGGGACCCTTCGAGTCTCCGCCTGGGTCACATGTGTGTGGAGTTTGCATGTTCTCCCCATGTCGTCGTGGGGTTTCCTCCGGGTACTCCGGTTTCCCCCCACAGTCCAAAAACATGCTGAGGCTAATTGGAGTTGCTGAATTGCCCATAGGTGTGCATGTGTGAGTGAATGGTGTGTAAGTGTGCCCTGCGATGGGCTGGCCCCCCATCCTGGGTTGTTCCCTGCCTCATGCCCATTGATTCCGGGATAGGCTCCGGACCCCCCGCGACCCAATAGGATAAGCGGTTTGGAAAATGGATGGATGGATGGATACTATATTTGAAATTCTGATTGCAAATTAAATGGGCAAGAGTAAAGACCTGAGTGACTCTGACAAGAGCAAAATCGTTATAGTCAGACAACTAGGTCAGAGCATCTCTGAAATGGTGCTCACGGTCAGCCATAGTACCTACTAACAGTGATCCAAGGAGGGAAAATCTTGTGGGACTTACAGAAAACTGTTCTGAGGGCAGGACGAAAAATGATTGATTATCTCTCAGAACCAATCAGATTGTAGAAGTGGTGGGACCAAGACATCTGATTGGTTGGTCCTGCCTCCTCTAACTGCTTGGACCAATCTCCTCTACAGTTTCAAGGGTTATCTCTCTGAAATAATTCTGTCCTCAGAACATTTTTGTGTAATTAAAGCTCCCATGAGCGAGAGAATAACCACAAACCGCTGGCAGGGTGTTGTGTAGCCAAGACTCATAGATGTGGGATGTAAATGAAGGGTACAAATCAACAGTAGGGCTACTGTGGCACAAATGGCAGATAATTTTAATGTTGATCATGGGAGTAACATATCATGACATAAAGTGCATCAAGCACTGCTATGTTTTTATGAGATCAATATCATTACTTCACTTGAGGGTGGTTATAATGTTTTGGCTCATAACTATAACACTGTTTGAGGAGCAGGTCAGGGAGAATCTTTATTGCCACCAAGGCAGATGTACATTTCTGTTGCCGAAAGTCGCTGCTGTTGGAGACACCAAGTATAGACAATGAACAGTTGGGGTATAAACAGACAGTTAATACATACACGACACAAGATACACAACAGTGAGGGGAAATGCAAGAGATGTGCAAATTCATGCAGCGCAGTGAAAGGAGACACAGGCACAACACAGACAAAATACATCTTTACATATAGTACATGATGTGAAACTCCACAACCACATGAGGAGAACATCCAAACATCACACACATTTGTATAGAACCCATGTCCCGGGGGTGTGAATCAGCAGTGCTAACCACTGCACCACCATGCCACTGCCGTAACTGGTACCAAGCAGCATGGTCAGTATGGTCCTGAAGGGCTGGGGTGACTTAAGGTTCATAGAAACTGTTAATATCCCTAAAATTAGATCTACGTCTATTTTATTTCCACTGGGATCGTATTGGACCCAAACCCAATGGCTTGCTGGTGGCTGTCCAGATAAGCAGCTATTACACCATCATTCCCAGTTTCACGGCGCCAAGCAGAATATCACAGATAGGAGCAGCATGAATTTACAAGGTTTATGTGGGTGGAAAAGGACGTCATGTAATTTCAACGGCTCCGTTTCAAGTTTGGTTAATAAGTGCGTATAAAACATGCCGTGCAAAATCAAACAGGAGATGAAAGCGTTACTCGGAAACGTCGTATAGTTTTAGATTTAATAACTGCATGAATGTCTGCCACTCTTAAAGCCTGAAAAAATGCTTATTTGTATATCTGTACCTGGCAGTCTGAAGATAATCAGCAATGAAAATGAAACTGGCCGTCTATGAAAATGATTAACTCCAGTTGAGTTGGACCAACTCCTATTTCGAGTAGCAAACGTAACTTATTTTTCATCAATTCATATTGAGTAGTTCTCACATTAAAAGGAGTATGTGAACTGGAGGGTGAAACTCTACTGTCCTCAACATAACACAAAGACATTTTATTCAGCCTGAGCCAGGTTATGATTAACAACCGTCTGCTTTTAAAGTGCTAAAACAATAAAGACATCAGAGAATTCACACGGCCGTCAGCCACGTCCCGGGCGAGGCACTCCGTGGGGGACGTGCGGCTTCACTTGCACAAACGGGCGTGACTCCTCCCCTTCAGCTACCTGGTCAATAGGACGGCTGGAAAAGTAGCACTCCTTCCACTCACACGATGACAACAAAACAGACAGTAAAAAGGTAGGTGTTTGCCTGCATGTTACCGACCAAAACTGTCACCTTGCCAATCATAACAAACCTTGTAAACTATTATCCACAAACGGTAATCTGTAATCCCAACAGTACACACAGAATTTGCAAAGATCCAGAATATCCTTAAGTCTTATCTTTGCAACAAATAGGTTACCATTTAAATTATACACTTCGTACTGGATTTATGTTCTTTTGGTTAATTATTTCCCGTGGAATAAAGTATCATAAAATTTTCTTTTGTATAATTAGAAGAACATCAACAGGTAATTAAAATGGAACTTACTCTGAAGGAGTCGACATTCACCCTATAGCCTATACCTTGGTTTTCTGGTATATTTGATTTTACGGTATATTTGATTATCCATCCATCCATCCATCCATCCATCCATCCATCCATCCATCTTCTTGTGGAGTCTTATTTTATTATGCAATACTATCATAGTTTTTTTGTTTTGCTTTCCAATGGTTGCAATAAAGAGAACAATCTTTTAAAAAGAGTTTTTTAGAGTGTTTTATTAAATGCTTGAAATATGAATAAACAATGTCAACTTACAGATACAAACCACTAGTAGCTATAAAAATAGTATCTACTCTATTTTAAATATGTAATAACAGACAACTTACAACTTATGAAAACAAAGAGCAGTTCTTAAAAAAACAGGGAAATAAGTTGGTAATAGTAACAAAGTCGGTAAAAAGTTGTTTCAATCATCGCACTGTCGTACAAATAATATATATTATAAAGGTGAAATAAAAAGTTTCTCGCAATTTGTTTTATTGATTTGCACAAAATTCCCCCCAAAACCCCTCAAACAGCACCCCCTCCCCTTTTATGGTAGTTAACAAGCTTTTAGGGATGAGAAGCTGATCATCGATAACAGCAGGCTTTAAGGTCTGCCGAGGGTTACTGGACTGCACGTAGCGCGGCTTTTTTCCACCAACTTCCAACCGGGGTTCGGGCATCTCAGCAGCCGGTGCAGGCGGCGAATGCGCAGATCTCACATATGTCCGAATTTAGTGCCATGACACCTGGGAATGGAAAAAGCAAGCAAAAGGGCTCAGTGTGCGCTGAAGGCAGTGTGCGTGCAGCTCCTAAACACGTGCCCGGCTAGCAAAAAGATCAAAGCCACACACTCTCTCACCACTACATATCGCAATCAGTGATTTTGCTTAAGATTAATGTCACCTGCTGAAATTACTTTTGTGATATTGCTGTTTTTTCTGCATTGATAACATGGATTATGAAATTCCCTGTGCGCCTTCCCCTCACGCCCCCAACCAGACCTTCCACGTAAACTCTTACCAAGTCGGTGCATTGACACGCTCGCCTTCTTGGTCCTACACAGTTGTTTGAATTCATCAGGCAAGGCAGGGTGGATGCAGATGTCTCTGGTCGTGGTGGCCGCCAGCCGTGGGTTGGGGTTTCTGGGGACACTGCTGTCCATCAGCTCCTTCAGCATTTTGACAGACTCCAGTGAGAAGCTGAATTCTCCCTCCTGGAAAAGAGAATAGATTGTGTCATATACATGGCAGCTGGTGGAATGGAGGAAGGACACATGCAGAGAGGTGCTGCTTATCAGATCCATGCTTGATTTTTTTTGAATACTGAAGGTTCAGACTTGTATCTCAACACCCATCATTTCAAACTTTATTATCAGTAGCGCTGTTTCAGTCTGTTTTAGACCAGTCAATCCACATCTGACTGTGATAGCACAAGTAAGAAACATCCAACAAAAGAACTACAAAAGCATAATTTGAAATGAGTCTTTAAAGGGTTGAAAAACAGTCACTCACCTTAACCTGGACAGCCTGAGAGACTGTGCAAAGAACTGCGAGCAAGACAGCGAGTGGAAGCTTTGTGTTCATTTTCTCCGTCAGTCCTCTCTGATTTGTTCTTGTCTTTGTGAAGGCTTCTAGATTCTCCTTCAAAGCAATTTCCTGAATGTCTGTCATACCCTCTGCATCTCTCGGTATTTAACGGGTACCGCTTGCAGTCCGGCAGGCTTGCCATTGGCTGAGCTGTGTCGGACCAAAGTCTCTTGGTTAATGAGTTAATGATGGGACAGAGTTGTTTATTAATGTCATAAAGAGCAACTCCTAAAATAATAAATCCTCTCAGCTCTTCTGTGGTCAGAAGAGAACGATGCCAGAAAGCGTGAACGCACTGCAGACATTTGTCGCATTGCTTGTAAAATCTATCACACCTCACACATTGAGAACACTCGTAAAAGGAAAATTGATACAGTATGTAAAGTGCAAACATGTCTTTACGCAAAGGCACAAATATGAAGTCAATTGTCTTTTGAATAAATTATATCTTGTGTGTCTGAGAATTTTTCACTGGGACTAATAAAGTATCACTATTCTATTCTATTCTATTCTATTCTATTCTATTCTATTCTGCATTTCACAGACATTTGTTTTTCTTATACAACAAGCAAACGAAAAGCTGAAACCAAAAACAAAACTTGATGTCACTCAGCACATTTTAGTCATTGTTATTGTACATGGGCACTAATTCAGTTTGGGTTGCAAAGTGACACAGGGGGTAGAGTTGCCTCACACCTCCAGCGTTGGGGCTTTGAATACCGTCTTTGGTCTGCGTGTTTGTGTGGAGGTCGCATTGTCTCCTCGTGTCTTGAAGGTCTCCTCTGAGCACTTTGGTTTCCCCACATAGTTCTAAAATTTGCAAACAGGCTAAACAGCATCTTTAAATTGAGCGGTGAGCCAGTGTGTGCATAATGGTACCCCGTAATGGGCTGGCATCCTCTCCAGGGTGTACACCTGCCTCGTGCCCCGTATGTCTGGAATAAGCTGTAGACCCACTGAGACCCTGATCAGGATAAGAGGTTGGATGACAGATGGAGTAACACACAATTTTATCAGTGGGGTGATGCAAACACATATTAAGAAAGGGTGCAGATTTAGGTATGGACAGTAGGGACAGCGTCCTACCAATATTGCGGGAGTAATGAGAGTGATTAAGGGGTGGGGGGTTCGGGGCAGATTTGGTCCCTACCAATACTGAAACCAAACCTACGCCCGGGACATTAAGGATGGGATTGCCATGATTAATAAAGTATATTGCAGGATATAAATGATGAGTAATATATACACACGTGAACCAGTAGTAAGTAATAAGGCAGAGGGCAATGCTGAGATGATGAACTTGGGACCTGAAGGGTGTTGGGTCTTTTGTGTGTCAGTGGGTGAAGGGCAAGATGTGCTCCGGTGTCGAAACATTAGCTGGATACAGACTTCGCCTTTGGTCAGAAACCTGAAGGGCTACAGGGAGATGAAGAAAGATGGAGAAGGCCAGCTGTCGGTGGCAGGGCTGAGAAAACGTACAGCGGCCTGCCATGCATGTATGGCAATAAAGCATCGCAGGTAGGGTTTTTACATTTCGGTAGTGCAGTATCATTTTGAGAAGTACTTAAATGTTCCCCAAGACTTAATAAATCAGAGCATGGAACATCACACAAAAAGTAGTAGAATATAAATGTAATCTGTATTATTACACTTTCCATACATCCATTCTGTACCTGCTTGTCTTATACAGGGTCACAGGGGTCTGGAGCCTATCACAGGAGCTACGGTTACAAGGCAGTGAATAACCAGGATGGAGCGCCAACCCATTGTAGGGGTCTTGGAGCCTATCCCAGGAGCTATGGGTACAATACAAGGCAGTGAATAACCAGGATGGAGCACCAACCCATTGTAGGGGTCTGGAGCCTATGCTGGGAATTACAGGGAATAAGCACACATTCAGACCTACAGGCAATTTGGCAACTCGAATTCACCTCAGCATACCCAGTCTCAGTTTATCTGCAGGTCCTTGAAAGAGGCCCTTAACCCTCAGCTGTTAGCTTACTCTCACCTCCAGGGAGTAAGTCTGGGGAGATGGGGATCAATAAATTACTTATTATTGTTAAAATTGAATTTGTGGCATTTACTACAGTGGTTTTATAGCACTACTGAGACTTTTACATATACAGGTTCTTCTTAATTTGTATTGTTTCAATGCCTGGGCTCCTTTTAATTTCACAGGCGTTTAATCTCCAGGTTCGCCTCTATTTTCTGGAAATACTTCACAGTGCGTCGAGCATCTTTCACGCTGTTTTAACGAGCTTTAATATTATCCATTGTTCTGGCAAAGTCAGCACTGACATTCATGTCTCTCCATATTTGTGTCAAAATTCCTCCAAAGTACACATTACATGTGACAGCTAAATATCTCTTAATCTCCTTTATGACATTCACCACAACGGAAGTTTGACAGGGAAGCTTTAAACTGGCCGTCTAAGTTATGGCTGTAAATGTGTGCGTCATATGTTTGCAGTACGCAGAATCCTTCTAGCCCCTTTTAATTCATACCTGTAGTGGGGTTTGCAGTCATCTTGCTGGAAAAAGGACACTCTTCCATGAAATATATAGTATATGAGTCACATGACTTTGCTTAAGATAAAATGCACAAACTACATACGAAATGCCTATTTACTGAAATAAGGATGGTTAAATGGCACAAAAACCTGGATTTTTCAAGGAAATTGCATCGACTTTCACTTAATCCAATTTGGGATTGAAGATGCATTCCAGACCAACCATTGAAGCAGTAACTCCTCTCTGATCCTCATCACCAGTGTTTTCAACACCCGAAAGCAATGTCTGGTATAATTACATACTGCTAATTGTACACCATTCTCACTTGACAGATCACAGCAGTGTATAGCGAAATTTCACTATATTAAGAATTCTCCCTTGTAATCATATTCCGATGTCTTGCTGCGTATTACTCTAATTCCATGCATGACTTCTTGATTAAGGTTTGGATTCTCTTCTGCCATGTTTCATGGCAATTTTTCTCTGTATACAATGTATTTTTGCCACATTCGGTCTTGTCAATAAACAGCTACGGATTGATCTATAACCAAAACTTGGTCAGATTCATCGCAGTAAGATGCTTCTGACTTTAAATGGTGACCAACGTGTTCCATGTTGGAACCAGAAGCTTACAGCAAATTTCAGAAAACTCTTGGGGAATATGACTTCACTGGATGACTGTGCTGCCTATTATTACAGCTAGCTAATGTTTTATCCATTCCTGGGTTCAAGTAGGACAGAAATGAGACATGTACTGTATACAGATACTCACTGGTTGAAGAGGGATGGCATGTCATACTACCCTTAGTGGGATTTTCAGGGGCACATTTTGATGGATGCTCCATTTATGCAAATAGTCATCCATTAGTCAAGATTGTAAAACACCTCCACAAGCCATTTTGGGTTTATGTCTACTGGTTGTAGGATCAACACCCTCACGATCCCAAGCTGTGACATCCTACCAGGAGACCATCTCATCCAGATCTTTTGTAGGCCATCAGCAAGCCAAAGACTACTGTGCTTACTGTTTGCCAACAAAGGGGATACAGAACAACCTACCAAATTCAAATTGGGTGTTTTGATTCTATCGCATGTATCACATCTACCAAAGAAGGGCACTCATACACATTTCCAGCTGGTGGGTTCTACTGGGCCAGAGTTTCTCTAAACCCCAGGAAGCAAACAGACCTGATGCAAAAGAATCTGTGACTAAGAGTCGCTTAAGTAATGGTTGACTCCTCGACATACAAGAGGGGTAAATTATCAGCCTGATGTTGTGCAGTTTTGCCTGTATTTTCATGCTAGGCACGGAAACGAAGCTCAACTCCTGCTAAGAGATGCCCACATGCTGCAAGTCAAGCCAATGGCACCTGACCCTGGCCAGTATGGAAAGACCCCAGACTGCAATCATTATTTACAAGTTGCGTCAACAGAGCTGGGGAGTAACATGCAATCAATGATTTACAGACCATTTGGCAAACTCTCTCTGCGCAACCCGTGGACCCAGTGACATCACACAAAGTGGCTAGCCTCCCACGCATGTGGGTGTGTCTCTGCACTTCACAGTGACCTCCTTCATGGCAGGCCACTCTGCGATAACCTGAGCCATTGTCCTATAGACCTTCCGTGGGATCGGTTTCCGCAAAACGTACTTGCTGGACAGAAATTTCAGTTTATGTCCAAAATAAAGTTTTGGTTTGACTTTCACATATGTGCAGTTGTGTCATGATTATTTTTTTAACCTCTGAAGCAGTTATCATACGCAAGAAGTGTAACTGGCTCCTTCTTGTGGGCTTGGACACTCGTGCATACTGCATACTGTGGCCCTTAAACGCCATAGAAGGTGGTATCCGCCTCTGTAGTGGTCTGTTTAAGTCATGTACAGTACCTCCATTCTGAGGTTTCTACAGATCTCTGCTGAGAGAAGACACTTTATCTGACACTGAGCTGGAGGGTTTCATATTTGTATTTTATGGGATCAATACAATGAAGCCTTGGGAGGCTCTAGTCTGAACCCCATGTCAGTGTAACGAAGATAACATTAGCTAGATAATAGTAGTTATGGTTAGACTGGTTGTTAGGTAGCCTTTGTATAAATATTTTGTATACAAATGAAACCTTTACTTTTTCAGTTGTAAATATAATGAAATTAGTTCTTTTTTGATGCTGTGTTTGTACTCACCTGTAAAGCAGGCCTCACAGGTTTGTACTCACCTGTAAAGCAGGCCTCACAGGTGTGTACTCACCTGTAAAGCAGGCCTCACAGGTGTGTACTCACCTGTAAAGCAGGCCTCACAGGTTTGTACTCACCTGTAAAGCAGACCTCACAGGTGTGTACTCGCCTGTAAAGCAGGCCTCACAGGTGTGTACTCGCCTGTAAAGCAGGCCTCACAGATTTGTACTCACCTGTAAAGCAGGCCTCACAGGTGTGTACTCGCCTGTAAAGCAGGCCTCACAGATTTGTACTCACCTGTAAAGCAGGCATCACAGGTTTGTATTCACCTGTGAAGCAGGCCTCACGGTAGCTGAAAACATACTACTGTTATTTCTCCTGTCTCCTGCAGGTTTCTTCCCACAATCCAAAGTCATGCAGTTAGGAGAGTAGTTCTCAATCCTGTTCCCACCGCCTACCTGGAATGTTTTTATTCCAACTGACATTGCTTTCAACCTGCCACATTCATTATTGGTCTATTAAGGACCATCGGAGCCTGATTATGGTAGGGTTGGAATGAAAACGGGTTCTGGTGGTGGTGGTGGGGGGTGATGGGTGCCAGGGACAGCACGGAGAACCACTGAGTCAGGTGGAGCGGTGTTGCTAAACTGCCCAGTGTGAGTACGCTGTGTGATGGCCTGGCGTCCCAAGTGGCATCCCTGCCTTGTGTCCTCTGATGCCCGGTATGGGCTAAATGCTTAGTTCCTACTGTGACCATTGAGGAACATCCATAAACCTCATCAGGATAAACAGAAGGAGACTTTTCCTTTAAAATGGGGTGAACAGGCACATATGGAGAATCTATCTAAAACTCTGCAGACCTGAAAACGTGATTTTGTTTGCAAATCAGCCTGAGCCAATTCACTGGCCATTTTCACAACCACCCCCAGAGTATTTCATCATTAATATGCCATAAATTCTAAATCCCACACCTGTTTTACACCCCTATGCATTGCATGTGTTGTAACACACCATAAACAAGACATCCAGCTACCTTTATAAGCTGTGCTTTGAAATTTACTATTTGATGAAATTAGAACTGGAATTGCTAAAACTGGGACAGAACCCAGGTCCACACCTTGAGCAAATAGCAGAACAATCCTAAAACTAAGACTGTTTTTTCCTATAAGTGTCATGATCGGAAACCAGGAGGGAATGACAATCCCAGCACTGGTGTGGGTCTTGACAGAAGGTACAGATATACTGATACTGTGACAATAACAACAATAACCAAGCTGGAGAAGAAGGCAAGGGCAGGAGCATATATGTGTGAATGACAAGGAACAAACTAGAAACAGGTGTGGATGATTCCCATATTAGGTTGGAAACAATTAGAGAATTATGGGATGGCCAGCACCCTCTACTGGCCAAACAGGAACACGACAGGCTGATATGGCAGGCCTTGACAATAATGATAGACTGTAAACCATTACTCAAATCTTAAGTTTTACTCTGTATTGGTGAATTTCACTAGAGTGAAGGACAGAGTTACTACTCTCAATTGATTCATAAGAATGCTATAATGTTTCATGAAACATAATATTGGGCCCACAACCCAACCAATTCAATGTGAAATTTTTTAGGTACCCTGTCTCTCAGGAGCCCTTGGAATCGTCCTAACTTTCCCTCCCTATCAATATTTAGTTCGCACTATGACGTAAAACCAATTATTTACAGTTAAAAGTCACAGAAAACTGACAGCTAACAAGCGTCAATGAGTATCTGTGAAGGTTTAACAGCGCAATTTGTCACAGAATGGAGAAATGAAGGCTGCTATGCCACCTGAATGGACAATGGGCTGTTTGCCCAAGCGATATTATGTGCTTCTGGTGCAACCTGCAGTAAACGGTAGACGTGCAATGCAGTACGTCCCACTGCTTATGTGTCTCTGCAGACGCTACGACAGGCTGGATATGAGTCAAACGCTGCCCCAAACTACTGATATTATTACATACCTATTTTCACACCTCCATGCCTTGCATGTGTTGTTACAGACCATAAACAAGAGATCCAGATACTTTTATAAACAGTGCTTTGAAATTTACTATTTGATGAAAATAAGAACTGGAATAGACTCAGAACTCAGGTCCATACCCAGGTTAATAATAACAACAACAACAACAGCAATATTAATAATAATAATAATAATAATAATAATAATAGTTGTAGCAGGGTTGCCAACTCTCATGCATCTAGCGTGATACGTTTTCAGACTCTCGTGTTCATTCAAGACATATTACGGCAAATTGATATCATTCCATTATAAACCTAATATTTGCTACATCAAAAGCATTGAGGTAGTTTGCAAACCCTAAAGACAATTTACAATGCTATAAAATTCTTAAATGCATGTAAATGCGTGTGCATGTGTGTGCAGACTTGTCTCAACAACCTGTGTTCTCAGTTTGCCTGAATTATTGTTATGAATCTGTAGACTGGCAAACAGACCTTCGTTAGACAAGCGGTTGTTGTATTAATTTATGTACAGTTTAAAGATCTGTCTTTCATGTTTTGACATTAGAAGTGGGTGTTATCGTGGGTGTTAATGATTGTAATAAATAACATTTTATTTATTGTTTGTGTTGTAGCAAACCTAAGGAAGATCCCACACTGAGCTGAATTGCTCTTCTGGGGCTGCCTATCTATACTGTAGATATCTAATCATTCAATGAGCGACCCGGGAGCGATTGTGCCATGAACCACATTGCACTGCTAAGTTATTGCCGCTGTTATCGGGACCCGTGAAGTAACTCACTGCCAAGGCGACTGCTCTTCCCCACTTCAGTCTTTTCCCGGTGCCGACCACAGGGTGTGGTTTGCATGCACAGGGCGACTGTAAAACAGGAGCCACGTGCGGCAGTAACCATGATCAGGTATGCATTCATATGGAGATCTGGCGGGGTTTAGTGGTCGGGATTATTATTGACAGTGTGCTTACTGTTTGTTGAGATCCGGGGTTCGGTGACATTCTGAAATTTCTCCTTTAAATTAAATGTTAAAAGGGCTCAGCATCAGGGACTACTGCACCAGTATGGGGTCACATTCAGATAAAACCAGCTCAGCAAATCGGTGGATATTGGTGTTACTGGTACAAACGGCCTCTGCAATAAGCAAATAGGGAATTTTCATGCATTTTGCAGCTGCTTTCATTTTCTCTGAGTCAACCAGCTGGAGTGGATAAGGGGAGCGGAGATGTGGATGTTCTAAATTGGGATATGATTAGGCCGATATCAGACAAAAGACAAGCCAATGGCCCAGTCTGGTGAACTCTCTCTCTCTCCCTCTCCATCTGTCTGTCTGTAAAAAAAATAAAAACCATGAAACTTTCTGACCCACAAACCCAGCAGGAAAATGCCTGGTTTGCCAAATTGCTAGTCCAGACCAGGCTTGGACCTGGTTGCTATGGTAATTGGCACTGTGACCACCTACCTCCAAATCCTGCTTCTTCATAGTATGGAACTTGTTCTCGTTGGGTTTTCAAGAGTATTTTCCAGTCACTTTTTAGTCCTGCAGTGACAAAATATGACTGCAACCTTGCACTGGGTTAGTGGTTATGGAAAATGAATGGGTGGATGCTTTGATTACTATCATTTGGCTCAGGGCCCCCTTAACCTTTTTATGGGACACAGGCATAGTTTTACTTCCAGGAAAACTGCTGATCACTTCACTTCCTCCACAATGCAAGTAATTCAGGGCTTCCAGCAGTCTGCTTATTCTGCTTCTAACTAGACCAGCTCTTGTTTGCTTCATCAGGCTATGTCCTAACATCTCAGTTGAGTTTAAGTTAGCCTGACTTATTACTAAGTTGCCTTTTGCCGTTATCTGATACACACCTGTCATTAGGACTTCCTCTAAGCGTGTAGATAAAGATCAGATATTATTTTAGGGCTGCTGTAAAATATCCGGGAGCCGCATCACAGATCTTATGCGATCGATACTTCATTGTTTTGAGTTTGCCTTAGTAGGACAAACATGCACAAAGTCATACACTCTGGGAAATGTAGAGAAATCAGCATATCTGTATGTCTTTGCACCGTGGGGTGTAAAGTAGAACACTTGGAGGAGAAGCATGCAACATAGAGAGAACGTGCAAGATCCACACACAGACCAGAGGCGAGACTAAAGCCCCAGCCTTGATAGTACGAGTGCTAACCATTGAGTCTCCATGCTGCCACTATTATTACCATCATTGTGAATCGTGTCCCTGGTGCGGTTATGGTGTTCATGCGCCTTCTGAGTACCTATTAAGGCCTTTCCCCCTAAAAAAGGAAGCCAGAAAAGGAATAATTCCAAAAAACCTTCAGTGAAAGATACCAAAAAGACCAAGCGTGCCCTCCCCAGAGTAAGGTCACTGTGAAGGACCCACACACGTTAGACCTTGGCAGTGAATAAGGATTGGAGGGGGGGTGGAGTCTCTCCTACATCGGAGTTCCCCATAGTAAGTCCAGTCTAATATGACTGGTAGTTAGGTACAGATGAAGAGAACAAGCAACTGTACTCAACACCTCACTTTGTCCTCCTGTCCTTGTGACACAGGATGTAAGTATGCAAGCTGTGTCGTACCCACATCCTAGGAGCTGTGACACTGCAGCTGTCAGGGTGAGTAGCGGTGCGCGAGATGGGAAAAGCAGGAGAAAGAGACGTAGGTTTGGGGAATACGGGATCTAATCGACCAGTAGGGACATGGAACAGGCAACGGACGGCAACAATACACAATGAGGTTTCGATGGCAGACCTCGGGAAACGGACTCAGATGCGGATTAAAATACACAGGACTAAGCAGAAATAACATGAAACAGCTGGCCACAATCGGGACTGCACACGTGGTAAATGAGGGGGGCGCGGCACACAGCAGGATCGTACGAGCGGGTCATGACAGGAGCATTATCCTGAGCTACCACTGTGTTATCTCATTTTCCTGTTCTATTATTCACTGTATTAAATAATCTATTTCATCATAAAATACAATTAAAATGTAGCAGCACAGCGACAGTGATTCTTTTCATTATGATGCTGCTAAAACTAAATAAAACCTGAACTTCTAAAATATTATCATAGTAACCTTTCTGTGATGAGTAAACCTTGAACTAATAACTAACCCATTGACCTATAAAACAAAATACTGTATAATAACTGAATAACAATAAGGTCAATTGAGGCCACTAATTCATTCGATGCTAATCTGAGATGGTGGCTTGAAAACAGACGTCCATGTTGCCCTAGTAACCTGTACAATACCGCACCACTAAAGCTGTTTCCTCCGGTGTTGTGCAGATCTCGTAACCCTCCACTGATTTCACCTTGAATTAAGTGCTTTTGCTAGAAGCTGAGAAGTTTAATAGCCATGCTACATTTAAAACTACAAAAACATGCTCATGTAATTATTTTCTGCAATTTATCATGACTCATTCCTTGGTAACATTTGATATTTAATACAAGCAGAAATTGCATTCGATTGTTCCTGTTACAACAGCGGTGTTTGGCTTTCCATAGTTTTATTCATTCGTCTGTGATGATGGTTTTTGTTAAAATATGGGAAAATTATAAACAACGTTTTAAAATAACATTCTCAATTGACGCCCGTCGACTTTCATGCTGAGTTTTGTATGATCGTGCAATCATCTGAACTGTGTGATTATCATCCGTCTTACTGCGCTGTCACCTGTTTTTATGGTAGATCTTCCCTATCATAAAGATAAACACAACCATCTACAGTCTCAGCATATGAATCTGCTCATCTAGAGTCGTCTGCACTTTGACATACTGTAATATACCCCCAAAAAACGCGTCGCTTACACAGAGATAACAGTGGCTCACATCAACTCTCGTGCATCCTCTGGGGGGAGCAGTTGCTGCTTATTGGAGCAGCCAACTGAACCGTCCCTCAGCTGCATCTGTCACCATTTGATTCAGTGCTGTTAACGTGGGTGACAACTCTGCAGATGGAGAGATGTCTGAAAGGCAGAAGCACTACAGGATGTCTGTATACAGTCTGAAAGATGAGAAAAATTGTTCACAATATCCAGCCCCGGTCAAATTTTTGACAAGACCACACATTAACTTTATGAGCTAATTCACTTTCAGTCGTGAGTAGTCCTAATGAATTACTATATAAGCAACGACTACTGCGGTCTTCTACTGAACCATATTTTTATAGTTAATACAAAACCATTGTGAAATTACTGAAAAGTGCGAATTGAGACAAAAACAAACCACCAAATCAGTGATGGATTAATTTACAACCACACACTTCAAGTTTATGTTTTTATCATTCAGGGCAGTGTGTGAGTCAGCAGGTTAGTCCTCTGTGCCTGTGTGATTCAGCAGGTTAGGCCTCTGTGCCTGTGTGACTCAGCAGGTTAGTCTTCTGTGCCTGTGTGACTCAGCAGGTTAGTCCTCTGTGCCTGTGTGACTCAGCAGGTTAGTCCTCTCTGCCTGTGTGACTCAGCGGATTAGGCCTCTGTGCCTGTGTGACTCAGCAGGTTAAGCCTCTGCGCCTGTGTGACTCAGCAGGTTGACTCAGGGTGAGTCACACTCACCATGCTCCTCTAGTTGCTTGGACCCACTGAATTCTCGTTCTGATCTCAGAACATTTTTGGTCAGTAAAACTCCCATGAGCTATGTCTGTAGACCACAAAATATATTTTGATGAATTAAACCTGCAGATTGGTACATATGAAAATTATTTTATCTACTCATTTAGTCCATGAGAGTTTAAATTAGCTAAATTAGCTCCAGCTTTTTGCCTTAATCTCTCTGTTTCCAGGAAGCATCTTCATATTGTAAGGATCTCAACTGGATAAGAAGCCATGGGAAACAGACAGAAGGATCCGGCAATCATCCAGTAAAATGAACTGTAACATACCGTCAGAACCAACCTGTCACAACGTGCCTACCCAGAGCGAATTTTAAAAGGAGAAAAACTCAATTCTCAGTGTAGGGAAAGCTGAAAATGATTTCCTGACCCCATCAAAGAAGGGGGTTGAGAGATGAAGCTGGAAAATAGTGTTTATAAAGCCCAAATTGCAAGGAACGCGAGAGGTTCACGATTGTGGCTTAAGAGTCTGTTGGTAACTAAATGTTATGAAGTTTTAAAATTATTCTGTAGCTCTTGCAAGCCGTGCATCTCCTGGGAGACAGGACAGTGTGTGTGTGTGTGTGTGTTGTGTTTAAGTCACAAATGCATTCTTGTATAATAAATCCCCAAATCAGCCCTACCCCACCATGTAAACCTCCCCACAGTTGCAAATTAAAATTAAATATCAGTTTGCCCTGGGATTATCATACATCTTACTATGCCAGAAAATGATTGCAGTGAAAAAGACTGAAATCGTAACATACTGTACACTTAATGTTTCTCAAATAATCAGGAAGATGGAGTGTGCTCTCTGGGACGCCTTATGAAGAGCCCCTGTTGAATAAATTGTGGAATTTATGAAATTCTGAAAATATGTTTGCACGTGCCTTCAGTGATGGAAATATCTTTAAATAAATATCATGATCTTAAATTTAGTAGATTTTTGTGAATAAAACAAAATGCTGGTCCCACTTTCTGACATTAAAGCAATAAAATCAAGAGAGCAAAGTCTGTCTGAAAAATCAGTGTGAAGATGCCTCCTCAGGTCTCCGATGTCGAAGGACGTCTCTCTCATGTCCTTATTTTCATCTCCCCACCCAGGACTTTGGCCTCCAGCAATCAGGTTCCTGCCTAAAATGGGCACTGAACCACACCCAAGGAAAAAGGGGGGGCTGGGGTATCTAAGGACTCACTGAATAATAATGACGGCGACCTTGGACCTCGTTCGTGTGTCAAGGACAGCTGCACTCCAACTGCATTCTGTAATCACTAAGCATCACACACTGCATGGGGCAAAAATGTCTTCATGGATAAACCTCCAACCTCAACAGTATCTCCAACCTCAGAATAATCACATAAG
The DNA here is from genome assembly GCF_023856365.1 of Brienomyrus brachyistius. Taxonomy (NCBI): domain Eukaryota; kingdom Metazoa; phylum Chordata; class Actinopteri; order Osteoglossiformes; family Mormyridae; genus Brienomyrus; species Brienomyrus brachyistius. The sequence continues at coordinate 21,293,211 of NC_064540.1, forward strand.
CTTTTAGCTGAATGAGCTCCATTCAGACATGGACCCTTTTTCATGATGGACAGCATAAGAGACTTTTCGAAGGGCCAGGTGTTCGATCAGTCAAATCTGCCAACCCGAGTGGGGCGGGGGGGGGGGGGGGGGGGTTGCCTTACTGATATTATAAAGGGGGCATTCAGGACTCAAAAGGGAGGCAGTGTTAGGTACATCCCCGCACTACAAAATCTCCAATTACTTCCTCATAGGCACTACGTGAGGTTAGTCACTACTGTATGATGGCTGCATCACCGTGCTATTAAGGGTGAAAACCTGTGCATTTTAGAGCATGCACTTCCCACGGCAGGAGTCAGGGCTAACGCGTCGCAGCTACAATAATCTGAGATATCTGTACATGCGATATTACTTTTCTAAGCAGTCAGATAAAATGATTTAATTTGATTATTTAAGGATTTCGATTTAATATTAATGAGGGATAATAGCCTTCTGAGATCTGCCACAGGACTCGCCACAACACGTACGCAGCAGTGCCGTGTGAGTGCGCAGTGTATTGTTTTCATTATCCTTTTTACTTGTTTATCCTAAAATTGTCCCCCCCCCCTCCACAGTTCATTTTGTTTTTATAACCCCTTCGGCTCCCATGCCCCCATAATTAAAGCTTGGGTCCTTATTTCCTGTCTCGTATTGATTGTTCTCTCTAAGCAATAGACTTCCCCCTTAGTATTTCTGTCGGTATTTCTCAACCATATCTTAACGAAAATCATTACCTTATTCATCAAATCAGCACTGCCCCCAAGAGTGCCATGACAAAATTTTAATAAAGCTCTGGTATAATGTCCTCTGTTAACGAGTTTCGTGCGATTAATTTGAAAGCATTCTATATACTGAAATATGAACCAGGAATTTGGTTTCATTTCAGTTTATGGAATACACAAGTGATATGATCGGACCTGATGCAATAATTAACCTTTGTATAAATAGGGACACATCTGTAGAAGACAAATGGAACATTGAATGAGTCACTGTTTTGGGGCATAGAGGTTTAAAGTATAGTTCTGAGGGAAGGTTCTAGCTAGGCGAACTGCAATGCCTGTCATCTGCTTGTGTGTTGAAAAGGGTTCACACAAGTGAACTGGCCCACTCATCTGAAACCTGGAGCACCTAGTGTGACGAGGAGGTGGGTGATCTCCACGGAGACGTCAATCATGACGCCAACCGGCGCCATGTGCTCCATGGCTCATGGTCCGAACTTCAAGCACGAGCGGCTCAGCCTAGATTCTACGTGCGGATACGTGACTGAGCCTGGTCACGGAGTTCAATAAAACCAGAAAGCGCCAATAATTGTTTACTCGGCTATGCTTCAGGGGCTATCTAAGTGGAACATTCCGTTTCATTACTAAATGAAAGAAAACAAATCTATCAGATACTTCCAGGATGGACATATCATGTTCTGAGAATGGCAGAGAGATTCAAACCACCCATTTGTCTTGAATAACTATCGATCCAATACAATGTAATGATCTTGAGGTCATCCGAAGAAGCACAGGGCAGTGGACACTGAATGGGATGTCAGTACAGGCTCCTGTACACAGTGAGCTGAGGCCTTGAGGTCACAACGCCCTGATTTGCACAAAGCTGTTTAAAACTGAAAGTGTGTGAGTCAGGTTTGGGGGCAAGTCGAGCCTGACTTAGGTCACACAGGGTATAAATCAGGGTACATGGTGGACGGAATGCCAGTCTTCCACAACAGGAAGCAATATAACATTAAAAGGAAAACTCATTTAACCTTGTTACACTTCATCCAGCAAATGAGGATAGTTTTATGCTGTAGGATAACTTAATTCATGGTTGATTTGCAGGCAACAATAATGCCTAAATGTGTCATCAGGCCCCCCTGCCAATGTTGAACCAGTTGACGTGTAGTTTTATATTCAGTAGCGTGCCCCCGTTTGGTGGCTCATAGATTATAGCCTTTTCCAATATTACAGCAAAAGCAGCAGTCGTTTCTATACAGACGACGCACAGGAGATTGATGATTTCTTGCATTTTGTTCTACCTGCAATGATAAAAATAGCTTATAATAACTGCCCAGGTGAACTTGGGACTCGCGGTGTGAGTGTTTTAGATGCCCATGGCTTGAGGCTGCTGGTCTGTGTGAGTGGTCGCAGCTGCACGTCACCTTGCTTAGTGTCTACCTGTTAAAAGGCTTGTTTTTGGGCATGGGGAACAGCAGGCAGGCTGATGGATCAGTGATATGCTTTGAAATGTTTTACTCATGATGATACAGTAGATAAATTTAGCTAGAAAACAAATGAGAATTCAAATCAGGAAATGGGTTATTGGGTCAAATAGCAGATTAGCTTATATAGCTCCAGGGAATATACTGTATGTGTTTAGGTGTAACAGGAAATTATTGTTTAAGACTTAATGGAGGATTGTGTATGGATTATGGGTCTTGTCCCAATTTTGAGAATTTTTATATAAGTACATATATTATTTAAAGCTACAAATGTTTTTTAGTTCCGCCCTTGCCAAAACCGGGCATCGAAAGTGATCACAATCCAAAATAAATTGCTTGCCTATCATTTCTGATTCTCACTCTTGCCATGGCGAAGATGCTCAGTCAAAGAGCAGGCAGGTTATTGGTCACTATTGCAGTCTTTGAATGTCAGAAACTGTGGTTGGAATTGCAATGGGAGGGACAGTGGGGAAGGGATATTATGGGGTTTTGGTAAGAGAAGCGAGGTGTGTTCTTCATCAAGGAAACTACCAGAATGTTGGCGAGATCCAAAAATCCACCACCCGCATTGGGATCTCCTGCTGTGACTTGATCCTTGGTGAATCCGGAATCGCACTGGAGATGAACTCCTTTGAGAATCAGCACATTCCATAACTTTGGTGTGACAAGTCAACACACAGGACACACCCTTCACAATATTCACATCTATTCATTGCTCCAGTACAGAACACAGATAAGCCAAGACGAAAATAGTCATTGATAACAGGGAAATGTTAAAGTATTGCACATGGAAAATGACCAACAAGTACATTACACTTGCTAAAGGAACAAAATAACAGCCGGAAGACATGTTTTATATGCGTGTCTGTTTCATTTCATTTCATACAGGCTTAATAGCATTTAAAGTTATGAATGTATTCTTCTGAAAAGATAATTGCATTTGTTTGACTTGCAGTAAGACATTTTTTAAATGTGTCTAATGTTTTAAATTCACTGATGAGTTTTTGCCATAGTCAAAGTTTCTGCAAATCGGTCAAGTTTCGTCTTGACATTTGCTTTTCCAATGAAGCTGTAGCGTTTGATGAGGTCAATGGATCTATCGCAAACTGCGACTGCTCCGGTTTGTCTTTTTTTCTTTCGTTAAAATGTGCTGCAGTGTTGATTCCCTGGAGTAGACATACTCCTCATTATGTAAGCTGTTAATTCGCTTGTTATCTTGTCTTTGTCATTATGTCCTTTTCAATATAACGGTGTTACACTGAAGTCATCGACGGCTGAATCGTTATCAAACGCAGGCTGCCCTATAATACCTAAGACAATTCCAGACATAGTACGCAATTCAGATAAAATATAAGCTAAAAAATATTTATCTATTTAACAATATCACTTTGAAAATGCACCCGAAAGAACAACAAAATCCCGTGAGTTAACGCTCCCTTGTAATAATTAGCTTTATTAAGTTCACTATTATTTTCCTGCGTAGCCTGATTAGAGTATGTATGATATTCGTATGCTTAGGAAATTCAACTGAAAACCAACTGTCGTCTTAACGCGGGCGTTTATGTAGATAAAACCGCTGGGATGGGCTCTTTGTAGCCTGTTTGTCATTCAGGACAGCCAGGTAGTTTGACATGTATTTCATCCAGAGGTCTCTGAATGGAGGGGGAGGCGCTGGAAGAGCGAACACATTTGGTGAATTTACAATGATGCCGGCTGGATGCAGCGCCTGCAATTACGCGCACAGACGCAAGTTTTTAGGGGTTTACAGTTGATCCGCAAAGAGACTCCTGCATCCGCCCCTCCAACGCCGTGATTTTTAAGATACAACCACAGGTCTTTTGCTAAGGTGCGTGTAAGAGAAAATGATGAGAAATACAGCTTCATCCGGGACGGAAACATTTTAATACGAGGTATCTGTTAAAGAAAGACTAATAGAATCCATGCCTGGACTGGAAGCATTTAAGGTCAGTTGCTCTTTACTTGTATTCAACAGTTTTCTGAATGATACATTCGTATCCATTGAGTTTACAAACATTAAAAGTAAATTATTTTAGCGTCGTGAAATCTTTGAATATGTTCGACTGTGAATGTTAACATCACACCTTTAAACCACGGGGAATCGTTTAAAGAAAGGAATGATCATATGAATAATGGCTCCTAGGCAGATTTCTGTTATGAGATACATATAAACACTTGGCGATTAATTTCCATTATGGAGTTTGGCTGGGATCAGTTGCACAAATTTAATTATAGCGTTTAATTTAATTGCAGCAAGCCAATTGTGATTATTCCAAATCAGGATATCTGTATACGAAAAAAAAATGTGTATATAGTATGTAAATGATTTTTTGTGTAAAGGTTTGGTGATTTAACTATTTACTTACTGGTGCGGGTAATCAGATTATATATCCGAGTTTTTATCCACACACCATTTTGTGGAGGCTACGCTCTACATTCCTGCATACATTCTGTCCTTTTGCCAGTTTTCAAAGTTTTTCAAAGCCAAAGACGTCTTGACTGGTGAATGGGTTACGTCCGATGTTACAATTAATGTGCTTTTTTCAGAGGGTAAAGTTAACTTTTTTACAGGTAATGATTTTCAGCGAATGTTCTCCGTAGTCAGTCGCATTTTGAATTATTTATATTTAACGTAGGCTATTTGAATCCACTTGATTTTGGAAGTTATTTTTTTCTTTCACAGAAAACCGAATCAGAATTACGTATTTGCATGACAAAGGAATTACTTTGCCCTAGTAGAGTTAAATATAAATATTTTGTCAAATACACTGGCTGTGTTTTTGTTCTTGTTTCACAGTTTGTATATTTTATTTTTCAGGTTTTTTCTGCTCGGTTAAAATTAGGGTGAGGTCATTGCCCTGTCTTTCATGGCAATAAACTGACCTCCATGGATGGGAACAATAATTCCTTGGTGAGTCTGAATCAAGTCTCGAATCCAAGCATTGTAGTCCAAGTCAAGTCTCGAGTCCTTGCATAAATAAATTCATAGTTACCTCTTAATACCGCAGTTTAATTAGTTCAAGCCACTGCTTATACCCTCCATGTTCATGTGTTGTGATGTCACAGAATAGTTCTGCGGTTTGAGGATGTCTGACAACTAAAATGACTGTCTTAGATTAATGAAGGAATGCAATCAGGGTGTCTCACTTAATGTGACATATTCATCTGATCTTGAAACACAGTTCACATCCCTCCCGGAAACAGCAAGAGAATGATTTATATACTTGATTTATATACATGTCATGGTGGTCCCACCATCTCTTGTTTTAGGAATAGATGTCCTTTGAGAGATCTGTCGAAATTTTCGACCTTCTCTGACAGCATAGCTAACATCTCAGACAGAGAATCCTCCAGGAGACTGATTTGTTTTGGAAGTTTTCTTGAGAAAGTCCAAAGTGAAAAATTTTGCATCACATCTCTCTGGGGAACCACCGCCTTCCACATATGGCTACACATTTCTCAGGAGGTGCTAATAATGTACTGGAGCAAGAATTGACAAGACAACAGTGTGGATCACACACCCACAATGACAATTCGATTACAGATAATTAGCTCTGCTGGATGACCAAGTTATACTGTAGTCTTGGTAATAAATGGCCTATAAAATGTCATTAATCAAGTTATTTAATCCATCTGCCAAAACAGTAATTATTTATCCAGTTAAAGTCATACCTATGTGCTACTTACTGCAGACAGTGAAGAACTGAGCGCCAGTCCAACACATGGTAGTCAGTCAAGCAGTCTCTCTCTCTCTCTCTCTCTCTCTCACAGACACACACACACACACACACACACAGGTTTGTAATTACATCTTTGTGGGGACTCGCCGCTCATTTCTATGGGAAAAACTCTAATCCCAACATGACCTCCTTGACCACTACCCAGCTCTGACCCTAACCCATAAGTAACCAAACAACATTGAAGACTTCTGCTATTTTCAGTTTTGTATCGCATCCACAGATTTTTATGAAATTTAGTTTACTGAAAAAGCGGTGACTATAACATCTAAATAACAGGTATTTGAGAGACATTAGGTCCCCACTATGTTATATACACGTCTACACACTCACCCACCCACACACACACAACCAAGACTTAAATAACTCATTTCCAATTATCTGCTCATATTCATTTAGTGTTAATGTCTTATCTGCCCTCTCTGTACTCCATCAACTGAACTAAAGGGTAGAGTTAAAGAGCTGAAAATGCCACCATTGATCTGTGGCCTAACAGAACAAATAAACTGCTTTTATTACAGCGGTCGGTAACAATGGCCAGGGGCGCCGCTAAGGGGGGGAAAGTTGGGACAATTCTAAGGGCCCACGCCCTTTAGGGGCCCCCAGAGATCTGAATGGGTGTGGTAGGGGGGCCCAACCTCATATTTTGTCATAGGGCCCAAAATTGCTAGCGGCGCCCCTGACAATGGCACAAATATCTTTCCCAAGACAAACTACGATGTGTAAGCAGGGCCCTTACAGATGTCCCCAGAATATGCTGGTGGATAAGTATGAGAACTGTGCTGGCAGACTGTCAGATCCCAGCAGATTTTACAGAACTTGAAACTTGCAAAGCTCTCAAACAGATGATTTCACTAAAAAATTAAGAAAAAACTTTTCCAAAAATACTACTTTTAAAAAAATATATATAACAAGCATGAATCAATTCCCATTTTGCAACAGCCGACATTTGGAAGTCCATCAAATTGCTCCATCATTGTGATCTTTATAATATTATGGCAATGATCAAAAACTCAGGCATTTTCTGTAGGCTGCAAAATGACTCTTATCAGAAAGCAATAAAAATCAATAGGGTTCCAAAAAAATGCACACAGATTTCATTTCTTCTCCTTTAAGGTTTTAGAACCTCAGACTGGCTTAACTTCACACCCACAGCTATTGACTGGTTCCATTTGGAAGTCTCACAAAATACAGTAAATGAATGCGGTGACATTGAAAATAAATGTTCATTTTTATTCCCCACATACCTAGTGTAGTGGGCGGATGGGGGTGGGGGCTGAGGGTGCCTGAGCACCTGCCCCCCCCCCCAGCTGTGAGAGACAGTGCAGCTCAGGTTGTGCCACCAGTATGAGACCAACGCAATTCAGGCATGCAAGGCAAACGTTCCCCTTAGCAAAGAGCAGTTCAGAAATAGCACTTACAATAATGACTTTTCAAAATACGAGATAAATACCTGAAGTAAATGCAAAGAGGTGAGAGCCTTATTATCTAATGTTATTTAGTCTCGATACTGTTCAAGCATCGTTGACTTCTATTACTGAAGAATGTAAACAGAATTTCTTCACATAAATAAGGAAAATCAACCATAACTGAATTTAGTCTTCAAATACAATGATAAACATTAGCTTTTCTACTAGGAGAGACAAAGAGTCTTATTTGTTGTCTACTAGAGCCATTTGTAGACCTGGGGTGCATTTCTCGTACATGCGTGTGTTTAAGCTGAAGTACGAGTCTTTCCCAAAACAGTCCAACTTTTAGTCCACTGTTGTTTGAGCCATTTTGGGCGGTAATACAACACCCCACAAGCCAGATCATGATTTATAAGGTGACAGTCCACACGACTAACACAAAAGGGGTTTATCAAACAAAAACAGAACACAGTGGGATTACAAAATAAAGGAATCCCGAAGAGTCGGAATTAAACATGAGAAAAAAACGACTTAAAAGAAAACCAATAAGCTAATGTAGAAAGGGAAACAGGCAACACCAGAACAAGGCCAAACAACAGCATAACACACAGCAACATTAGCACACTGACTCACTAAGGGGTAAAAACAAAGGCAAGCACTTAAATACACTGAAAACTGGACCAACAAGGACAGGCAGGTGCAGAACATAAGACAATCAGCCAATCACAGAGGGCGCAGGACAACGATCAACAGATGGAACAATTAAACCCTGGCACTGGGAAACAGGCAAGAGGTGGAGTAACTGAATAATAACAAACATGGAACTAGGAAACGCTAACAATGCACAAACTGGGAATACCACGCTAGGAAAATTAACCAGGAACAAAAATACAAAGAGGACAAGGAATGATGTGGATAATAGGAATACAGCTGGACACTAAGTATTTAAACCTTCAGTTTACAAAGCTTGACTATCTATTAAATTATACTGTTTTTTCCGGTCAATGAGTTACTGCTTGCTGATTTACAGATATTTTTAAAGCGAGGTGTTATATTTTACACCCCTGCAGCCTGCATGCAGCTATGTTACCCCCTTGCCAATTTATGACACTGTCACTTGCTCTATGCACATGACAAAGCTAGAGAAAAGGTGTGACTAGTCACGGCGCCAAATCTCACGTTGCCGCTGTCCCGTGATCATCACGATGTAACCTGCCACCCCAAGTCAATGATTACAGTTATCCCATCCTTTTGATGTACACACAGATGAACATATCATAACAAACATATAACAAACATATCATAACAAACTGATAACAAACATATAACAAACATATCATAACAAACTGATAACAAACTGATAACAAACATATAACAAACATATAACAAACATATAACAAACATATCATAACAAACTGATAACAAACATAACAGATATATAATAAACATATCATAACAAACATATAACAAACATATAACAAACATATCATAACAAACTGATAACAAACATATAACAAACATAACAGATATATAATAAATATATCATAACATATAACAAACATATAACAAACGTAACAAACATATCATAACAAACTGATAACAAACATATAACAAACATATCATAACAAACTGATAACAAACATATAACAAACATATCATAACAAACAAAAGAAATATAACAAACATCATAACAAACTGGTAACAAACATATAACAAACATATCATAACAAACTGATAACAAACATATAACAAACATATCATAACAAACAAAAGAAATATAACAAACATCATAACAAACTGGTAACAAACATATAACAAACATATCATAACAAACATAACAAACATATATCATAACAAACATAACAAACATATAACAAACATATAACAAACATATCATAACAAACTGAACACAATAAGAAAACGTGGCTCATGTGTTGTACCGACTGTAATTACACTGCAATGGTGCTTTACTGAACTGTTACCTCTAAGATCTGTTGTTCACGTCAACAGTACAATTTTAGACATCTAAAAGGCTGTTATTAATGAGCATGATCCATCATAAAGAGTAAATAAGGAGAAGCAGTACGCTCTGCCTTGAGCTTTAACGATCCCCCTTACCCAGTGCACCATTTCCTGGGCCGTAACGAGGTTAAGTGTTTCTGTAGCCCGGCTCTGAGCAGCCATCCACGTAATGTGATTATGAATAAAGTTTTTCAAAACAAAACTCACGGTGTTTATCTGCCATTACAGCTGTCCTTGCTGGCTTGGCAACGGCTATCCATCAGTTATGACTTGCACATGAAATCTACACTTTCTATCTATTTGAAATTCGGTAGGTTCCTCCGAGAGAGGGATCGAACAGATGGACCTCACAACATTCGCTTTTCAAAAGCGTACAGAAAACTATAATACATACATATTTCAGCTCATCTTTTAATTATCAAACATGTGACAAGAATATATGTATAAGTGTCATTTTAGTACAAAATTTTTAATTGTAGTCGTCATTGCAAAGATATCTTGAACCATGTTAAACGTGCTTTTCTGTGGCATATTCACCTGAAGCTTGTGTTCTGTTTATCTGTGTAAGGATTTTGTGGGAGTGTCGTTTTCACACCTTTGAGAGAGATGAGGCCAACCCTGTGTGGGCAGCATTGTGAAGAAGTGGCTTCGCTGCCCTGTGTTAAGGACACTATGTCCAGTGAACCCACAACCTGTCTGTATTAACTTCGGAACAGTGACATTTCTCAGGCCCTTAATGGCACAAAGCAGCCTGTGGGACGTTTCTCAGAACTGCTCAGACCTCCAGCACGTCTTCTGCAACGGCACCACGAACAACAGCCTCGGCTCACACTCGCAGAGCCTGGAGGACATTCTCCTGAGGGCCCTCGGGCCTAGAAGGTCATCCTTCTTCCTCCCGATTTCCCTCACCTACTTGCTCATCTTCACGGTCGGAGTGACAGGTAACCTGCTAACCTGCACAGTGATCGCCAAACACCAGAAAATGCGCACACCCACCAACCTGTACCTCTTCAGCCTGGCTGTGTCAGATCTCCTCGTTCTCATTTTCGGGATGCCCCTGGAGATCTATGACATGTGGCAGAACTACCCTTTCCCCTTTGGTGAGGGCGGATGCTACTTCAAGATCTTCCTCTTTGAGACAGTCTGTTTTGCCTCTATCCTTAACGTGACGGCGCTGAGCATAGAAAGGTATATTGCAGTCATGCACCCTCTGAAGTCCAGGTACGTCATGACCAACCAGCATGCCCGGCGGGTCATCACAGGTGTATGGGTGGTCTCCTTCATCTGCGCCATCCCCAACACGTCCCTCCATGGAATCTATTACCTTTACCTGCCAGAGAAGGTAGCTGAGTCGGCCATCTGCAGTCTGCTGAAGCCGTTGTGGATGTATAACTTGGTCATCCAGATCACCACGGTCCTCTTCTACTTCGTCCCCATGACCATCATCAGCGTTCTGTACCTGGTCATTGGCCGACGGCTGAACAGGGAGACCCGGGTCCCGCAGAAGAAACTGGGGAAAAACCGCATGCCGGGGGCAACCTGGAAAATCCACCTGGAATGTGACCGGAGGAGACAGGTCAACAGGATGCTCAGTGAGATCCTTACCGTCTTGCCGTAACAGTTACGGTTCACAGGCATACGTACAACATCGATAAACACAGATACAGGCAGTCCCTGGGTTAAGAACATCAAACTTATGGACCACTTGTACTTACAAACATACTGCTATAAAGCCTGTTGCATTAAAAATTCATAATAACGAACGTACTAACTACGTTGTTATGCTCGTGAAAACATCGCATGGCTTCAGCAGGTTGTTGGATTGTGGTACAGTACAGTACCATATGTAGTTAGTTTTATTATTACTATACAGCTACAATAACAAGGGGGCAGAGTGTGGTGTAACGGGCTAAGCCTCTGTATCAGTCATCAGAAGGTTGCCAGTTCAAGCCCAGCCTTAGCTGAACCGTCAATTCTGTGTGGATCCCTGAGCAAGCCTCCGTATCAGTCATCAGAAGGTTGCCAGTTCAAGCCCAACCTTAGCTGAACCGTCAATTCTGTGGGTCCCCGAGCAAGGCCCCTAACCCACAGCTCTGTGGGCACTGCAGATGGCTGCCCTTCAATGCCAAACTTACTGTCATCTACATATGTGATTATGTGATAGATAAAATGCTATAATAATTATTAGTATAATTCCAATTTACCCACAAATTCGACTTACAGTCTTAGGGAATGAATCTTGATAACCTGGGGGCTCTCTGGATGTGAAATAGCTGAGGTCAATTAAGCTGTAAAGTTTTCGAAGGTCATCTTATAAAGTCACATTCATTATTATATAAAAAGGAACATATCAAAGGGGCATGACGGGCCAGAAATATAATCACATAAACATTTGCAAAAATGCCCAGTTTGATGCTTAATTACAGCATTCAGGGAAGCTGAAACACCACCAACCACTTTAACACTAACAGACTGATCAGTAATTTCGTTGTGCCAAAGTGACAAAGTTTTCCATTGGTCAGAGATAATAGGTAGTTAGAGTGAAACAGATGACATAATAAGTGTTCTGAGGCTTTTAGTCTTTTTGCACATTCTGCACTTGAGCTTGATTGCACTTATTAATAATTTTGGGATCATGTGCAGAACTTTTGTGCTGGACATGCAAATTGAAAGCGATTCATGCCGCATTCCTGACATTAATCAGGACTTTCAAGGGCTTTTTTTTTTATCTCAGGGGGAACATGCAGGATTATTTGGGTTCTTTCATTGAATGAGCATTGGTTATGGGCTTTTGAATATTATTGAATATTAGTCATATGTTTGTTGGCTTGTTCTGTTAGCCGTTGGCTATTTTGCTGGTTATTTTCTGATTAAGCAGATTCTCCAGACATTAAAGGCCATCATTATTAAAATACATTGTGGATAAAGAGCGAGCTTCGAGAGAGTTTCGAAAGGAAACATACTGATAATTGTGGGTTTATTTTCGTACAAAGCTAATGGCAGATGTACACAACTGAAGTCCATTTTGTAAAGCTGCACAGAATCACATATTATGGATAACAGATTAAGGGAAGACTACTGCTGACAGCCACAAGCGGTTCAGACTGATTAATATGAGAATTGGCATCGCGGTCCACCGCTGCACATATTGAATATGCTCACCTGTGCCATTCAAAATCCAGTTTAGCAGTGCAGTGCACAGACATTTTGAGTGGAGAGATGCTCGAAAGGAGGGGGGGACATGATTCAGTGTAAATTTTGCCAACCAGTGGTGGGGGAGGGAGTGAGGCCCTCAGTAAATTGTTTGTGATCATCAGTCATGAAAAATGGGCATTTGGAACTTCAAAAGGGGGACAATTGTTTGAGCCAAAAGGCGTGGCACCCCCCCCCCCCCCCCCCCCCCCAAACCCAACATACGTGTCTGCAATTTAGTCTCCTCATTTCATATAATATCTGGGTTTATAGAACGGCTGTCTCCTGTCTATTCTGGAGTGTGTGTTCTTACTGTGTGTTAGGTGTGCTGTCCTCTTCCTGCCTCTGTCCCCATCAGCTTTCAGGCTGATGGTGACCAGCTTGGATTTAACATCCCACTCCAGTCTCTGCAGAATTCAGAAAGTAGGTGGAGTTAACGAAACGACTTGCCCCAACATATAACTTGATATTTTACAGGAGTGATACATGGTAGTATCTCAAAATAATGAAAGGAAGGTCACTTTAAGGGAATTTAACTGGAAATCTTTTAATCAGTTTAATGGTGCCCAGTGGTGGAAAGTCCAGCTTCAGACAAAATTTTTTGTTTCAATCAGTGGTTAAGTATAAAGAGTCACATTCAGAGCACTCAACTGGTTGGTTGAAACAAAATCCTGGTCAGGATTTGTACTTTCTGAAACTGAACTTTCCACCTCTGCCAGTGTCCTTATGCCCAAATGCTGTCTGCTGCCCCTTGGTAATTACCAAAGAAACTGACCAGCCTGCATAAATGAGAGTTCATTAATTGGGGTAATCTCTCCCTACATAGCTGTAGTGGTGGTGGTGTTTGCCATCTGCTGGGCCCCCTTCCACGTGGACCGCCTCCTGTGGAGCTACGTCTCGCAGTGGACAGACGCCATGCACGCCACCTTCCAGTATGTCCACATCCTCTCGGGGGTCCTCTTCTACTTCAGCTCGGCCGTCAACCCACTCATCTACAGCCTGCTGTCCACACGCTTCCGGGAGTGTTTCCGTGGCCTCGTCTGTATCCAGGCATCCAACACCACCCCACCACCGGCCCCGCCGGCCCTCAAGAGCTCTTACACCCTGGGGTCCCACCACAGCAACCGGGCCGGTCCTGGAGCCCAGCCCCCTTCCATCATCTCCAACAGCTGCTGGGATCACGACGATGAGAAGATGTACGTATGAGAACACTGAGCTCCTCTTTCAGGTCAATGCTACGGTCAAAAAAATGTAGATGATATGTGACATGTTCAGTTATGTCTCTGGTATATTATGGTGTTGTGAAGTAAACTACTTATATGAGAAAAAAATGATGGGAAATATTGTCTTTAATTAACTGGCTCTTTATTTGACTATTTAGTACTTATGACAGACAGTGAGCCTTCAAAACTCCATAAATGGGATTATCTTGTGCTGTCAATAACAGCCTAATTTTATTGGCTACCCACCCATTGCTTTCTAAGTTCCCATTGGATTAAACCAGGTGGTGACTGACAGCCCATAATAATCCCGCCCACTGTGAGTTTGTGGTTCTTCCATCATTACCATACAGCTGTTTCAAAAAAAAACATCATATCTTTGCAAAATGAAATTCACTGCATGTGCTTTAGAGAATGCATGAAGTAGAGAAATAGTATATTTATCATTTTAATGAAAAAATATACCTGAAGCAGTATTTTTGTTTTTGAGTTGACGTGTACTGTGACATAAAGCGCATAAAGCGATGAATTGATTTTAGATGTTGTTGCTTGTGAAATAAAAGGACTAATGTCAGTTTAGCCTGTTTTCTTCTGAACATGTTTTGCAAAATTTGCTGGCAAAATCTGCTATTTAAATTATATTGACTGCACAAATCCTCTGGTGAGCTGTTTTGTTTCTTTGTGTCTAGTAAGTTTGTTTTTCGTCCATTCAAATTAAGGACCAGTTCCTTCATTTTCTTAGTGAGTTGCTTGGTAACGGTGCCTTGGAAGGAGAAAACATTTCATTCCTTATTTCCACAGAGCCAAGGACATGGCAAGTTATTCTGGCAGCTGTTAACAGTGCTTTCTAAATGCAGGCACGCCGCAGCCCCATACATTTCAGTGGAAAAAGACGCTGCTGGATGAAGCTGTCGGATGTCCTTTTCAAGCGGTGTCCTTGTCTTGCTTTAGACTCCACTGAGAGAACTGTTCATGTGATTTATGGAACCAAATATCTTTTTTAAAGAGCATTTAGCATTGGTTTCACTTATTGCTAAGTTTTAAAATGCACCATTTTATTACTGGGATTTAATATCCTTCAGTTAAGATGACATCTGCACCCGGGTCCACCTTGATGAAGCAGCAATGAAGGCAACAACTTTTTTTGAAAACAGAAGGTGTAGTTGAAACTCTGTGTGTTTTGCATGGTGATGACCAGCATGATCTGAGCTGTTGTCCTGAGTTTTAGGTGTGACTTTTGAGCACTGGGATACAATAATTAATGCCTGCATTTTTTGGCTTACTTAAAGGTGGTTTGCTGAAATCATTTTGACAAAGGAGGGACATGATCCAGGTAGATTCTAACAGGTCTGCAAGCTGGTCAACGAAATAGTTTCTTCAATATTAATTCAAATACATGTGGCCATTGGTGGAAATTAGCAGGAGAACATTTTAACCTGGATTATAGAAAGCACTTCTTTACACAGCATGGTGTTAGAGTACGGAATAATCTTCCTGTTAGTGTAGCGCAAGCTAAAACCTTGGGTTCCTTTAAATCAAAGCTAGATAAGATTTTAACAACTCTGAGCTATTAATTGAGTTCTCCCCAAGTGAGCTTGATGAGCAGAATGGCCTCCTCTAGTTTCTAAATTTCTAATGTTCTTATTAAATTAGTTTCTTTCTTAAACAATTCATCACAAATATTACATTCAAGCAGACTCAATGTAGAAATGTCTCTTTTGCAATATTAGCGTAAGAAGCACCTATCAAGTCTTACAACTCTTCTACAGACTTCACAGATAAATTACTAAAGTCAAAATCGTAATATGAGATACGATGTAATTTTTAGACATTTATAGACTGTGGCAGTTTAGTGCAGGGGTACTCCAAAAGGGAATTCCAGTTCGCATCCGGATGAAATGCACGATCAATCCACCCCTGGCTAGGAAAATGTTATCAGGGGCAGTGGACCTTTGTGTTGCTGATGGAATTTAGCCCTTGGGTAAAATAGATGGGTACATGTGGTTTACAGCATAGAAACTGGGTATCAGATCTACCAGGGTCATAGGGGCAGATCCTGGTAGGGGCAACATGGGCAATTGCCCAGGGCAACATCGTCTGAGGGGTAAAAAACTGTTACCATCGCCACCCTCCCTCCTTTCAACAACTTTAACCCCTAAAACTTTTCCAACCACCCATCAGAGATGAGGTAAACTGGATGGTATACTGGGGCTTAGGTTGATGTTCCAGAGGTCTGAGAGTTACAGGTATCTGCTTCCTTCATCTGTTCACCAATGGGACTCAACTGTCTTCCTGAAAAACACATTCATCTGCCACAATAGCTGGAAACCTTCCATCACACTAAAAATTTCCAACATATTCAGAGACGACTATTTTAAATATGCCATCAGTCAAATATATCCATCCATCCATCCATCCATCCATCCATCCATCCATTCAGCTTTCTGAAGCATTTCCACTGCTGGCAGGGAGCCTGGAGCCTAGTTTAAGAATAAATCTCACAATGGGATATTCTGTTTCTGTTTGTTCTGGAAGCAAGTGCTGTGCAAAATTAATGTTGGGTAAGTCATCAATCTTTTTCTCATCAATGTCCACACGTAAAAAGTGTAGATTGTATTATCTAGTTTTCGTTAAACTGAGTTCTAAATGAGGACAAATTTCTGCAGAAAACTATAGTAATAACTCTTATAAATGACTGACTATGGTATTTTAACATGCTAGTATATGGCTCATTTTTGCAGGGTTCACATATTAAGACACCTTTAAGTGGCACTTCCTGCTGCGAAAGAGAATGTGTCTGAAAATGCTGCCTGACGACCCATGAATCTCCTGGTCTTCCCAGAATCGGCAGTAACTAGCATCATGTGAATGCACCATGATTGCTAAACCCCTGTGGCTAAGTCCGCAGGGCTGATTTACCCGCTATAACTAACGTAATGGTGGTATTAGGGCTACTAACACCATAAGATCGAAACTCACTCCTTAGCCTTCCCCAAAAATGCGATAAAATCTTGGTTTGGAATTGGGAAAAGAAGGAAAATTTGCATTTAGCATGAATGCTAATGCTAATTCAATCACAAGAATGCTACAGGGTTTACAGCCCCCCAGAAATGGGCCTTGATTTCAGCGTTTCATAAATGTGTCTCAGCGACTCGACTGTGAGGCAGGTCTTCAAGCTCTGGAGAACAAGTGGAAGAGAGGATACAACATTGCACCTAGCTTTGTGCTATGCGCTTCAGCTGGCTGTGAAGGAGAAGGATGAGGCCTGTACTAAAACACAGCAGCTGTGAAGGAGACAGATGAGGCCTGTACTAAAACACAGCAGCTGTGAAGGAGACAGATGAGGCCTGTGCTAAAACACAGCAGCTGTGAAGGAGAAGGATGAGGCCTGTGCTAAAACACAGCAGCTGTGAAGGAGAAGGATGAGGCCTGTACTAAAACACAGCAGCTGTGAAGGAGAAGGATGAGGCCTGTGCTAAAACACAGCAGCTGTGAAGGAGAAGGATGGGGCCTGTACTAAAACACAGCAGCTGTGAAGGAGAAGGATGGGGCCTGTGCTAAAACACAGCAGCTGTGAAGGAGAAGGATGGGGCCTGTGCTAAAACATAGCAGCTGTGAAGGAGAAGTATAGGGCCTGTGCTAAAACACAGCAGCTGTGAAAGAGAAGGATGGGGCCTGTGCTAAAACACAGCAGCTGTGAAGGAGCTCGATCAACCTCTAGTTTAACGTAAACGAGCCTTCTGTGAAGCAGCCCCTCCCATTTTGCTTCTGTAACTCCCCATCAAACAAATGGCAAGTGTAAGAAAAACCCCATTAACACCTTGCAGTCATATGACAGAAAAGTGGAAAGTGATGTCAGAGCTTGTGACTCATCATTTTATAGATATTTATAGTTTATAACTAGAACTGTTTAGCAAAAAGGAACAATTCAGGCAAAAGAAAATCACACCATGTTAGACTGCTTTTAAAGTTCCTTCTGTTAGCTTTTATAATTTTAGCCTTAGGAGTTTAATGCTAAAGATAAAATAGCAGACAGGGTTTTTCAATGGAAAAGTCACTATTTGGTCACACTGTTGAGATGCAGTTGGTTCGGATCAGATGACATTAATAATGCAGGTGTGGCCACCACTGGAAAGACGGTAGACAGACGTACTTGAGAGAACCAATCAGACAAAATATTTGACACATCAGTACATACTATTTGGAGGGGAAAAAAATCCTATAAGCAAGTTGAGTCAGACATTTTTAACACCTGTATAAGAATGCTTAAGTGTTGCAGTAACTACCACAAAGACACAGTGACTTAGCAACAAGCAACAGATTTGGGAAAAGCTTTTTTAAAACCGTTACTGGTACGGGACTTGGGGACAAGTAGGGAACCAAACCAGCTTCAAAGCAAAGCATAAGAGAATCTTCAAATTTATACGAACATCTGAAAACATGGGATAAGTGAAACTAATTAAATATAGTAATTCCATTCTTCAAAATCATTACCCCAGACAGAAATGGCTAAAGAGCTGTCACTCTATTACTATCTCGACCTCTTCTCCGAACAGACACTTTGGGGATAAGCTGCCTCTTTCTTCAAGCTATACAGGTAAATTCAGAACGATCCAATTGAAGTGAAGTTCTCCCTGGTAGGACTGTCCCAGATTCCACTAGCGTCTCCCTTATGAGTACAGCGATCCTGTGTATGTCATGCACTTTGAGTCCTCTTCGGGTACAATACAATACCAAGGAAAGGGCGTGACATTTTATATGGGCTTTTTTCTTGAAAATCTTTCAGACCTTATTCTATTGTCTAAGTGTCTCGGAATACACTGTTGCCATATCTCTCTTCGCAGAATCTCTAAATTATGCAGTTCTGTTGCTATAGCATAACTCTGCTTTCTCGCCCACGTTTCCAGGCCCAGTTATTTGGAGGGATTGTTCGATTAGCCAGTCATGAAGACATCCACGTTGATGGGACAATGTCCCTCGCTTGTTTGTTCACTATTTCTATCCTCAGAGACATTAATTAGCAAACACTGGCCTGTGGGAAATGCGGAGCACATTGTAGGTGTTTAGGCCTGGGGCGTCGAAACCCAAAGAGGTGCCGTTCTTGTCAAAGACGTAGAAATTGAAAAGCTGCCCATCCTGAGCTTCTAAGGAAACAGCGGCAGAGCTGAGCCTTAAGACACAGGGGTATTCTTTCTCAAATGCCACCCTGAAGACTCTGTCCATCAGGTAATGCAGCCTTATCGTCCTGTACCTTTCCGGGATGAGCTCCTCGATTTGAGGGCCGAACTGGTGCATGACGAGGACTCCGTCCGAACCAGCTCTGATCTCGTAGAAGGTGATGTTTCTGTAGGTGAAGAATCCTACATAAGGCGATGGGTTGGGAGGTGGGGTCAGAACGTGTATGGCATCTCTGAAAGCCCCCTCCATGGCAGGGATGATGTGGCTGTAGGCTTTGGCCACCATGTCCTCATCGTGGGGCCGGGACCCAGCCATAAGGACCACCAGGCCCAGTTTCAGTCGGGGCACCAGGGAGAATGTGGCAGAGTAGCCATCCAGGTCACCGTCCTTACGTAAGACCTCATACCCGAGCTGCTCGTTCACCTCCCAGGGAGTGCCTGTGCGGTTGGCGAAGTAACCCTTCTCACAGCGGAATAGGGGCGTCAGCATGACCTTCAGTGTATCGTGGTCAAGAAGCTTCTGATGGTAGGCCCCGAGCAGCACCATGGCCAGCCTGGCCATATCTGCAGTCGTGGAGAACATCTGCCCCGATGGCCGGTACCAGCCCAGGTCATACAAGGGTGCTGGTTGCCCACTGGTATACACACCTACAGCCATCTTGCTCTGGACACCAGGGGTGATGTCAAAGCCTGTGTTCTCCATACCTAGGCGATCCAGGATGTTGTGGGACACCCAGCGCTGGTAGTCAAGCCCAGCCACCTTCTCTGCCAACACGTGAGCCAGCAAAGAAAATGCTAAATTACTATAGTGGCACCTAAAAACAACAAAAGGTCACCACTGTGAAGCTGGAATGATCGTCATTAAATAAAGGTGTGCAGTGATATGGCGCTTTCAGAAATTCTTACTTTGTCCCTGGGTCTGCAATGAGAACATCATCTTGCAACAGATTGATAGCTGCCTGCGTCTTTCCCTTCCACAACAGGTTGGTAGACCTGAGCCTTCTGGGTAATCCTGCATTAAAACAAGGGCCCCCGATTACAATCCTGCATTAAAACAAGGGCCCCCGATTACATTCCTGCATTAAAACAAGGGCCCCCGATTACAATCCTGCATTAAAACAAGGGCCCCCGATTACATTCCTGCATTAAAACAAGGGCCCCCGATTACAATCCTGCATTAAAACAAGGGCCCCCGATTACAATCCTGCATTAAAACAAGGGCCCACGATTACAATCCTGCATTAAAACAAGGGCCCCCGATTACAATCCTGCATTAAAAGAAGGGCCCCCGATTACAATCCTGCATTAAAACAAGGGCCCCCGATTACAATCCTGCATTAAAACAAGGGCCCCCGATTACATTCCTGCATTAAAACAAGGGCCCCCGATTACAATCCTGCATTAAAACAAGGGCCCCCGATTACAATCCTGCATTAAAACAAGGGCCCCCGATTACAATCCTGCATTAAAACAAGGGCCCACGATTACAATCCTGCATTAAAACAAGGGCCCCCGATTACAATCCTGCATTAAAACAAGGGCCCCCGATTACAATCCTGCATTAAAACAAGGGCCCACGATTACAATCCTGCATTATATCAAGGGCCCCCGATTACAATCCTGCATTAAAACAAGGGCCCACGATTACAATCCTGCATTAAAACAAGGGCCCCCGATTACAATCCTGCATTAAAACAAGGGCCCCCGATTACAATCCTGCATTAAAACAAGGGCCCCCGATTACAATCCTGCATTAAAACAAGGGCCCACGATTACAATCCTGCATTAAAACAAGGGCCCCCGATTACAATCCTGCATTAAAACAAGGGCCCCCGATTACAATCCTGCATTAAAACAAGGGCCCACGATTACAATCCTGCATTAAAACAAGGGCCCCCGATTACAATCCTGTACACAGCCTCTCGCACCTACTGAGATGTAAATTGTCTCAGAAAGATTATACAGCCCTCAAAATCTCCCAAAATTGGCCTGACTCCACAAATGGTCCAGTTAAATTGAAATTCTTAGTGGAAGCTCATGACATGATCACAAAGTTATAAAGTAACAAAGTACAAAAACTTTGTTACTGTACTTAATTAGGTTTTTTCAGGATTTGTACTTTACTTGAGTAGGCTATTTAACTCTAACTCCAAATCATTCTGCACAATCATCGTTCTGCACCTTAAAAAAATACAACTGTATGCAGCACACTTCAATAGGGCTACTGGGTTAAATATGAATCACAATTACTTTACTCAGAAATGAGATTTTCCTGAGCAATTTATTATTATTATTTTGCATTACATATTGGCTATATGAAGGTGGAAGAAACCATGCTGAAATAAACTGCTGTCTGATATTTAAACTTTATCAATATTCAAAGCAGCACTGAAAGAATAGTGAGTATTGCACTGGATGATTAATTGTCTTCCGTAGTGGAGAACAAGCGTTTTAATCGATATTCTGTTTTCCACAGAATAAAAAATATCATTCTGCTGATTTGCTCCAGAAAATATTTGACTCAATTCTCCTTACAGTGCTACACTGTAACTTCAGCCTGTCATGAGTGAATTTAATGGGATAGGATGTTTTTAGTAAGGTCAATAAATTTGAATGTAGTACTTAACTTGCTTTTACTTGAGTAGTTTTTTAGGATTCGTTTACTTCAGTAACATTCTGGTGCATTATCTGTACTTTAACTTAAGTATGAAATGTGAGTACTTTTCCACCCCTCCATGATTATGCGTTACAGATGCAAATCAGGTAGGAATGGAATACAGCCCGTCCAGCTGAATTCGCCACATACAGTACTACGATGAACCTCAGTCAAGTTCCTCTAAACATTTCCCAGTGTCTTGTTGCAGTTGTCTTGTGTTGAGCCCGTTAAACCACTTATTCCAAATAAGCAATTTACTAATCAATTTAAGTGTCCACCTGTGAATATTTGGGTTATGGGACGTTTGTTTGAGCAGGTGTTTACTGCCAGTCAGGGATAAACGTGTGGAAGCCATGGATAGACCCATGCAAATGCTGTTTGTTTCTGTTCATACACAGATCAGCTCACACCAGTCCATTAGTAATTCATTTTCCTTGTTTTGCTCACTCTCTAAACTTGGGGTGAGACATCTAAAGAGACTGGCACTACCAGAGCATATACACTAACACAAAGACCAATATTTTCTGGTTTTTAACATGTCAGTCTTGCTTTCTGGTCCTCATGGGGAAAGTAGAAATTTCAATGGCAAAATTCCGGTTGTGAAGCATTGCTTCAGGACTTTGTACCTTGAAATCTTCACAAAAAACAGGACGGCAAGAAAACTTAAGGGGCACATAAGGGACACAAGTCCAACCGCAAAAATCTCTATTTTTTGAACTACAATACAGCACAGTTTGACAAAATTCACCACAGCAACAGAAAGTGTGTAGATTGCTGGAGTGCCATTTCTATTCCTGTGCTACCTTGCTATCTCATCAGAAGGCAGACTTGCTTTTTCACCATCTATATTGACGTCAGAATCAGTCAGCACCCAACAGAAGCTATTTTAAATTCATGAGGTGAGGTGTTAGTCTCAAGAATGCTGGTGATATGGTGAGAGTTCAAATCCGAAGATAAAAACGTGTGTGTGCTTCTCATTGTTGGCCTAGAAAAACTAAATTCTGTTGCTAAGATTAAACTCGAATATGAACTTTTACTAAGGAACTTACAATATATACATTTCTTCTGTTCTACTGAAGCTCTTTGGAGTAGGACCTTAATCATGAATTTACAGATGACTTCCTCCCCACATTGCAGATCTACAACACCTCTGTTGAGCGTGACACTGTATCCATTGCTTACCAGAAAGTTGACTGGCCATCCTGCGGAGGGTGACAGGGGAGGACCGGATATGAGCCTCTCCGCTGTCTAGGAAGATCAGGCCATCTGTCACATACTTCAGCTCTGTATCCTGGGTCTTCCCCAAGGGGTTCTTTATGGTGAAGTTTTCCACATATTTCTCCAGTGAGTCGTCTAGGGACCCAACCTTGCCCTCTTCCCACAACTTGTAGAGCATCAGCGTCGGGAAAATCTTAGACAGGCTGGCTATCCTACAGGGAAACAGACTAAATGCTTATTCATTAACTGCACAAGAACATCTTCTTCTATTTTATTCAAAGTCAAGTATTTAAAAATACATATCAGACTTCTCACACCACTTACAAAGGAATCTTGAGTCAACATGATTCGGTATTAGTTTACCGAGGTCAAATTTGCATTCTTTTCAGCTCTGAATTGCAGACTGAAGTGCAAGATAGCGTTTCTCATAATTTGGCTTTTGGAACACTCTGTTTCTCGCTTCTATCAATTTTGACTCAGTTCTGAAAGATCACAGAGCCTCTCCTGTGTCTGATGTTCAGTGCTGCCCTGAATTATTTTACCCTTTATTTGAGAGCATGCCAGACCTTCTTATATGCTGTCTGTCTGCATAGGGTACTGAATTACTTGTGTACATACCAAAGCTAGATTTCTGGTGAAGTCAGAGGCTAATTAAAACACAAACTGAAAGACCTATAAAGATGTTTTGGACTTTTTGGCCTCATCATATGCTGGTATAACCTGATTGTGAATTGACATTGGATGCTTGTGTGGTTCAACTACATAAAGACTCATTACACAGATTTGGACACTTCTTTACCTATTCATATGCAGCAGCTCACCACAGGTGGGGTGATGTCTCTAAATGTGGGCAAAATGTCCTGTGATGGACTGGCGTACCATTCAGGCCCCCCCCCCCGCCTCGTGCTTCCTGGGCCAGCCTGCAGCCCCACTGTGGCCCCATACTTCACACATGCTGATTCAAAAAACGAAGCCAGAAAATATAGACGCTCCTCTACTTACGAATAACTTACGAACTTTCAGACATACGAACAAAGAGGACTGTAAATCCAAATTGTGTTCATCGGGCTCCCGTTTCCTGTCCGCAACATAATGCGCGCCAATTCCGCCTAGTACGACTTCTGGCTGCTACTCCCACCGCGTAGCAGCGTAGCGTGCGTACTCCCACCATCCTAGTTCTTGTGTATACCCTTAAAATGATGTCGAATAATGACTTACGAACATTTTAAGTTATGAACGGCCGTTCAGAACGTATCTCATTCTTTAATAGAGGAGCGTCTGTATAGCATATTGCTGTGCTTGAGTGGCATGCAATTATTCCATGGTGAGAAACAGTTGTGAAATTCTTCTTAATATCAAGGTAATACCAAAGACCTGCCCTTGGAGGTGTTGAAATGACAGCACTTCTGATATTGATGAACCCAAAGGGATTAATTATACACAACTTTCAGGTTAAAAATCCATGGACGTTAGTCAGTACTATAATTAATCATTCTTCACTATGTAGCTAAATAAACAAAACGATGCTAGCTATTACTGAAGTAAAGTCGTTTTGATTAAAAAAAAAAAAAACACTGATACAACTGAAAAATGGTTGCTCTAATGGAGCGATATTTTCAAATGGAACCAAAGCATTGGCACTGAGTTGGCTGTCATGCAGAAACCTTCTGTGGCTTTCAAACCCCAATGAACACCAATGTGAGGACTGAAGGGAATATTTTGCAAAAAAAGAAAATTCCTCACAACTGAAATAATGTAGCAGCCAGAAGACGGTCATGGTCCATGGTCATTCATGAAAGATACGTGATGAAAAGGCTGCAGTATCGACACTGATCTAGCATGCATGTATGTTGTAAATAAAAAGGCTATGGTACAGAGTGCATGGTGTCCTATAATCATTAGCAATTAGTCTGGTTCTTGGCCAGTTGCCTGAATTATTTGCAACCATAAAAAGAGGAGCCATATTTCAGGATTAATTTTTCCATTCATGTGCTAATCTACGGCATCATCTGTTTCTACCTCCCTAATCTTTCCACTTCCCATATGGTGTATTGACTAACACAGACCGTCTTTGTCTCTCACCTGTATTCCGTATACTCATTCGGAGGGGTGGACAGAGGGTCACTCCCATTCCTCTTGCCAAAATTTCCTATCCAGAGCACCGTGTGGTTGAAGATGACAATGGCCGACAGAGCCGGGAGACTCAAAGGGTTGACAATATGCCTAAAGACAGAGTCCACCTGGGTGGAGCACAGAATTCTGCGTTTAGCCCTTTTTATACACATTATTCCCGACGTTCACAAATATTGCAACTTTATGCTGCAAGGGTTCTGTGGGGATCTTTAGGTCACATTCGAGGCAGCTGCCTGTGTCTCCGTCACCCACTGACTTTTTCTTGGGTGAGGATCACAAGATGGGTACAGGAATGCTGCCTACCTTCTCCAGCGCCACCTTCAGGCTTGTGATGGGATGCTGCAAAGGCACGGGCTCCGGGAAGCGTGGGCACATTCTCTCTGCCTTGGTACTGCTTCCTGTGCGTTCATCTACAAGAAAAAGGGGAGGTGAGCCTGTCGAATAAGCTGCTGCATGGAAGACCTGTCAACGGCAAAGAAATAATAAAAAACAGGTTATTTTGGTCCTTGGTTGGGTTTGGTTTGCATTTTTACTGTTTATTTGGGGCTATTTCTATAACAAATGCTTTCATTTGGTGGCAAGACACCAACTAATTGTTTCTTATGAAATTGAATTATTCCTAAAATTCACCAAACAAGCCTACTGTATATCCCAGCCCACAAGGTTCCATAGTCTTATCTGAGAAGGAGTAGGAGGAACTCAATAAGTTACAACTAAATGTAGCACTTATGGGAAAAAAAGCCATTTACTTTTAACTTTTGTCTACTAACCCTGTAAGAAACCAGAACGCTTCATGTAGCACCATCTCCCAAGAGAACTTATCAAACACTAACTCTCTTGATTATTTTCAACTATTACCAAGAGTACTGTCAGTGTATTTCACAGAGGTTAACAAAATAGCTACAGGACCAAACAAGATCAGGCCAAAAATGTACTCTGTTTAGCATATAAAATTGACTTAGAAGCATGTTAAAAATGCAGCATAGTCTCAAAATAACTTTAGTTGGCTGTCTAAATCATGTTAATCCACCACTAGGCTGGATTTAAGCTCGGAGCCAAAGGTGATTGTTTCAGAACCATGTACAGAAACATCCAGACATCTTCTGCTTCTCTGACAAATTGGCCAACTGCTAACTAGCACAAGGTCCTCTAAGACAGGTTCTTATCATTATGCTCAAATGAAACGTGGGGTTGATTCCATAACAGTCCATAAAAGCTGGTATTTTCAGCTTAAGATTCATTACCTATAAACATTTAATTGAGTGTGTCAAGTTCAAAGAGTGTGAAGCTTCCGCAGTCAGCCGGAGCTAATTCATGAATATCCCTTTTAATTATAATATCCCATCCAATTCCTACAGTATATCTGAGCTGCTGCTTCAGCGGTCATTTTGACAACCTCCTTTGGCAGATGAGTTGCCTTTCTCTGCTCACAGACACGGCAGCAAAGACATTTCTGTCGGCTTAATCATTCCGCCCCGTAGACTTTCATGGCGTTTGAACAATCGGCTGTGGGAGCAGATAACAGGGAAACCAACAGCAGTAGATTACGGAGGTGAATTCTGGAACTGGGTCTAAATGCTAGTCTTTGGGAAGAGGAGGAAGGCTCGTGAGATGTTACGTTCACCTGGTTCCAATTTCGGTAGCTGGTATTGCCAGAAGAAGCAACCGGTCATGATGAGGGAAAGCAGCATGAAGAATATGAGTCCCAGCTGCGTCCACTTCACCTTCATCCTTCCAGTGGTGGTCAGGTGTCTCACTGGTCCAGCTGGGCCTTGCTAAGTAACACAGGCGGCTAACAGGTTAGACTTCAAAGACCCATAGAGTCACAATGTCTCTTCATCTGGAGATTAATTCATCAAAATGTCTCACACGTCAAGCCACGTACGGCAAAAGAACTGTAAATGACTATCCTCACAAATGTCTGCACAAACTCCGAAACACGTACTGTACGGGGTCTTACAAAGTTCAACAACATTCATGCTAACATGAAGGTGGAAGAAAGAAGAAATACGAGCAGAGACTTAAAATGACAGAGTAATTAATTGAAGAAACAGCAGCAATCAATGAAAATCATATTAAAATCTCAATGTTACAAGGAAACAGCCAGAGAATTGATCTAATTGAATACCACTGGGCTACAGAAGCATATAAATATCAGCCTACAACTGTGAATCATAGTATTTTTTCATTATGTTAATCAATGTTAAGAGCAAGCAGCAACTTAATTTCACAAATATAAGTGCCACTTTGGCAGTTGCCCTGAAATATATAATGATATCAGGAAAAATATGAAACAAGCACATTTATTCACAGATTCATAGCACACACATTTATATTTGTGTGTTCTAACATGCTGTGTGTAGGATACTGACTGAAAAATTTCCAAACATATATTTTTATGATAGTTCATAGTTGGTGGAAAGGTTTTTTTTTCCAGCCTGATTGCCAAATAATTATTTTAATACGAAAAATGCAGCAGTCACAGGCAATGTAAGTTTAAAAAAGAAAACATACTTTTTAAAATGACTTTTAACTTTGTAATATATTTGTTTTAATTAACTAAGACTAACAGTAGGCTTAGAATCAGGTATATAAAATGAATTTTTATAGCACAGACTGATGGCATGACTGTAGATTACAG
This sequence comes from Brienomyrus brachyistius, assembly GCF_023856365.1. Lineage (NCBI taxonomy): Eukaryota > Metazoa > Chordata > Actinopteri > Osteoglossiformes > Mormyridae > Brienomyrus > Brienomyrus brachyistius. The sequence goes on from NC_064540.1 coordinate 21,320,858, forward strand.
TGAATGGGAGACGCATTTCTAAAACACGCTTTCACAAGCCTGTTTGAGTTCTCTAGTTTATGGTTGTCATGCCCTGCTCGTCGGCTCCTCCTGTGTGCCACGCCCCCTGCCTACCCACGTGTTTTCTCCCGATTGTACCCAGCTGTATCTAGTTCATTTGCTCAGTCCTGTGTATTTCAGTCCGTGTCTTACCCGAGTCCAGTGTCCGTCATTGATGTCCGTCAGCGTGTGATGTCTGTTGCCGTCCTGTATTCCCTGCCCCGGATTGCTCCTAATAAACCCCCGTTTTCCCGTATCCTGCTCGCTCTGCCCGCTTCGCCCGACCGTATCCCGTGACAATGGTGGACTGGACTATAAATTTGCCGAGTGACCAAAAATAATATCGACAAATTTACCATTCATCGTACCTGAAATGCAACGTCAAAAATGACACACCGTTAAACTAAGTTCAGTGACGTTAATTGACGCTCCAGTCAATGCCACTTACCAAAATGCTGATTATGCCTTGCAAGGAAAAATGAGGAAAAGAGTTTTTTAAAAAATCCACAGAGAGCACTCCACAGCGGTTCTACCAGAAGCACTTTTCAGACCCAAACTTCTACATCCCACCTGCAGTTTGCTGGTTAGGAGGGGAATCTGATCGGCCTGAAACAGGAGGGTCTCAGACTCGATCCATCCCACTCAAAGGCACTTGAATCCTAGCTTTCAGTGCTTGCTGGGCAATTCATTTTCCTCCCCACCTGATACAGACCTTAATGCCATAATCCATCACTCAGATTAAAAGCTCAAACAGGCTGGCGAGAGAAGGACTCGTAATCTCTAATCTCTGCAGATCAGTTTGTGGCAGTCACAACTCTGCAACTGGGCCACGTGATTTCAGCACGACCTCCCCAGCCCACATCAGCTTGGGATCACACTGGTCCCTGGTTAAAATAGGAGATGACATAGTACTGTCAAGCCACGTTACCTACGGCCATCAAGCTGAGCTCTTCAGCGTCTCTGGTGCTGAACGCAGCCACTGGATGACGCGACGTGGCATTACTGTTGCCAGGGGGCTAACACTGCCAGTCCTAATCTAAGTGTTTTCTTCTGAGTGTTGAAGAACATTGACTTACATTGACTTAGTTGGTGGACTGTGAGTGTGTCTTCGATTATAACAACGGTGATGCGGCAATGGGAATTTTTTTTTGGTGGAAGCAAGGCTTAAGTGTCCTGTCTCTCAAAAAAAAGTAAGTTGGCTATTTTCAGAATGTCAGACCCAAGGTCTAAGAAAGGCAAGTGACGACCTCTGTAAATATCCACCAAGATATAACTGGGTGATATAGGCATCGGCCCAGTGGGAAAGAATTAAGGGTTAGAGGAGTTACTTTCTATACAAGACCTTTTACAACTGCAGTACTCTAATAATGTCATCTACTATGCAATGTCAGCAGCCCTTAAATGTAATGCCGTGCTTGCTGGGTGCTGATGGATCAGTGTTTTATAGTCACACATGTGTCACTAATGTAAATGTGAAACAGTTGGATGAGTTTTTAAATCAAGGAAACAAACCTGTCAACGTGCAAGCACTTAACTATTCAGTCAAGCACAAGAGCCTTTCAGTTTTAAATAAGTTCATACACTCTCAAAGCGTCCTCCCTGACGTGGATGATCTGGTAAGCCTAATTTACAGCAATGCGTTTTTAAACTTACATGTGAAGTATTGCTTAGATAAAATTAGGCTTGGTAAAATTATCCGACCAATGGGAGTACAGCAGGAGGCGGTATGGATTTATCCCGATTGCATAATATACCGGCCGATGCACGTCTGCAGCCCAGTGGCGACGGAAGGGACCGGACAGCACGCGCGCACGGACGTGCGGTTGCATGGATACATGCATAGGGCATTTCACCAAACAGCTGAAGCGTGACAAGGAATGCTGAAAAATTCCAGTTCTTTAACATGTATCACGCAGATCATTCTCTTTGCATCAGGAAAGATACGAAAACTGCTTTTGATAAATGGCATGTTTGGGGGACCCAGCCCATTACCTGCAACTGCGGTCCGTCCGCGCAGATCTCCCGCAGCACTTTGCTTCCCACTTTACCCATGACTGCAAACGGCGAGAACTGTCTGAGCCGTCCTTTAAAAAAGGCCAAAACCTACAAAACATGCATATAAAACAATACTCGCTAGGGTCAGGCTATTACATGATTAAAATGATACGGACAGTTTACAAACAACACGCGCTAAATATGAATGAAATGCGCAATCACCAATGCGGACCGTTTTGCGCTGTTTTTCTATTTGAGATTATTGTTTTATAAAAATATAGGCTGATTATTACAAATTCCCTAAACATCGACATCGGATTGACTATGCAGTTCCGTAATGGGCTTAGGGACTGTTGTTGTCCAATTTCACATAAAATACGCCTACCTACTTTTTCACTTTTTCTCAACCTTTGAAAATAGATGTATTTTGGCTAAAACGACGCCGAAGCAAACTCTGCGCATTACAGGGATGGGGGAGTCAACCACAGCGGGGGATTACAGCCCGGTGTACTGTGATCAAAACTCCATCAGAAAGCCTTAATATCCACACCTAAAATTTAGCTAATTGTCTGTCACTGATAGAGTTAAGTCTATTACATTGATAACGGAGTGATTTTTCCATCAGCTATAAACGGGGAAATATCACTATAAATCGTAACTATTTATTAAATAAATATAAAAATTAAGTGCACTTATCCGTCGACTTGCCTCCGTATTTGGGACCGATCAATCGGACGCAAGTGAGCTTGATGGCTACTTGGGAGAGGCCAAAAGTTAAGTGAATTACTGTAATATGCACACAGCAGGACTACTTTACAGCAAATAGTTAATAATCTAAGTATAAAATCTCTAAATTTGCCCAATAAACTTTCAGAACACTTCATAATAAAAAATACATCACACTTAAAATTATCCAAAAATACTGCACGGAGTTTAACTACCAAATAAACTGCGGCGAAATATTTTATTGTATAACAACTTTGTTGTCTCGAGATCAATTGAAATATTTATTGTGATCTCGAGATAACGGGAATAAAACAATGATGGCGCGTGTCCTCTCTGGACTTCCCTACTTTTGCATCATCGACCCACCCCCGCCCCCATATAATCAGTCTTTAAATTATAGTACTCAAACTTTATGACATGAGAATCTAAAGGGGGGTTTAATTCATACTGCTACGTTCCTCCTGTCAATTACTTTCCAAGGGACAATTTGTGCAGTCGTTATCTTTGATGAGCTATAGTTTTAGTCTTTAGTCTTACACTCCCGTGTGTTTTTATTTAATCAAACAGAGTGCACTTTTTCCGGGCTTGTAGTGTAATATCTCGTTAGCAGTCTAGTTCAGAAGAACATCAGTATTTCTATTTAAAACACATGCAATTTGGTGCTTTTTAGACGTTCTTCCTATGAATACTTTCATTCTCCCGGCTTTAAATATGTCTTTGCACGTAAACATCCCTTACATAATGTTTAGCCTACGAAATCAACCCATTGCCCGGCTGCAGGGATGTAATTCAGTTGTTCCTGTTCATCCGATTCGGCGATGATTAAAGCTGAAGCCTTAAATGTAAAACGGACCACATCTGCGTTTTTACTTTTACCACAGTCATTTACGTCCACATTTTGACGCCGTTAAAGTCACGGACCATTTGGTGTCATTATGTATTACTTTGGTAAAATACGAGATGACGATTTAACAAGCGCGAATGTTTTGATTTCAGAGCTACATTCGTGAAAAGTTTTCATTACTTATTTAATGCAGTCGGTCGACCATCGATTACTGTGACGTTTACATTTACATTTAAACGTATTAGACTAACAGATAATCACGTCTTTTCAGCAATGCCCAAAAGTCTGTTCGACTTCCTCCTACGAAAAGGTTTTTGAATGCATGTTCACCTGTCATTTTCAGGAGTATTTGTATTCCCCCAAAATATATCACCTCAGTTATCTTGATCAGGCCAAAACATCTTCCATGAATAGGGCATAATTCTGACTATATTAAACTAAAATATTTTCAACAGTACTAACTCTGAGTCGAATGTAACATGGTTTCCCAGATTTACTTTGTCCCTTCCTGTTCGCGTTGTCAGAGACTTACCAAATACCTCGGTCACCCTTCTCGAATGAACCACACGTTTCACTCCGTCTCCCTCTCGCCACCGGACGTCGGTGGCTGGACAGACACTGACTGTGGCTGAAAGTTAAATCCCATGTGTGACAGTCCCTGCCGGATCTGGGATTTACAGGGCCTGCTCCGCGGTGACATCTGGCAAAGCTGGCGAAGAGGGTGCTTTGTGCTTGGCTGGGGCACATGCAGTGCTATCCTGTGTGTCTCTGTTTGGCTGAATCATAAAGAAGACTGTCCTGCTACATCGCAGCTGGAGAGAAGTATGTTGCTTATTTAGTGCTTTGGAAAAAAAAATTATGAATCACTTAACTTTTTTTCCTGATTATTTCCTAGAAATGTATTATAAATGATCACCACTTTTAGCTTTTTACCTTCCCTTTTGCCCAAATGATTGAAAGTGCTTCACGTAAATTTTACAGAAGGACACTGCCCACCACGGTCAAGTACCTGCTCCTTGAAAAGTCTCTGCATATGCCTAAGCCTAACCCTAACCCTAAGCCTAAGCCTAACCCTAAGCCTAACCCTGGTAGAGTGCCTACATCTCTGCCTAGTTAGGCTCCCAACTGAAGTTGTGCCTGGTGACCTTGTCGCTTGGGGTCTTGGGGTTGTCTGTGTTTGAAGCTGCATTTCTGTGGCATGTTTAGTTTGTCCTGGTGATTTTTGGTTTGATTTGGTTTTGGCATCTTTTGAGGATGTTGTTTTTGGCTTCAATTTTCTGTGCGGAACTTTTGATAAAAACATAGTGACCTTAACTTTGACCTCCACCTCTTTCAGTTCTTTGGAAAGTGGGCTGCTAGCTTGCAACTGGGTTTGCACCTACACTGGGAGAAGAGAAGCAGCCGAATGTCTTATGGCGTAAATCAGTCTTTACACACTGATGTGATGTGACTGTCTATATCAGAGTTTCCCAATCCAGAGCTGGTCCACATTTTTGCTCCCTCCCGGCTCCTGGTCTGCAAGGACTGGATTGGGAAACACTGATTTACAGTATATCAAATCATCCATACGCCTGCCATACTGCTATAATTACTTCTAGACTGCCATGCATGCTCCATGTTTAATGACAGTATGCAGTATACTACCTGTACACTGCAGTGCAATCTACCACACATTACCATGCATGCTGCTACTTTATTGCAAAACATGCCAGCAGTATATTATCATGTAAGACGCTACCTGCCCCTTCATACCCCACCCCCAGGGTCACCAGCCAACTTCACCTGGCTCTGATTATAATGGAGATATAATGGCATTATAATAATATCATATGATTATAATGGCATATTATAGCTATGAAGGACACCACTTGTCAAAAAGTTGCATATTTTCTTTCATGGAATAATCATTTTGCCTGCATTCTACCTTGGAGACCAGATATACATTAAAAGTACTACTGCCATGCATCTCACCTGACCTATAAACACGCCACTATTCACCGTTCAATAATTACCCTGGAATCAGAAAGCTTTCACAAGCAGCCATGGGTTTGTGTCATAACAAATCGTGTCAAAGTGCCGTTCCGATTACCTGACATCATCATTATTCTTTGCCATTCATGGTTACTCTCTGCTATAAGCAAAGGGGTCTATACCTATTCAGCATGCAATTTATATGAAACATGCAGTATCCATTCATTCAGATGTGCTAATGTGTTCCTCTGGTTTCTCTGTTTAATAAATTCTGGAATATCCGCAGTCAGAGGCATGGCATCTGTGTTGTACGAGAGCCTGGCTAGCAGATGGCAAATTCATTGTCCTGAGTTTTTCACTCTTTGGCATTTGTCACCATTATGTTGACAAATCAGCTCGATTTAGAGTGCAGCGTCAGTGCACATCCACGCTTCAACCGGACGGAGAAACCCTGAAGTATTTTTTCCCCATTAAAAATTCCAGAGAGACTCCTCCTTTGTCTGAAATTCTAATCAATCAGAAGAAATTTTGACCAGTGTATAATGAAGCACTTTTTGTGTGAGTCTGCAACAGGATTAATTTCTTTTAATTGTATTTGAATAGAGAGGATTGGACTCACTTAGTTTTCAGAAAGTGACTGCAGTCACATTCACAATGAAGACAGACAGAGTGAAGGAAGACCGAGCAGCTCTGGAATATATTGAGAGCATTGTGTCACCTGGTGTACCTCCTCAAAAGTGATTGCAAAACACAGCGGCTTGTTTCTTGCAAATTTCATTCATAAGAAGTAAGCCTGTGAAGGATGCCTGTGAAGGACACCTGTGAAGGAAGCCTGTGTAGGACGCCTGTGAAGGACACCTGTGAAGGAAGCCTGTGAAGGATGCCTGTGAAGGATGCCTGTGAAGGAAGCCTGTGAAGGAAACCTGTGAAGGAAGCCTGTGAAGGACACCTGTGAAGGACACCTGTGAAGGAAGCCTGTGAAGGATGCCTGTGAAGGAAGCCTGTGAAGGAAACCTGTGAAGGAAGCCTGTGAAGGACACCTGTGAAGGAAGCCTGTGAAGGAAGCGTACCTGTGAGTTCTGAGGCTTCTGCACTTATCTCCAGGAGTTTAAGATTCTACTTTTACGTAAGAACAAAAAAGGCCTTCAAAGACACAGAACCAGGTACAGTCCCGGAAGGAAGACATTTGTGGGGGAAGGAGGACTGAAAAATAGAGGATAGTTTTCAAATTCATGCCCACTAATACACAAATCCCCTCATGCAATTTGTTTACTTTGATGTTATTTAACCCACTGAACTTACCACAAATAAAAGCAGTTAACATTTGTGGACATCTGAATTTGAATTAATAAAGAAATTTTTATAAGATATAAAAACCAAACAACAAAATTTTTGAAACATGTAGATATTTCACTTATTACAAGATTTATACCCCTGAAGTGAAAATGGAATGGTACTTTAAGAATTTTAAGAGAGTTAAAAGGTCAAAATGAGGATGCTGTTGCTATGACAACCACAGTACAAAATGCAGCGCCGCTGGGTGGATCTGTTTAGATCAATTATAAAATAATATCACAATGCAATGAAACCTGTGTGTTTGTGGGCTTATTTCACATTAGAATGACACATCACTACCGAGGAATAACAAGCTTCACCCAGGGAGATACTTTGCATATTTTATTGATGTCCATATTAACCTTTCACATCTTTTCATATCTTGGTGCTGCATATGAATATCTTATACATAAAATGGACAGTTATGAACTTCAATAAAGCTGAATGACTGTATAATGTTTAAAAACAACACAGATTTCATACAGAGGTTTTTACATTTAGATGTGTGTCTCGTGCAGTGATCCAGACTTTACGGCGATCCCTTCTGTCTGCCATTCCTTTTTGTCCTTGTTTTGATCCCCTTTCTCTATTCTTTTCTACAATTTGATCACCTTTGATTACCTTCCTCTCTTTTGCTCTCCCAATCTGATTCACTTTAGATCCACTTAATCTATTGTGCTCTGTCCATTGATTCCTTTTCTCTATACTGCCCTGTTATTTTTGGTCAGGTTTTGATCTTTTTTCTCTATTCTCCCTTTTCCATTTTTCATCCTTTTTGATCCTCTTTTCTGTCTTATGTTGTGCCATTTTTCCCTCCTTTTGATCCCTTATCCTGCTCCTCTTTGCCCTTTTTGACCCATCTGTCCTGATGAACTGTCTGTAATCGGGTCAGCAGCTTATCACTGCGCCTCAGCACTCACTCAGAAAATTACAGTGATCACCCGGGAAAAAAAACGAGGCTTGTCTTTTGTAGGTGCCAGTGAGTTACTGATTGGTCAATTTTAAAGGTCAGTAGCTGATGTTTTAGTCGCAGAGGTGCTACTTCCCTTTAAATTAGCACAGAAACAGAACGAAAACGGAACGTCATTCTGGCCTGCGTTTAAGACCCACTGTTTGTAGACGTGCCCATCACTTGTTGTGATCTCCTGCTCCAGTGTCTCTGTTTACTGCTACAGGCCTGGTCTTCAGTGATTGTTTGAGTTCCCGAATTACGCACCAGGCCTCCCAGACACACAGTGCTGCCGTTATTTTCGTCGTCAACTGTATAATAAAGCGATACATCAGTTTAATGAAGGATTTTACCCATCTGACTGACATCATAACAACATCATGCTCAAAAAAATATCCTCTAGTCTATAAAAAGGATAAGGATTGTGTATAGCGATAATTTTTAAGTGGGTGGCGTTTCCTGTGTAGAATTAATTATCCTTTTCTGTTGCCTAGACATGCTCTCAGATGAGGAAACATGCAAGAACAGCTGAACTTTCCGCCCTCAGCTAATCTTGCGAAGGAGACTCGCAGCCCCTACAGCTATAAAATGTAGTGTATTTCAAAGTTTGTAGCTCACAGTTGGTGACCCAGAGGATTCAAGAGATTACTAAAAAAGGACTCCTGTGACGCGTATAGGGAGAAGAAAATAACAAATAAACCTGGCAATATGTTAATACTGAGGATTTAATACGGAATAGGGACTTCAGAACAGCTTCAGATTCCTTCCTGGAATGAGTCCTGCGTTTAATGGGATATTGGATCATTCTTCAAGCAGAAGAGCCTCCAGTTCATTAACTGGTAAATAAGGTATTAATCTAAATCAGACTCTGTGGTCCAGGATTTTCTGTAAAGGTTCAATGATGTTTAGATCTGGTTATTGGGGAGGCAATGGAAGACATTTCACTTCATCTCGGTGTGTTTGTCATTCACTGAATGTGGGAATATCATGAAAATCGGGAATAGCGTTTCGCAGCCGGCTGCATCTAAGCCTACGAAATGCAACCACATATAAAAAAACGTTCTTGCTGCAGGGCTGTGGAAAAATCTGGATTTATCAATTGTGCCTCCTCTCACATGATGTTGAACTGGAATTTCAATTGGAAGGACAAGAAGAGGAATTTAATTCATTTCAATTCAAAGAATACAATGACAAAGCAGTAGATGTACCTTTTATTTGCATGATTGTAAAAGAAAAAGTATGCATGAGTTTTAGTATATTTTATCAATGTACATTTGGATTGTCTTCACCCTCTAAGTCGTTTTATATGGGCACATATTGTTGTTTTGCCTATTTAACTTGTGTGTGTTGGCATTTGTCAGGAGTCTGCAGTAGCTTTCCTTGTCAGTGTCTATGGGATTTCAGATGGACAGAGTGGTGACTGTTATTTGTATGAATGTAAACTCATACACGCAAATGAAAGTGTGGATAGCAAAACAAATTACTTTATTTAAAATACATCCTATTTATTTTCGGATGTGGACAATAAGTTTAGTTTTTCAGTTCAACCTTAGCACTATAACAAAAATCAAAATGTCTTGGCAAATGCAATTATGCCGTATTTTAATAAACGAGACTTATAGTTCAATATTGTTACATTTAATCAGCAAAAGATCTTCAATTCGATTCAATTCAATTTTATTTCTATAGCGCATTTTCAAAACATTGCATCATCTGAAAGTGCTTTACAGCATCCCAGATAGCCCCCAAAGGTTTCATTATTTAGAATGTAACAATCTGGCCTGAAATATTTTTCCTGCTACAGTGAAGATTCTCTCAACAAGTGCAGAGTAAGCTGGTATAGCAATATATTTGCAGGCAAGTTGTGCTAACTGAGGAATACTGGTTTGGTTTTATTTCCAGTAGGCTAAATGGGAGTTGTCCATTGCTAAAGATGGCTACATAGGTGAAAGACTAGTTTGACTTTCCACATAGAAAGTGTTTGGGACATTTAATAATCATCTGGGACGTTTCTAGGCTTGGGCACTGCAGTCAATATTGTGACCACTGAGTTTTGGCGGGAGGTGAGGTGGGGTGACACTTTTGCTATGAAAAAGTTCACCACGATAACAAACTGACAGTTAAATCATTTATTTTATAGGTAACGTTTCAAACGTGGCATTATTTCATTCTGAATAACATGATGCTGTGTATGTTAATATATTTATGTATAATTTATATTGAAATATTAAACTGCATTGGAGGCGGCATGGTGGTGCAGTGGTTAGCACTGTTGCCTCACACCTCTGGGACTCGGGTTCGAGTCTCCGCCTTCGAGTTTGCATGTTCTCCCCATGTCGTCGTGGGGTTTCCTCCGGGTACTCCGGTTTCCCCCCACAGTCCAAAAACATGCTGAGGCTAATTGGAGTTACTAAATTGCCCATAGGTGTGCATGTGTGAGTGAATGGTGTGTGAGTGTGCCCTGCGATGGGCTGGCCCCCCATCCTGGGCTGTCCCCTGCCTTGTGCCCATTGCTTCTGCGGTAGGCTCCGGAACCCCTGCGACCAAGTAGGATAAGCGGTTTGGAAAATGGATGGATGGACGGATGGATGGACAAACTGTATTTTTAAAAGCGACACTATGTAATAATATATTAAATTGAATTTCATTTTTAATTCTGCTTACTTAAATTCGAAATCGAACAGCAATTCTGTGCCCTGTTTTCAACCACAATTCAAATTCAGACAAATTGAATTGGAATTTCAGGGCCATTCTCAGTTCAGTTCTGAAGGGTGCACCCCCCCTGCCCTACTCTTTTTAAAAACTGGCAACAGGCATTATGGGTTGGTGGCATTCTTCAACTTTCTCCAGGCATAGACCGATCCAGATGTCAGAAAAAGGGGGAAAGACAGCACATTAAGCAATGTTACTTTTTCTGTTGCTCAGGAGTGCTGGATCTGTACTCCATCTTCGAGATTACGCATCTTTCTCAGTTGGCCCTGTCAGTTTGTCCCCGTTTATCATAAGCGGGGGGTCTTTCAGGCTGCCCCTCATTGAATCACTTTGTATTTTTTGTGACTGACGCCCCTGCAATCCAGGCACCCACTTCATGGCCTATCTGGAGCTCTATTAGTTGGCCTGTGTTGATTTGAACACTCAAAGCGCTGATTGCCAGACCCCCTTTGTCGCCGACACATACTGCTAATCAGCATTCGACCTAATTTGACTCACCTTTGCAGCTGCATTCGTGATTCACTTTGAAGTTAATGTCCCATTGGTTTCTGTAATTGTGTCCGCCCCCCTGTACTGTATGTGTTTTGAGTCAGCCTGGTTCTCCAGTTCCCTCAAAGAGCAGCCAGAATATCACAGCTTCAAATAGGCTGTTTGCTGGGGGCGGGGGCTGGCTGTCCCTCAATCCTCCCTAATTTCCCCTCCCATCACACCCAACCACATCGAACCCAACCACCATGATAAAAGTGTAATTAACTATGCAATGCACAAAAATATCAGTTAAAGCATAAAACTAAACTGCCTTTGTTGTTGGCACACAAAGGCAGTAATTATGAGAATATCTCTTAAATAAATGTTTGAAATTCCATACTACAGTTTCAATTAAAGCGTAAGTCACTAGGGAGTATGATAGATTTGTTTATATATTTTTTCCAATTACAGTAGCTACTCTATAGCATTCAATACAAACATAATGTATGACTGTATGAAATTTTAGATAATAATTGGGTTAAAATCTCAACAATCACGTAACCACTTATTCGTATTATTTGATTTGTATTCCTAATTTTCCTGTGACACCTTATTTACTTCTACACTTGCATTTTCTTGTTTGTTAACTTGCCGGTCCTTGCGTCACCTGTCTAGGAACAGCAGGTAAAATTTATTTTGAGATATATGAAAACTTTTTCACTGTCCTGCCAAATAAATACAAAAATACACCGATGAGCCAAGCCATTATAAACACCCCAATGTGAAGCAAATAACGTTGATTATCTCGTAGAAACAGATTATCTCCAAGTTCTTCCAAGTATTAGATGCTAAGCTAACAGCCAGCACTCATATTTGACGTGTTGAATTCAGAAGAAATGGTATAGAGCTGAGTGACTTTGATACAGGTCAGATGATTATGGTCTGATGACCTCCGAAATGGCAAGGCTTGTGGGCTGCACACAGTCCGCCGTGGTGAGCAGCTACCGGTTGTGGTTCAAGGAGGGGAAAAGCCACAATCCACCAGCAAGGTGCTGGCCGGCTAAGACTCATTGATGCGAGTAAACAAAGGTTATCCTATCTGGTGCGAACCAACAGAAGGGCTACTGTGACACAAATAGCAGATCATTTTAGCGATGGTTGTGGGAGTAGCGTGTCAGGACACAAAGGGGATTAAGCTCTGCTGCGTAAGGGGCTATGTACTGCAGTCACGGGCCAGTCAGAGTGCTCATGCTTAGACGTTTTATACTGTAATGGGGATTTAAGGAATTAAAACAAGGCCTTCGGGGGAACCTACAGTATTAACACACTGGACAGCAGCATTAGGAAGCACATTTCAACACAACGTTATAAAACACATACAGAAGAATAGGCTTCTGAAACGCTTTATGACAAGCAGTTCTGACACACACAGTCGGCCCGTACAATTACGCCTGGCTTAGTGAATCGTTAAAGAACGCGGAGTAATTAGATTTTATTCCCAACACGAAATGCTAATTTACTTCCTGTATATAAAAATGTCAATTTTTTTTTTTTCATGTATCCCACATGGGTTGGAATATCTTTGTACTGAGTATTTAGAAGCTAGTATTCTATGGTGCTGTCTGTGAAAAAACAATGTTTTAAAATGCTGCACCATACTTGCTGACCAGTGTGACATGAAAGCCCAGGTAAATGTCCTTGAAATGTCCTTCAGAAGGTCCATTATGAATGTTATAGTCAAAGATTGTATGAATCAGTCACTAACATGTATCTCTATATCATCTGATAAACAACACAAATGGCAAGTATATTGTCTTGTCATATTGTTGCACGTAGTCGTCTCCAGTGTTCAACTGCTGTTTCCTCAATCCAGCCACATCTGTGGCACACAATTTTCACCGTGATCCCCGAATACATGTAACAGTAGAACTTGAAACTTGAGTAGCTTTGTGATTATGTTCAAGATTCTGCCGATCTGACTGACTCCAACTGGTGATGGTCTGGTTACGTCCTGCATCTCTCTTCATCAACCGTAGAATCGTATGGTTTGGTCAATCTGTGCTTCAGAGGTGTTTGTTGGCAAAATGCACTTACATCTAAATTACATTTGCTTTGTTTAGCCGATACTTTTGCCTGAAGCATCTTATAAGAAATATAAATTATGCCAAGATAACAGCACATTACATACAAGCAACTTACCGTACATATATATCTTCCGGCTCTTTCTGTCACATAATGCTTTCTGAATGTTTCGTCATCATGCACTAAGGAACTGAAAACACTCAACATTGAGGAAAGCTATGCTGGAATAAAATATAGTGATCAACTGGCAACCTGCTTTTTTAAATGAGTTGAGAGAACGTTAAGTGAAGGATTGGGAGCAAAGAACAGCAGTCATACAACACAGGCACGGCTTGCTGTTGCAAGGTGCCACCTAGTGGCATTTAGTTATATTACAGCTAAACTCCAGTTAATTGTATTGCCTGTACTGGGAAACAGAGTATGGTTTAATACAATTAATGATACTAATCAGTAACACACAAACAAATTAAATTGCATAAAGGAAACCCACTGAGTTTTACTGTGTAATTAAACCTTACCCCCCCCCCCCCTCCCGACACATACACACACAAAATAACTATTTACATATGCTCCATTGCTATAAGCACCAAAGAGACAATACAATTACAATAAAGAGAATAAATGTTCAAAACAATACATTAATTGTATTGCTCCCAACACGCTTTTCGCTACCAGGAAGTTATGGCCAGAGATACTTTAATGCACGGGCTTACAAACACTGAAGCTCACAGGGCGCCGCTAGAAAGGAGCTTCAATTAACCTTGTTTATTGATTTATTTATGGGATCTTCCTGTATTGAAAGATGAAATGCCGCGTCTTGTTTTGAACCAGTATGGCAGGGTTGCCCAGTCTGCAGCACAATTTGCAGATTTCCCTGCTCAAATACACCAAATAAACCAGGAAATTTGCTGATTAAGACATGATTGAGCAGGGAAACCTGCAAACAGTGACCCACCAGGACTTGAACTGGGCAACCCTGCAGTATGGGATGAAATTCATACCAATTTTTTCATGCCCAGACCAAAAAAGAATTTAATAAAGATCATGTGACCAATCATTCCCATCCATCCATCCATTTTCCAAACTGCTTATCCTACTGGGTCATGGGGTGTCTGGAGCCTATCCTGGAAGCAATGGGCACGAGGCAGGGAACAACCCAGGATGGGGGGCCAGCCCATCGCAGGGCACACTCACACACCATTCACTCACGCATGCACACCTATGGGCAATTTAACAACTCCAATTAGCCTCAGCATGTTTTTGGACTGTGGGGGGAAACCGGAGTACCTGGAGGAAACCCCACGACGACATGGGGAGAACATGCAAACTCCACACACATGTGACCCAGGTGGAGACTCGAACCCGGGTCCCAGAGGTGTGAGGCAACAGTGCTAACCACTGCACCACCATGCCGCCCCCTCCACAATAATATATATATTTTAAAAATCTTATCATTTGAGGCAAATTTTATCTTTGGGATCCCCCCGCCCCCGAGGATTTTTTTTGCTGCACCCAACTATTGAACCAAATAAAACACCAAAAATATCCAGCAATAATTTTCCCAGTCTCTCTCCTGATTTCAGCTATCTGTTTGTTTTGCTGGAAACACTCAGGCGTCAGTCTGCTGTCGTCTCCCAGGGAAGATCCACCCTTTTTATCCTAGTATGATTTTTTTCCAAGCAGCCCACTCACCTGAAATTTTAAAATCATACAATTTGATAGATATCAAATCTTCTCTGTTATTTGTGAAGTTAAATACATCCGCAGAGCGCAATATTCGGTCATCTTCCGATGGATCTGTGAGTAATTTTGCTTTTTAACAATTTGAAAATGGTTTGACTAAAAATTTGACTGATTTGAGAAGGATGCACTTTCCCCTTGTGATTTACAAATGGTTTAGGGCAATGTTTCCCAATCCAGTCCTTTGGGAACCTGCAGACAGTCCATGTTTCTGCTTCCTGTCAGACAGTCCAACTGCGAGGTGGGAGGCAGCAAAAACGTGGACCATCTGTGGGTCCCTGAGGACCGGACTGGGAAACACTGGTTTAGGGCACAGCCTGAAGTTACAGTTTCATTATAACCTCATTATAGCTTGTAACCTCATTATCAGTGAAATAATTCAGCTGATCAAGGGTTTGGTAAGGGCGCAATGAACAAGTCCCATAATAAAATAATGAACAGCTGCTTTCATGTATAATACAGGACTCCATGTTAATAAAGTGATTAACTGCATATATTATCGTTTCAGTTATAAGCCGATTTTGAATTTTTGATAGATGGTCTTAAAGATTAACTTAGTCAGTGTCTCCCACTCTAAGGAATTGCTGTAAATTTACTAGATGTTTTAATGGATGGAATTTTGTGCATGTTTTTGCCACATCCCTTATTGTTTAAAATGTCCGTACTCAAAAACTGGACATTTCTGTGTTTCTCTGTGTGGTTGATAGTAACAACAGTGAAATGTCTCTCCTGTTAATCTTATCCATTGTTAGGGAGTGATATTATGGGTAAATTGTTGTAAGGAAATGTTAATATGTCGATATATTGGAACAGTCAAAGAAGTTCGGTCAGAGATCAGAAACTTCCATCAGAAGCATCAGTCTGACGAATCAGAGAACTGGCCTGAAACGTGCTGAGTGGAGAGACCAGAGTACTTACAGCACACGCAGCCTGGACCAGCGCCCCCTTGTAGTAGCAAAGAAGTACTGCAAGACGAGATTCATTTTTTTAGCTCTGCCTTCAACCAAATAAATAGCGTGCAGAGGAGAATCAGACACATAGTTACGGATCATCAATTGGCCGATCGGCCCCTCTGCATGACTTTGTTGTCAAGTCCTGTCTCAACATTTCTGAACCAACCCTGCTGTCATCTCTTGGATTGTCGCCTGCTTTTACCTTGTAGAAAAAAAGCTATTAGCATATTCCTCCGCCCAGTCAAGCAGTTCAAACATTAACATATTTCAAGCTTTGCATCCGTCTTTTACATTCAGCCACTATGATCAGTCACGACAATGACGAGCCACTAGATGGCGCTCTAGCTCTTCAGCTGCACCTGGTCCTGAGAAGGGGCTTTCAGAATGCAGTTCAGGGTTTTATGCAGTGAGGTTAGTTTGGAAGCTGCTTGCGTGTAGTGGGGTGTAACCTCCCTCCCTCTGACTTGCCCTGAATGGAATGCGAGGCGTGTCCCGCCATCACACCAAGGTCGCCGCATGCGGTTGGTACGGAAACCGCCAAACCGGTCAGGACATCGTATCTCCGACATTGTTCTGGCCCTGTCTCTCTCTGGGCCTGCAGTGACTCCGCTGCGTAATTCACCGAAATCCACACAACGCTCCTGCCAGCTGTTATAAGCCATGCCGTTCTCTTATTTTAACTCATATTTTTTGTCTCCGGCACAATATTTGCAATCAAACCATAATCGGCAGCCAATTTGCAGCTCCATTTTGTGTTAGAGTGTGTCCCTGCCGGCTCCCCTGTGCCGGACCCCAAAATTCACACTCAACACTCTCACTCTCACACCAATCATTCAAAGTACCAGTGATGTAGAAAAAAGAAAACAGTATGTTAATCTCCCATTACACTGCATTTATTTTCAATGAACATGTATGATTGTGGATCACCGCAAGTGAAGTATTACACAGTGCAACGTGTAATTTTCGTTGATTGCCGCACATAAATGTCTGGGTTTAGATGTTGTTTCTTGTAGACTTCCTTTGTCCTCTCCGAATCAGCTACACCAGGCCGTTGGGCAACCCAGTTCACTCTGCATTCTTGTTAGCGTCTTTCATCGATAACAATATCCGACTGAACCTGAACAAACTCGTGGACCGGCACGCGCAGTTTGCAGTGATTTTCGCCTCCTGTGTCTGGTAGTAATCTGCGCTCGGATCTGCAGTCTCGTTCACACACACGAGTATGTTTCTGCAGATGCTCCATTTCGACCTGATCCCAGGACCCACTGGACAGGCCTGGGTTATTATAGCTGGGTAGGCATGCGTTACTACCCTGGGTGGGTGCCCTCAGCCCCCGCTTCATTTGTTACTCTTGTTGACCCCTGACTTCTTTTTCACCCAGTATAGCTTGGGGGGGTGCAGTATTCAGCCTGCGCAGTGGTTTTGTTTAGATGATCGTGGCCCGATCTGGGTCAGATTCCCACCGCTGGCTTCTCCACTGTCCGCACTGGGTCAACGCACTGCTCGGCCTCCCCGCTGTCCGCACTGGGAAGGCACACCGCTCGGCCTCCCCGCTCTCCGCACTGGGTCGACACACCGCTCGGCCTCCCCGCTCTCCGCACTGGGTCGACACACCGCTCGGCCTCCCCGCTCTCCGCACTGGGTCGACACACCGCTCGGCCTCCCCGCTGTCCGCACTGGGTCGACACACCGCTCGGCCTCCCCACTCTCCGCACTGGGTCGACACACCGCTCGGCCTCCCCGCTCTCCGCACTGGGTCGACACACCGCTCGGCCTCCCCGCTGTCCGCACTGGGTCGACACACCGCTCGGCCTCCCCGCTGTCCGCACTGGGTCGACACACCGCTCGGCCTCCCCGCTCTCCGCACTGGGTCGACACACTGCTCGGCCTCCCCGCTGTCCGCACTGGGTCGACACACCGCTCGGCCTCCCCATTGTCCGCACTGGGTCGACACACCGCTCGGCCTCCCCGCTCTCCGCACTGGGTCGACACACTGCTCGGCCTCCCCATCTGCTGACTTCCTGGCTTTTATGCGTCCATCAATTTAGCCTGTTTTTAATCATCATGGTTATATCTGGCTACCATACAAAACTAAATATTTTGGAAGTACTTCTTTAGATTTTTTTCTTCAGTTTTTTTTTTTTTAACTTTCTGCTTTGTCTGGAGAATTTAGTTCGGATGGAATCAATTAATTTAACAAAAGACACAATTATATTACCAATCCCTAAATAAATTTCCTAAAAATGAGCTTTTAATGTAAATATTTATATGCATATGTAAACAGAATCTAACTTTTTAAAAATGTGCCAAGTGAAGGCGTTGTGACCTTGACCAGAATGAGTAATTAGAAGAGCGATAACGAAGTAAAGTTTCAAGACATGGATCACTTCAGTAAGTCTGCCTTGCTGATTCAGGAACAGGGTTCTCACGTGTCTGGCTGCCTGTCATGTGACTAGAGAGCTCCGTAACTCATAATTACATGCGTGTGTTTGCAGTCGGTAATGACAGGTTTGAGATGGAACAGAGATACGTCTCACTAGTCCAGAAGGAGCGCCTCTGGGTCCAAACGGGCCCGCTTTATCTTATTAATGCGCAAACCTTATTTCAGAGCCAATTCGGCACGAAAGAAAGGCTTCTTAAAGAGATTTGAGCAAAGAGTAGGATTTTTAAACTATGGGACTGCATTTATATACATTGTATTTATTTTAACTGCTCTCTGAGGTTTGTTACAAAAGGTTACAAAAGGTTACAAAATTATGACTTTGATACACAATATGGGAAACAAACAAATCCCGATTCAAGAGATTTTTTATAATGCAAGTAAACCATATCGTTTC
Organism: Brienomyrus brachyistius; assembly: GCF_023856365.1. Taxonomy (NCBI): domain Eukaryota; kingdom Metazoa; phylum Chordata; class Actinopteri; order Osteoglossiformes; family Mormyridae; genus Brienomyrus; species Brienomyrus brachyistius. Next base: position 21,339,509 of record NC_064540.1, read on the forward strand.
GTAGTGCGTTAAGTTTCTGTTGCAGTAATACAAGCTATGTGAGATCCCAGCATATGCACCACTTATTCTCTTACTGGTACCAGTATAAATGACCCCTCAACCAGTGCCTGGTTCAGCTATGATCTTCTAGTGAAACACCGTCTAGTGGACGTGAGGATGTGTTGGAGTCTGGTCCCATGTTGTGGTGGCCCCAAACCAGTCAGTCAGTGATGATGTGAGGATGTCTTCATTAACGTCCCTGTGGAATGTTGGCTCTGCAGCCTGAGGATCCCTTTCAGCTGCCACGGAAAGTAGATCCTTTGTGGTGCTTCTCTGGGGATGTGGTCAGTGCTATTCTCCCACTTAAGGTCTTGGCAGATGATTGTTCCCAGGAATTTGAAGGACATGAGCTGTGGCTGGTAAGGGGGGGGGGGGCTTCTCCTAAAGCCTAAATCATCCCTACTGTCTTCAGAGCATTAAGCTACAGATTATTGTTACTGTACCAAGACTCCAGCCGATATGTTTCCCATCTCTATGTAGGCCTGTTGCCATTTGGTATAAGTTCAGATGTGTCATCTGCACATTTCAGGAGTTTAAATGTGGGGTCACTGGAGGTGCAGGATACCGGTCATGTAGGGCTGCAGTGTTGAGGGACAGCGTGACCCAAGTGCGCTTCCCATGCAGGAAGTCAGTGCGCCACCAGTAGGTGGAGTCAGGTACAGCAAGCAGAGAGCTTCATTTGATGGACTTCTGGAAGGATTGTATTGAGATACAGAGCTGAAGTCCATGAACAGAAGGTCTTTGTAGGTCCTGGATGGCCTACAGGATCTAGCAAAGGTATATATATATATATATATATATATATACAGACACTCCTCTACTTACGAACTTTCAACTTACGAACTTTCAGACATACGAACGAAGAGGACTGTAAGTCCAAATTGTGTTCATTGGGCTCCCGTTTGCTGTCCGCAACATAATTTTTTTTTCTGCAATTCCGTCTAGTACGACTTCTGTCCGCAGTGTAGCATTCTTACTCCCAGCATCCTAGTTCTTAGTTCTTCCGTATACCCTTAAAATGATGTTGAATAACCACTTACGAACATTTCAAGTTACGAACGGCCATTAGGAACGTATCTCATTCGTAAGTAGAAGAGCATCTGTATATCACACAAAGCTTACCAGAAGCTTTGTGTTTATGGTCGTGTGTTCAGTAACACACGTAAAATGTGCATCTTCAAACTAGGGTGAATACACACGACACTCAGTTCTGGAACATTTCTGCTAAATTCACTCACAGCATGTGTTTTTTTTTTTTTTAACAGGATTTGAATTTCATAACTCAGTTTTTACCTGGAAATGGGTCAGACAGTTCACTGCCAGAATATTTTTCTTTTTTACCTTGTGATATGGAGGGAAAACACAACCCAGTTATGCACCGCAAAACAGTGTGTATTTCGGCCTTGATTTTCTGTGGTTCTAGGTAAAATCGAGAATTTCGTCAGAGCACTTGAGACAGGTCTGAAATGCTGATTGTCTCTCGGCGGAAACAAATAATTTTTCGCGGAAAATCCTCTTTTCGGCAGTTTAATTCTAAGTTTATTATAAAATCTCATTTCCCTGAGTTTAAGAAGATGCCAGTTTAACACTGAGGGCTGTAGCATGGCTTCAGTTCTGGATGCTACTAAAATCCAGTGCAAAGTGCCGTGTGAGGAGCGAACTCCCCAGGAGGCCGTTTGCAGTGCTGCTGGCATGTCCTGCTTTTCAGAGGAGGGGGCACACTGGCAGATTGTGTAGCGTTCGGCGGAACGGGTCAGAAACCTGATCCCCCTGTTTACTTTTTCAAGTTGATTTTATACTGCTGGATCTCCCACATTCTGACATGAACATAATTCTTCCTAAACTCTAAGCACTTTAAAGTTCTCACAGACGGCTTTACGTAAAGCTGCTCGTTCGGCTCTCACGTGTTCTTCCCTTGTACACAAACAGTGGTTTCCTGGGACTTTACCGAATTGTTTTAATTGCTCATTGTCTTTCCTGTTCATTGTTCTCATGTATCTGTTTTGATACAGTAAAGACAAATGTAAAGTTTACGAAGGAGCGAGCAGCACAGTGGCGCAGTGGGTAAGACCCTCGCCCTTGCTTAGAGATTAGGCTCCTCCCCTTCGATTTGTGTGAGTGGAGTTTGCATGTTTATGTGGGTTTTCTTTGGGTTCTCTGGGTTTGTTCTGCAGTCCAAAGACATGCGGTTAAGTGAATCAGTGCCTCTAAATGGCCCATATCGTCTGAATGTCTGCCCTGAGATGGATTGTCATCCATCCGTTTTCCCTCCCTCATGTTCTATTCTGTTACCCGGGAAACTGGATGGATGGATGGATGGAGAATTAATAACAGCAGGCAGGAGACTGAAGTTCTTGTCTCTGCCTTTGTGTTGGCCAACAGATAAATATACACCTCTTCTTGACCTGGACAAACAAGCAGCCTGCTGGACCCACACGCTAGTCCAGTCCTGCTCCATAATGGAGGTTCTGCATCTGCCATGGAAGCCTGGCTCAGATAATGTGCTGCCCAATCAATGCCTGCACAATTTTATGTTAAAGTGGAGAAAGAAATTACTTTGGGAAGTATTGAGAAGAGAAGAGAAGAGAAGAGAGGAGAGGAGAGGAGAAGAGAATAGAGGAGAAGAGAGGAGAGGAGAAGAAGAGAGGAGAAGAGAAGAGAGGAGAAGAGAGGAGAGGAGAGAGGACAGTTGTGGTGCTTAGCTAGACTAACAAAATGAAGGAAAGAGGTTTTTGAGAAAATACTTGCTATGTTTAAGTGAATTACTGCCAAAGGAACAATTATGAAAGAACACTGTTAGCCATACACACGTTAATATCCAAAGAAAAGATTTTAAAACAGTTATTTTAGATTAGCTTTATAGGAAAAATGCCAAGGCGAAAATAAGCGGCTGTGTTTTTTGTGTTTTTAAAAACAACAAAATCTCCAATACATGAACTGAGTTATGAGTTTAATTCAAGATGCATTTGCAAACAGCTAGACTGGGTCAATTGTATCTATAAAACTCTAAGTGTTCTATTTATTTATTTATTTGTATTTGTTGTGATCGCCCGGGAAGCGGGTGAACGCGCTGGCAGGCGAGCGAGTAGGAAGCAGGCGAGCCAGCAAAAGCAGGGTGAACGGGGATTTATTTAGCGAACAGGGTGCAGGGAACATCTCACGACGACTAACATCAATGACAGACAAGGGATACAGGCAAGACTTGGACTTAAATACATAAGACGAAGTAAAATAACTAGACACAGCTGAGTACGATCAGGGAAGCACACGTGGATAATCAGGGGGGCGTGGCACACATGAGGATCGAACGAGCTGGGAGTGACAATATTTATATTTATTTATTTATCTATTTATTTACTTGTACTGTACTTAGCTTAGCGACCTGAGATGCTACTATATCTAAAAATGACTCGGTAATGCAAGCTGGTGATTTGGGCTGCCCTCTCCCATTGTGATAATGCAATATTAACACCAGTCTATATGTTCTTATTGCCCCCCCCCCCCCAATCATTCACTCTCTAGGGGTGGGGGTGGCAAACTCTAAGTGCCTTTAGTTTTCAGGTCTTTCTCTCCGGACATTGTTGACCCCCCCCCTCCCCCCAAATAGCAGGGGACACTATGCAAACCTCTAAGTGCATTTTTGGCTCGGAGCGGCTGGGTAACTTAACATGTCCGAATGTTTCCAAACAAAAAGGTGGGTGTGCCGGGCCCCAGTGCAGGGGCAAAAAGCCGTGCTCACCTCCAGGAGAAGAGCCTGGGACCCATATCCTGGCACGTGCCTTGGCGCCGTTCTGTCTGGGAGATAAATAACAACTAAGGAGATTATGAGAATGATAGACATACATTCTTGTATTGATTACCACTCAAACTTTTGACTTCTTTAAAGCAAAGCCTATTGTTTTAAACCTCAAGTTTAGGGTGATGTGAAATACAAAATAGCTATGTGCATTCTATAAGCTCCAGATTAAATCACCGTATGTCCACACAGTTCTTGGAGATGACTTTATGATGCCCCAAACTGACCCAATCCTAGCGGGGCACTTAAAAATAGCATTCAGCCTCTTCGGTCATGGTAACCCGATCAAATTCTTTTATTTGCTGTAGTGCATTTCCACGAAGTGATTGTCACAGAGTACTTTATAGTAGAAATAAAAACAAGTGAAGGAAAAAAAATCAATTTGCCAGTAGGAGAAGAATTGAAAATGATTGCCTGACCCGTACTATGGACTCCTGGGGGCGATGTGATCGGACTCGGAATCCTGCTTAAGCTGCCTGCAGGTTGACGAACGTCCCATAGGAGCCTGATTTAAAGCGGTTTAGGAAACCTCAGCTGCTCCGGATGTGTGATACAAACCCGCGTCGTCTCCCGGCCGTTTGCTTACGTGATTCCTGTACTCTCCAGCGCATTCTCATCATTTTTATCAGGAGGAGACCAGTGCTACAGATTTGCTTACTGGGAAGTTACCAGTTTCTGTTACTGGGGAGCATAGAGCACTGGGTTACATATGTTTTCTAATATGGTGACCTTGCTAACATACACACAACTGATGGATCCCTTCCAGTTTCCATAGCCGCTTGTTCAGTATGGCATTACGGTTGTGCATGGGACAGGATTGGGCACAGAGTACAAGCCGGGGACGTCCTGGATGGGACGCTAGTGTAGACTGAATACGTATTCAAGTGATCACTCTCTATGAGCAATTTAGAGGCACCGCTTCTGCCAACAGCATATCTTCTGCAGGAGCACAGCGGCACAAAACGCAGAAAGAACATACAAACGACACACAGTCAGAGCTGCAGGCCAGAGCTGAGTCGTAGTCATGGAGGTTGGAGGCTACAATTCAGCCCTTTGAATCACCACCCGTGTCCAGAGAAGTTTTGCCTTCTAATAATTGTGACTGACACTGACGTCTAACACAGCACGCCCTGAGATTATTATTTTACTTTTAAAAACAGAACAAATGTGTTTTCTTTCAATAAACACACAAAACGTGGGATTGAAAGAATGGCGCAGACAGATTTTCTGCCTTTTTCTCTTTGAACAGTCTCTGCTGTACACTGCCTGCCCAAAAAAAAGTCTTAGTTTGAATTTATATCAGCAAATACTTAAGAGCCAACGTCTGGATCATTATTACAGCTCAGCAACGTCATGCAGCAATAAAGTGAAGTCAGCTGAGTACCTGAATCTACTGACTGGCCAGGTTACACTTCCATCCATCCTCAATGGGATTTTTCATCCCTGTTGGCATGAGCATATTCCAGGACGAGAATTCCAAGATTCATTGGGTTCGAATCGGCAAAGAGTGGTTCAGGGTGCACGAGGAATCATTTTCACGCATGACTTGGTCACCACAGAGTTGTGACCTTAACCTCACTGAAGGTCTTTGGGACGTGATGAAGGAGGCTTTATGGAGGTTCAACTCACTTGTCAATACAGGATCTTGGTCAGAAATGAATGCAAATCTGGAAGAAAATAAAGGGTGAGATGTTGCATAAACCTGTGGAAGCAACGAGCGCCATAATCAACACTAAAATCGGTCCAACGACACTGGCTGGGCAGTGTGCAAACATTGGGGTTTTTCCACACAACGTATACTTATTGATATTTTCACTGCAAAAACCTGAATCTGAGAGGGTCTCTAGCAAAGGGAAGAACCTTTAAAGAATAATTCAAAAGAATGAACATAATCATTATTTTCATTCATTAAAAATGTATTATACATATAAAAAAACATTTTAATAACGTGCCGTACATTGGCACATTTTACACAAATGTATTTTTATCAATATAAAAACCACTCAGAAAAATCCTCATGTCAGAACCTCCGACGCAACAATGAGACAAACTCGTTTATATCGATTAATTTGTTATCATTTATTTAATGTTCGACGTCTTGTGATGAAACCCGGCCCTTAGCCAGTTGTCAGTGTTTTGATCCAGTTACTTCAGCAGAGTAATTGGACTGAAAGCCATGGCAATTTAAAGGACATGTCACTTACGTTAAAAGCTTTCTAAGAGAATAGTTTGATTTATTGTAGATGCAAACCGAAAGGATTTGCAGTCAAGTGTGACGTATTTGGCTGTGAGAGAGGTTTTCTTATTTGATAAAGTTGATTGTTCTACATACATACTGAATAATTGCTGTGGTTTTCTCTGATAGTGAAGTAATAGTGAAATAACATTTGCAATAAATAAGATGATCTCTGCCTTTTATGCTCGAGTTCTGTATTTAAGGTATAACAGCGTAGCCTTTGCTGGCAACTGAAAGTGCAGCCTTTAGGCAACACCTTTGTAGTCCGACTGAAATGTGCTGCTGAGAGTCGATGGAAAAAGACCCCAAGCAGGAAAGCGGAAGATGCGTCTTAGGGGAGAGCTTTGAAAGATCATCTTCTCCCACCCCCAGCAAATGCTACCAGTCTCCCCGAGCTAGCTGGACACGTCAGACTCCCTGGGCCGTGCCGGAGGTAACAGCATGCTGACAGTCATCGATTTCCTGTCAGAGACCTCACTGCATCCTCACTGGAGTTCAGGGAGTGGAGGTGGCCCTCCAGCTAAGGGGGGAGGGGGGGGGTGTGTTTATATAAGCCCTACTGGCTTCTGTTGATCTATATTTAGCTTGTGGTTGGGTCAGAGCTAGTAGGCGTTACGCAGCATTATGCGTCCATGTCCTGTCCGAAGGTGTCAGGTAGAGGGCGTCCCCATCTGGCCATTGGTGTAATCTTTCTTTAAACCACCAGCCACTGCTTACCCAACACCTACTGGGATGTGCTGCTTCACCTGCACAGACAACACAATAAATAAACACGGGTTCATTAACACAACCTCCAAACTGTAGGGGCATTACTAATAGGCCCCCAGCTAAATATCAAAATTCCAGCAGTCGTTCTGACTCTGACGGACATGAAAGGTTTATGAGACGAATTGTGAGACCTATGGATTTCCACATCGAATGTACATTTAATGTGTTTTTATTAAGACGGGAAGCATTGTTAGAAGGAGAGTAATGTCCGGCCATTGTCTAATCACCATCTTTCAGGAAGCCCCGCCCAGCAGGACCAGCCAATCCTGGAGCTTCTGAAATATAGATGAGAGCATGTGTTTACGGCGAGACTGACACCACCTCAGGCCGCAGATCTCCAGGCTGTTTGTCAGTGAGGTGTCACTGCTGTCAGCAGGAAGCTTTAACACGGGCCTGACCAGACTGTGACATCACTGAGCACTGATTGGTGAGGTGCATTCATGTGATCTACAACACAGAACAAAATTGTATTTTTATTAAGACTCTTTGATATCGAGTCTGTCAACCAACGAATGAGAATTGGTACCGGAATGTAAGTAACTGCTGGGACGCGTCACAAGGGCGGAGCTGTTGGCTTCACTTCTGTCTGTGTCCCAGTCTTTTCCAGCCTTTGAGATTCCACGTCTTTAATAAATCACAGTTGGTGGGGTGCGGTTGAGCAGGCTGTGTGTAGTGTTGGGGGGGGGGGGTGGGGGTCTGCCTCTAAAACCTGCTTATCTCTGAACCCTCCCAGCAGGAGCACTGAAACATGACAGCAGGAGAAGATGTCCTCAGCTCCTTACCCCCTCCCCATCAGGCCATCACCCTGAGGATCATTGTGTGTGTGTGTGTGGGGCGAGGGGTCGGGGGGTGAGTGAGGGGTTCCCTGCCCCTGTCGTCCATGATCATGATCAAGCTCTGTTACTGTACGTCTGTGCTGGTCCTCTAGAGAGAGACCTTGTTCGCGTTCCAGATATTAAATTACTCATGAAATATCTGCCCCCTTGCCCCCCTGCCCCCAGGCCTTGCGGGCGCTCCATTTAGCCCCCACTAACGTCTCCAAGTGCAGGGCCCAGCGTCACCTTGCCGCTCAAGGTCAATTTTTTCAATTTAGAACGGCGGCATTAGAGGGCCAGGCGCATTTCATCCTGCATCAGCGTCAAGGCCACTTCCTCCGCCACCAGGGGGGGCTTTCCCCTCCCCAATGAACCCCCCCTCCCCCAACACTGCCCTGTATTTAACCCCGACAAGTCTTCAGAGGCGAGTCTCTCAATACTAGAGGACACGTCTAACCGGGCGGCCAGCAAGGCTCGATTTTCTGCTTCAGACACCAGAAGCTGAACCCAGGGGAGGTTCTGAAGATGAGGGAAAGTGGCGCAGAACATTTTTCCCTGTTTATAACGGGAATTACGGGAGGCAGGCTGCTGCTGTCACTGCTGTGTGTTTGATGTTTGCAGTTTCACTGCTTTCAGTGTTTACATCGGTCTCCTTTGGGGACTCCAGTTTCTTCACGCAGTCCAAAAAACATCCACTCAGACTGACTCTAGATGGGCCTGAGTATGTTTGTGTGTATGTGTGTGTGTGAGAGAGAGAGAGAGAGAGAGGATGTGCCCTGCAATGGACTGGCATTCCATCAGTAGCATCATTTGCCTTGTGTTGCCAGGGATATGTACTACATTAGTATGTTGCCTCTTTCCAGTATTATCGATTAGTAAATGTTATGTTCTGTGTAGATTTACCAGTTATTAATCTGAATACATTTCCAAGGCCTTCTCACATGTGTATGTATGTACTGACAGCAGCTACCTACAGTTGCCACAGAGATTGATCCTAAACTGTGGTCTACTCTTCTTTCAGTCAAAGACGCTATTGTTTCCCTGGAAATGCGCCCCCCCCCCCCCCCCCATCCTGCTAAGTCCTGCTGAGTGTGGTTTCATGACATCATTCCCGTTACTCCTGATTTTATTCCGAACCCTCCGCTGGAACAGCCGATCAAAGACAGGTACGATCCATGGTAATCCATTGAAATGCCTGCATCTCAAACACACCCGGCCACACACACATCCCGAGATCACCTGACTGGAAAAGAGGGGCGAAAATAAATAAAGAAAAACAGCTGGACATGGCAGCATAGCAAAATAGGGGGGGGGGGGGGGGGGTCAAACAGTTTTGGCGGCAGCTTGTTGTCAGCTCCAATCACAATCTTTGTGTAAACTGTGGTTTGGGTATAGAAATGTTTGAAACTATAGAACCGCTGTAGGAAATGTTAGGGTTCAAATCAGTAAATTTTATTAAAATACTGGGTTTCTGGAGTTTCCTTTCACAGCATAAATAATTTTCTGAGTAACTGCATTGAATCGTTATCCCAGAGTAGACTTCGTGCTTTGGTCAGGGTTACGTTCACCAGCATCAGCCTAAGTCTAGAACTTTCTCGGTCCAAGTGATGAAGGACGATCTAGAACACCCTTTGGACTCCCTTTCCACTTGTTGCCTTTCCAGGTTTTCTGCGGGTGTAGGGGTTTTCACCAGGAAAATGCACCTCACTGGTACCCACACTGCAGCCTCTGTGTAGCTGGAGAACATTACTGGCTTTGCGGGCAACGACTTCAGCGACATGCATTAAGCAGAACTAGCTGGGACAAATGTAGCGGTAATGAGAACACAAGGTGGTTTCCAGAAGCTTCAGAGAACCTAGCCTTGATACTTAAAAAAACCCCTTTCAAAGTGGTGTATTTTTTGTTCCTTTTTAAAAACGGCATTTGTGAAAATTGCGCTTACTTCTGAAATCAGATTAGTCATGCGGATAGAGGCATGGCAGTCATTCAGAACTTAATTAGGTTACTGCTGATTTTCCGGATAAGAGTATTATTCATGCAGCAGTCTGATTTTCATCTGTGAAAAGACACGGCTCTCCTGTTACGGGAGTGTGCCGGGATGTCATGGGGGCGGAGCACCAATCAGTCGCCACGTCCCGTTTCCCCGCACTGCCAGCCCTCCACGGGCGTGTCCTAAACCCCTGACCCACAAGCCCCTTTTTCTCTGCTTGTGCCACCCCAACCCCCGCCCGCCGAAGTTTACACTGTGAAAGTAGATGATAATGATGGAGAAGAAAAAAAAGAGGGAAAATAAGAGAAAAAAGAGAAGGTGAAGAGGAAGAAAAGGATGGAAAAGAGAAGAAGAGATAATCCAGTCACCCATGGATATTAATTGGTCCATTCATGAAATTTGCAGCCTAGAGGTGGGGGTGGGGGGGGGAGGGCAGATGAAAGTAGTGCAGCATTATTGTTTGCCTCCTAATTATGAGTGGGGAGAAAGCTGATTGCTATTTAAAACAATCGCCTTGAGCCATTTCGCTTTTATTTGAATATTTAATTCCCCTCTGTTTTCCTTTCTAAATCTAAACAAATCAGCCCCTTGATGTAGAAAATGCATGTCGTGTTTGTCAAACAGCATAATTCCTTTGACCTCGATTAGGACCTGGGGACAGGCCCGACGTCTCGGGGAGGGGGGTGAGAGGGGGCCCAGGTGGGAGGGGTTGCGTGTCATGGGATGGGGAATTATTCGTGGCAGGCCTGTCTAGGGGAAACATTTAGGTTTCACAAGTTGGCACTACAGCCATAATAAGGAACCTCTACTTATCCGCAAGAGTGACGATTAAGGTCTAAAAAATAGATATGCTCATTATCTCACAATTAATGTCGTCTTCTTAGTCTTATGACAGATTTGAAGAGTCATGTCCAAACAGTCTTGGTGGATGAGTTTTACTGGAAGTTTCTGTAAGGTGAGGTTAATTATCTCATTCAAAGAGCACATTGACTAATTGTACTGCATAAAAAGGTGCCAGCACTTAATGTATTTCTGACACCTGAATTCGATGCATTGATGTTGGTTTTCAAAAAAACTCATATTTGAATAATCTTGCCTTGCTGGAGTACCACGAGATTGCAAATTGACTGTTAAGAGCAGCTTAACTACAGAATGCTCTCACTAGTTCCTGGATAAAAAATGGTTTGTGTGGTAAATTTCCCTTTTCACTAATCACCTGACTATTTTAATTAATCATCAATCAAGCGTAGTACTTGTGTCACATTGGGTAGTCTATGGAAACGTGTAACTACTGAGTAAAATCCTTAAATCTGCCAAAAGCAGGATATGATGTGTGACCTGTGGGTGTCATTGACGGGCACTGCTGCGATGTCCTGCAAACATGCTGTCTCCGGTTCAGTGATGAGGACGGTCCCTTGGCCGTGATCTGGAGATCCAACAGATGTGATGGGATGGTAGATCGGTGCCAGCCAGCACAACCACAAATCAAGGATGTCCATGGAAGTATTGGGTCGTGAGGTGTCGCCTCTGCACTCAGCGAGGGCTCTTATGAAAACATAACTCCGATCTGCTTAACGATCCGCGAGCTGTTCCCCCGCCTGCGTGGTGCTAATTCATGCCTGATTTGCTGTTGGATTTGTTGTCCAGATAATTACACCACTGTGACCTCAAATTAGCATAATTATCCACCCTGGTATAAAACATCAATAATATGTGGTTACATGCATCAAAACACAATATTTATCAGAGGGAAAGACAACTGCCTTCTTAAGATATACGCAGCACACAGCAGGAAGGATAGGTGCTGATGTAATGTGCTTTTTAAGTATCTTCTGTGTACATTTTTATAGGAAGTGGATGGAGCACTGGTAAAGGATGGATCTCACCAGCTGAAGCTTCTTGCAGTGGAGGTTGCCTGTTCAGATCCTGGGGGGGATTCTGCTACTGTACCCTTGACAGATATAGTTGACCTGAATTTCTACAGTCACGCATCCAGCTCCGTAAAGATCAAAAGACTTGCGATGAGAGCGTCTTGCTAAAGCAATCTGAAGCAGGGATGTGCTTTTATCGAGTTTAGAGTCGACCTACGCTGAGAAAACTGGTTGATTTTAGTATACTACAAATGGTCGTCGGTGATTGATTTTATGCCGTTGTTTATGAGGGGTAATATTGAGTATAATGAGGCGGAGACGTACAGCGAATGACTCCGGTCTGGAGAGCGGAGCCTGTCTCTGCTTTGTGTCAGATTATGGCAGTTATTCTCATGCTTTATGGGGTTTGCGTTTGGATCTGTGGCTCGTAAAAATCTCCAATCATTCCCCAGACTGAGAACTGCTGTTCTCGCCAGGGTAGAAGCCAGACTGGGCTCACTTTTCCAGGGTTCTTGACACGTCACTGTGGCAATGTAAGGCAATGCCATGGCTTGTTCTGTCTGTTACGGAGGCTTTAACGAGGGCTTCCTAAGTTCCCATTATGCTTGCAGGGGACAACTTGAAAGCTGTAAATTACACATATTGGCCTGTAGCATAACATGAAGTTCATAAACTGCAGCTCTTCCACCAGTCTGCGGAGGTGAAATCTGACCCCGGGTCAGTCAGTGCGACGTGTTGCGGAATATGGTGAGAAGTATGTTGTTTAAAATGGCCTTCTGACACTCCCTGGGGGGAGAGGGGGGGGGGGCACCGGGAGAAAGGGAACAAGTCAAGGACCAGGGGCGTCATTAAGCCTATTTTAGGGGGGCTTTGCCCACCCCCAAAAAATGTTTTTTAGGCTTGTTTATTGGCTTAAGTCATGAATACTTAGCCATCAGCCTCCCCGTCCCCCAGTGAAAACCCAGCCACCCTATCCATTCATCTCTAACTATGATCCTGTTGAGGACAATCTCAGGTCATGCTCTGGGGGATTTCATTGGAGGACGGAGGTGTCCAGTAAAACATTAATTCTTATAATGGTTTGTCATTTTGGGCCAGTCAGAAACATCATGCAGTACAATAAAGCGTCTTTCTTGTTTACTGCTTTTCCCAGGACGTCCGGGTTACGGCTTACTGCTATGGAAATGTCGTCCTCTCCCTCAACAATGTGACTGTATTCAACTAGTATGTAACTGTGAAGCATTAGATTAGGTGTAATCCATTGGAAAAGCCCTGCAGACATAGTTTTCCCATAATTCAGCTGGGTACCCCTCCATAAGATGAAGTCAGTGACCTGTGTCTGATTCACTATGTGTGCCAGTGGGCCTGCGTTTCACATTAACTTGGAATCAACTCGTCTGGTTGTTCATCTGTAACGTGTTAAACATGAGTTAGCTCTGGGCCTTTCACTGACCAACTCTGTCACCAAGGGAGGTGCGATGTCACACACGCTGCCTGCACTCTCGGTATATGATCATGCCTTCTTCAGGGAGTGGGGAGGGGCGCTTGGCGCCATGGTAATTACGGCGTGCCCGATTGGCTGGGGGGGGCTGCCGGCTTCTCCTAACTTCTGCTGCGGGGTTCTGGGAAATCCGAAGACGACGACGGAGCCAAACAGTGGACCGCGGAGGGCATGGTTCTCCATCTGTCAGCAGCCTGTTCTGCCAGAGTGGGCCTCGCTGTTCCAACAAGGAAGCCCTTCGCCGTTGCGGGCCGTGCCTTAATCGCGGCGTGGGACTCCGTCACAGCATGCGTTTGGGGAACGTGCCAACAACACGGGCTTAACCTCCGTCTTGCTCGGTGCCCAAACCAACCTCAGAGAGGAATTTCCACTGTCATCCCAGACAGGAGCCTGCGGATGATAGCCATGGTGCTGAAACCCTGCATGCAATCAGACCTGAGTGGAGATGTTTGCCTTTTTATTCGTGTTCTTGGCTTCAGTACAGATGAATACATCTTCCAAACCATACAAACTGAATTAATGCTGCTCATTACAGTGTGAACCTGTGAAATGCATTTCAAAGTGGACAGATTGACACATACACTTTATTGATCACAGGGGGAGATTTACGTACAACAGGGAGGAACACAAGGCATGCAGATAGAACACAATGCAAGCTCAAGGTGAAATGCACATGTGATCTACATGTAGTTGTAGCACAGGTTAGCATTTTCAGTGTATTTTCATATATTTTTAAATGTAATTCGTGTTAAGGCTCGGGGGGGGGGGGGGGGGGGTGTCTGGAGGATGCATTTTGGTGTCTGATAACAGTAAGGAAGGGGATCTCCAGTAGGGCTTCTTAGAACGCTATAGATCAAGGTTTCCCAAATCCAGTCTTGGAGAGACCCACTAAACTTGGTACTTAGCTATTAAGTTATGTGCTGAGCCAGGAAATCTGCCAGCTTTGCTGGATTCTAGCCTTCCAGGACCAGGACTGGGGAACCTTGCTGTAGTAGCAAGGTTCTCGAAGAGAGCACCCCATAGAAGAGATGGCCAGAGTTGTTTATAATGTTCTCCGCCACCATCCTCTTCACTGTCCCCCATGCAGTGGGTCCAGGGTCAGTCCTGTGATGGAGCGAGACTTCCTGGTGAGTTTTAGCAGGTATGAGCATTTGGCATCACAAGAACCGATGCTGTTCCCCAGCAGATCACTGCGTTAGACGGTACACTGGCTGCTGCGGACATCCCCACCAGCTTGCCGTCTTTCCATAAAGCGGAGTCTGCTCTGCTTTTTCTGCACTGCTGTGTCGTCCATCCAAACCATTCTGGTGCTCAGGTGGACCCCCAGGTACTTGTAGCACTGCGCCACCCCCGTTTCCTCCGAGCCGTTGCTGAATGGTCTCAGAAGCTCCCTGTCACAGCAGAAATCCATCACTAACTAATCGCTTTGCTGATCTCGAGCTGCAAGTTGCTCTCCCTGCACTACAAAAACAAAGATCTCCACTGACCCCTTATACTCTTGCTACAATGGAGGAGTCGTTTGAGAACTTCTGTAGGTGGCATCCACTGGTGTTATACAGGAGGTTCATTATGTAGAGCAGTGTTTCCTAACCTTTTTTGAATTGTGTACCCCCTGAGAGATTTTCTCATACCACAAGTACCCCCTTTGTCAAATGTGTTGATGATTCAATAAAAGTAGAACGTACAACTGATTATCAAATTTAAAACATTTTATTAAATCTCCATAACTTGAACATTTAATTCATTAAGCAACACATCCCAGATAGATTTTCTTTCTATACCAGGGCACAGCTAATGGAATGGCTGATAATATTTACCCATCATCAGGGAAATTAAATATAAAATTTTTTTCCACGTACCCCCTGTAATGTGCTCGCGTACCACTAGGGGTACGCGTACCCCCGGTTGGGAATCACTGATGTAGAGGGTGAACAGGAATGGAGACAGGACGGATCCTGTATGGTGACCCAGGATAACTCGTCACCAACTTCGACACACAGCACTAGAACCTCACTGCCGTCTGTTGTTCCGGAAGCCTGGCGATGGTGGAGGGGGGAAGCTGAGGCCCCTGAGCTTGTGCCTAGTTAGAGAAGATCCATTAAGGTACTGGAGAAGTAAAAATAATCATTTTGATTCCATCCATTAAAATAAACACATTCTTAAAGATGAATGCAGATGACAGTGGAAGAGTGATGCTTGTATATTATTACAGAGTATCACAGAACGGCAGAGTATCACAGTTACTATTAGCAAGAGTATATAACAGAGGATGAGGTATACTTATGCTTTTAGGAGAGTAATAGTCATGTGTTGTCTATTTTTCTTTTCTGTGAAAAGTTCAAATGAATATTTATTGCCATTTAAGTGAAACTAAAGAGAGCTTTTAATATATAAAACCTACACAATCAGATTAACAGTCTGGCACTCAAAACACCAAAGGCTCACAAGCAGCAGGAAAGTCCTTTATTTCCTGATAGAGATGTTCCTGTGGCAGCATAATTCTGTTTTTAAAGAGGTCGGTCAGGAACTTGGCAGGTTTTCTTACCATCGTTATCGTTTATTTTTTATTAAAAACAGCAGCAAAATACTGTTTTCTGCATTTTTAAATGTGAATTATTATAGCAAAATGGCCTTTATGATGAGAGAGCGTGCTTTAATACAAACTACACATGGTAAAAAGGAGGAAGTTAAAAGGACAAAATTAAATTTCCTAAAACCGAAACAAATGTTTGGAATAAAATAGAAATCATTTGCTTTTTTTTTTTTTTTAAAGTAATGCTTCACTGTGACTCTATACTGGAGAAGCGGTTTTGGAAGATGAATGGATGGAATTTAACATTTTAACTCCAGAATAGTACATTTTGATTCTGTCTTTAACCCCTCCCCCTCCCCCCCAGGCCTTGTTCCAGTGGTACGATCCCACTTTTCCATTTCTTGAACCCCCAGTGTGATTGATTCCAGCGAGAGATTATATCTAGTTTGCTGGGCTGTCTTCTGTGCCTGTGCCGCGTCGTCTCCAATACGCTGCGGATTCGGGAATCTGGAAACCGCCCACAGGCCCCCGCCTCGTGCCAGGAGAGACTGGCATGCCGGGGAGCATTTTTGGGTCTTCTTGTCTCGCCAAAATCCTACTGTGGTTCTTTGGAGCATCCAGGATTTGAAATGGTGACCGACTGGAGCCAGTACTGGGGCCACGCCAACCATCGGGTGGGCATGTGTGCCTCATCATAGATATACAAATACATTTACCTGCATAGCCATTACTTCTCACTGACAGGTGAACCAGACCTGAGACAATCAAGTTTGCTTCTGTTTCATGGTCTAAAGCAGTGTGGTCAGTTGAGAGATGCATTACGTGTCACTTAGCATGCAGATTCCATGCGTGGCCTGTCGCATGTTCGCCCGATGCAAGTCTCTCAGTCTGCTATGGAATCAGGCATCGCCAGTAAAGATACTTGGACTAGCTGTGTACCTGTGAATTCAGTGAATCCAGGTTTAATCTATTTAAGGCAGACAAATATATACTTGTTTTCTCGTGCCAGGCATAGAGGTTGAGCATTTACGGTTAGAAAATAAAGCATCCAAACACTGGGATTCGCTGGAATGGAGCTGGTTGGTTTAATAAACATCGTTCCTTCCTGGCGTCCTTTAAATAACTACTGTGGTTTTTCACAGTCGTCATTTCTCTCATGTTTTGTTTTTCGTAAACCATTCATTCCCCCTTCTGCTCTTCGGATGCTCTTGTGCTCCCTCTTGTGTCCGGTGTGTGTCGTCGTCCTTTGAGTGCCCTTATGTAATCTTTCAATCCATGTCTTGTTTGCTATGGACTGATTACACGACGGTCTGTTACCTTCCTCCTACCCCCCAATACCCCTGTTTTTTTATTTTATTTCTCCCATGGCCAATATTTCATTTTAATATCTGTCTTTAATGCTCTTTATAGTCATTTCAGCATATATTAGTACAGGCAGTGCACATTCTCCGCTGAGTTAAACAGGAGAAATTTGGTGTGTCTCCCATTGCTTGGAGCTGTATATATTTCCAAAGGGTGACAGCTTGAAGGCCTCGACTAATCAATGTAACTCAGAAAAGCGTAAGAAGCAGAACTATAAAATCAGCAGGATTAATTTTTCAATGAATTTTCCATGCTTCCTCAATCTGCCGCTCGTCCTGCTCTCACAGGTAAATCCAGACTGGCTCATTTACTTTACTGTTGACTTTATTCAGGAGGGAAGGAAGTGGGCTGGCACTGCTCCAGGGTCACCTGCCAGAGGATCACGAAGAGCTGCCATTGGTGCATATCTCATCACTCCTCCAGTCAATGTTTGGCCCTCCTACATACCAGCATCTGATTGGCAGTTTGAAAAAAGAGATGGAACACGATTGGTGGGAGACCATGTCACATGGCAGTTCCACCCGGGAATGACACAGAACTAGTAAGGCATAGAGTTTGGGTTTCTGTTGCTTAGCAAATGCTAAGCCTGTATCAAAAAGGGAAAGTATGGTAATTAAAATTATATTGCCGATTTACATTTGAATTCAGTTTAATATTTTTTCTGGCACAGTGGTTCAGTGGGTAGTACTCCCACTACCCTCATCTCAAAGGTTCTTGGTATGGTTCCAGCCCTCAGCTCAAGGTGTGAGGAGTGCATGGTCTCCCTGTGTTTCCAGTGGTTCCCTCCAAATTAGTGTCTCCAAATTGCCCATATTGTGTGACGGTGAGTCTGATGGACTGGCATCCCATCCAAGGTGTTTTGCGGCCTTTGGATTACAGGAACTGGATGGATGGATATTTTTCTAAACAAAAAATATAGGTTAAACAGCTTGTTCCCTGCTGGGATCTGATCAAACCACCATGTGCATTTCAGTGGTTGCACCATAACACCATAAGCGCCAGGTGTGGGTGAATTGTTTTGTCTTTTGAAGGATCCATGCTGGGCCTTTCTCATGTGAACATGCAAGACTCCTCAAAAGATGGCATCTTCCCATAACATTTGAAGGCCATAAACAGATTTTTTTCCTGGCTGTGAGATAAACCCAAGATGGACACCAACTTTTGTGGCTTAATGTATAACCCATGAGACAAGCCGCGTCACGTCTGACATGCGCAACCTGCAATCCGTATCGCCAGTCGGCAGGTTGCTGATCTCCCTGGGCAAAGGTTTCCATGGGAACGACCTCTGGACCCTAGTGTGCTGCTTTACAGTCGGGGTCTGTCTTCAGATCTGCCTTCTTCTGCTCTAATTCCTCACTCCCTTCCAAGCTCTTCCTCTCTGCCTTGCTCTCCATTTGATGGATTCCCAGAATGCTCCACTTCATTTCAATGCCTGCTATCTGCTGCAATTAATAGCGTTCCCATCTGGTTACGTTCTCTCGTGCTTTAGGTTGCACACGCGTGACACGTTTGCATATTCAGTCAAGAATATTACAGCAGGCTCCTCTGATGAAGTACCACCGGGGTTGTCGGGGGATATTCTATATATATTACATTTTATATCCTGCATCTACGAAAATGTGCATGAAGGCATTTTTCCCTCAGTGTCTTTGTGGCCCTTTGAAAAGGGGGCCACCGAAATCAGAGCTTGAGAATGCTTCATCCGGAGCAATCACCCGTAATCAAGAGACACGGACCCAAGCACAGAAGCCCTCTGACCTGACTGACCCCTCCGGCTATTAAATCTCTTTCAAAGGAACTTATACGTCTCAAAGCACCGTCTGGGCTCACCGAAGGCATTAAACAGCATACTGATGCAGCAGTGCACACACTAACAGATACTTGGTGGTATTGGATACTTTATTTAAAAAATGCATAATAAAAATATATGACAAGAAGGTGTTTGTTCATAAAATCCTCCTACGGGTAAAAGAAGTTGTCCAATGATTACATGGTTCTGAAAGAATTAAAAAAAAAATAATGATGATAAATTGTGAGAATTTCTTCCAGATGTACAGGGTTGTTAATCTCCTTGGTGAATGGGAGCATACAAGGAGAGCAGAAAGACTGTGTGTGTGTGTGTGTGTGTGTGTTCAGGGGCCTCCTCGACGAGGAGACTGGTCACAGCTCCTGGCATACATTGGGGGTGAGACACGGCCCGCCATTTCCGCAGATGGCACGGCTCAGACAGACCAGCCTGCCTTTGGCTGGGGGTCAGAGGTCACAGTGGAGGGCTTTGGGCTTGTCTAATCCCTGGCTCCCCTTAAATCACCCCCCCTGCCACACCCTGAGCAAGGCTGTGGGTGAGGGTGGGATGATGGTGGGGGATGTACTTGAGGGAAATCCTCTTAGCTCCTAAATCACACTTTCACACCTCCTCCTGCTGCTCCACGGGCATGGCGTCCTCACAGGAAGGTCTGGCAGGGGCTCAGTCTTAGCACAACCTGCAGCGATGGGACGTCTTCATAGTGGAAAAACGTGCATTATTATTAAAGGTGGGGGGGTTACTTTGAGGGGGCAGCAGCCTGAAACAAAGTTGGGGAAAGGAGGAAGTTAATCGAGTCCATAAACAACATTTAAGGTCCAGATATTGTAAATTCACGCTATCAGTTGGAAACCGAATCCGGAGATTATCCGGATCGAGGTTAAACGTTTGACGGATCACTTTCCAAGTCTGAATGTTCACACTAATCTCTTCTCACTCCTGGGAGTTCAGTCCCTTGCTCTTTACCGCCAAAGGAATCTTAAAAGCACACTGAAATTAAATTCTTCATTTTTTGTTTTTTTGGGAACTGAAGAACAAACTCGAATCTGCAGAGGTGGTATGTTTTCAAACAATCCTGCACATTCCGCGGAGCTACGATTACAAAGTCAGAATTTATTTGGAAAACGTGAACTTTTTCAATTTCAACTTCATTTTAACTTAAAAACCTAATCAATAACTTGCAGTCCCAAAAATGCCCAGGAACATACCTGAGGTACTCAGAACCAGAACTTTATAACTACTGTTGCAATTCACCAAAACTCGTTCCAATGACGAGTATCTTATAGACAGATGGAACCGTTCAGGACCATTCTGGATGCCC
The DNA here is from genome assembly GCF_023856365.1 of Brienomyrus brachyistius. Taxonomy (NCBI): domain Eukaryota; kingdom Metazoa; phylum Chordata; class Actinopteri; order Osteoglossiformes; family Mormyridae; genus Brienomyrus; species Brienomyrus brachyistius. Next base: position 21,359,545 of record NC_064540.1, read on the forward strand.
CCCCCCCCCCCCCCCCATGCATTTATTTGTTTATTCCAACACTCTGTCATCTAAGGAAACAATCCAGCTAATCGTGGAGCCTCCGATAAGTCGAATCATGTGTTCTGGTGACAGAACTCAGCAGAAGTTATTAATGGTTGTGAGGTTCCCAGACAAGATGATTTTGGCGGACGAAGCTAGCAGATCTATGAGCAGGATTTCTGGTACGGAGTGATCTCGCGGACCGCAGAAATGCAGGAATGTCCTAGCTAATGCTTTTCCCCTTTGCCGCTAATCCCTGGGCCGGGCCGCTCCTACAGTAACATGCACGATTTAGCTCTCGAAAAACCAGCCGATGAGAGAACTGTTCTTTTTGGGGAGGGCTTAGCACTCAACCTTGCATCCTGCCGCTACATAAAAGGAAATATATTACAGTTTACTGCTTTTCTGGTACTAAATTTAGGATTACTTTACTTTAATAGGGTTAAGGTCTGTTAGTCACTTATATTTCATTTGCGTTTTATATTTCAATATTGATATTACATCTATACATCAACCATCCCCTTGGTTGGTTACCTAATACATGGTCATAGATATTACATATATTCACATATATGGTGCAAATTTCCAAATATGTGCAAAATATGCACCATATGTCTAAAAATATGTGATGTCTTCGCATACGGAACATAAATATAATGTAGCCAATTTTTTTTATATTTAAATATATGTTTATTTTTTTTTCTCTTCCATATGGGTACAGTCTATCCCTACACATTCAGAAAAAAAGGATGAATATTTGTACCTTTGCTTGTCACTGGGGCTGAACCACCAGGGTCTGTCAATTGTACCCTTAGCTGTAGGTAAATGTTCCTTTAAAGGTACAAAACTGGACCACTGACGGTACAATAATGTTGTACCTTTGAGATGTTCCTCAGAGTACCATTTCTGTACCTTAAAAAGTAGAATTACAAGGGTACAGCACCAGTGGCAAGAAAGGTATAAATTCTTACCCCTTTTTCTTAATGTATGATATACTATACATTAATACTATACATAAACAGACGTGTAATATTTACTTTTTTGCATCAGTTCAGACATATGATCTCCGCTGTAGAACATGATACAGATACAGAAAGCTAATAAATTAAGTTATGCATCTATTTATCCATCCATCCATCCATCCATCCATCCATCCATCCACTAACCACTTCAGGGGGGGCCTGGGGCCTATCCCAGGCAGCACAGGGCACAAAGCTGAGATTTCCACTGAAATCCACTGAAGAATACAAACACACTCACAATGATACTCTGTGGGTAATTCGGAGACACCAATGAGCCTAAATGCATGTCTTTGGACTACAGGAGGAAAGTGGAGGGACCCGGGGGGGGACCTGCATGACACCGGGAGAGCATGCAAATGCCGCACGCACACACAGAGTGGAGGTAGGACTCCAATTTAGATAATAAATTAGATATATTAGAAATTCATTAAATTGATAATTTAAATTTAGGTTATCCAAAAAGTCAAATCAAAGTAAAGTGAAGTGAAGAATTATTTATGTTTCTCTCTCATACTGGAGTGGATTACTGTCTCGTTTTGCAAAGTGTTATAAAATCGCTGGGGTTTTCTGTTGTCGAGGGGTGAGCGTAATCAATAATTTGGGGTGAAGGTAATTTATTTCATCTGAGGTGGACAGTGACAGGTTCAGCCAGGTACAAAATTGCCTGCGCATCCACCCGAGACATTTTCTCACCGCTGCTGCCAGCGTGTTCGTGATGCCTGCCGGTGTTTCACGTGGCAGTTTGTGGGCAGCCAGTAGGGAGGCGCCAGTGCCCGTCACCCTGCTGCCCGTGGGAGGAGCGGGCGGTGATGCCGGAATGGGCGTCATGGCGGAGCGACAGATGCTATGGGGCTCATGCGCGTCTTTTGAGATCCCTGCATAGCCACGCCTTCCACGCGTGATGTCATCACAGGGGCCCATCGGGTTGTGAAGTGGCAGGCCCATGGTGGTTGTAGTTCCACCTCCCCCTCCATTTATAATACATTGACACGTCTATTGAATCAGAATAAAAAAGTGTGTTGCCCACGGTGACCCTTCTTAAAGGGACATCGCCACAAAAGCGTCACTGCGAATACTGCGGCATCGCTGGATGCAGCGTTTCCCCAGGAAGCGGTTTTTGTCTTGGGAACTCCAGGCTTTATTCGGAACATCTGTGCCCTCGTCTCAGCAAATGGGGGGGCAGCCACAGCAGATATTTTAATGACAGCGATGGGAACATGCTCGACGGACATCAACCGTCCTGGGGCGCCACGTCTGTCTTCTCAGTGGGGGCGCCTGCCCCCCCTTTTTCACATTTCAAGGTGACTGCTGCGCACGTCAGTTACTCTCTCTATATATGTTGATATATGTGGCAGTACTTGTTTTCCAAATCTACTCTCTTTAAGTACATCACTGTATCCTAACCCTCCGGCTGGAACTTGAACCCGCAGTCTTCGGAAATGCAAGACCAATTTCTTAATGCTTAGACTTCCTACTGTCCTTTTTGATAGAAAGGACATTTGCGCTCTAAACTGATACAGATTTCATCACCTTTACATATCATTTACACTTTTTCTTTTTTCTGCGTTCGTCTTGCCCCGTGTCCTGTTACTAAGCGTTGTCCTAAATCTTACCACCTGTGTTGAATTGCCCAGCAGAAAATGCACAAGTCAGCATCACACTGTACTTTCTGCTTTAAACCTTGTGAATCCTTCCTTTGAATCTCAAGACTAGTGACGATACTGTTTGAAGGCTGAAGCACGACGGTGGATAGGGTTTCAAGGCCCAGCCATTTGTAAATGACGCCCATCTGACCAACATGTACTTATAACCAGCTGGGCTGAAGAAGGAAGGAAACATGGCAGGGCAGAGCAGATCAGGGCAGGGCAGGGCAGGGCAGAGCAGAGCAGAGCAGGGCAGGGAAGGGCAGAGCAGGGCAGGGCAGGGCAGGGCAGGGCAGGGCAGAGCAGATCAGGGCAGGGCAGAGCAGGGCAGGGCAGAGCAGATCAGGGCAGAGCAGGGCAGGGCAGAGCAGAGCAGAGCAGAGCAGAGCAGGGAAGGGCAGAGCAGGGCAGGGCAGAGCAGAGCAGGGCAGAGCAGGGCAGGGCGGGGCAGAGCAGGGCAGGGCAGAGCAGGGCGGGGCAGGGCAGAGCAGGGCGGGGCAGAGCAGCGCAGGGCAGGGCAGGGCAGAGCAGGGCAGGGCAGAGCAGGGCGGGGCAGAGCAGAGCAGGGCAGGGCAGGGCAGAGCAGAGCAGAGCGGGGCAGGGCAGGGCAGGGCAGAGCGGGGCAGGGCAGAGCAGGGCAGGGCAGGGCAGAGCGGGGCAGAGCGGGGCAGGGCAGAGCAGGGCAGGGCAGGGCAGGGCAGAGCAGGGCAGGGCAGGGCAGGGTAGAGCAGAGCAGGGCAGGGCAGGGCAGAGCAGGGCAGGGCAGAGCAGGGCAGGGCAGGGCAGAGCGGGGCAGGGCAGAGCAGGGCAGGGCAGGGCAGAGCAGGGCAGGGCAGAGCAGGGCAGGGCAGGGTAGAGCAGAGCAGAGCAGGGCAGGGCAGAGCGGGGCAGAGCAGGGCAGGGCAGGGCAGAGCAGGGCAGGGCAGGGCAGGGCAGAGCAGGGCAGGGCAGAGCAGAGCAGGGCAGAGCAGAGGGCTTTCTCCGCATGTATCGGGTCTCATTCCGCTCCAGCTTCTCTCTCTTTTATACATTCAGCAGTTCACCTTCCTTAATCGCTCTGCCCCTGTTTTTGTCACCGGTGTAATTCGTCGATAAAACACATTTTCAGTTGGTATCTGGTGCTCCTGACCTGGGTGCAGCCGCCGTGAACGCTGCCATGGACGAAAGACAATTTTCACTTTCTTCTATATTTCGCAATTGCCTTTTTATCGTTGCGATAAAAGACAGTCTCAGGCCAGCCCACATGGGAGCCCAGAGATAGGTGCTGGTTCAGTTCAATGGATCCAGCTCGCGAGTCCCTCTGTGATGCGCACCAGACGGTCCGTAAGCATCTTCCCACGAACCCTCAGCGAATACTAATATCACGTTCGTGAGTTTTTCCAGGAGTGATGTGAGCCTGCAGAGTTCCCTGGCGGCATGCTTCTGGAAGGATCCGTGCACCACACAATAATCCCGCAGCACAGTTGCTCCAGTATTGTGCTTCCGGGCCTTTGTCTCTTCGTCAGACAGGGAGTGGAGTGTCCCTACAGCTTTTGTTTTCTGGGAAATTACTGTTTATTGGGAAGCGATGTGCTTGTCACTGGATTCAAATCAGGCGGCGAGTACGATAATTAATGCGTGTCAGGGATGCGAGATTATTGATTAAAGCTACACACACTGACGGGAGATTCATTTTGATTTTGGCAGACAGGCAACATATGAGACAATAGCTTGATATCTGTGTCTTTTTTCATAATGGGAGTGGGGGGCGTAGGGGCAACTTTATTTTCCAATTTAACGGCGGAAAGGAAAAAACAAAAAAGTGAGGAGATGGTAAAAGGGCAGCGAACGTGACACCTGCAGCGAAAGAAACAGAAGCTCGTCGTACAATAACCTTTACAGGACTGTCAGCCGGAATTAAGTTCCCAGGAAATGTTTCGAACGCCTGGCATTCCTGAAGACGTCTCTCTCTCTCTCTCTCTCTCAGATCAGCAGCTCCCCTGAAGAAGAGTTACAAAAAACGGGGAAAGGAGAACCTGGGAAACCGGGGTTTAGGGTCGCTGTTATCATTCTGTCATTTGAGAGCAGAGTTGGGGTGTTTCCGGACTTCGAGTCTGTTTTTTGAGATTCTGGGAGCGAGGGGTTGTTCAGTGTGCCAAGCCCCCTCCCCCAGCTCAGATTAGAGAGCTGCAGAAATCCACTCGGGGGGGGGGGGGGGGGGGGGGGGGTGGTATATGGAACTAAACACAAGCTCAATGAAGTACAGCGCCTCCTTTTGGCTTCGTGTTGCGGACGCAGCCTGTTTCCCATGTTCCTTTGCACTGGCACTCAGCCTGGGTTAAAGGTCAGGCTCGTTTCAGCATCACATACACAAGAAGAAGAGATGAGCATATTGCATTTTTTAAAGCAGGGATTAGACTGCTGAGCCTCCAACTGCTCTATGTGTGGTCTGCACAGACTAATGCTGTTACCCTGAGTAGGATTTTAAGTGGGCCCTGCTATGTTTGGTCTAGAGAAAAGCTGATTTTTCTTTTTTTTTTTTTTTTACAGTGGTGGGGGTCCCCTCCTCTTTTCCATGACACTGATATTAAGGAGTAGTTGTGGTTCAGACAGCAACACTGGAAAGGCTACTGTCGACCCCGGAGAGGCCTGTCACACACCAACACACTCAGATCTTTCTCAGGAAAACTGGAAACCACAAGTCTTACATTCACTGACCAAGATGCAATACAAAGGGAAGGAATCATTTCATATGATTATTTTTTAAAATTCTGAATATTCCTGATCATTTTGCAGTCCTGTATGAATAATTTACATAGACAGTGTTAATAGGAGACGTCTTGCTTTTGTTGAAATAACAGAAAATGGTGCAATTTTGCCCCAGTACCTTTGCGCACAGATTGCTTTCATCTCTAGGTGGCAGTGTTGATACAGTTTGGCTACTTATTAGCTAAACACTCGGAAGATATTCCCCAGTGAAACAAAAGTGCGGGGGGGTTGGGGGGTTATTTACATATTTATTGAGCCCCTCAAAGCTTTTACGTACTGCATTTGGGCTTCAAGGAATTACTAAAAAATTGAATTTCAATTCGGTAGCACGGAGCATAGTAATTAATCACTGACCTTTGCTTATTTTTTGAAACGATTTTTTTTTTTTTTTTTTTACCAATGCGTTGTGGAGCGGAACTGGCAATCTCCCATGACCCCTATCTGACACGTTCCCCGCTAATACAGAAATCCCTTCATCTAACGTCCCAGATCAGTTATGATAAAAAGTACATGACAGTTGGCCAGGCTTCCCAGGGAGCAGCTTTCAGTGCCTCTGGCTGCGCCGCCTGCATGTGTCAGTGAGCCATCGGCGTCCCCGTCCCGGACCGCGGTGCTTCCCTGCGTGCGGTTTGTGTCCGACAACATGACATCGGGAAGAAGAGCCCGGCCACATTGTCAGAGAGACGCCAATGTTTTTATCCTCAGAAACCCACAAGAACGTGTCTGTTTCCGATAATTCCGGTATTTTAAAACCAGTCGCTGGAGTTATAAGCAGTTAGCGTGCCATGTTGAAGATGTTCCATCACACCGCCCTTTTAAGAGAGAAGAATCCCTCATTTAATTCAGTTTTTCATGATGGGAAAATTACCACCAGTACTGAAATTTTACATAAAACGTATTGTGACATTTATCATATTATTATACATTTACATGTTCTTTGTATTTGGAAACACCTGATTTACACTTGAAATGATCACACAATGTCAGTTTCTGAGCAGTTAAACCCTCAAGCCGGTTTTGGTCTGACTGCAGCTTAATGCAAATGATGTTCATCGGTTCTTTACCATGACGAGCAGGTGCCAATAGCACCGTTACCACCCCCGAGTTTTGCGTGATGTAATGCTGCTTCCATGTGACTCAGTGCATCTGACTGTTAACGTCCAGAGTGGTAAACGCTTCAAGGTCGACGGGGGCTCACCCATCATCAGCCCCGACACTGGATGCTGTTCCGCTCACGTGATTAACTAACACTGCCAGTGCAGCACAAACACTGGATTACGATATGCTTATATACATATAGCCTATGGAAATACGCAATATCACTGAAACAAAAAATAAAACATTGTAATGAAGCATAATAAAATGATATAACCCGGTGACCCTGCATAGGACAAGTGGGTGGGGAAATCAAATGAATTCATGGAAATTACATAAAACACAAGTTTGGTGGCACGTGATCAACAGTCGAGAAGCTTAGAAGATATGACTAGGAGAGATAAGACTCAGCAGGCCGGACTACAGTGGTATATTTCGGTGTATAGCTTTGAAATGTTTGTAACTGATATGTTAACATTGTGTCTGTGTGTGCTGGAGCCAAGGACATAGATTTGGTTTCAGCATTGGTAGGGACCAAATCAGCCCCTAACCCTCAACCCCCCCACCTAATTACACACAGTACTCCCATAAAAGTGGTAGCGACACGTCCTTACAATCCAGACCCAAATCTGTGCCCCTGGTCCAGAGGTGGGGAGAAAATCCACGTCTCTTTCTTCACCACAACTTATCTCTAAACTTCATCCAGTAAAATACATAGAAAAACAAAAACTCGGAAGAATACCATTGGATTTATCTGACGATAACAATAGATGGAGAAGCGGCCGCTGTCTATCCTTCACAGATGAGACGCACGGTGGGGACTGACCCCAAGTTTGGCTTCCCATGTCAGCCTCTTTTCCAGCCCCCCGGAATGTGTCTCAGCCTCAGCTGCTGGGTTTACTGGGAAAAGAACTGTACTCTCTGCCTTGAACCTCCCGCCCCGGACGACCCAGCGGGCTGGTGCCATGGAATACTGGGAATGTGTTAAACGCCTTACGTTGTCAAACTCAGCCGGGCAACCCCCCAGATGGATAATCCTTTAATAGTCATTCATTATCCGAAAGTATGAGGTGAAGAAAAGCCAGACTGTGCCCAGTACCCCGGCCTGGAGATCAAGGAGACCTATCTTATCAAGAAGGGCCTCAGAAAGCTGTGTAAGCCCATCTGCTTCTCGGCTCCTCTGCTATCCAGGGCACGTATGTCCGAAATACGCGTACGTGTAAGAATGTTGGCCGGCCCTGCATTTTAACACGCGCCGTAACTCGCCTTCCTGGAAATTCCCCAGTGCAGGACTAGCGTTAAAGCCACTAACTGATTCGGGCTGAAACGCCCCGTCAGTGTTTTAGCCTCAGAATTACAAATTGCATCATAATGTGTTTTATTCATCTACCTCTGAATTTGGTCTGCAGGGAAATCTGTTTGTAAGGGTTTCAACGTGGAGCAATGCAGACCGCATGTGTTAATGGCTTAGGGGTGATGCAGCCAAGAGGAAAAAATTAATTCTGAAGCTTTTGTAAAATGGCAAAAATGTTTCACAAATATTAAATACAACTACACAATAATTCCATGCTGCTGCATGTAAATAATTATGTTGTTAAGCATGTCAAAAATATTATATTTCACTTATTTTATTGGAATGTTTGCACATGTCATACTGAACTTTTTGCAGCTTAAGTTTAGAGGGTTGCGGTGTTGGGAGTGTGATATGCCTGATATCTGTGGGCTGCGCTGGGTTATTAAGGGATGGATCAGTACGATTATCATGCTGCATGGCAACCGCAGACATGTAAACACTGCTTTACCTAGTTACCAGGGTGAGGAACAGGTGAGATTCAAAATTCTCATTAGATTTCACACATCAGATACCTTAGCAACACGTTCAGAACACAAAGGGTAAAGAACTTAACGGTATATGATAGGCATGCAGTTAAAAAACTAAATAAAAGTATTACGTGTCTGCTGTAGTTTGTTATGAATTTGTTTATGGTTTAACATTTAATATATTATTTAAACACTAGTGTATAACTGCACGCGATGGCACAGTGGTTAGCGCTGCCCGCAGCGAGAAGGTCCTGGGCTTGGTCCTGGGTCCTTTCTGTGTGGAGTTCGCACGCTCTCTCCATGTTTGCCGGGGGGGGGGCTCCGGATCCCTCCCACAGTGCAGGTTAGGTTGATTGGTGAGCCTAAATCGGCCCTGTAGTAGTGTGTGTGTGTGTTTGTGTGTGTTTGTGTGTGTGTGTGTGTGTGTGTGTGCGTGTGCGCCCTGTGGTGTGTTGGCGCTCGCCCAGTTGTGGTTCCCGCCTGCACCCATTGTTCCCAGTATAGGTTCTGATCCCCCCTGCAACCCCAGTTAGGATAAAGCAGTTTCAGTAAATGGATGGATGGACGTATAACTGCATAACAATAAGGGGGAAATGTACATAGACAGTACATTTCATGAATATATAAAATCTATAGCATTAAAATGATAACACATATTTTTCTAACTGATAAAGTATACAAGGTAAATAAATAAAAGTTATATGTATTACATTCTAGATCCCTAGTCGTACAGCTGAGACCATACGAGGTGACTGGAAGAGGAACATTGGTTTTCTTGTAACCTCGTGTTTTCATTTATCTTTGCTGAGAATAACTCTGTTTAACCTCCACTGCACTGCGCTGACAAATGGCTGATTCCGCAGGGATCTGCGAGCCTCAAAGCCTCCAAGCCAAGCCCTTCACTTACCGAGGTCGCGCTCCTTCTCACGGCAAGAGGAAAGTAAAACATCGCATTCTAAATTCAGTACCTAATCATTTCCAAGTCGTCTTTCATGTGTGTAACTAAACGTGATACAACAGGAATGATGACTCATCGCTGTTGTCATTCTGTTTTTGTTCACTGCTAATTAAGCGGCTCAGATTGTTTGCGCAAACAATCTTCCTTCTGAAAGGGACCGACCAAATAAATATAATGAATTTGATTTTCAATCACCAAAAGTCACATCATTTACAGTTTAATGGAAATATTCCAACTTTCCCTACGGACACCTGGCCACCCTGCTTTGGCACACTTAGGTTTTAGAGGGTGTGACAGACAAAGTCACAACATGCAAAAGTATTCAAGGGACTTAATTCTTATTCGTTTTCCTTTTACAGACGACCTCTGACTGAGCTCCATTACCTGCATGCGGAACAGATCACACTTCATGACCACCTTCAAAACGTTGTAAACGTCTCGAAGCTACGAGGCCAAATGGAACAGGGCGTGGACGTCACACAGACTCTCCGTTTGACGGAGCGTAATCCCGACCGGTTCTGTGCAGAGAAGCTGCAGCGGGACCTTATATTAAAACAACTTAAAACATCTGACAGATATTTGCTTTCAGTTAATGGGAGGTTTGAATTGCATTCATACACTGAAATTCTGTCAATCAGGTTTATGTCAGTTTGCTTTTTTTAAACAACAAATAACAGCTAATCATCACTCTTGGAATGGTGGATAGATTAAATGGATTTAACTCCCAAGTTCATTTATGATTCTTATTGACTGTGAAGCTGCAATTGCTGGGTCGCATCATCCAGCTCACATTCTGACCCGTCTGAGTTACCACTCTGTCCTCCGAATGTGTGCCTGTATTTTTACATGCCTGACCTGTTCTACTGTCATGCTGATTGGGATTTAATAAGCAAACGATTCCTCCCTTAACCCCTTCAGAAGCCAGGACAGCTGTTGCCTTTTCATCTGCTTGGGCTTCCCTCTTGCAAACGTGTCTCTCCATTCCGGTATCTGCCTTTCTATCCATATTTGGAAAAGCACCAATTAAGAAACAGAAGAACCAAAAGACACTAAAGAAGACTACAAATAGTCCATTTTTACTGGCCTGTTTTTGTTTCTTGTTTTAACAAACTCACCGCAGGTCAAATTAGAGTACATTTCATACTACCTCAAACACAACTCATCCTTCACTCGATAGCCTGTAAAACCACCCTTGTAATCACAACATGCCGATACCGTATAGCGTAGCAGGTATTTCAACTTATTCTTCGAAATTAATACATTATTCTGTAATCTGTTACTTTGGAAATCGACACCGAAAAGGCAAACGACTGGACAAGTTTTAACAAATAGCTAGACGTCAGAGGAGGATAACAGTGTTCCTGGAATTAGAGGAAGAATGTCAATGATGAAAATGAGTATAATCTTGTAGGAAAAGCTTGGCGTAATATAGAAAACTGCTTGGCTGATGTGTTAAGCGTCATTGAATGTCAGAACGCAAGAGGACTCGCATCCACTAAGTCTGGAGTTCTTGCCATACAATTAAATGGTTTCATGCCAGACAGTCTGTCCATATTGTTATTTATAGTGGCAATGTTGACATGACTTTATGTGAGATTTTGAAGAGTTTATCCACTTTCATTTCCTTGCTTTCCAGCACTCAGGATTACCCTGGACTTCCCTTCGCTTGAATTACAGAAAATGTAATTGTGGTCTGTTTACTCAGAGAGTAAATTAATTATATTTGTGGTTTGACTATATCATAATTCTGCATACCTTGGCCTCAGCTGAACGATTAACGAGGAACCGCCCACGTTACAAATGTGTTACGTGTCAGATTTGTGGACAACTGACATCACTGCATCATTTTATGTGTCCAGTCACAGAGCCCAATGTTAACTATCCTTCAGTTCTGTTGGTGGCAGATCTTAGCTCAATGTCCTAAAATTCTACGTGAGGAGGCATCCACAGCCCCTATTCCTCTCTGATCGAATTATATATAACGATTCTCTGAGCTCCAATCCGCGTTCAAATATTTGCCGTCATTCAGGTGTTCGGGTCCCTACAGCCATTCTCAGCACAGTGCTGCATATCGCAACTGCCTGAAATATTTTTCCATTTCAGTAACGGTCATAGTAGCAGTGAGCCAAATGCTGAAGTATTACTGCACCCTTCCATACAACATGGTGGGGAAAAAAATTCAATACAGGATAGGTGGCTTTTGGTTAGTGGCCCAAAAGGGTCATGGAGTCCGTCCGAGCCTGTTTGGCAGATTGTCCCTCTTTGGACGAGTTATCCGGATAAACTCCTTCCCTTTTCATTCCCCATTCATATTTCAGCATCTTCCCAGAATCCTTAGGATTACCCTAACATCTGCAGAGAGAGGAAATCGGTTTTATACTGCTTAAAAGAATTTCCAGATTTCTGTTTGTGGCCTGGCACATTTAACACCATAAATTTAGTCTTCTTTTTTATTTTTAATTCCCTCCAACCAATAGTGACAGCCCAGGGTCACTCATGAATCAATATTCCGCTCGACAAAAAAAAAGAGGAGTTTAAAGTTTCTTCCTCCCACTTACCACTCACGGTCCCATTTTTATTTTCATAGCAAGAAAAGCAGCTCCGACCTAGAGAATAAGTCACCGCATGGTGCGAGGACAGCGACTACAGCAGTTTAATCACGTTACCGCTGGTGTGCTGGTTTACCCTAAGCTAGCTGAAGAGATTACATGAGCTATGTTTATGTTTCGAATTATCACCGAGTAGCGACACGAGATGCACAACAGCGCACTTCGTAAACAGCAGTGACAGCGGCTCGCTCTCTTCTGGAAGTTCAGATTCTTGTGCAAGTTAAACTGATTTGAGTGTGAGTGGGAGGAAAAAGAACTGCTTTCTTTTCATCTGTGAATAAAAATATACATGGATTTCGAAATTTTAATAAACTACAGCATTACTGTAAATATCTATTTCTGTTATTCTGTAGCTTTAGCATAATCATCTGTACTTTGCTTTTCCGATTGTTCCGATGTGTCCGAGATATACTGCCGGAATGCTTTATATGCCACTACCTCCAAGAAAGCTTTATAGCTGTGTTTTTTTTTTACCCAAATAAAAAGATCAAGTTTTAGAAATGGTGTTTCTGCTTTCATGCGCTTTGCTTTTACTTTTGCATAACTAGTATTTTGTGTAGCCATCTCAGCTTGTAATTCATGCTAAAGAATAAAAAACTGCTGTAGGTTAAAATGAAAGTGAACGTCAGTAGCAGAACTGCATCAAGGCTTAGAAAGCTGGTGAATTAAGTTTGCTACAGAAGTGAAAGACACTTATGATACAAATGACCTGCCAAAGTGGTATTTTGATTGCGACAATGACTAAACGATTATGACTTATATTACTTATATTGCATACAAACAATAATTTATAATGTTTAATCCATTAATTGTAAATAGGCTCAAAAATCTATAATATAGAATGTTAGAATGTTTAATCCCATGAATGTTAAATGCTTTGTGTAGGCCTAGGAATATGAATATGAACATAATACCTCTTTAACAAAAACATCAAAATGATAGTATCGCAGCGATTACATAAATGAACCGAAAATATTAATTAAATGCGATGTGATGTAAAAGGTGAATCTGAACCTCAGTTTAATGTGTATATGTATACATACAATATTATATTGGTAACTTTACTTGAATTCCTACAATATTAGAAAACAGTGAATATCCATAAAGCTGTTTCTGATTTGGCCAGAAGATTCACAGTGTACAAAAACAGCCTTAGACAAACATAGCAGCAATAAGGAAATATGTTTGCATTTCCTGCGCATTTTTATTTCTGGATTGTGCATTTCTGTATGTTCTGTTACCATTCGAGACCCTGTCAGGCAAGACAAAGTCATCGCAATGTGGAAGCAGTTTGCTCTGAATAATCTCAAGGAAACCAGCACCAGGTTTTAGGACATGGGAACTAATTGTAGGATTTCTCTTTGCTCCAATTACTTTGTGAAAAAATTATCCCCCCCCCCCTCAGAAGTGAGCACTGGGGGCCCTCGTACCTGTCTGCAAACCAGGCGCGGCCATCTTTCCCGGGATGTGGCTGATTCTTTTCAGCCAAGATGGGCGAGTGTTTTGGTTTCAAGAAAAGGCCCAGTCCTGCTATTTCAGTGCAGTGTCTGATCATGTGAAGACAACTATTGTTAATCAGCCTGACACCAAACTTCAGCTCAGTTTTTTGATGATTGGTAGGAATGAAACAAGAATTTGTTTGAATGGGTGCCATTTCCACACCTATCACATTATGCAATTCTTACATAGTGTAAGTACTCAGATGCAGGCATATTGTTTGTTAGTAGCTGACAGTAGAGAATTACAGCATTGCTTGCGAATAATAGTACTTAGTAGGTCAATAACTCAAAGTAGCAATCACTAAAATTTGGTAATTATAGCTGTAAAATAAACCATTAGGACGAATATTAAAACTGATTCATGCTATACATGTACACATGCACGAACATATACACACATACAGACACACACACACACAAACACGTTCATACACACAGACACACACATTTTGTGGCAGCCTGTCAGTGTGAATCACATGAACCATGAATCTAGATGCATATATTGATCTGTGAAGATTTTTATGCTTATATAATGTTCCACAGTGCTTTTTCCAAGATTACATTTTGATATTAAAACGGTTTAATCTGGGTGGAAAAATAATTGCAATTAAAATTCCACTTCATTATTCACATGTATCTATTTAGCAGATGCTATTATCCAAGCGATGTACAAGTGAGACAAATAGCTTTGATTTCTAAATAACATAATTTAACAGTCTGTTGACCTTCCTTATTCATTGTTTCCTGTTTTTGCATATTTTATTAATTTTTATTTAGTTGAAATTTGAAATGTCAGACTTTATACTTTCTAATAACTTCAACTTTAAATGGATCCTAAATTATAATCCTACAGCTGTTTCGTAAAATTTAGCTAAAATGCTTCATTATAAAAAAAAACACACACACACACAAAAACAGAATTAAGTAAATATAACAAAATAAAATAAAAGCATCCAGGTCGTCTACGACAGGTAATTTCTACACTTTCCCTCAAAGAAAGTAAGGGTATTCTTATTTTAACTCAGAAATCTCCTCCCTTAGCGTACTGTTTTCTGACTCAGTATAAGTGGAAACAGTTTTTAACACTTGTTTTAAATATCATGGGAGGCTTTAATTGCGTGTGTAATATAGAAGGTAATTAAACAGCCCGCACCTGCATTTTATGAGCCACGGTGCACAAATAGCGTGTGATGAATAACATTTTCCCGCACATACAGGCAGAGAGCTGTACTCTCATGTCAGCGGGTATATCTTTCCACGTCTTGCATTACAATGAATCCACTTGTTTGTAGCCTACTTCCGACTTGTTTTGGCCGAGAAATCGCAACGTATCTTCGCTAATTTTAGGCTTACGTGACGAATAATCGGCTCAGTCGTAATAACCGAGTTAAACCACATAATGCCTGCCCTAATAAACAAGAGCTACCTTACGCGAATATTCATCAGAGACGGAGCCGCCATCCCTATTCGGGGTAGGTATGGGGATCGCGATTCATTCTGGCTGCTGTCACGGCTTCACATTCAGCTCAATCTGTGGATTAACAGTTTCAAGATCTCTTAGGTGTTACATTGTATTTAATCCGCGCAAATCACTTCTCACCTGTCAAGAACACAAGGGGAACAAAATCAGTGCTGAAAAAAGTGATATATAACACGGTTCCTTAAAAGTTAAATCCCCGATAACAGGGAGATTTTACATACTTGAAAAGTCCGTCCGTACTTCGTTTTTTCATGCCCCTGGTCCTTAAACTCCTTAGAAGTAACGATCATTGATGAACTGGAAACCCCCCACTTCTTTATCTGCCTGATTGACAGCGGGTGGAGGAACTGGAACATTTCAATGGGGTGCGCGTCCATCACCATTCCCATCCCCATCATCCATCTCTCCATGTTGAAAGCCAACAGAAATCCGAGGCGCAGCCAGCGTTGCACCCGGTTATTGAAACGAATGACTTTAGTGCAGGTTACGCTCTATTCCCCCAAACGTGACGTGTACGACATTCCACAAACGTATAGATTAGGTCTGGTTGGATAGGCAGAGGCACCCCCCCCCTTTGTCTGGGTCGTTTTGGTCTCGCCCAAACTTGGTTCGTATTTTTGTTCTCCTTCTATGAGGAATCGCTTCATTCTGTTCTCGCAAGAGGCTGCATACGTCTATATACACTCCTATGGTCAATGGCTGTCTGCACGTCTTTTATTTGAATGTCTGGGCTTTGTATATTTCTGTCCTGAGAACCCCCATGCAGTAATGGATACCTTATGGATTTTATGGATAATACCCGCAGTATTTGCTGTAGAAGGTAAGACGGTCTCTCCCTCCCCCCCATTGTGTTTAGGAAGCGTTTCACAGAACGTGCGAATGTATCTGATCGCAAAATCTCATTCCGTGGGGTGTGGAGAAAGAAATCAGTGCTATTTGCAAGGTGGGGAAAATGTGTCTTTAAGGGGCTGGTGTGTTGTGATATTGATGTGGGTTATTTAAAAAAGCATGCATCAGTGTTTGATGAGGAACGCACCAAACAGGTACGAGATGCATCGCTTTACAATAAAGGGAGAGCCGGATTTTAAAACGAATCAATTGTACTTTCACAAATTCTTATACATTCCTATACCCCAAGAGGCAAAAAAAGTAACAGGGCTTTTGGACAATGTGGCATTGTTTTCCTCACTATAAAATTATTAAAAGGTGTGCCGTAACAAGTCGCAGCTCAAAGCCGAAGGGTGCTTGGCTACGTGAAATAATTTAAATCCATCTGCGTGCGGTTCATCCATCCCTGTGTTAACCCTTGTGTGGACGACACCGCTGTTGTACCACGGTGAGACTGATGTCCAGTCGGGCTCTGTAGCTGATATTCGCATCTACAAATAAGTGCATTGGAAATAAAAGTACTTACACTTGTGCAGACGCATCTGTGTGTTAGGAAGCCTTTGCGGCGAGAGACCGGCTTCGATTGTAAGCGCGGCGGCTGGCAGCCAGCTGAGGAGCCGATCCTCCACTGAAGTGCGTCTAACGGGTCGGTGACAGTAGGACAAGCCCGTCTCCGCGTCTCCACACTTGCGGCAAATGTTCAGCCCCCCCACCCCTCACCTACCCCGGCTGAAGCGCAAGCCGTCGGCGAACGCATGCCTCCGCATTTGCACAGCTGCAGACTCAAAATGTCTGTATTTACGTCGCGGCCATGCGGCTTTCCAGTCGTTGCTTTCTTTTTTTTTTTTTTTAAGCAAAGCAGCTCCAAAATTTTTATATATTATGCGGTACTTTTGCAAATCCATCATATACTGTAGCATGTCTTTGACAATAGCTTAATTTTTTGGTTACATGGGTGGTAATGGGAATAGAACACTCATGGATGTGTTATTAGTAATAAAAAATAATAATAAAAAAAATACTACGGGAGAATTTAATTTTCTAAGCTTTAGGTGTACCTCAAGGAATGTGTAAGCGCCAAGTTGCACAACTATATATTTTTAAACATGTATGAAATATTAATTTTCATATTAAGGCAGTGTTTGTTTTTAAAAATTTTAAGATAATGTCATATATCAAATTTCCTTTGAAGATTTGATTGATGCGCTGAAGGTCTGTTACAGCCTACACGTTTTAATAAGGTAACCGACAGTTGCCCGAAGTCTGGCATGCTGTGAAACTTTCATAAATACGGTGATTTATAAGGGAGGAAAAGGAGGGAGAGAGACTGAATATCGGCACCAAGAACACTTTCTCTCATTTTTTTCCTTATAATTTTAATGACGCGCTAATGCCTACACCAGTGTCTGTGATGCCTACTGAAGCTGTTAAATTTGTCTTAAACCTACATGGTAGCATATAAATCCCCCCCCCCCGTTATTTATTGTGTTAAAAATCTTTTTTTGCACTAATTACAATCTTTACACTGTAATTAGTCATTTGAGAAAACATTATTTTTCTGTGTACTATTAAGCCTGCTTATTTTTTTCTGTGAATAACTACACATTTTTATATTTGTATTTCGTGTAAAATTAATTGCACGATTTTTTTCTTTTTATCTGTACTTTTTCGGAGGAATTTCCACTAAATTCTTGATGTCAGCCTACGGAGTCTGCATGCTCGTTATTGTGAGGTCCTGATATTTCTGAAAAGTCAGTGGTTGCTTATTTCCATCAGTGCCAAGTCTCCCTCCCAGGCATAACATTGTTAAAGTTTGTAAACATGTCCTTAGTAAATGTTGGGAAGATGATCTGGGGAGGGGGGGGCGTTGGGGGACTCCATTTTTATCCTGGTCATGATGTAGACCTGTAGATGCCTACTAATCATGGTGTAGATACTTGCGCCTTCTCAATAATACCACCCTTTTTGCAGCAAACTGGTGGATAATTCTATTCTCAAGCCACTTGAGGGAAACGGTAAGTTGTTCGTGTCAAAAGGCTCCTTCTCTCTGAAAGTCAAATCTCTATGAAACACAGAAGCGGCTCTAATGTTTAATTCTTCATTTTAAGATGATATTGGTACACAAGTACTTTTTAGCTAATTCTGACTCATTGCCAGATGCATTGTAGGATTGGCTTTTGTCACAATATTTGTGGTGGCTAGAATTTCACATAGGCATACGATGCACTTGTGAGCAATGAAGCACATAACTACTAATGAATCTGTTCATTATATATCAGCTATATGACATGTATTGGAATATTATTCCATTTGTTTCTTTTGGGGCAAATTTCCTTTTTAATTTTTTCGATAATGCAGGTGGCCAAAAATAGGGCTCCATCACAGTTGTCAGCTGAAAAGAGTAATGCCATTTAACACACAAAATTCGAGGCAATGTCATTCGGCTGCCCATCTGTATCTCGCCGTCAGGATTGGCCAGTCACTCACCCACTCCGCCCCTCTGCTCGTCAATATCACCCTAGCTAACTGTCCAATCAAACTGCAGCACCTCAGCTTTGTATTAAAAAACCAAGAGTTCACAATAGATCACTATGGCAGTAACAGGAAATAAATACAAATAAACTAATGTGGTACTTGATCGCCATGATGTAGTCGCAGGTTGGCGTGGGACTGTCGCTCTCCGAAATCACGACTGGTACTTTTCCCAGCAGATGAATATCTTTGATGTTCACCAAACATATCGTTTAGATGTCATCACTATATTTTAGGTAAAACGAATTTTTGAAAGTATTTTTTCCTCTTGCAACTGATTAGGCATTAAGTGAAAGGGATGGCTGGGTTTTTAAAAACTTTGCCTTGTTAATGTACTGAATGTTTTTAAAACATCTTTATAGGTGCTTATAAAAATGCTTGCTTCATGAAATTCACCAGGCATTAAGAAATAAAAAATGTAATACTTCTGTGTCCCCCTGCTCTGTGACTGGGGGGGGGGGTAGGCCTAGCCTTAAGTGTGATTAGTCATTTACTACTCTCCAGCACAGAAAGCAGATGAATAAAGATCAAATAAGTTTCATGTTAAAAAGTCGCCGAGCAGGCAGGATGTTTCCCAGGCCATTTTTACCAGTTTAACTACAGTGCTTTTGAACTGCTTTATAGGTTCATTACACATCTTTGGAAGATGGACACACGCTGTGTAAAAAAAAAAGTCCATAGGCTTGAAGTTGGCTTTTAGTATTTTGTTTTTTTTTTTATCGTGTTTACGAAATTCTTAGGCCAAGCTTAGCTTTTGTCAGCGACAAAGTAAAATATGTACAAAATTATAGAACGACTTTCTAGAAAAATGTTCTGTATAAACAGTATTTTTATGCTGAATTTTAGAGTATTAGCCAAAAGATATATTTGCCCAGTATTCTGCTTATCCAAAGATGATGTGGTTCATGCTAACAGACAATGAAAATATCTTAAAACACGCTTTGGGATTAGACCATGTGTGCAAGATTTTCCCCTGGAAATCCTTGATTTGAAGTATATTCAAAATTGTATATGTGCAATATATTTCAAGATATAAATCTGCAAATTGATAGGAATATGAAGAAATACACACCCATTCTCCACATGTTTGTGATTATTATTTGCTTTGGACAAAAGTGTCTGGAAAAAAACTTACATGCAAAGATTCTGTGCAAGAATAGTTCCTCAAGTTATCTGCTCTTGTGTTAAAGACTTTAAGTTGATTTATGTTGATGGTTTTCACATCACATGACCCGACAAGGTAGTAAGTTCTTTTCAAGCCATTAAGTTTGCGTTGATGGGTATGTAATTGCCAGCAGCGACATTGCCTGGACCACCTGCATCTTCCTTCGTTTCCGCTGGAGTTTTTTTTTCCACAGCGATGGGCTGATTTCATTCAGCTAGCGACCGAAAAGAAACACAACAATCCCGCCTGCGTGTTTGTTTGGCCTGCCCTTCAGATATCCAAGGACTGCAAATTAAAGTAGCACATTCGTATGTGACGTTCCGCTGATTAAATAGCCGTCTTCCCTTTTGAGATTGCTCTGCCCATTCGCTCGGCGCTTTCAGTCGGTCGCTAAGTGGTAATAAATTGCTCTTCTGTTTTAATCACGGTCCCGCGTGATGTGAAACTCCTGCGTCTTAATTAATGAAATTAGAGCGCCCCATGGTGTAGGGTCCGTTTTCTTGTTTGCAGTGGGCGGCCTTGTTTATCTGTTTGCCTGCCCCTCTTTGGCTCTGTGAAATGAGCAGCAGCCAGGTGGAGCCTTACCTTTTTGGGAGGGGGGTGGTGGTCTTATTTTGTTATCATCTGATAAACAGCGAGGGCAGTTTGAAAGTGCGGAACTCGCCTAAAGGTCCTGGAAACCTTTCGTACTGGTTCATACTAGTGAGCACTCCAGTCCAGACTGCATATTGCCTGTTATCATTTATGTATCTTTGTGTCATTCCTGACCTCCTGAAATAACCCTTTCAGCTGGTCTCAGTGTTTATGGTTCTGGTGCTGTATGAGTTCAAACACTTACAAATTTTGCCGTTTTTCTTTACATATGAAACGTACAAAAACATTTACCGTTTTAAATGAAATGCAAATTCATTGAGTTTGGATGCATGAAAAAGAAATCTCTTTGGTTGTTTAAATCTAGTATTATTAATACAATGTTTTCTCTAAAGGAAATATCTTCCGTGAGTACATTTTTTAGGTTTAAATAATAGAAAACTGCAATTCTTTCATGCCTGACTGACTCGAAATCATTTTAAACAGCAGATTAGGCATTGAAAAAGCCCACTTGTTCGTGTGAATTCATTTTACTCCCGTTTTGTGTTCCCTACATTCATTCAGGCGCTTTCTTCCATCTGGAATGCAGGACCCACAGGGATGCCACGTCTTTTTATACATATATCCCGAAGCCTTTGTCTCTGCTGTTACCGCTGCCGCTGTTGTCCGTGCGTGCATGCCCTCCGTTTTGGAGGTGTGCTGCGAAGTGTGGAAGATAAGTTGACGGCAATTCGCTTCAGATCTGCCTTTTACAGATAAAATACTTTATCTCCATGCTCCCAAAAAGAACTAATAACGGCAACGACGCAAAAGCTGACACCCAGACCCTTCTCTCAGCGATCATCAGGTGGACCTTCAGTTCTGACGTGCAGTTGTTAAACTGCATCTATTATAATAGTCATTAACAGCATCATCGGCGGTCGTGAAAAGCCGGAATCTGTCTTCCGACTCGCTTGTACTAATTTCTAGTTCATATAAGGCAGCACAGAAGGCAAGAATAAGAAAAAAAAATTAATGGAAAACTCCCGATTTACTCTTACTAAGGAAAACGACCCAGAAATCTCCGTTTTAATTTTAGGAGGCTGCTAGAAATCCCCGTGCTTTACTGTTTGCTCTCTGTTTACATTTCATTCACGCTTTATAAGCATATTTAGTCCATGTTTAAAAACAACGTCCCAATAACAACACACGCCTTTCATATACATTTTAATGACTTGTGTAACCTATCTGCCTGTTTGAGCAAGTCCGGCGCTTTCATTCATTTTTCTGCCAAGTTCTTGCAAGCCGCTTTCAAATGCAAATGGGGGCATTTAACCGTTTCCTTTTCCCCTCGTATTAATTTTTTTTCAATGTATATTTCATCTCGACAATCATTCGCTTGAACTCTGTTTTTACAGAAATATTTTCTCTCCTTAAGTATTGCTCGAATCGCTGCACGGCGTTGTCTGAAATGAGATTAGGGGCGGCGGAGCGGCTAGCCCAGTCGGATCGGGAGCCTCCCGGACCGCGGGCGATAGCAGATGCAGCCCGGCTCGCCCGCAAGCCAGCCGACACAAAGAGCCCAGCCCTATTCAAACCGTAATCTGCTCCGGGCCCGCGCATCCCCCCCATGCTAAATTTCAATTAGTGCTGCTGCCAGTCGTTTCTCTTCAGACCCACCTTGCCCATGCGTTAAATCCGCAGATTATTCATTTTATTTATTTGGCCGCGAATAACCGAAGAGATGCCAGTTTCCATGAAGGGGAAGCGCGATCTCCTCCAGGTCCCTCCGTGTCACACGCCGCCAGCCATGTAAAGAAGGCGAAGGACTCGTCTGCGGCATTTTTATTATGTTTGTACACATATACGCATGGCCGTGAGTTATTTAACTTAAGCGAGCAAATAAATATATAGATGTCACTCAATATTATGTATATTTTGGTTACAATTAAGTAGTCATTCATAATAATAATAATAATAATAATAATAATAATAAAGTCATATTCTTTGCTATAAAAGACATTTTGAAAATGAATTTATAAAATTTTATGCCAAGTCGGTGTACGGATGTGCGCCGGATCAGCGCCGGTCCCGCCGTCCCGGTTAATCCGTCGTACCTCCCGGCCTGTGCCGGTAAACATGTCGTCCTGGCGTCATATACGTGCTTTTGCTCTGTTGCATCCTGCTGCAGGTGTTTTTCATTAACAAAGACAAGACGTCGGTTCTGTGCTTTAAAAATTTATGCACGGCTATTATTTGTTTATTTGTTTATTTACTTGCTGGGTTCCCAATTCACCGACTCCGTTTAACGCGCCATTCCTCACTAGTTTTGTTGCCGGGAAATACCGCCGTATTTTTTTTTTTAATTTGTGCAGATGAAATTACCTCTCAACAGTAATTCCATACATAGACTGGTCTAATGCGCGTTTTAATTAATTATTTTTACAAATCGTTCTTGTGTGAAACAAATAATTATGAAAATAATAAGTGGTGCTAGCCTGTAAGACGCCGTGAGTGCCATTATACAACGACTTAAATATTTTGAGTCAGGCATTCAGTTAATGTTACGGCGTCTGTCTTGTTCAGGGTTTAACTTTAAAAGGCTCAACTATTCGGCATTGTTGATACTAAAGTCGTTTTTATTTATTTCTTTTTGTGTTCTTAACCTGCTACTAGGTATAGGCCTACTGATTTGTTTGAAGGTTTTTGTGTTGATATAAAAGACATTAAGCGAAAGGGCAGTAGATTCTTTAATTATCATTACCTGGACCAGACAGATTGCCAAGTAATAACTCTTCAGTAATTGCTGATTTGCATCTTGTGTATATTACTTAGTACAATAAATAATTATTTTGCTGTTGTCAGGACAAAATCATTCTTGAGCTATTTTCCTGTCAAGAATGTGCTAACACAACATTCTGCTTGCCCCATAGCTAATTTAGAACTTATATTTTAATGAGCGCAGGTGACAACTTTTAAAATTTTAATTTTCAAAACTTACGGCGGAGGTTTGCCTGGATTGTT
Organism: Brienomyrus brachyistius; assembly: GCF_023856365.1. NCBI lineage: Eukaryota > Metazoa > Chordata > Actinopteri > Osteoglossiformes > Mormyridae > Brienomyrus > Brienomyrus brachyistius. The sequence goes on from NC_064540.1 coordinate 21,382,620, forward strand.
CCAGTTAGGAATTTTACTTACAGTTCTACATCTGGGCTTGAACTCACTTCATCTTGCACTTTAGTTCATGGGTAGGACATCTCGAAGGTGACCACATACATGTCTGTCCAGATGTTAAGGTGATTTGTCTCTCAGTTACAGATGTGGAGGCTGCGGGCACCATTAGGAACCTCCATAATCTTCTCAGATCAGGTCCAGACTCTCCCTATCCCTCCAGAACACAAAGCCATCCATCGTTTATCCGCTGACATGCTGTCAGTTGCCGGGGCTGCCTTTGCCGAAAGCCGTTGTCCACACCTTGGTGTGTGATTAGATACCCTGCATGTAGCTTTCTCTTGGCATGTTTGATTCAACAACATGGTCTGCTGTACAATTACCTGTTTCCCCTGTGATTTGTGTAGCTTATTTCATAATGGATCCCTTATAAAGTTGTTTTTTTTTTTCATTTTAAAAAAAAAAAAAACAAATAGAAATAGTATATGAATAGTAATAGAAATAGTAAATGTTAATAAGTGTAAAATCACAAACCTTGATTTATTATGGTTCTTGGTCGTGTTTTACGGCATCACAAAAAGTGGCAGGTAGACCAAGGTGGTTCCTGGTATACTTCCCCCCAGCATACGTGCCATGGACCTTTAAAGAGGCTTAGCCGATTGGTTTAGCATGTTTCAGTACCGCTCTCTGGCCCAGTATTCATACGCCCTTGCAGACAGTGGAATAACTAGAGCCCAGACATCATTACGCCCCCGTAGTCTGTGATGACGGACTCCTTGGGTTTCGTGATCCTCCTGTGCCGGGTCCTGAGGACCCTTGTGTGTGGTGTGTGAAGCAAGGGCCCTTGTCTTCATGGGTTTTGACATTTTGGGGGGCCTGCTGGTGGAGTGGTGTGTGTGTGTGGGGGGGGGGGGTGTATGAGGAATGTAACTGAGAGATACAGTTACATGCTTCTGCCCCAGGCACCAGAGCCGGCTGTAAGACGCAGAGACGTGGCACAGGTCCTCGGATGTAATGTATCTCCCTTCAAAGCCCGGCCCAGACCTCGCCGTAAAGGCACCCCGGAGGGAGAAGCTTTCCCATGTTTTGGCCTTGCAGCCTAGGGCTCCCTGCCTCCCCCAAGGGCCAAAGCGAGTCTGAATGAGGCAGCCGGCAGTGGCCCTTGTAGCCTCCCCGCCACAGAAAAGGGGCAGGCGGGCAGAAATCTGGCTGCAGATACCAAACTGTGGCGAAATTCCACTATGTTCTTATACATACAACATGGGAGGGACATTTCCCATAAAAATAACAGAAAATGTCAAAATTGTTAAATAATTTTTCCATCCATATCCATAAATCCACATTGAGCAAATAGGAATTATTAAATAACGCCAGCAGTTTAATCATCAACAGCATGCGATTGCTACTTAAATATTTAGCCCAGTTATTATGAATACAGCTTAAGGGCTCCTCCAGTCTCGAGTCACAAATACCTTTTTCTTTGGGCCACCTGGCATAGCTGTGGAGTAACCGTACTCAGTTATGACATAAGGTTCAATGGTACTTGATGGTGTGGTCACATGGCAATTCAAGTGTCCTTTGTTTAGGGTCAGAACTGGGGCGTGTTGTCCAGTTTGATTCCGTCAACCTCATTTATTTATTTGTTGTATGTATTTTTGTTCTCTTTCCTAAAAGCATGTTGGGACACTTGGCGGGGGAGGGGTGATTCTGAAGAGGTAATTGAATGAGTCTGGTTATGTAAGTAGATTAGCATAATGAGTCCCTGGTCAGGGACACCCACAGGCTACGTAGCCAGGTCGCCTGGAAAAAAAGGGGGGGGGGGAGTCTGCTTAGGCTTATTTGCAACATGCCTGGCATTTATAATCATCTGCTGGGTAGTTGTGGGGGGCAGAGCAGGGCTGTGGCTGGCTACTCCACTGAGCCATAGTGCATGTGGATAGATGGATAGATGGGTATTTATGTACTTACTTGCATACTTATTTACTTGCGTATTTGCATACTTACTATATTGATCCCAAGGGAAATTTAGGCAGTGTAGTGGATTGATGATGAGACATGTTCTATTGAACTGTAACTCACTGTAACTCACTGTACAGGTTAATGAAGGACAGGCTGTCTCTGACACACACAGACACACACACACACATACACACACACACACATACACACACTCACACAAATGGCTTGCATTGTGTGCTGCTGGAGAATCTTGTAAAGTGTGTATAATTGCTTGCATTAAAAAAAAGTTGTCTGTGATATAAATGGTACTTGACTTTTGACGTTTGGCCATAACTCTCCCCCCGCAAGAATCATCCATGGACCCCCCCCCCCCCCCCTCCCCCGGAAGAGGGGTGAAATATTTCAGGCTGACCTGTCGATCCGCTCTATGGCCCGTGACTCGTCGCGGCCCCTCAGTCTATCACACCCTGTTCCTATATTTTTACATGGTGGTGGTCAGGGGGGGGGGGCACTGGCTTGTATGCAGGTTGCAGAAGGACAAGGTGATTTGTCAGGGTGCTGTGGTGGTGCCTTGACCTCACTCCTGTCCTCATCTTGTGTTTTATTCCCACCCCCCCCGAGTTACCTGTCTCTCCCTGAAATCGGCACCTGCCATCATCGCCAGCCCTCTAAACCACGCAGCCCTCCAGCACATTGTCACACCAGAGCAGCCTTTTTTAAGAAAAACTGTGCTGCTTCTTCCTTAATAAAAATATTCATTAAATCTTCCCCAAGATAAATATTTGACACTAAAACGTTTGAACTAAGGTTTTTCTGGGGTAAGCAGATTTCTGGGTCTTTGTTTATAGATCTCATTATGGAATTGCTCTGTAAATCTCATCTGAAAATGGAATTAATCTCATTTTGAATTACTTTTAATAACACCGGCATCTCTTCCCGATGGAGTTCGCCGTCCGCCTGTGTAACTCATCAGAAACTGGGACTAGGACTCATTAATGGGGTGTAGCAGCTCCTGGACCTCTGGTGCTGTGGTGGGTCCTGAACTGTTTGGCCAGAGGTCCACGCCATCTTGTTACTGTGTTCCATTGTGGCTGTCAGCTCCTGGGTGAGAGGCTCGAGGATCCTCCTTGGCTGATCCTGTCTCGGGGTAGTTTTTTGGGGGCCGGGGCAGACGGCACCGGTCATGTGGCGTGTTCAGGTTTATTCAGGAGCCTAACACTTGCCCGTTTGTCAGAAAGGAAGTCCCCCACTGAAAACGTTCAAGCGATATCCAAGGCAGAGTTCTGCGGCTCTGTGGCTCGCGGGAATCCCGCTGGTCCCCTCGGGTCATGGGTTTCCATCCAGCCTCGGCTCTTTGTGAATGTGGAGTCCCCGTGTCTGCTGCTGGTCCGCGTGGGGTTGCCTCTCAAACGTGCCGCATGGCTAAACCGGCGCCTCTGTATTAAGGCTCCCATGAAGCACTGGCTTCTCGTCCAAACTGGGACTCCGATCCCAAGCCCTCCTTCCCACAGGCTGGGCCGCAGGCTGCCCAGAGCATGCCTGCATAATCGGTTGTTGCAAATGAACACACAGAACTGACCAATCACCGACCTTCATGCTCAAATCGCAACACAAAAGGCGGGGAAAAACATCTGTAGTAATCAGAGGCATTTGTTTGCATCCTGTTGCATTATGCAAATGCATGAGACACTGAGGGAGACGATTAACTTCTGCGGCCCCATGAGTTGTGAACTCGTTCCTCACTGCCCCAGGTTTAATCAGCAGACCCTGCCACCCGCTTTCTGCCGGGGGGGGTGGTGGGGTCGTTTTTGATTTCAAAGCTCCTGGGCGGGCGGGGGGGAAGGAGAGTTGCTGGTGAGGGAATCAGAAGAAGCCTCCAGACGGTAGAGTATGACAGGTGCAGGGAATCCTGAAGGAGCGACCCGCCGATCGGCCGCAGTCGGATTACTCGGGACCGCCTCTGGAGCCGGGGGGCTCAAGTTCTGCTCTGGGGCAGAGCCGCTAATCGCCGGCCGCCTCCTGCGGGGCACTGGCCTCTGCCAGGTGGCGTGTGTCACTCAGTAATGGAGACGCTCCTTTTGAGGCGTGTAGGTCTCTGTGGAATATCCCATACGGCTCCACATTCTGGTACAGTGTTCTGACCACTGCTCTCTGGGTTTGAAGCCCCTTTGTACCTCTCAGAACCCACCCCCAGGGGCGCTGCTGGACCCCATGTTTGCCATATTGGGCCCTTAACCCAAACCAATCCAGTTATGTTCCGATACACCTCCCCTAAAACTCGTAGTACAGAAACAGTGTGGAAATAGAAGTCTGGGTTTTTAGGGAAGAACTTATGGATGCGCCACACTGACGGGCTCTGGATTCCGAGTTCAGAGGACACTCTTGTGGATTAAAAACCGCTGCCATGAGTACCGGGTATCTTCAGGAGACCGTCCAACGTGGGGGCAGGGATCTCTCCCCATCGGTGCTGAATCTCTCCAAAGCGAGTGAAGGATTGACTCTGTCTGCTCTTCTACCTGCACGCCTTCAAATTCATATCGGGACACTGATGCTTGCCAATTGGGGGGCAGGGCTCCGCGGTGACGGGCGAGGTTTACGGATTGAGGTCTGGGGAAGGATTGCTCTGTTACGCCGTCCGGAAACGGGAGCCGTGAGGCGTATTTTCCGTACCTTCCACAGGCGAGTCGTTGCGGATTGACAAGAGTCTGGGGGATCGTTCTGAGGGTGGCTGGAAAACCCATAGAGATTTGAGGGGGCCATTGATGCCTCTAGACTGAGTCAGAAGTCCAACAGAGCCTGTTAAACATGAGGAGTGCGGTCTAAGAGTGTGCTGAGCCTATGCAGTTTATTAGTGAAATACTGAATGTAAGATGAAGCCTGTGTTGCCAGCTCTTGGGGTCACATTGCATTTTTCTTTCTCCACATTTGCAGGAAGGTCCAGTTATACATTGTTGTATACCTACTTGTGGACAGCAGATCTGTGTGTGTGTGTGTGTGTGTGTGTGTGTGTGTGTGTGCACAGGTCTTTTTGATTATATTATATTTATTCGAGCTAGAAATGACAATAATTAAGCTATTGCTCAAAGAAAACAAACTGTTAAGATTTCACAACATTAGGGTAAATTTCCGGTGTTTACGAAAGTCATGCATCTCTGGAATAGGATCGATTCTAATGGTCGGGCTTATCGAGCGCCTCTGTGGAGGTGAAGCCAATCCGCGGTTTTCCCCAGGGCTGGGCTGTGAGCGAACTATAGCAGTGATCTGTGACCCTGTACAGGAGGCAGGTGGTGCAAGTCTGTGGACTGTTTACTCTGCTGAGTGTTTTTCCACTTTAAACTTTTCCTGACCACTGCCACTGTGTGTGTGTGTGTGTGTGTGTGTTTATGCAGTCCAGTCATTTTTATTTGTGATAAGATTACATTTTCTGTACTTTTTACACCTTGCTGTTCAATTGCTTTGTTTTAATATGAACTTGAACATGTTCTCCATTAATTGAGTGCAACAGTAGATACCTCTGAACTTTCAAGTTTGGGATCTTTGCATTTGTCCGCATTCAGCAGAATAATTATAAATTAAATAACCCTTCAAATGCGATGTGTTTAATGCATAACTGTCACTCAAGTATTTAATCTGCGTGTTTCTTTATTTGTTCTGGGCCAGAATTTCATTTCTGTAATCCTTTTTTAAAATTTATTCGCATAAATCTTATCTGCATTTGTGTACACCAACCGCAGATTTGGATTAATAACAGCGCAAGCGTAATAAAACAACGGATGTTTTTTCAGCTCAAAGAAAGCTTTGGAGAGACCTGAAGGAGCTCATCACAGTACCACCAGATTATCAAGAAATTTATTTGGTTCTTAAAAAGAAGTTTAAACTTTTTTAAGTTAAAAAAGAATAAATGGAGAAAAAAAATCTTTCAGTACACCCAGCAGTCATATTGTTTTTGTTATGAAAATTTGGAATTTGCGTGTTAATCAGATTTATTACAGATTTTTTGTTGTAGTATTTGCACAATTTTGCAGACTTTTCTGAATATTTTTGACAGTATTTTGAAAGTTGTGCAATTACAGCTAATCCGTTTTCCTCTTCCACTCAAACTGCTCAAAATCAATGTGTTCTTTCTTGCAGAGCGATTCAAGCCCAGCAGACAAGCACTGATTTGAGTTTAAATGACTTTAAGGAGTAATTGGAAGGGACTGGAGAGGCGAGTGGAGCCGGCATCTAAATTAAGATCAGTCCTGTGTAACTGGCAAGGCTGAGCAGGAAACTCTCGGGGTTGTGAATCTCAGCTTCGTGGAGAGAGAGAGAGAGAGAGAGAGAGACAATGTCGCCACAGAAAACCACCTTAAGAGGTGACCACCTTAAAACCCATTTGTACCAGAGTACATGTGGCCGACAGGCTGATCCCATGTAGCAGGTCTGTAGCATAGAGCTGATCTTCGGACCGTTCCATTGGCAGTTCCACTAAATATTCGTAAGGTGATTGAAGGTTATTGGTCCGATTCCGCTGATGATCCATTTGTCTATGGCAGGTTTCTGTACACCTACCTTCTGCTCATAGCCTCTGAACTAGGCTCCAGGCCCCCCCGCGACCGTGAATAGGACATGCCGTTTCAGAAGATGGATGGATGGATGGATAGATGGAGGTTTCTGTACATGATTCACAGAGCTACAGCAATTAGTGCAACTGGTTGTTCTGGTGTACTGGTGGGGTGTTTTGGTTGATATGCTTGGTTCAGCTGAACTGGCAGCCTTTGTTAGTCTAAAGGCTCTGTACATGTCAGGGGTCTGGCTTTATGGGAGGGATGGATATGACCTTGGCGTTAACCAATCATGTGTTTGTTTTTAAAGTCATGGTGGGGCAGAGCAGGGCACATACAAGCATGAGCTGAAAACCAATCTACCGCAACGATTACAGAATCGGTTTGAATCATCCTCTCATTCACAATGATAGGTTATGTGTACGTTACATTCTGGGCACCATTTGTTCAGTCCCCACAAGTGGAATTTTATGAAAATCGGTGACTGCAATTGAAAAACTAAAAATGTCAAAGTCTTGTATCTTATCTAGTTACTTATGGTTAAGGGTAGAGTTGAATAGAGGTTAAGGTCATCATTATTGAGATTAGGCAAAATCATTATTGAGATTTTGCCCATAGTAATGATGGATGGTCCCCACAAAGATCTGACTACAAACGTGTGTGTGTGTGTGTGTGCATGCATGCTTGTGTGCGCGCAAGTGTGTGTGTGTGTGTGTGCACGCAGTTTGAATTGGCAGAGCATCCAGCTCCATAGGTCAACATAATTTTCGTCAGCAGTATAATTTTGATGCTGAACATCTCTGGCAAAATGTGAAAATCATTTCCATCTTCAAAATAAGACCCTCACCTGTGTCTTCCCACTGGCTGGCTGTGAAACACCGCGGCATACAGCTGGCATTCTCGAGTTACTGCCGCGCTAATTTACGGTGCGCCTCACCAGAGGAATTCAATGGGAATCTGCAGATGCCTTGGGCTCGCTAATTGCTCCTCTGTCTCTCAAACCACTTTGACTCCATGTAGACACAGGAAGCAGTTCTGCTCCTGCTCTCAGGTTTCCTCCAGTCCGATCATGGACTCTCAACTTCAGCTTGTCCTCTTCTTATCTCTTTTGAATCTTTCCGGAAATGTCAGATAGACAGGAGGATGACAAAATGGATAACACATGCTCTGTCGCTCTCCGGCTTTTGTTTACCTCGTTTAGCTGACAGAATTGTCAAATTCCCCTTTGGCTGCCCTGTAATTACTCAGAAATGTAAACCCTTCACACTACAGACTTTGCCTTGTGTGCTACACAGGCAAACCACAGCCCAGGAGCATGACACTGGCGTTAAAACAAAGGTCCGATGTGTTTTTCATACACTCTGCAACCCTGCAGCGGCTGGAAGGTAAATGTAATGTTTAATTTGGGCTTTTAAGGCATTTGGAGTCGCTTGGCACCGGTGGAGTTCGGTGGCTATTGTTCCTCTCATTTTTCCCAACAACCCGGCATTCGGGGATCGGCGTTGACGGAGTTCAGGTTTCTAAGTCCGGCCTGCCTGGCAAAAAATATTTTCACCGTCATCTGACGGAGAATTGCTTCCGTTGGCAAAGCCGTAAATTGTGCTGGTGTGAGCACCTGCAAGCACGGCCGCCCTGGTCTCGCCCACCCGTTTTTCCCTCCTAAATTTAGCAGCAGATATGTGCTGAGACCCTTTGTTCCCACTCCGGACCGGTGCCGTGTCAGCTGGGCCTTTGGCCGGACCCCAAAACCCAGCGGCTCCTTAAGCAGAGCTGCCCAGTGCTTCTGCCTCCCCAGCGGAGGCGCGGACGCTGGCCCAGGCTGCATTCTCAGCCCGTCACCCACGCTGCGTATATACATGCACACACATAAATATACTCACATATTTATTTATTTCTTCCCACTCCAGAGTAGTCCTCACGCCATGTAATTACTGTTCTTCCACTCATTTTTCCACTCTTACAGTGGGAAGGTGGGGGAATGGGATAGGCCTGTGACTTTGAAGGTTTTATAAATTCGCTTCTTCCACCAGGCCGAACTGCACATTCCAGTTCAAAGTCTGATATGGTTTCTGCATCCTTTTGATCTTTCTGCATCCGTTTGATCTTTCTGCATCCTTTTGAGCTGAGGCTTTCTCTGAATTGTGGGTGAACATCTAGAAGAGTTTTTCCCAACCCAAACCTTCCACGATTTTGCACCCTCCGGTCTCCCTGCCTGACAGTCTACATTTTTTTGCTCCCTCCTGGGAGCTGGGACTTCCTGGGGGTCCCTGAGGACCAGTTTGGGAAATGCTGATCTAGACATCAAAACATTTTTTTTTCTCCTCACCTTTATTGCATGAGCAGTACGAGCACCACCTTTTCAAACACGGCCATCCGAAATTTACCAACCAGAGACTTTTATGGCTGTCGTTGCTGGCTTTGCGTGGACGTACATGTAGACTGTCTGATTGCTTTAACAAGCCGGCAGTTTGCTAGACCTTGTCAGCCATGAGGAGTGAGACAGACGACACGCCGTGTGAAGACCGATGCTGCTAACACTCGCCTCGTTCAGGTCGTGGTCCGAAATGCGAAAGGTGCTGCTGCTTATGGTTTTCCTAGGTCACAGAACGGCAGCCATGATGGAATTAAAACCTTCAAAATAATAGGTGTCTGGCTTGGATAACTCTGACGACGTTCCTGTAGAGTAACTCCTAGTTTTTAATGATGTGATGCTCTGTTAAGCCCCCTGCCCCAACTCAAACACTACAGCAGCTGCGAAAGGAGGAAGGAGCTCTGCTTGGGAGCTGTCCCCAGCTGTCCTCAGCTGTCACCCATGTCTCCAGGAAGGTAAAAGCGGCGAGACATGGACACACTCACACACACAGACACAGCCGCATACACATCTGGTTCCTTTTCTCAACCATTCTCAGCCCTCCCCCATCCTCTCGTGCAGTGCTCTAACACTAAAGCACACCTAACTGGAACGACCAGCCTGTCTCTTAACAAAACATCCTGTGCTCTGACTTTAGGCCTCAACCCCCGCCCCCCACCTCCCCCCCCAGCGCTTGAAAGATGACAGTTTTACAAGCACACAAGTGCGTTAAGCTAAATTGAAGCAATCGCTCAGTCTGTAGAAGAGAACAAATGTCCAGCATGAAACGCCGCGTTTATTTACTTTTTTCCCCAATCCCCTCCACTCCTTCCCCCCAGGGGAGGCCTGAAATTTTAATGGACTTGGATGGAGGGGTGAGGGATTCGATCTAAATAAACTCGTAGCTGTCAGTTTGCGGCGGATTTTAAACCCTGCACTGTGGCTCCTGTCAGTCTAGGATGGGGGCCCCCGACCTCGGCCCTGGAGCGCCGAGTCCCAGCAGTTTCGTCTGTGACCCTGAACTTCATTTGGGGCCTCCAGATGTCAGCAAAATTAGTGGTTATAAGTAAGTCTTCATCTGGTCCATGCTCCCTCCAGGAGTGGCTCAGTCGGCGTGATGAAGCTCTTTGCGTCTGAGCAGGCATGTCCAAGCTGTTGGGTTTTTTTCCCCTTTTTATGGGCTTTCTTAACCATTTTTTATAGAGGGACGTTTTACTGGATCCTGGTGAAATTCCTTGCTTGAGGGCAGTGCAATGTTCAGACTGAACCCTCTACCAGTCTGGCTTCTGTGGGCGGTGAGTTGTGCAGAGTGGAACCAGGGGAGCTGTTCATAACATGCTAAACGTGTAAAGGAGCCCCCCCCCCCCCCCCAGCCCACCTCCTGAGCCCCTGGATAGGGGGTGGCAGGCACGTATGGGACTGAGGAATTCCCCCGGGACACTTTGCAACAATGTGGAATACCCAACCGTAGAGCCTGGTGACTTAATTACTGTGGTGTACATAATTCCACACTTCTGTCATTTACTGTGTAATGGTGTGTGTGTGTGTGTGTGTGTGTGTGTGTGTGTGTGTGTGTGTGTACGTATTCTTCCTCCCCCACATTCCCTAGAGGAAATACACTTTACACAGCATAACAGTGCACAAGAACACCCTCTGTCTCCCACTCTCCTGGGATTATCTTACCTTTCATTCCGTATTCATAAGTGCAAAATGTCAATATGTCAAACGTCGGGGTGGGGTGGCGAAGGCAGCTTGTTTCTCTGGGCTGCTCAGTAAACTGGATTTGACTTACAAATTGTAACCTTTTCCAGTACACTGGAAAATGGCCGAAACGCTTGGAAAAATTAATGCAGTGAACAGGGACTTTCCTCTTATCACTGCTGTTTCTCTCTTACCAGGTACCCCCCTCCCCCAAAACATTGTAGAAGTTTGTGGTTTTTAATTGAGGATGGAGTGTGTTTTAGATACACAGAAATACCTCGCAACCAACACTCAAAGAAAGGTATTCCACCACAGAGGTAATTTGGTGGTTTGGCTCGGCAGCCTACGTAATGTGCATGACATACTGAGCTGCTAATTGATGACATACTGCGTCTCGTTAAACACTTCCACAGCATCCATGGAGCCAGTAACGACTGCGAGATGGAAAATAGCAATTAACACAACAGCGATCACACACGCAAGCCTCCTGGATACCCAAGGGGCACGTAGGTAATCGTAACAGCCGTGATGCTCAGTCGTTTGGCCTTCAGTCTGGGTTTTTTTTTTTTTCTTGTATTGCCTCAGGTTGGTACATGTGTTAAAGACAGTAGCTATGCAGTTGGGGTTAAATTCTCCAGAAGATGGGTCTCTGGGGGCTTCTGCTCCTTTGCCCTCTGGAAACATACTTAGCTGGGATACTGGAATTCCTTCCACATCAGATTCCTGCTGCGCACAACCACATTTTCAAGGTATATGCATGTGCCTTTGCTTTAGATCAAAATTAAATCCAGAAGGAGGAAATTTTTCACTTGTTCCTGGGTCAGCATGCCTAGAAGCAGAATGAGGAATTCTCAGTGGAGGAAATGCACCAATCCACCGTAGCCGCTTCAGAGGGGGAAGCCAAAGGACAGGCTCTCCAGCATTCTCAGGTGACCGTGGGGCATCACCAGCCAGTCACAGTGCCCCAGTCTTTTTTGGGAGGGAGGGTGGGCAGTCCGATTTCCACCACCCCAAGTTCTCCCCCGCATCATTAGTGCCCCCTTCCAACTCTCCAGTCACTCCCCTAAACGTTAGTGGAGTTTTCTGCTTCATTACGGCCAGATTGGTTCTGCGTGATGTCGCCATGGCGACGGGCCACCGCCGCAGTTTGTGATGGCTTAACCCTCGCCACACTGGGCCTGCCGGAGGGACTTGGGGTGGCCCATTGGTGCTTGGAGGGACACAGGGGTGGCATTGTGGGAAGGCAGAAAAGGCTGTCACCTCAAATGCGGCATGGAAAGCATGCAACAGCCGGAAACACTGACACCTCTTTTCTTGGGTAGATTTATAGCCCGGGCAGTTTACATGCATGAGTAGAGTGTGAAGGTGCCTCATGGAGTTGGCCATCTGTGTGGCTCCTACCAGCCCTAACACTACATAGAGTTTTGTTTTGGGACTGACAGGACTATCCATCCATCCATCCACCTTTCAACTACTGATCCAATACTGGATCGTGGGATGGGGTCACAGAGCATGGAGCACCAATGATTGGATGCTAGTCCATAGTGGGGTAGACCTGCTCGCACACACAGTGAAAGGACTATCGATGGTTCAGTCATGAAGTCTTTTCATCCCGTCAACAAGACAGCAGGAAGGGACAGACACTTTGGTCTACAGGATTCACAGATCTCAAAATGAGGGGTTCGATGAAGAGGAATAAGAGATTTCTGCTGGAAATCTGAACCTGACTTACTAGTAAAGGCTACAAACGGCCTCCTTGTCTCCTGTACTCTTATTGCAGTTGTTACTCAGTCTTGCTGGTAAGTTTGAGTCATACATCCTTCAGCCATTTGTGTTTGTTTCTCTCTTGACATTGGAACAACGCTGTCCCCCAGTATCAATGGGTATTCGCCCTCGACAAACGTAGAGATGCTTGTTGGACAAAGGCTCCGTCAACTAGCCGAGAGCATGCAAGAGGGCAAAGGTTCTGGATTTGATGGTGGCCGTAGTTAACTTGTCTTCAGAAGAGAGCCGCTGCATTTCCAGCTTCACCTCTGACCTGGGCCATCACTACTTCTCCAACCTCCGTGATCGATGGTCTCCTTTCTCGGGTTCAGGTCGGTCTTGCCAAAACGGGAGGGTCATGAATCTGCTAGGACACCAGACTCCCTAAGTTGCACAGATGGTGCGCCCTTTGAGTTTACTCTACATCTGAGTTTGATTTCCTTATCTGGGCCCAACTCCAGCACGAGGTACATAACCGGTGTAAAGGGGGGAACCGTAAGATATTTAGAGCATCAATGATTTGTGTGGAAAAAGTATTCAGTAATGACAAGGCAAATAAGGCACATTAGTAGATTTGGCTCTGTGATGAACATTGAGCCCAGTGCAGTGTGTATATGTAGTCTGTGTAGTTCTCATGCAGTACAGCATGTGCACAAGCTTGCAGTCACCTAGGGAGGGATCCAGTGCAACACCGGTGTATGATGGCTAGTCTCTCAGAGGGGTTATATATGCTGTCTTTATTACCTGTGCCTTGAAGAAATGGACAGATGGGAGAGGAGAAAACAACGTTTTACTGGAGTGGTATGTGATACAAACACAGGACCGATGTGGGGGACGACTGTTTTATGGCACCATGTCATTGTGAGAAGAAATTAAATTTTTTTGTTGCTTTTTTTCCTCCTCCCTCTAGTTGTGGATGTCTCTCTGTTTCTGCCGCACCCGGTGACTTTATAAAATGCCCCCTTCTCCCCTGAAACTCCAGACACATGTTTCCACCTACGCAGATAACGGTCTGGAGAACATCTCTGTAACATTTAGGCAGCCGGCATTTTAGAGCTGAGGGGAGCTGCGGAAACACAGACCATGTCCCTGACAAAAGGGGTCTCCTTCTGTGGGGACCTGTCCCCCCCCCCGTCCTGCCACTATCCCACTACAATCCACTCACTCCTGTAGCAGCGTTGCAAGATCCATCTGCCCTGGCTGAATGCCAGCAGTTCCCTTCCTTCGCCGCTCATTCATGAGCCAAAACTGATGCGTCGAATACCCACACAGCCACCCCACTGTCCCATCATTCAATTGTTTCTGAGATGTTTCTGTCTGGGCCAAGCTGGGACAGGACTTGGGGTGGGGGGGGGACTTCCTTCAATGGCTGGCAGCGATACAAAAGTATCACTGAGACATCTTAAAGTGTGCTCCAAACTGCATAGATAATTCTGATGTGAAACAGCAGAGTGTATCTCTTTCCATAAAGTCAGTCTGACTTGACCGGAGAACCATGCTTGCTGAGTTTGCCGGATCTGATAATATTCCCTTACATGTGCTAAAATCCTCGATTCAGGTCTCCCCCTGTTTTTGAAATTCGGTTGATTTTTCAGGCGTGTCGCATCACCTCCAGACATGTGCTCCACTCCATTCCCACTGGTTCATTTTTATATCCTCGCTTGCCTCTTATCGTGAAATGCCCCTTTAAGCACACGCTTTTAAGCACGATCAGGGGGGTACAACTAGGCAAGAGAGTTCCGTCACAGCAGGGTGACAGAAATATTAATAATATTTGGTCAGTGGTTTAACAGACAGATTTGACTTGAGTTTGGGAAGAATTTGGGCGCAGAATTTATCGGTAAGGCCATCGATCTGAGTGCAGTGAGTACGTTTGCCAGTAAGGCCCTTTGTTTCGCCTGCACAGCCCTGCTAGACTGTGAAAAACAGGTTGATCTATCGTTTGTTCCTGGATGTTTTTGCTTTCTGATTTGTATCTGTGGATACTTTTTGCTGGCGGCAAAAGGAAGCAGCCAGGCTTTCCAGAAAGCTCTCCATCCCCCCCCCCCCCCCCCCGTGATTAAATCCGGAGGTACAGACGTTCACAGATGTGACTGGCTGCTAGGCAGAACCACTGTCTTGACCGATGCTTGGTGTGCTAATGCGCTAAGGCCGATACCACGCCAACCAGTGCAATACGTGTGACTTGGAATAATCATCAAGAAGGCGTCTGCTGCTTATGGCTAAAACAAGCAGGCTTCTCAGAGAACCACCTGTTTAGCTGAAAAACCAATTGGAACCGCTTTCTGCTGGGTCGGGGCTTTCCCAGATGACCTACCTCATCTGATGGTGAGTTACCGCAGTCACAAGAACTCCTTTTTAACCAAATCATCATCCATCCCATCCATCCATTTTCCAAACCACTTATCCTACTGGGTCGCGGGGGTCCGGAGCCTAACCCGGAATCAATGGGCATTGAGGCAGGGAACAACCCAGGATGGGGGGCCAGCCCATCGCAGGGCACACTCACACACCATTCACTCACACATGCACGCTAGGGGCATTTAGTAACTCCAATTAGCCTCAGCATGTTTTTGGACTGTGGGGGGAGACCGGAGTACCCCGAGGAAACCCCACGACGACATGGGGAGAACATGCAAACTCCACACACATGTGACCAGGCGGAGACTCGAACCCGGGTCCCAGAAGTGTGAGGCAACAGTGCTAACCACTGCACCACCATGCCGCCCCCCCAAATCATCATCATTATTATTATATTTTTTTCACTGAATGCTCCCATGGTGTCTGGCAGCTGAGGGTTATTCCATGGCAGGTCTGACGTGGCCAAGATAGGGACGCATGCCCGAATAATACAGAGACTATGGTACTGCGCTCTCCCCGTCACTGAAGGAGCCGATGCCTCCCAAAGGCTCTAACTGCCACCCATCCCCAGATGCCAGTCTCCCCCGGTGATGTCAGAGGTTTTGGTGGGGGCGGGCTCATGAGGGGAAAGTTCAGGATCCCTGCCCCCAATCTGCTGTACATGCGGTGAAGGGTCCATACAATAAACTCAAGTCTAAAAATAGGCAGGGATATCTATGCCAAGAAACGGCTTTCGGTTCACGCCGGGGTGGCGGTCAAAGGTCCAGGTCGCTCACTATATGCCACTTTTCTCTCCTGTCCATTAGGATAAAGTCCCGGAAGCTGCATAGATATATGCTAAAGTAGATCAATTATTTATTTATTTTTTGCTTTTGCTTTGCTTGTCTTCCAAAAGGGTGATATTGCTTTTCCTGTGTTTTCACAAATGCTGCGACTTTGCACATTTGTTTTGTCAGTATTAGCCCAGTTTCAGTTATTATTTTTTTTTTTTTAGTCAACCAGCCCCTGAAACATATGTCACTCTGCTGCAACAAGACTGCTCTTAGAAACTGATGTAGCTCATGGCCTAAAGTATTGAGTCACTACATTCCTTCTATGGATAACAAAATTGCAACACAGTTGGATGGACTGCTGGCGTTCATGTAATCAAAACCACTTTCCCTGCACAAAAACATGGCCCCAGTGCAAAAACTGAAGTTGATAAAAGTCCTTTGAGAATTGTGAGGCTTGTAGTCTGGGTAGATGCTTTTGTAACCTGTACAGTACAGTCATTTATCTGAAAATGTGCTTAATCAATCAAAACCCCAGCCATGATTGCATAGGCCTTGTAGGAGATGGAGCTTTGGCAATAACTGCTTCTATAGAAGCTACTTTAGCCACTTATGCTAATATCCGCTAATACGAAAGCGCCTGGCTGATATATCGCTATTTTTTTCCACATCAGATGGAGTTTTACGAAAAGCAGGGTGTGCCTGGTCTGGTGTGCGTGATTTTTAAATTCATTTCCACCCTTCAGCTTTTCCTTCCCCGGGGACCTGCTCCGTGTTGGAGATGCTTCAGTGACAAGGAGCCTTGTGTGTGGTCTACCTGGGTGGGTTGCTGACAAAGGGTGATGAAGAAGACTATAACAATAGTAATAATTTATTAAATGTGTTCATTTGAGGGATTCAGGTTCAGCGTTTGGACTCCTCACAGAGACGTATGAGGCTGAGATGTCGCTCATGCCAGTAGACCGTCTTGTCAGGTGTGAGAGAGTCAGGTTGGCACAGTAATGGCCTTTTAGACCCTTCCGACACCCCTACAGCCAGCTTGTGTGCCCCACACACATACCCGTGCACATAGCTTGTTGCCTATGAACATGCCCAAGCATAATGTGCTTTGATTTATCGGTGTGGTTTTCTTATAGCTTACAACATCAATGTCACACACACTTGCCGCAGTTACAGAAGGGGTATTGAGGCAGAAAATAACACAGACAGGCAGCAGCTAGTATAGTGAATATAAAAAGTCATACCCTGCTGGATGCAGGTTTGAGCCCCCGACTGACCCCCACTGTACATTCTTAAACCTGAACTGTTTCATATTAAATGTGTTTTCTAATGAACTTTAGCAACCAATGAAAGTATGGCTTGTGGTTTAGTGATAAACCAATCAGCTGCCACTTTTTTGACATTGTCTTGTTTTATTACAGAGGTTAAGGTTTTACGGTATACAAGGAGTGAATTTCAACACGTCTCGATATAGATTGATGTTTGAATTTCCTGTTTAAACAAGCAGTAATTGTGTTCATTTGTACTGGAGAACTTGGTTGCAATCAGATCTGTCAGTTAATGCGATTACCCAGTATGTGTCTTGAGAGTTTAGTATCAGCAAAATCACCAAAAGTTGTGTTTTTTTTGTTTGGTTTTGTTTTTAAGCAGATGGAGTCACGGCAAACTCGTATAAAGGAGTTTCAGCCACCTAACATGGCAAAATCTCGCACTAATTTTTATTCCTGTGGTGAGCACTACAGGTTTTCCCGCCGCCTGGCTAATTTTTGTAACTGCGGCTGCCAAGGAATGAAAAGATACAGAGTTTGAGGTTGCAGTGGAGGTTGTGTGTGTTGGGAAGCTCATTTGCCTAATCTTGGGAACTAAAGTGGATGCTGGATGTGTAATGAGCGGTAGGCTCTGATGGGGGTGGGGGGGGGAGGGGTGCGGTGGCTTTGGGGGGGGGGGGGGTTCTTGTTCAGGAGCGGTGAAAGACACGAAGGTATTAATCAGACAAAAGGCCGACCCCAAAGTTTCAGTAGCTGGGGGGGAGGAATGCAAGGAGTCCAAAGAATACTTAATCGCTTCACATCCCAATTGCTACTGTGCCCCCCCCTCAAAGTTGTGGAATAAAGGGGGGGAAGGTGGCGGCAGGGGGAGCAGCGTCCCAGAGGCTGGATCTGACTTCTGAGTGACAGTTCTTCTGTTATGTCGCTACACGTCCCCAGTTTACCTCTATCCCTGTCGCTAGGCCTGAGGCTGCCCTGCCTTGTCTGTCAAACTGTCAGGTCAAAGCGATCGAATCCCCAGATATCAACCAGGAGTCTGCATTTCTGGCCTCCTACTGTAGCTGGGCTCTTTCCTTATGGATGGAAACGAATTTGCCAGCCGAAAGTGGTTCTTTAAATAATGCATGTGGTTCGACCCATGTAAAGCCAGATATTGAAAATTTTGTATGTTTCTTGTACTCAGATTAGCTTTTAAATGTGACTTCATCGAGGACGTTTCTCTGTTCTGTTTCCTTGGCAATTCAGAGGCTGCCAGTTGTCCTGTGTGTTTTGGTTTGTTTGAGTGTAATTAATCCTCATTTCCCCTCTTATGATCGCTGGGGCTCCCAATGCAGGACCGCCCTCTTTGCAGTCTAACGTGCAGCAGACCACTCCACAAAAATAACCCCATCTCTGTCAGTGTCGTTTTTTATGATGGGGCATTATCCAGATCAATCTGCTAGTAAATTCATCATAGTTAATTATAAGTGACTCCTTACCTTCGCCTTGGCACTGACTTTGGCCTGCTCAGGAGGCCTGGCCCCCCACTAGATAAAGCATTGGTGGTGGTGGACAGATGCTGGTAGACTCTTGTGGACATGCACTCCTGCAGGTGGACATGTCTGTGCGTAAGATTAGACTGGAAGGCTGGAGTAAAATTAACAATTGCACCAAAGAACTAGTATTCGGTTTTACTGATCCAGTAGAGTTTTACACATTTTTTTAAATGATTTATAGCCCAAAAAATATCTCTATAATAGAATTCATTTCTTATTGAGTTTATTTCGTCTTTTGCCTCCTTTTCATTTCCTGATGCAGTTACAGAAACTGAAATCATGAGAAAAGATTCAAAACACAATTTCTCAAGCGTCACAAAACCCTTAAGCGTGTTTGAAATTCCTATACAATTTAGGACATAACATACTTAATTCCCAGTCTCAACATGCCAAGGAATGGACTCCTAACGCCCTCGCAGCAAAGTTTTTCATGGGCCGAAAGCTTGATTAGGGGAATCCACTTTCCTTCTGTGGTTTTTGACTCAGGAGAAAAGAATTGTGGGTAACTTGAGAAACCGGCCAGTGAATTACTGCCTGGAGCGGAATGGGTGCTGGAGTTCAGCTAGCATGGAGTGCCAAGCATCTTATCATCCCAGTTTCTCACAGCAACACGGAAAACCTTTGTGTCCCTGCTTCTCATGTTACCTTTGAGAATCCCATGGTATTTCAGGGTGTTGCTCAGTGATTCAGTCAACTCATCAGTGTGGCTAGGTGGGGGGGGTTGGCTTGTCTTGTCACATGGCCGATTTGGCCTTAATTGTACATCAGGAAGTACGTGGGGTTCAGGTGGACTGAATGCTTGTCGTCACGTTGGCATAGGCGTGATAAAGTCGCCTCATTTTGCATCTTTCAGAAACATGGAAGTCCCTTTATTTTGGAATCTGGGGGATTAGCGTGAAGTCACCGGAACAGGCTCTGTCCCCCAAGCACTTGATTTCAATTCAGAGTCGCAGGATTGTCACCATGCAGCAGCCGCATGGAAGACTGCAGCAGCGGCAAAGGCAGGGCGAAGCATTAGGGGTGTGCTGTGTAATCCCGGATTCACATTCATGCACACACCGATCGTCCTTACCAAGCAGGCACGCAAATATCCATGTCGGCAGGCGAGCACGCATCCTTGTGCGTGAGGGGTCACGTCACTGCGGCAGCAAATGCAGACATCTCATGCAGGCACACTCTTCAATCCTGGAGTTGTTGGGGGTGGGGATGGTGGGGGGGGGGGGTTCAAAAATGAATGTGCACACACTTTTGTGGAGATAACCCCCCCCAAGAGTCCATTAGGGGTAGGTTGACCGACTATGTCATGGAGGACTTTCCCACATATTTGCATTGAAGATTCTGTGGATTTGCAGGAATGTACGGAGCATGCAGCCCAGGGCCAGTTACTGTGGATGGGTCCCGTCACCGGGCGCCTGTTCTGAATCGTCATCTGAAACTGAGCAATTTGTGCATGGAGCCAAATCGCTGAGAGCCTTTTGCCGAATAACAAGGTGGGTCTCTGGGCCCCCAGGCGGTAAACACTGACTCGCAGCCATGCTTTCTCTCCGCCTGTGATCTCAGCTCACCTGCTTTTGGAAGAAAAAAAGTCGCAGATCAAAGCAGCCCGATTTTGTCAGGAAATTTGCAAGGAATGCATTTGTCCCGAGAGTCTTCACTCGGTCAGTCATCAGTGTGGTTCCAGTGCTTTGGCGCTATGACTTTCTACCAGCTGGAAACTTTCACTGCAGCACCAGGGACAGACTAACACCACCAGCTGCCCCCCCACCCCAATACCACTCTTCTCGATGTTTCTGCTCCAGCTATACCCATTCAAAGGATAGCAAATGCTAGTCTAGCCTGTCATCATACTGTTAAGTCATGCGTTAATTAGCACAAACGAATCAATTAACAGCCTCACATCGGACTTTGTTCTCCCTTGCGCCTCACCCACATAGCTAAACGTCGTAGTGCCTTAGCAGTTGATAAATTAGTCTAATGAAGTGGCTCATTATGGTGGAGTTCTCAGCTCTCCAACACGTTCAGTGGCCTCCTCAATTCCTTGCTGCAGAAACATCTGTTTCATCGCTATCCTTATTTGTATCGGTTTGCTCGATAAAATCCTTTTAAGAGATTCCTTCGGTGGAGATCTCTGGCCACTTGCTCTTTGGCTCTGAGGACCTTTGTCTCCATTCTTTTCTTCTCTATATTGGTTTGGTTCAACAGCATCCTTCTAAAAGCGTCCCTTGGTGGAGATGTCTGGCCACATTCCCTCTAGCTCTGTGATCTGCTGGCTGCACCTTGGCCTCTGTGGGTGGCTTTCCATGTCCCAATGGAAGAAGACAGAGGATGTGAACAACTTCTGGGGTGAAAGTAGCACTCGTGTTCTCCAAATTTCCACCGAAATCTCTCCCCACGTGCATTGAGGCGGGACGATGATACAATAAACCATCCCTCGCTGCATTCTGAATGGACGCCATAGTAGGAAATAAAATCTGAGATGGTCCATGTGTTGTTCGAGAAGCTTCCTTGGCAGTCGAGGTAGATGTTGTGCAGAAGTGGCGAGTTGTACTTGAGATCTACAGACATGGCTCTTGGTGACCTCAGTGCATTATCATCACATTACCCAGAGAGAGGCACAAGGCTGAGTCTGAGGAAATCTTCCCCACATGTCATTATGCCAGCGGTTACTCGGTAACATCTCAACACATTCATTTTAATGAATCATGCACCAGGATGCTGAAGATCACTTAAGCTCCTGCACTGAAGAACCATTAAAGGCACTGAGTTTTAACCAACTATTCGGCCTAGTACGTTTACTTATAACTAATCTTTTCTAGGTTATTAGTAACCCCTGTTACCACCTGCTAGCCACCTGTGACTGTGTGGAGGTTGTATTTACCTTAGATAAGGGGTATGTGACACTGTTTTGTATAACCTAAATGTTATAAAGCTCTGAAGCTATTTTTCTTTGTCCAAACAATAAATGGCTGGTAATGGGATAAATGATTTTGGGTGGGCTGACTAGTTATTGTGCAGTAATTGGTCTTTTCCTTGGGGGGGGGGGTTGTTTGAGGCTGTTACTCAAAGCTTAAGCCTGTGCTTCTGACATTTGTAACTTTGTGACTCCATCCACCCTTGAGTTCCTCCCCACCCAGCCCACCCTCACATGTCCTCAAATCTGCCTGAACCCCTCTTTATTCCTGTTCGGGGGTGGCTCTCACACCCGGTTCTCCCCCCACTGCCCAGCTCCTCATGAATCACTCCTAGCAGTAATAGGAGCTAAGCACGGGCACATTACACCCACCAAAGCCTCGTTAGACCCTGAATGCCTGCGTGCCGGGGCTGATTTGCACGGCAGTTGACATTTCTTTAGCTATTCTGTGCAGACCCCCCCACCCCCGTACCTTCATCTTTAACAGTGGGGCTGACCATGTACTAATCGCCAAACCTCTCTGCTCATGTTGAAGGAAAGCTATACAGTGGCGTATCTTCTAATTTGTGGTTCCCATGTTTTCCTTTTACGGTCTGGATTTGCGGCTTTCACAGAGGATGGGTCCAAACACGTTGGTAAACGCCAGTGTGACCCCCCCCCCCCCCCCTACTTTATCATGTAAGCCCTGGCAGCCACATTCGCTGAACCACCTGTCAACGCTTCGTTCTCTTGTTATCAGAAAAGAAAGAGAAGAAAGAAGACCGTTTCTCTAGAAGACAAACTCATGCACTGGTATATGTGTACACACACACACACACACACACACACACAAGTTTGTAATTCTATCTTTGTGGGGACTCGCCACTCATTTCTATGGGGAAAACTCCAATCATAACATGACATCCCTATCCCTTAACCCTCACCTTAACCATGAATAACCAAATCAAAAATGAGACTTATGGCATTTGTAGTTGTTTGATTGCACTACTAGAGCTTTGTGGGGACCTGACATCGTCAAAACAGGTTTTCATCACATTGTGGGGACGTGTTATAAACATTGTCTACACGTACACACACACACACAGGCACACATTTGTGTTCGTATTTTTATGGTCCTCAGAATGTAATATATACAAAAGTCCCCCGTCCCGCCGCCCCCCCCACACACACACACACACACACACCACAGACACCACAGACACACACCCATTCTTTAAGGAACCTGACACCTTTAAAAAAATCCTCCAGCCCCTGCTCCGGTGTCCTTCAGAAACCCCAGGAACACTTGACTCCTGTGGAATCATCCATTTGGCACGGAGCCCTCAAATAGAGGATGGGGTACCTAAAATCTTCCTGGATTGAGGATTCCGATGAGGAGTCCTGTTTTTTTTCCAGCAGGTGCTATTAAGAAACACACACGCATTTTGCAGAAACACAAAATCAGGAAGAGGTTTGTTCATTTCCTTCCTTGTATATTTATTTTTCATTTGTTTAGTCTTTTCTATAACCATGTCAGCAGAGTGTAGAACCATATTTGTGTTTATTGCTGTGTCTGTTTATGGCTGAGGCCTGTGTGCGGTTATGGGCTTTACACTAAGGAAGCTGGCATCGAGCAGCCCGCCCGTGCCCTCCGGTGTTCGTCAGGGTTTTGGTTAATGGGGGAGGGGGTCACTTCACTGGAGGGATGAGCAGACGAATGGGCTGTTCTCTCTCAGCGACATCTCAATCACCCACGACGTCTGCTTTTTGTGTTGTCCAGCCAATAGGAAAGCGGCCTGGCTTGCTACATCTCAGTAATGTAATAACCCAGCCACCACCCCCACCCCAACCCCCCGCCCCCCCACCACGTCCATTTCGTACCCGACCTGCGGGGGGGGGGGGGATGCACAGCACGAATGGGTGGGAATTAGCTCCCTGCGGGAGCCATGTGTTGGGAGATGGCGCCGAATTGTTGTGGTGCTTGGCGCAGGAGAGCAGAATTTTGTGAGAGAAAATGATGCATCTTGCCACGCTTTGCTTCCTGGCAGCAGGAGCAGATTCTGCACAAGCTTTGTCAGTGTAGTTTGTTTGTTTCGCCTGGTATGCACACTCCAATAGAGGCAGGCGGGATTTACATGAAATCTTGGGGAGTTAGTTCATAGTGTCGCTTGAGTACCTTCAGATTTCAGTTTAAGTAAAAACCTTAATTCTGTTAACTGCCTGATTTAATCTTGACTTTTTGAAAGTCATTTGTGTCTCCTGAGATATGTAGGTGGAGCAGTGATCTTCTATCTACTGTTTTTTTTATTTTAACCTTTACTCTTTGTTCGCCCCTTGTCAGCTGGTCATCTTTCTTTCGCTGACCTTGGTCCCTGTAAAACAGGGTAGTTATATAGGATTGGCAAGAGGAGCTCGGCAAACGAAGATGGTAAACAAATTCCAGGCATTGCTGACGCTCACACAGTTCTATCCCACAGGGAAATAATTCACTTCATGGTGTGACGTGACAGTAATTAGCCTATTAGCGAAACTGCTGCTGTCAAACGCGGGTGTGATGGTACGCATGTTTTCTCAAACACCTGTGTGCCCGCGTCTCTGCAGCATGATGCTGTGGAGGCCATCTGAGGTGAAGGAGCGCAGAGGGGCCCTGGGCATGCCAGGTGCATCAAGATCTCCTCTCGGCTCTGTGTCCCGTCTTCGCCTCGGTTGTTGGCTCACAAAGCTTTGCATTGTTCTTCTCTGGGTAAGTAGTTAGTCGACTCAGCAGAAAGCTCCTTCAGCCCGGCTGCTGTGCCTGTTGAGGATCGGCAGACCCAGTTGCAGAGACACAGAGGCTGTAAACGTGCCGTGGGTGGTCTGCTCCCTGTCCGGCCTGGCGCGAAGTAGCTCATCCTCTGCTCATCGTGTGGGTGTGAGTTGTCTCGGGGAAAATGGAGACTGGCATGTTTCCGGCTCGTACTCAGCTACAGCTGCAGGGAGTGCCGTTGTCTCACACCGCCCTGACACTTTCCCTTACACTCTAGCCTCCCGTGACACCCCCTGCTTTTTTTCATGGAAGTATGGCTGTTACTTGAGGGTTAGTTTGGGTCACCTGCTGCACAGATGGGGGGGGGGGGGGGTCCTAAAGCATGTGAAAGGGAGCCACATCTTCAGGACTCAGAGAACATGTAGATCGGAATGTCATGTCAGCAGCTTCCGTGGTTCTGCTCCAGTACCTGCTGACAGAAGTACCAGAGGACCGCTGACCATTTTTTCCTGTATTTTAGACTAACAGTAGTGGTGATGATCTACCTCATGGACCAGGAATCTAGAGAGGGTCTCACTTGACCCCCCCAACCCATCCATTCCCACCGTCTCGGTATTTGGAGAACTGTCATGGTTGAAGGGAAGTTCACCCCGATCCAGGGAAATGGAGTGCAGAGAACAAGATTTTAAAGGCTTCTCAAAACTCTGTGGTGGAGTTGAGATCCACACCTACTCTCCTAGAGCAACAGCCTCCCCATGAATTTTGGACTCAGCTGTCGGATCTGGAGCTGCTCCTTGCCGACTTGCTTACATTTTTCATCCCAGTCCCACAATTCTGCGTCATATTTAACTGAACACCTTGATGCTGAAACGTTTATCTGTGTGTGTGGAAAATATTACCCTGAGGAGAACTGAGAGCGAGATCCTATCAGGCGGTCTACAGTCAGCCTGGCCTGGCCCCCGGTCCTCAGCGGATGCTGCATCGCTGACCCTCAGTTGATCTGTAGTGTTTTTTTAGGTCCTGCTCTCCCTGGATGTGTAACTGTAGCCTCTGTGGAACCTTCTGTTCAGCTGAAGACTTAACCTCTCCCATTCCTGAAGCACATGACTTCACAAGACCAGCTGTGCAGAATAATTACTGCACTCTAATTAACTCTGGGTAGAAGTTCTGTCATGCTGGAGAAGGATGTGAGCATTGGGAAGATGTATTTTTATATATATATATATATAAACAAATATATGTTCATGGAAATTATCAGCGTAGCCGGTGACTGTCTGCGTAGAGAAATGGCCCTTTAGCTGATGAGGGATGGGAGCCATGAAACCGATTCCTGGAAGATGTGGAGAAAATTCCTCGGATCGCTGCTCAGCTCTCAGCGTGTTTCACAATCCCTTCCTTGGTAGGGTGATGTTGTCTGCATCGGTTGTTCTAGTTTTAGACGTTCCGACCAGAATGACCTCAGTGGGGAATGGGGCAGCGGAAAGCCCACTTTTTACGACCCTTTGAGATCCGGAGGCAAGTCCTACCCAAAACCCACTGAGGGACACCGATACTCATATGTCCGAAGGGATGGGAAACGCTCTGTATATGTCTTACGCTGCATTACCCTCCACACCACACACACTGCTAATATAGACAGAGTTAATGACTTTGTTTTTAGGAAAAGGGGATCCCCACCTAGCACTCATGAACATTTTCATGGTAGACAGAGTAAGATCCACTTGGAAAGACCTCTGAGAGTAAGCAGACGGCTCTGCTCAGCACGGACAGAAAGCAAAGATGTGCGTGAGTGTGTGTGGGGGAAACGTGGCCCAGGAACGTACAGCTGTCTCGCGAACATACAGCTGACAGTCTTTTTCCCTCTATAAAGTCCCTGAATAGGGTTACGCATGTTTTACAGCCCCATTCAAACTGTAGCTATGCTATGATTGTACGTTCCATCCATCTATCTTCCAGGCATTTATCTTGGTCAGGGTCAGCAGGGGATTTTAGGGCTGCACTGCTTTAGATAAGTTGTCCGTCCATGTCAGATACATACATGCTAACATACAGTGGAGAATGTAAAAACGGAATTTATCCTAACTGCATGTTTTGGGGCTTTGGGGAAGATCCAGAGTATCTGGAGGAAATCTTCACAACACAAGGAGAGGAGATTCAAACCCCCAAGCCTGCACACGTCAAGGTGGCACTCATTACCGTATCTTACAGTGTACTTAAATAATACATAACAGCTGTATGTTTGGGTGGAATATTTTTATTTTAATGTTTTTTTTTTATTTTAAATCCTGTGCATGGATTAGAAGGCAGAACTTTAAGGTTTAATTAAACATGCACATGAATGGTGTGTGAGTGTGCCCTGCGATGGGCTGGCCCCCCATCCTGGGTTGTTCCCTGCCTCGTGCCCATTGCTTCTGGGATAGGCT
This sequence comes from Brienomyrus brachyistius, assembly GCF_023856365.1. Classification (NCBI taxonomy): domain Eukaryota; kingdom Metazoa; phylum Chordata; class Actinopteri; order Osteoglossiformes; family Mormyridae; genus Brienomyrus; species Brienomyrus brachyistius. Next base: position 21,408,925 of record NC_064540.1, read on the forward strand.
CCGGACCCCGCGCAACCCAGAATAGGATAAGCGGTTTCAGAAAATGTTTGAATGGATAGACATGCATAATATATTGCTTAACATCAGTGTCATTCAATATCCTTTAAAAATCAAGATATCAGCATCAGTCCAGCAGGTCAGTCAAGCCCAGTATCGCTGCCTAATATTCAAACTTTAACGGAATTCAAATTTAGCTAAAGACATAGCAACTGGGATGAGTGATTTTGTCGGCTCGTTCACCACTTAGAGGAGGTGTCAAAGTACCAGGCCGTGAGATGGTTTTATATGGTCTGTTTTTAATTCATTATTAAATCTGGCTCACGGATGAGTCTTTAGTTCTCCGCAAAAAAAACGTCATTCTGTTAGTCCGTTACCGGTTTTGGTGATATTAGTATTGCTAGTAGTATTGGTTATTGGTATCAGTCATCATTTTCCCATTGTGTACCACTAGGTTTAACGTGTGTCATACTGTGTGTGTGTCTTTGAGGGATAGAAAATTGGGGGCGTGAAGCGAAACTGATTATCCCACTGCAGCAGCAGAAAAACTGAAATGGACTCTGTTGTTTTGCTCTAAGTGATTATGGAACCATGACGAGCTGTCGGAACCTTTGTGGGGTCCCTGAGGACCCCAGGGCCTGGCCCACTTCTGGTCATTAGCAGGTCTTTCCTTCTCTGAAAACCAGAAAGAGAGACAACCGCGGGTTTATGCCAGTGGTGCCACCAAGCTTGATGCGCCGGGCAGCATTTTTGCAAAACTGGAGTCCGATTCTCCGCTTCTGTATCTGAGCTTCTGATCTTCAAAGCGGGACGATATACGGGCTGCACTCCGCCTATCCGCAGACATGGGGGTCGCCATCACTTGTGGGCGTAGCGAAAACCTCAGTGTAGCAAAACAGCCAGTGATTTATACTACAGCAGACAGTATCCAGGAACAGAAAATGTAATGACTCACATTATAACCTGTTTCTGCTGGCCTGCTGGCTTCCCCCCCCCCCAAGAAACCTTGGCTTCCTTCCCTCTGCTGACTTCTGTGGAAAAAAAAATATTTTGAGTGAGTGTTCCTTCTACAACCGTCCATCCACTGGATGTCAGAAAGAAAACTGGTTCCTGTAGAAGATTGGTTCCCGTTTATGATTTGCTGTAAAGGAGGCGAGGAATTGCTTGGAAATTGAGCTCTTTTTATCTTTGCAGTTTCTGGTTTATTTAATAATTGAGTGGGGCTGCGTGTCCCCACCACTACGCTCCGCCTCCCCTCCTTCATGAAGGACATAAAATTAGCTGTAAACCATCCCAGTATGGCAGAATAATGGAGGGGAGGGCCATCGATTATCCGGCAAGTTTGTGTATCGGCCTGTCCCCCTCTCTGTAAGGCGGACATGCTGTAAATCTTCCAGGCTTACATGGTTGTTAATGCCTCTTCTACAAGCTGCTTGTCATTTAGCACATGGTGGCCTGGTGACCCCAGGACCCTGGCGTTCAAACCTGCCCCCATCTATGCTTGGAGTCCCCCTTCCCGGGTGTGAACCAGGCTCTCCGGTCGGGAGGCATGCAGTGATTCCCAGACTGGAGCTGCTCTTGGTTCTCGCAGCCCCTTGTATTTTCCTTCTAGGCAGACTTGAGCAGCGTTGGCACATGCTCTCCACACGTGGTTCTGCCCCCCCCCCCCCCCCACACTCTTTTGACGGCTCGTAGGTAAGGAATAATTGTTTCCATTAAGCCAATTAGCAGCTCAGAATTTAAGTTGTCCGTTTGAACCGATGTGCTTTTGTGTCTCTTGTTTTTTACCTCACATCTGTAGGATTTTCACATATAAAATACGCAGTATTGTCTGCAGAAACTTGTGTGGGGCCTCCAGAGGTATATTCCGAGCAGACCGAGGGATTTCTGGACGGACGCCTCCGAAGGCACGGCTTCTGGCCGAGCGTTTTCTGTGGCTGTTTCTCTCCGGATTGTTTATATCTGCAGTCTTTCAGATCTGAAGCAGACACGCAGCATGCTGGGAAAAAAAAAATTGGGGATCCGGCCAAATGAGACACGCTTCATTTTACCCTAGTAAAAAGGGTCTCCACAACACCGCCATGCCTCCTATTTGACAGTGGGCACGCACCTAACCCCTGAACGCCAGTTAGATCTGTGTTCAGAAAGGTCAGGGATGTGCGGCCGCACTAAAAGGAACGGCCTTTACCAAAGGAAGAAGATAAGAACTTGTTCTTTGGAGAGAGGATGCACACCAGCTGCCTTGCTCTCAGAACTGTGTTTTCAAATAAATCAACTCTTGGCAAAGAATTTGTATAATATTTTCCTTCCTTCACATTCGTTTTGAAAGTGCTTTACACATTTTCTTCTGACCTACGTATCTAACACCCCGGGCTACAGTCGAGGTGTTTGATACATAACAGTGTTTGTCTGAAAAAAGAATGAAACATCCTTTCCCCCCCAAACGATAAAATGAGTCATATATTAGGTATGAAGCCTAAGTGATAAACTCTGGTACATGTGTTTGCGAAGAATCATTCAGAATGCAACCAGTCTCCTTTCTTGTGGAATGAAATTTGGTAACGCCCTTAACTGCCCGTTCATAATGCCTTTGTAATGCATTCATCAAACATTCAATGCACCTTTATAATGCATTTATAACCATCCTAACATACCTTTAATATTCATAAGAAGCAAACATTACAAGATTATATGATTATAATATGTACTGTATCATATGAGGTTCAAAGCTGATATATGTAAATATTATCAAGGTATACTTACAAGCTTCTTATGAATGCATTATGAATACATTATGAAGGTGCAATGAATGTTCAATGTATGTGTAATGAATGCACTATGAAGGTGCAGATAATGTAAAGCGTTATTCAAAAGTAGTTCATTAGCTTCTAAGCATTTTCTTAAAAACAAAAAAATGATGCCAGGAACAGTAAATAACAGGTCGGCTAGTTTGGAGGTCTCGGGATCACTGTAGTGTAACACAGCCACATGTATTGCGTAAACGGTTCCGAAACGGATTTATACAATATCAGTGACCTTTTGACAGAGAGTTATATGCTTGCAAAAAAGAAACTGATGAATAGTCAAATCCTTTTGAGCGGGTTAGTATCCAGATTGCAGCAACATCGACAAAGCCAGTGCAGAAATTTCAGTCGTCTAATTTGACTGAAATGTGCGCCACATTTAATTTAGTTTCTGTGTAGTGTTTTTTGTGCTTTTGTTATGATGTTTTATAACAAGAATAAAATGAAATTGTGAAGAATCCGGAAAAAAATATGAATTTGGATCCTGCCGTTTTGTTAAATAGTTGCAATTGGTTACTGGAACAGAGTCAATACAGACGTCGTTCCTTCATTTGAATCTGACGTCGATGAGCATGTGACGGGTGGCCCCCTCTTATCAGAAGGGCAGCACATAAACCAAAACATCACATCCTCATGCGGAAAGAGCACATTTTAGAAGATTTTGTCAAAACGTCAGGGTGCTATAACAGGGAATGATGTAAGACTCACTCCTGGAAAATTTATTCAGTTTTTATTTTTTTGGCCAATATATGAAATAGTCATCTGTTGTGACAGGTGATTGGTATCCCAGGACCTGCCTGAAGCTAGCTGGGACTCACACGTGAACAACTGGTGCTTGATGTCCAAAATGGGGCCTGTGACACAGATTTATCATTATCATTATTATTTCTGCTTAGTAATTATATATGGATATGACGATCGCTTTCTTAATGGGGTATGGGGCTGCCGGGGGGCTACCATGGACTATATTTATTTTTGATTGTGCGATGGCTTGAGTATCCCTGACTCTCCTCAGACCAACATTCCCCAGTTTGCCCCTCTCCCATTCAGGGTGGACCTGATACACAGTGCTGGTTATTCCTCCCTTCCTCCCTCACAGCCCCTGCCTCACAGTGGGGCCTCTAGTTCGCCATCCTGGGTCTGCATAGAGTGACGTCTCCACGGAAACATATGTAAGATGCCGCGGCCTTGGAGAGCAGACCCAGCCCACGTGGGGATTGCTGGGAAACGGCCATCGGGGGCCGATTCCGGCTTTGGGCAGCCCCCGCATGTGCACACGGCGCCTTGATGCAGGCTCGGCGTCGGGGTGCCCCCCCGGCACGCATTTACACAAATACCACCGGTACCCTTATGAATCTGAATGTGGTGTTTTTATTTTTTTCCCACTACTTTCAGAGTGGAAGCTAAACGCCGTAAGAGGGGGAGGAGCGATGTCACCTTGCCGTTCCTCCAGAAGACAAAGGACTTTATCTGCAGTGAATGATGTGAGATTGTGCCAAACACTTATGCTAGACAGTGGAAGCCTTTGTCTGAATTACTACAGAAAGGAGAGAACTTCAGCTGCACGTCCTCCCCTCCCGTGAAGTGTGGTAGCTGCGTTGATGGATCTGTTCCAGAACAGGTCCTTGCAGCATTTCGGCAGACTGCTTCTCATTGCTTGAATAGACATCAGCAGAATGTATTCCCTGGGTAACAGGTCACAAATCAAACATACGTTAACGTAACGCACAGTATGACGATATTGCCTTGATTCCGTTTTTTCGCTCCTTGGCCTGGAAGGTGTGGCGGTTGGGTAGCAGCACCACTTCGCACGTCCAGGGTCGGAGGTTCGGTTCCCGCTTCTGGTTCCGAGTGTGGAGGTTGGATGTCTCTCGCCATGTCCCAGTGGGTTCTCTACCGCGTTCCAGCGACATGTGGTTTAAGTGAATCCGTGCCTGTATTGTGTGAGAGCGAGGTGAGTAGCTGAGGGAGGAAGGCGTGCTTTTTCACACCAATGCGCTCTCTTTGTGCTGGAACCGTGATGCCTGGGAGAGTAAACCTGCAAACAGTGTTTAGGGCAGGGCGCCCGCTTTGGCCCTCGAGTGTCCTGCAGCGCTGTTGCTCTTCCTCATTTCTACTGGAGCCTAGTGAAGGTTCTCCCAGAGGGGAGCTCATGATTATAATGCATTTTACATTCGTTATGAAGTACGAGAAATTTCCAGTATGGATGGATTCGCGGTGACAGAGTCAATGGGAGACTGCTAATCAAGGCCGCGATTTTAAATGAAAACCGAAGTGAGGAAAATGTGGTGGAAAAAAGTGTTTCGTTAAATAAAACCGAGACCAGAATGAAAATTGTGTGGAACCACAAAAGCCCAAAATAAAATTAAAATATTGCTTTCATAACAAAACACTATTAGGTGCTACTTTGTTCCGTTATGGGATTGCAGATAGGAGGTGGAACTAGTGTGAAACTAACAGGTGCGTTAATCATCAAGCTGTGTATCCTGTGCTGGATCGTAGGGCGGCCATCGCTGGACACACACACTTGGCTATTTAGACACACCGATTGTCTGAACTGCATCCAGTGGATCAGTGGGCAGCTCTCTTGCCACACACTGCCAAGGTTGTGTCAATAGTGAAGGGTGGGGATGTGTTGGAAGTTCAGGACATCAACTGGCTACTGCAGGTACTAACAATCCATTACTGGGATGCCTCCTCCATTGAATGTGTCTGGCATGGCTCCAGCAGGAGGCTGGATGGCCTGATTGATCGCTTGTCCCTCGTCCAGTTCATTGGTTGCAGATTACATTCCAGAGCAGCTGGGGAGTTCCTGGTTTGTTGGTCTGATCAAAGTGGGGAAGTGAAAGATTTCCAGAGCTAAATGTAAGCCTGCAATGAGGCACCGGGTGGCAGAGAAAAGGGCTGATGAAATCTTCCGACTCTGACTGCGCCGCTCCGTTTTTAACTTACTGTAAAATGTGTGCTTGACGGTTCATTTTTTTTTTCTTTTTTATAAGTTAAACACTTTGGCTGGAAGAGTCTGAAATTCTGTCTGGCTGCCAGCGAGATGCATGTTCTTTTAGGAGTTTGAGCCTTGGGGGAAAACCTCCTGTGAGGCAGATTTGTCATGTGGGTAAAATCTCTGCTGACCTACACATTACAGGCAGAATGACGCGTCCCGGAAGGTCCATTTAGCCACTGCTGCTTGGAGGCAGCATTGCAGAGAATATTGAGCAATTCTGTTTATGTGCTAAAGTATCTGGATTTAGTTGACTGTTGCTTCTTGACTTGAGCTGCCAGATTGTGGGGGTGGGGGACCAAGGACCATAGCATAAGCCGGGGGAGGGGGGGGTATGGACTGCTTTGGGGTGGCCGGGATCTTTCCTCCGGACTGCCATCATCGCCAAGACAACGCTAGCCTTCCCGCTTAGCAGCCTGCATCATCTGCCGTGTAAATAATTGAAGCCGTGTCAGACTGTGCTGGTATTTCTGGAGCACCCCCCCCCCCAGTATGGGGAGGGGGGCAGCATGTGAAGGCTGTGGTAATGAATTGGTGCGTCTACTGTGGCCGAATGATAGGCAGACTAATCCATCTTTCTGGGTCAACTGCCACTCCCCGCCTGCCCCTGGACTGCCGATAGCAGGTAACCGCGGTGCATTATGGGAGACGGCGTGCATCGCATATTCCCGCCGGGGACACCTTCTGTCCCGTCCAATGCCAGGCGCTGGCTTATATTTCACCGTTCGCTTTGTCCCCAGTTCTCATTACCGTTATGGGCTATAATTCTCATTTCCTTCTGTAAGCTTTGCTACATCACATTATATTATCAATGGCTGTGCAAATTCAATTTCTCCTGCTTAATTACAAGATTAAGGCTTTATGATAAATGGGGGGGAGGTGGGGTAGAGCCCGCTATTACGCTTGCCTAGAATTGCATGTCTTGGAGATATTGTACGTCCCTAAAAATAAGTGGGGGCAGTGACAGCAGCCCTGTTAATTAAAAGTTAGCGGTTTGCACAGGAATATAAATCAGAAGGCTGGCTGCTCTTTGGGGAAGCGACCATCACTTTTGTCCTTCACTGGCTTCCTCTGTCCAGGAGAGGACTGAGTCTCGCTCTGTGTGTGGTTACGTATGGTGAGGCTCCGGGATGGGTGGTCGAGGCCAGACTGAACGCTGCATCCGTGTTCAGTCTAACCCAAAATCAGCACTCTGGGGTTAGGAGACGAGATTTAGGATTTAGGGAATAGGGTTAGTACTTCTACCCACTTAATGACAGGAGTATTTATTACCAGGAATAGCAAATAACTGAGAGGGAAACCATCTTGCTTCCAAGTAAGGGTAAAAAACATCAGTTTTTGTTAATAGCCTGTAAATCTGTAGTATGAAATGTAGCATCAGCTACACAGGCCAACGGGATACCTTTTCTTTTACAGACATAGCAGTTGACAGATTGCCTTTTTTAAAACCCTAATTCTGTCGGTTTTCCTCCCTGCCGGCCCTGTGATGTAGTAATTTACCTGGCACCCCACTGATCCGCCCACCCTCCCCTCCCCCACTTCACTCTCCGTCTCGAGTCCGGACTGAACGAGCAGGCGAATGGGACCTGTCTGCCGGTCCCTGCAGAAACCTGACGGACGACGCTTCTGTTCGCCGTCTCCCTGGGAAATGGCCGGCACAAAGGCCCTACCTGATTTCCGGAACGCCGTCTGCCTCCATCGTCACGGTCACCAAAGACAGGCCTTCTCTGCACACCGGCTACAACCCAGAATCCCAAATACTACCATGGGAACTCCCAGATCCTTAGTTCGGCGAACACAGTAGCTCAGCACACTTCTTGAAGGTGTGATGGTTTTTCGTACACCTTCACACCCCTGTTGGAAGATGTCGCTCTTGCTTCAGTACCACCTGTATCTAGGCATTGCTCCTTCACAGAGCTCCACCCCCCCCCCCCCCCAACATTTGCTCCTCTGTTATTTATATAACTTTTATTGTGCTGTTTGTTGAGCTCCATGACATTCAGATGCAGTGTTTTTTGGCTGTTATTGGGGGTGGGGGAGTTCTGGTGCTCCGCCCATGTGGGGCACTCATCCCGGCAAGGTAACCTCTTCCTCTCTAAACTGAGATACGGCTCCCCAAGGATCTGGCGGGGGGGGAACTGAAATGGTTGACACGACGACCCAGCCTGTAGCGTTAATGTTTCCCGGCTAGCGTGGCGACATTGGACCTGTGCTTACGTGGCAGGCAAAGAGACAGATATGTGTTTCGCATCAGCCCACCAAGCTTGAAGCGCAAAAACAAGCACGGCGTGGACCCCAGGGGTGTTCTCGGGGGGGGGCATAACAGGGCACCCCCATCACTTCTTCTGCTATTTGCTATTCTCATGTGACATCTCTAGCTAAGGAATATAGGATACCTATTTATACGTAAACAAAGCTGCTTGTTACCTCGACTTACGGGCTGTGAATCATGGGGGGTGGGGGGCTGATGGAATAACATTGCATACATTATAAGCACTGTGTGTATTTTTCCCAAATGTGGCCGCCTGGGGGCCGTGGTAATTAGTTCGAAGTGGGGAGCTCTTATAAATCCTCGATGGTCACAGCGGAAAAAGCTCCATGTGCTTCTCGTTGAGTAATCTTGGGTAGCCCCGTACGTTTAATGCTTGCCCTCCTCAGGGATGCATTCCGAACGCTACTCGCCAGTGGTGGCGGAAAAGGGGGGGGTGGGGGGAGAAGGTGCAGAGGAAAGAAAACAACAAAGGAGGCAGCGGCTCTTTCTGGAGAAAAGACGGCTAGGAGCGGTACCAGGAGGGCCGCTGGCTTTGTTCCTGCGACGTTATCATGCCCGCTTGCACCTCCACTTACATTTTGCCTCCTCCCGCTCGCTTTTCTGGATCTAGTCCAAACACAGGACTCTTGTCTTTCACTTGCCCTCTGGTTGGAGGGCTATGCCCTTCGCTGGAGCAGTGCGGCCCCCATTGTCTCCTGCTCGGCTCTGTACGGGCCCACGGGTGTGGGGAACGTTCCAGCGGCATTTGGGACGGGTGCACTCACTGTCAACAGAGGACCAAAGCCAGTAGAGGTCGCTCACAGGAACCGGGAAGCGAAGGTTTCTGTAAAAACCTGACTTGGTCTCAGAACACAAATTCAAATCAAGAGGCGCCATTCAGTTTCTGCTTGTTTGTTAATTTTATGGGCTTTCTTTATTTTCATGGCCTATTCTAAAAAATGTATGTCCATATTCATGAAACTGGGATGTAAAAATCCAGGCCAAGATTTTGTTTCAACCAGCTAGTTGAGCATAAAGAGTCACAGTCACAGAGTAATGTACTTCTTGGTTGAATCTTGTTCTGGATTTTTACTTTCTGGACCGGAAATGTCCACTTTTGTCATTTTTTGTAGGGAAGAAGGGAAGGCAGGAATGTAGTCTGTTGCCTGCAGAATATAAAATTTCTTTCCCACTTCTTCAGCACGAGCAATAAATTAGCTGTGAGGGTAAAGCACTGATTATGGCCAATACTTTGTCAGGTGGGGATTTTAGAAACCCATAGAGGGGGAACCTGGAGGTAAAAATCAGATGGAGTATCTCTCTCCGTGTCGGAACTGGGATAAAAACGTCATTAAAAACGTCACTTCCTGTCCGAAACACACCCTCCTTTCCGACGTTGATGTAAGACAGAATTATGTTGTTCACGATTCTCTTGTGACATCATTTCAACATGGCAGCTTACACAGTCAACAGTAATTCTGTTTTATGAATACTTTTTGTTAAATGTATTAATAGTTATAAATGCAATTGTACGTGGTCGATTAAGAGAATACCATATTATGATATCCCTCACAGTCCAAAAACATGCTGAGGCTATGATCGCTATGAATGTACTAAAATATTATAAAGCTTTTAATGTGGTTTGACTACTTTGTATTTCTTGTTTGTTTGTCTCTTGGAAAAAAGAATCTCACTCCAAATCTGCTACAATATAAAGCAACAACACACAGCAGTGTGTTCATGGAGGCAGCCATGTTTGTTCCGAGACGTGTAGCTCGAATGGGAGATTGGTCGGACGTGACATCACGCACCTCTGAATTTATGACTTGGAGATAATCGAACGCACTAATAATATCTTAGGGCCAGCAGGATTGATGAGCCCCTCTCTGAGCAGCATGCTCTGGGGTCAAGAGTCAGAGGTCAGGGTGCATCTGCTGGACCTGTTTGATGTTGGCAGTCTCTAACAGCCACTCTTACCGGGATTTCAATGCTCAGACATGTTGCCTTCGTCTGGTTTGCTCTCTCGGGGAGAGGCTTGAAGTTCCAGATTTGCTGCCATGTTTAACAGTGTGACGGTTGGGGACGGACTCGGGCTGACCCACTTTCATTCTGTGATAGATCAGCAGGCTAACGGTAAATTCTACCCCCCACAGAGATGCTGATGGATTCCACCACGGCCACAGCCGAGCTGGGCTGGACGGTGTACCCTGTCTCCGGGGTGAGTGACAGCAGTGTAAGTATTTTCATTTTTTTCTCCTTACACGTTTTTGTTTCATGTCTTGTTTTTAGCACTTCATATGGAACGATTTACGGCGTTATTGAATTTGCTAACGTGTTTTCTGCTTTTTAAGTTCATAGGACAGCTCGTCGCCCCATATTTCTCTTTTATTCTCTGTTCTGTTTTCAGTTTTTTTGTTCAGCTTTATTTCTCTGCTCTTAAACCAAAAAATCATGGATGAAACGCGTCACGGTGTCCCAAAGCGCATACAGTCTTCTCCCGCCCAGGGAGGCAAATGGGGCTGCGACTCCGTCAGCTGTTTCTTAAGGCCGTGGTTTGGCCACGATCCCCTGGGGGCCCCAGAAGTGATGCGGTCTGGGTGGAAGGTCACCGGGCCTTGCCGACTTTTGGAGGACGACCAGGGGATCTGAGGGAACGAGGCCGCGTCTGCAAGTCTGTGGCACCCGGAGCTTCTAATCTGCGTGTTTGTATCTCTGAGGGCCTCCAGTCGGTTGTTTCTAATCTAATTTTAAGGAGCTGTGAGGAGCATGCTGGTGGTTTTCAACCAAATGACACTATTTTCTGGTGGCTTTTGCATACACACTGATGCTGCTATTTTCCTAGGGGGTGGGGTAGGCAGACAGGATCCATCCATCCATCCATGCTCAGTAACCACTGATTCAGTACAGGGTTGCAGTGATCTTGGAGCCTATTCTAGAAGGCACTGGAAGCATGCTGTGGGCAATTCAGAGACCCTAATTCACCTAATTAACCTAATACACCTATCTCCAGAGCCTGGCCAGGAACCGATCGTACGCAAACATAAAGAGCACAGCCCAGAATAAGATTAGGTTCTTTTTCTCTAGTGATCCACAGCTTGTGACTCCAGTCTTCAAACTAAATATTTAACCATTCTCTGACCTCTTTGTAATCAGGTGATTCTTTTGATTACCAATCAGGGGCATATACAGCAGTGGGGCCACTGGCTCCAGCTAAAAGCTGATTGGCCTGCGGAGGACCCCTGTCCCTGTCACTCACCGTTTCAAAACATATCATTGGTTAATGATAAGGTTGGCACTCGCATATGAATTATGGTTCCTCATACCAGCCTGCATCAAAAATTCCTAGTTGCCCTTGGTGCCAGTCAAGTGCTACGTATATTTCTTCTGGCCCAGGAAACCAACATGAGCCAATGGGTAAGATTGTTCCTTGACACCTGGTCAACGCTTCATATTCATGGCTGTGTCATTTTACTTTGATTCATCTCAAGGAGCTGAGCTGTGTTAGGACCCATGTGCTCCTCACACCAGATCTCCCAAATAACCACCCACCTACCCACATTCCTGCAACTCAAATGAACGAAGCACTGGACGTGATGTGGAGTGATATGGTTTGGAGGCATTATTCTCTAGCTGCCCCCCCCCCCCCCCCCAAGCTTCAGGCCTTCACTAACACCCCCGCAACCTGAGTCTTTGAGCCCGCCCCTCCTTCCCTTCTCTCTGCACACGATCTGGCATTTTCAAAACAGGTTTCAGTAGAGAAAAAAATGTACTATAATTTGCCGGTGCACCCTAAAATAAAAACAAACGAAAAAATACGCTCCATTTTATTCAATTATTTATGCTTCTGCGGAATGTATTTGGGCTGGTTTAAATTATACACTGCCTTCTGTCAAAAGAAAAAGCAGAAACTGACAGACAAGAAAAAAAGAAAACACTTTCTCAACAGTTCTTTTGTGGAACTACAAAGTTTTTTTCTTCTTTTTTCTTAACGCTAATAGTCTGAATTCACCATCAGCGCCGTTTCCTCAAACCTGAGGGCTAGCGGACAGCCTCTTTCCCGCCGCCCGGACCGTGGCAGTGACAGCGGAATGCTGTGGACTGCTGCTGATGCTCACTCTCATTTCAGCTCCAGCCTCAGTCCTTCCTTCCTCACAGGACGTTGCAGCCATTTTGCATCACTCCTCTCCTGGACTTTACCACTCATACAAAACTTTCAAGAACCCCATTAGACTTCAGAGCTGTGTGGCACAAATTTTTTTGCCCAGAGTAAAAGAACCATTAAACCAAAACCTTTGTTTATTATATCAGTCTCTGCCTGCGGGGGAAAATAGTGTTCTCAGAGCTGTAAGTGTCTGCATGTTGTTTCTTGGGACGCCGCAAAGAAAACCGGCTCTCCCTGCTTTCAACATGCAGGCGTAAAATTTATCCAAAATGAGCTATTATAAAATGAGCGTGTATTTTCATATCTCGGACAGTAGATGGTGTGGCTGTTAAGGATGTGGATCCCTAGCTTAAACTGTAGGTTTATGCCCCTTGAGGGACTGATTGCTGTACCCTTGAGAAAGGCACTTAACCTTCTGAAATGTTCCGGTGAAAATATCCCGGCACATAAATGGGTCAGTTGCCTCCGATAAAAGCCAGGCTGCGAAACGGAAAATACCATGATCTCAGCAGGACAGATGATTTATCTTTCCCCCTAAATTTAAATATAAAACAATTTTTAAATTAACATATTTATATTCACGCGCAATCATTCACTGCTGTGTTTTTTTAAGCAGCTTATCCAGGATCCAGCCCCAGTGGAAAACATGATCATTATTAAGATTCCGAACAGGGAATTCTCTCTGCACGCTCGTGCAAACAAGCCGGTAGCCACACATACTGAAAGCCACACCAGCAGTCCTGTGCCTCCCGATACACTAACAGGCTCAGACAGAAACAGATGCCAAAAGTGCCCAACCTATACTTCCTGCTCTCCCAGCTTCAGTGTGGCAATCCCTCTTCTTTGGGTACCCTGACAGCTCCGAGGCGCGGTGAATCCCAGAGAGGAAGCATGGGGGGGGGGGCGGCGACATGGGGGTGGCGCACGTGTGAAAATCATTACCTCCGCTGCGGCGAGGCATGAGCCTGTCAGCAGCCTCGCCGGGGTGCAAACTCCCCACTGTAATGGATGGCCCCCCCGGGGGGTGTGGGCGGTCTGACGGCTCGCGGCGTGTGGAGCTGGAGGGTCCCTGGTACACGACGGCGCGTGGCGTTTATCATTCGTTATGACATGTCAGCAATTAGCAGCAGGCAGATGCAGAGATTTCTCCATCAACGAGATCGTCCTCACAAAGTGTCCTCTAGCTGGATAAGAATGTACTTTTCTGTATCGCTACAGTTTACGATGGTGATTTTCAGACTAAAATTAAAATAGGAAATCAAAGCTTTTTTCCTGCTGTCGCTGAAGGCAAATTGGTTGGGCAGAACAATCTGCATATGAGTGCACATTGGGCTGAGCCGTGACCTGTGGTGCGGAGGGAGGGCCAACACCACGCCCCCTCCCTCGTTCTCGTAGACCCGCCCTGAAGGCAAGCCGGCGCTGTTTGTCATGTATTTCCAAACAGACAGCAGCAGCTAAGCACTGAGCCTCTCAGCGCCTCTAATGGGGGGAGGCGGGGGGGGGTCTTGTGTTTTGGGTCCAGCGCATCTGCATTCACGCTCCTGTGCAGCTCAGTGAATCATAGCACTGGAATGGGTGCAAGTGGCAGTTCACTGGGCCGTCCCAGATAGGCATTAACGGCCGTTAAGAGCAAGCCCCCCCCCACCCAGAGTGCCCCCCCCCCGTCCACGCAGAGGCACCTATTGGCGGGACGTGTGTCTCCACACCTCCGTCAGCCACGTTTGCCAGATGGCGCTGATGACACGGTTCTGCTCAACCCAACCCCCCTCCCCCCATAAAATCTGTCCAAGCCTGACATCAGACGGGGGAATCCCCCGGACACTATCAAGCGAGAGCGGCAGAAAAACAGATGGCCCCCGAAACGGGCGCGTCTGGCTACTCGCGGGGGCGTCTCGCGCCGTGCCGTGTTCGGTACTGTGGCGGCTTTGTAGAGGTGTTCGCTCCGTGTATGTGTGTGTGTGTGTGTGTGAGCTGGGGATTCCCGGTGTCACTGAGCGCTCTGCATGACACGTAACCCATACTGCCGCGGACACTTACACCTCGTCCCGATGCCACAACTGTGCAGACCTGCCTCTATTATAATATCATTTCTGGTTATATTAAACCAGAAATTGTTTCAGTTGAGGAATGCATGTGAAAATTTAGTTTGGAGACTAATATGTGCGTTAGATTAGTTTAGTGTTGCTTGACAAATAATTGCTTATCGAAGTAAGTCTGACAGTCACATATGCTTCAATTAAGTAGGTCTAATTTCGTGAAAAGCCTGCTATTGAGAAAGTTGTTTTTCTGCAGAGTAAGGGTATAAATGCCTGATCAGGGGATTTGAATCAGGTGATTGATTTGCTTAAGGCCCTAACTTTAACCATAAGTAACCAAACAAAATACTAGTCTTTTTGCATTTTTAGTTTTTTGATTGCTGTTAGAGATTTCTATAAAATTGAGTTTCCCCTTGTGGAGACCAAAATAACAGGTTTTTATAACATTGTGGGGACATTTCGTCTCCATGATGTAATGTAATGTATATATATATATATATATATTACATAGGCAGACAGACAGACAGACAGGCACACACACACACACACACACACACACCTCATGTTCTGTATGGCTGTTCTCCCCCCCCCCCACCCAGCCAAACTTTGTTACACTTGACAGGTTTCTCCCCATTATTGCTGAAGCTGGTCCTGGGCATCCTTTCAGCTTCTGAATTATTTACTCACCAGGGTGCATGAGTGGGGGAGGGGGGTTCTGTCAATCCTATATGTACTTTCTGCCCTCTTCTTCTGCTGCCTGACATAACCTGACTAGCTGTTCGTGGTCATCTGGAAGTTTCCATAGCTATCGCGCTGCTGGGATCCTCTGTCCGCAGATCAGCAGAACCGTCCAAAGGATATGTATGATACACCCCGACTTCATGACATCCAGGCGGGGGCGTGTATATACATCTTGAGGAGGGGTTGGATATGTCTCACCAAAAAGCGGGCATCTAAATATTGGGTGTCACGAAACAGGGATTTTGGTAGAAGGAGCATCACAGATCAGCGAGCCGCTGCTTGAGTGGTGAGAGCTTGACTTCGCTGGAGAAGCTTACGGCTTCTGTGGGCCCTTGTCTGCCGCCCCCTCAATCCCACCCTCAGTCTGTCGTTACACGAGGCCTTGGAGCTCTTTGGGACAGGAAAGCATTTCTTAGACCATAATAATTACTCTTACATAGTGAGATCTAATCTTACCGTATTCTGTACGTCACGTTATATCATTAAAGCTAATGTGAGTGAAAATGTATCGCGCTATTAGCACGCGGCTGCTATTAAATAAGCCAGCAGTGGTCTGACTCAGCAGAGGCCCAGTAATTCTAACTGACACCTGGACAGGCCCTCAGCCCAGTGAGCCTGGTCGCCGCTTTGAATGTCTCCATTATTGGCCTTTCTGACATTCCCTGAACCCTCTCAAAAAAGGTGGAGTCACGTGGGATTCGCCAATCCCGGGTGTGTGACCACACCCCCTCTATGCTAGCTAGCTTGATGGACCCAAAAGCTTCGCTCCTTAACCAAACGAGGAGCAGGAATTGGTGCCGGCCTCTCTCCAGACCCAAACAGCCCTTTGATTAGCAATGACACTTTTGGTGGCGTTTCGGTGGGTAACAATAGCACAGCGAAAGGGGAAATATGACAGCGCAGGTCAAAACGAGAACTGACACCTGCTGCAGACGCGAGTTCGGCTCACACCTGGCTGGGGGATTTTTGTCACATAGCTATTTCATTTCTTCTTTGTCCAGCAAACACTCTAGAGTGGTTGGGGGGGGGGAATTAAAGAGATTGCTGGGCCAAGAAAGGGTGAAATCTTTATATTTCCATTTTCACCCCGAAGACCTTAATTCCCTTAGTTCAACCAATCACCTCCTTCATACCTTAAATAAAGCACATGACTGTACCAAAGGTGATCTGACATGGGGGTGTGGAGGGAGAGAAAATGAAGACTCCTTTCCTAATTTCACACTTGCTGTTTGATCGCTCGCCTCCTCATCATGCTCCATTTGGTTCCCTCCATGACAGGAACAGGAGGAGGAATTATTACATGGTAAAACTCTGTTTCTAAACCCCTGTGGAGGTGGTGGGAAATGGGAGGGCCCTCACTCCCTGTCCCACCCTCTGCTTTGATTCTGGGGGAGAAGTGACACGGGTCAGTATCGATAGGCATGGCCGCCCAGCGCAGAGCCAGTTCTTGATGATTTCTGCGGGCCAGTTTATCCACAGCCGCCACATCTGTCTCTTCCTGGCGTCCTGCCAGGCTGCAAAGTGTGATTTATCTTAAATGTTTGTGGAGTCTTTAATGGCTATTTACCTACAAATCTCAACGCTGCTTCATCATTCGTTAAATATTTGCGCGTGTGCCCCACCCGTCCGCCGTGAGGGAGGTCCGCACAGCATTTATTTGTTTCTGCCATGGTGCGTGTCATCCGCGGCCACAGATGTAGTGACAGGAAGCAAAGCGTTTAGCGTTTAACGAGCCTGATAGCCGTGCGGTGGGTGCGGTGGGTGCGGTGAGTGTGGTGAGTGTGGTGAGTGTGGTGAGTGCGGTGAGTGCGGTGAGTGCGGTGGGTGCGGTGAGTGTGGTGAGTGTGGTGAGTGCGGTGAGTGTGGTGAGTGCGGAGGGTGCGGTGAGTGTGGTGAGTGCGGTGGGTGCGGTGAGTGCGGTGGGTGCGGTGAATGTGGTGGGTGCGGTGAGTGCGGTGGGTGCGGTGAGTGCGGTGAGTGCGGTGAGTGCGGTGGGTGCGGTGAGTGTGGTGGGTGCGGTGAGTGCGGTGAGTGTGGTGGGTGCGGTGGGTGCGGTGAGTGCGGTGGGTGCGGTGAGTGCGGTGAGTGCGGTGGGTGCGGTGGGTGCGGTGAGTGCGGTGAGTGCGGTGGGTGCGGTGAGTGTGGTGAGTGCTGTGGGTGCGGTGAGTGTGGTGGGTGCGGTGAGTGTGGTGAGTGCTGTGGGTGCGGTGAGTGTGGTGAGTGCTGTGGGTGCGGTGAGTGTGGTGAGTGCTGTGGGTGCGGTGAGTGTGGTGGGTGCGGTGAGTGCGGTGGGTGTGGTGAGTGCGGTGAGTGCGGTGGGTGCGGTGAGTGCGGTGAGTGTGGTGAGTGCGGTGAGTGTGGTGGGTGCGGTAGGTGCGGTGAGTGCGGTGAGTGTGGTGAGTGTGGTGGGTGCTGTGGGTGCGGTGAGTGTGGTGGGTGCGGTGGGTGCGGTGAGTGCGGTGAGTGCGGTGGGTGCGGTGGGTGCGGTGAGTGCGGTGAGTGCGGTGAGTGTGGTGGGTGCGGTAGGTGCGGTGAGTGCGGTGAGTGTGGTGGGTGCTGTGGGTGCGGTGAGTGTGGTGAGTGCTGTGGGTGCGGTGAGTGTGGTGAGTGCGGTGAGTGTGGTGAGTGCTGTGGGTGCGGTGAGTGTGGTGAGTGCGGTGAGTGTGGTGAGTGCGGTGAGTGCGGTGAGTGTGGTGGGTGCGGTAGGTGCGGTGAGTGCGGTGAGTGTGGTGAGTGTGGTGGGTGCTGTGGGTGCGGTGAGTGTGGTGAGTGCTGTGGGTGCGGTGAGTGTGGTGGGTGCGGTGAGTGCGGTGGGTGTGGTGGGTGCGGTGAGTGCGGTGGGTGCGGTGAGTGTGGTGAGTGCGGTGAGTGCGGTGAGTGTGGTGGGTGCGGTAGGTGCGGTGAGTGCGGTGAGTGCGGTGAGTGTGGTGGGTGCTGTGGGTGCGGTGAGTGTGGTGAGTGCTGTGGGTGCGGTGAGTGTGGTGAGTGCGGTGAGTGTGGTGAGTGTGGTGAGTGCTGTGGGTGCGGTGAGTGTGGTGAGTGCGGTGAGTGTGGTGGGTGCGGTGAGTGCGGTGGGTGCGGTGAGTGTGGTGGGTGCGGTGGGCCGGCGGCATGAATGGCATGAGAAAGAATGAGAAAGATGGGGTCTTAAACTCGGAGGGGGGACTGAGCCCTAAATCCTCATTAAGCAGTCACTAATTTGGGGAATTATATCAGCTGTGAAGTGAGGAGTAGACTTGTTTGGGGGGGTGGCTTGGGTAAATGGGCAGGGCTGGTGCCCCTGGGCAGAGGGGTCAGCGAGGCTGTAGAAGTCACACGTTAGAATTTCAGATTTTCACCAGTGAGGAGCATTGGGTTTGCCAGGGCCCCGGAATGTTCCAGAACACCTGCCTGGTCTCTCACAGTGATACAGGAGTGGAGCCTCTGATTGTATCATGTTTTTTTTTACTACACCCTACTTCCTTTGTCACTACAGAACTATTGCTATTGCAGATGAATCCTTATCATGTGTGTAACAGAAAACTGAAACAAGGCTCTGATTTCATTTTTAAATACAACATTATCAGTTGCAAATCTTTCCGACTCCTGATATTGATTTGACCCTTAAATCTTAACTCCAGCAAGCCATGATCGTTTTAATTATAAGACAGATTAAGAAGTTTACAGGATGTAATCCAGGGCTGGGTGGGGGCTTGGCTGGCTTCCCGAAGTGCCGCAATCCTCCAGCGAGCCACTTAGGACTTTGAGCATACGGCTGCTTGCATTAATCAGCGGTAATTACTGAACTTGATCGTGTTGTCAAGTAGGTTCAGTCATGATCCCAATTCATCCTTATGCTTCTGAATTATGTTAATGCGTCGATTCGTTTTTGTCGAAGGTGTATTTATAATACAAAAAGGCCCAGGAGCCCAGTTATTCATTAAAGGAACAATGTGGCTCCAGATGCAACTAATATCAGTTATTTTAAGGGACTAGTTGAATGGTTATTTGTTGCTGTATGTACTTCCATTTGAGGTAACAAAGCAGGTTAAAGTGAATTTAGTCAAAGTTAAAGTGAACTTTATTGTCATCCAAACTATATAGAAGTATACAGAGGGTCAGAACAAAAGGCACATAGAATTTGCATATATAAATCCCAGAAAAAAAACATTATAAAAATATAAACTCAAAAACATAAACCTAATAAAGCAGACAAGATGAAAATGTGCAAATGAATTACATGCAGTGTTTCGATGGTATGTGCAAGTATTACTGTTCAATATGACTTTTTTTATGGTTCTTCAGAAGACACCCCATAATAGGCATGTAGATCCAGGGGCATGTAGATGGTGATCGATTGTTCATTTGCATGAGGTTGGCATGAACAAGCAGATTGAGTGTGACCGTTCCCCCGAGAGCGGTTCTGCGAACCGTGGGGCTGAGATCGGTGTGACGGTGTGACGATCATGCCAGCCGGCCTTAGAGGGTTTTGACGGATTGTGGAAACACAACGCATGATCTTTTGGTGTGGAGGTAATGCAATCGGAGCCAAGTTGTCTCTGCCGACACACTGCAGATGCCAGCGCAGCGGCGACCGAGAGAGAGAACGCTTCCGGATATTACTGAAACACACGGAAGCGGGAGGTGGTGAGGTTCCTGCACTGTACTTAGGGTGCTCAAGATTTCAGGCCAATGCCTGAAATGCCGGGTGATGAACAGGGAGCAGAACAGAGGGGTGGCGAAGGTGTGCTGGGGATGAGATTCAGGCCACCTGAGACCAGGAACCAAGCGGGACTCATTTTCAGCCCAGGATTTTGTCTTTGATCTGGCGAATTTTGATGAATGATGCCACACTTCAAGTGTTATCATCCCGATAACTTTGCAATGGACATTTCAAGGAGAAAATAAATAATAAATAGCATATTGAACTGTTGAAGCAGTCAGACCAGGGTTTCCACTCCGCCTGGTCTCATTCTAACATCCATCATTTGAGGAACCTCTGCCCAATTGGACCTCTGTTCCTTTAGCTTTTATAAATTAATTGTATTTATTTATGTGACTCAGGATTTTGATACTATGTTTTAACCATATGACATATGGAATTATTTTGTATCTAATGAAGCAGGTTGGGGAGAAAAGGGTCAGAGGTCACCTGCCGACGGTCGGGATGAGTGTGTGCATCACTGAAGGCTTGTGTCTTTGCCCCCGCAGTGGGAGGAGGTGAGTGGCTACGACGAGAACATGAACACCATCCGCACCTACCAGGTGTGCAACGTCTTCAGCAGCAACCAGAACAACTGGGTGCGCACTAAGTACATCCGGCGGCGTGGAGCGCTCCGCGTCCACGTGGAGATGAAATTCTCCGTGCGAGACTGCAGCAGCATCCCCAATGTGCCGGGATCCTGCAAGGAGACCTTCAACCTCTACTACTATGAGTCTGACTCGGACACAGCCACCAAGACCTCCCCCCCTTGGATGGAGAACCCCTGGATCAAGGTGGACACCATCGCGGCCGATGAGAGCTTTTCGCAGGTGGATCTGGGTGTTCGCATGATGAAGATCAACACGGAGGTGCGCAGTTTCGGCCAACTGTCCCGCCAAGGATTCTATCTGGCCTTCCAAGACTACGGCGGCTGCATGTCGCTTATTGGCGTCCGCGTCTTTTACCGCAAGTGCCCCCGCGTCATCCAGAATGGCGCCATCTTCCAGGAGACCCTGACCGGGGCAGAGAGCACTTCGCTGGTGGTGGCGTGGGGAGTGTGTATCCCCAATAGCGAAGAGGTGGACGTCCCCATAAAACTCTACTGCAATGGCGATGGGGAGTGGATGGTCCCTATCGGGCGCTGCATTTGCAAGGCCGGTCACGAGGCATCTGAGAACAAGACGATCTGCAGAGGTGAGGCTGTGGGGGTCCTTCCTGTCCTTTCTGTCCCGGGGGGGTCCACTTTTCCATCTAGACCGGCTACAGCCAACTGTTGATATGTCAGACGCCCCTTAGGCTCATAGGGAACAGTG
Organism: Brienomyrus brachyistius; assembly: GCF_023856365.1. Taxonomy (NCBI): domain Eukaryota; kingdom Metazoa; phylum Chordata; class Actinopteri; order Osteoglossiformes; family Mormyridae; genus Brienomyrus; species Brienomyrus brachyistius. The sequence goes on from NC_064540.1 coordinate 21,429,911, forward strand.
CCACACCATGCATGGTCTCTGGCAGCACAACTTCTTCTCCTTGATGACCAACAATGTCTGAAACGCCTCTGGTCCTTCGCCGCCTCATTTGTTGTTAGTGTCCCGTGACCGGTTAACGTCTTCCTCCCTCCCTTCCTCGAAGCCCGTAAGTCTTCGGCAGCTGCAGGGCTCCTCGATGGAAGTGGCCGCACCATTAGTTTGAGTAATGGGATCAAAAGGTGTCATTTATCGCCCTGGCAACTCTCCCCGAAACTCTTTCGGGGTGCAACCAATGGGCTTTCTGTGCCGCATGCGACTCGGAAAAGTTCCAGTGACGAGTCTCTGTGGTCATTTCACTTCTGTCACGGCCCCCCCCCCTGTCCTGTGTGGGGGCCGGATCAACACACACAAACACACAGACACACACATGGAGTGGCACGGCACATGAGGAAATGTATATGAGTCAGGATTAATTCCCTTCACCAGGGAAAGGAACTCCTGGATTTTGTTCCTCAGTCATTTGCCGGCTGTGAGCCTTTTTCCCGTTACAAGGTGGTCATTTCCCACATTCTGCTCAGTGTAACAAATGTAATTTCACCCGTCCTTCCATCCCTGGCTTGAAAGGACCATGCTTTCTTTATTGAGGGCATCCAGTAATGTTATGTAAGGTAATTCCCACATGAGAAATTATATATCAGTGAAAAACCCGCCGGTCGGGGAATGTAATTTCGTATCCTTATTCTATTATTTATTTAATCAGCCTGTCGTGATGAATGGGTTTCCTATTCTGCTCTAAGTTTTAACCTTTTGTCTTCAAATTGTCTTGAGTCGTTTTTGATAGCAGGTACTTTGCAGGTGAATCAAGAATCTGTTTTAGATTTGAAAACAAAATTATTACCTGTAAAAACATAGTGCTGCTTAGTGGTTGAACTCAAAGGGAGAGGGTAAGATTTTTTTCTCCAGGGTACCATAGCTGGACTCTCTGATCCTGGAGTTGGGATCCTGGATTTTGTGTTTCTCTGTCGACATAAAACTTGCATCCCAGTTCTCTGAGTTTCTGCCTGCTACTGATTTGACATAAACTGAAATGGTGCTTCAGTGGATATTAAGATGACATTGTTTCTTCAATGGGTAGTGGAGCTTGAACCATATGGCTGTTGTGGGGTCTCATGAGCTGATTGACACCATTCAGCATTAGAATTACTGTAACTTGCATAGATCTCTCACATTACTCTAACTAGAATAGGTCTGTTGCATTTCTATATCCTACATTGATCTGTCATCTCATTGTAACTTGTGCTGATGTCATATCATTGTAACCTGTGCAGATTTCTCACTTCACCTCATCCTGCATAGATCTGTCACATTTCTGAACCCTGCATGGATCTGTCACATTGCCTGTAACCTGTATAGATCTGTCACCTTACTGTAACCAGAAAAGATATGTTGCTTTTCTGTAACCTACATTGATCTGTCACATTACTGCAAGAAGCATAGATCTGTCACATTTCTGTAACCTGCATAGATCTGTCGCATTTCTGTAAAATGCATAGATGTGACACATTTCTGTAACCTGCATAGATCTGTCACATTTCTGTAACCTGCATAGATCTGCTATCCTGGGAAGCAGCTTTCGTGGTGCTGTGGCCCTGGGCTGGGGATGCTTCACAACATGCCTCTTCACACTGACATTGAAGGAGAACGGCCGAGGCAGGAACACTTCCTGTTATTTATTCGAGTCTCTGTCACAAATTTAACAAAACCTGCAAGAAACTCGCAAGAAGAAAAGCAAACGCTGCTGGGATGAATCAGGACTTGGGTTTCAGAATGTCAGGCTCTCTGGGGGGTGGGTGTGGGGGGTGGGTGCATGTGAGGCTCCGCGTCATATTTCAGAACCTCTCCATCCCCCGCAGCGTGGCGGAATGCAGAATGTTAACGAGGGGACTGTCCACGTGCCTCCCCCCCCCCCCCCAGCACGCACACATACACACACACACCCCCAAGTGATCTGTTTTTCAGACAGTAATATATCTGTAATAATCATGGATGCAGAGAAGAAACTCGTTAAACCCATCAATAAATAAATAAATGAATGAATGAAGCAGGAGAGGAATTAAATGGTTATTATGGGCTGTGTTTCCTGCACATATGCCGCATGCATGGAGAGCAGAACTCAGACACCCCAAACCCCCCCCACCCCACCCCACCCCTGCTGGATTTGTTGGCAGTGTAAGCCGATACGGCCATGTGGGACATGATCTCGCGGTAGCCTGCAGTCACCACCTTTTACGCACCCACGACTCCCCACTATGGTGTGTCGATTCAGGAAGAATCAGCTGCGTTACTTATGACCGGAGTGACACCGTGGTAAGGAGGGGGGCGTCGTTGGCTGGTGTGGATGGTTTGGGGTGAGGGTCCCCGAGACAAGTGTGCTGTCAAAACAGGAAGATAAATAACCACAGACCGAAGTTATACTGTTTGAGCAGCTTGTAATTACGCTCAAATCACTTAAAGCCTCCCTGGGCTTTTCTTTGCGGAAATAATTACAAGCCAATGTGAAACCTGTCAAAATATTTGACAATATCCAGGAACATTTATGTTTCTTTTTCCCCCTGATCATTTTACTTACCGGGTTTGATTTCCATTATTGGAAGCACTTAAGGAGATTTTAGTCATCTTGCAAGTAGACATGATCATGCGAAGACCAGCCGAACAGAAAGATGAAGGCCACATGTTGCTATGAAATGATGACGTTCATTTCTGGAACATGCATCTGCATCGCGTCCGTTGGTAAAATGTTAAACATTATGTACCAGGGACTGTTTTGTTACTTTCGTCACCTCAGCTGGGTCTTCATGCGAGTCTCTCCAGCCTGTGTGCTTTTTAGTAATTTGCGTTTTTTTAAGGCTTCCTATACTCATTCAATGGCAGCCAATTATGGTGCACGGAACGTTACACGGAACATCGCTTAGCCGAGCCCAGTCGGTCATGTGACCTGGTGCCTGTAATTTTATCATCCGTCTTGTTTTCTTAGAAAACCTCCTGGCAGCTGGGTTGAAGATTCCCGCTGTCTCGTAAAGGGCTACAGTAGATAAGGGCAGGACAGAGGACGACTGCAGCTTGGATATCGTCTGACAACAAGCTGGAAAAGAAGCCACCAGTGTTCAGTCGGTAGCGAGAACACATCATAGTTACACAGCCCTCTTAAAGGAGCCCTCTGGTCCGGGGGCTTTGGTCCTGCCATAGAGTTATCCATGTGGTTTCTGGGGATATACAGTCAATGCCTGTGACAAGAACAGGGATGTTTCTATGTGTAGCTGGGTACCATGAAAAGAGGCTGGTCTGTGGACTTGGGAAGTGTGGTGATGTCACCTGGCTTTGTGTGGGGTGGGGATTTCCCTGCAAATTGCCTAGGGGTGAGAGTAAGAGAGGGGGTGGGCAGTGAAAGTGGGCTTCCCTCACATCTCATTAATTCAGCATCAGAAACCTGTGTATATAGAACTGGAAGATTCAACCCAGTGAATAACCACCTCTCAGCAGCAGGGCAGTGGCGCCCCCTGTCCCCCCACCCACATGCCCTCCCTGGCACGCACGCTTTCCAGGACATTCCGTTCAGGCTGAGCCAGGGCATGAAGCCCGGTACCCTTGCATCTGTGGAGAGGAGATTAAGGAACCGCCGTAGACCACCCGCGCCAAGTCAGATGTAGACGTACCAGGTCAGTATTGCAGGGCCGTTTCTGTGATTGCCTTGAAAGAAGGAGGGGGGGGGGGTGTAGCCAGGAGGTAATTAGCAGGGGTTTCTCTCAGAGGCCAACTGACAGAAGCAAAATCACTCACTCCATTTGGTCTGGAGATGTTTAAGGCTGGAAATCGAAGGGGCTCCGAGGTGTCTGCTGCAGTCACGGATGGTGCGGCTGTTTGTGCCGCCCGGCTTCCTCGCCTTCGTCCTCATTACTCACCTAGCAACAAGCTTGCGGGAGATTTCCACTCGAGCAAGAAAGACCCTCCTCCCCAAAAATGGAAACTGATTCCCGTCAGGGGAGACGCCATTCTTTGTAACTCTAAACGAAAAGAGAACTCGCACCAAAGCCAACTGATTGAAATTTGCCGTCATTTTTTTATATTTGTGGGCTTTTATTGGGAGGACAAAAATGGCTCTTCGGTGATACGGAATGAAAGGGTGTTTTAAATAAGTAGAAGCTTTCAGGAAAGCACGCAAATTCGAATCTACGTTTTGTGCTCATAATAACAGCTCAGCCGTCCAGCAATTTGAAAGCAAATGTTAGTGGTGGGGCTCGGCTGCATTCAGGACGTGGGTGCTGTTCCGTCTGCAAGCGAACATTGCAACCTTTTTGTTTAGTGTTACTTTGAACAGCAAAAAAACAAAATTCAAACAAAAATGTGGGGAGTTTGGATAACACTATGAAGATTATTCCTAAATTACTTTTGAGTGATTCATCTGAAGCAAAAGCTATTTCCAAAAAGACATTTCGTTGACTGCAACTTCTCTACAGGGTCTTGTCGTTGTGCTTGCCCAAACCTCCGCCCTCAGATCTGATTGGCTGCTGCTGGGCAGGGGGGTGGGGTTTGCAGCCCCCAGGGCAGCTTCTCTTGGCATGTGGATCTGTGGTATCGTTGCGAGCTGAACCTTCAAGGCTTGTCTGTCACCACTTGTGAAAACAAGGAAAGGAGAAAACAAGCCGCCCAAGCAGAGAGCTCTGGCATACGATTGGTCGCTGAGCCAAAGCATTATCACATGGAAAGACTTCCATGCTAATTTAACCATACTGCTGCATCAGCATCGAAGGCGGTTCTAACCCGTTCCGCTAAGATCAGCTTGACGTTGCTGGGCGGGGGTAGGGGCAGAGGGTGGTGAGAAGAGGGTTTATGATTCTGTCAACGCTCGACAGCAGGTCTTATCTGTAGGATACTGGAGCCCAATCTTTCCATCACTTTCTGAGTGCTAATACATTTATTATCCAAAGTGACCTTGCCTAACCCTAACCCTAACCCTAACCCTTTTTACCATTCGTACTGGGTCATGGGTAAAACAGCAGGTCCTCCTTGGACATGATCCGGCTCCACCCGTGCACACTGTGGGCCTGATTACAGGGAGTCGCATTCCTGGGTTCTTTTGGGAGGGGGATGCCAGGCAGTACGTGAATCTGGAAGATGGCCCATTTTACAGCTACCAGGCAACTAGGCATGCGTTACCAGCACCTGTCATGGGCCAATTATTTCTGAAGGAACACTAATGGCTATTGTGTGTTTTTCTTTGTACTTTTTAAATACAATAAATAAATAACCATTTTGTTACTCATATTTAATTGATATAGGTTTATTTGCTGTGTTCTGCTGAGCCTAAAATTTTCGTTTTTTCACGCGGTTTCGCAATTGGGTATTTCCCCAAGGCTGTTCTGCTGAGCCTTTGCCATCTGTTGAACCTGCTCACATCATTTGTCTGAATATCAGAGTACCGGTTTGTTGTCATGACGTTCCGGTAAGCGGCCACGTGAAGCCCGAGCCGCCACCGGGCTCTCAGCAGCCCCCCCGCATTCCCGGCTGGCCCCATCTCCACTTACCACTGGGTGCAAACAGTCGGCGGTGAAAGATTAGCCTGCTGCATCATGCTGCTGGCCCCCAGGCGCCGGTAATCGCGGCTCGGCTTGGAATGGAGAGCCATTCCGGGGGCAGACGCCATTGTAATTTGTCACGGAAAAAGACGTTTGCGGGTGAAAAATAAATAAACGTTTTTCAGTGCTGGGGAACGGCCCCTGGAATGGGCGGCTTCCTGCTGAGCCCCTGGGGAGGCACGTGACATGGGTTGTTTCATATTCGTGGCTGTCACTGAGAATCCAGCTATGATGTGTGGTTTTGCCATCGGCTGCAGTGGGCTGGGGGGAGGGGGGAGGGGGGGGGGGGGTAGGAGATGTCCTGGCAAAGTGCACTAAGGCCATGAGTTCGACCTCTTACGTTGTTTGCCACCCTGCAAGTCAAAATAGGATTCTCCACAACACACACCCAGCAATATGCCATCCCATCTCCCCCCCAGGGGGAGTGTTTGTACTGGATTTTCACCAATCTGGGGGGGGGGGGCACCTTCCCTTTGCTCATCGCTGAGGATGGGAATTCCCATGATGCATTTCAAGGCCACACCCACTTCCTAACCTACTTTTTCCACCTAATATAAACTCAAAATCCCTTATATAAAATCATCTATAAATACCTGCTCAAAATCAATAACTGGTGGCTCTGTAGTTCTGCAGTTATATGTGAAGGTCAAAGGTTGAGTTTTGAATTGACCCTGCTCACCTGAATTTCTTGGAATAGGCTAGATTACACCCTATGGTGGACAGGTGGTCCTTATTATAGACCTGGGAATCACAGATATGTCTGCTGTTAATCATTGGCTACACACAGACCATTTCAAGGTTAAGGATTATACCTTGCAAAACAATGTGTACTGATTATTTTTGTTCCCAGATTATGTGGCCATGGTTTCTGAGTGAAGAGGAGAGAAAATAATTCTTCACTGTTCATGATGACAGATAGACATGTCTGGCTTGTCCTGGAGACAGTTGACATTCGGACACCGCTGGAATATGAAATCAGGACTGCGATGGCCAAAAGATCGTCCTTGTGATCTTTCTTCTTCGGTTTTATTTATTTATTTGTTCAAGTGCATGAAAGGAAGGAGAGTGAGTGTGGAGAAGGACAGGAGTTCAGTGTGGTGTTACTGCAAAGAGAGTGTGACCAGCTGCTTCTGTTCAGATAACACAAGGGTCACTGTCAAACTGCATTTCAGTTGCCTGATTTGTTGCCCACTGCAAACTTAGACATTCAGGCCATGGTCCGAGTTCTTGTGTTGTTGGCCCACAGACCAAAACGGTCTCCAATGTTCATCTGTCATAATTGCATGTTGTCCCAACTGGTCGTCTTGGGAAGTATAGTCTGGATCGATAGACATGCAGTGATGACTTTCTGCTGGTCGTCTAAGGGAGTATAGTCAACTTCGCTAGACAGGCAGTGAAGACTTTCTGCTGGCCATCTTAGGGAGTATAGTCAACATCGATAGACAGGAAGTGAAGACTTTCTGCTGGCCGTCTCAGGGAGTATGGTTTGCATTGGTAGACGAGTGGAGACTGGTTTCCACTGGCCATTTCAGGGAGTATAATTTGCCTCAGCAGACAGATGGAAATGGGTTTCCACAGGAGAAGAACAGTAACCATAAGATGACAAGTGACTGTGAACTGCAGGCACTTAGGTGTGAAACGGTATACACTTGTCAGCCTCCGACAAGAAGATTAAGGCCTCTCTTGTATCACAGACACATACTTCTAAGGATTACCGCTTGTTGGCTTTGTCAGATTACTGCCGTGATCCCCTGCACTAAGGTTTGAGGTTTTCTCCTCATTTCCCCATCTATTCAATCACTGCACCCCTCCCTCCCCATGGTAACAACAGCTTCATTTGGCACAAAGTCTGCCAAGATGCCCTTCGAAAGTCCTTCAGAAGTTCTTCACACTTATCTGTAGAGAGGCACTCCTCTCCTACTTCCGTTGAACGCTAGGAAGAATCCACTCCCGGTGGAGGACAGATATTTCGAGAGGCATTTCCAGAGTCTGGTGCATAAATTAAAACCGTGGTTCTTGGCGTATCCCCTTTAGGCTTTGGTGCCACTAACCTCTTGACTTGGTAATTCTGAAGTATACTTTGTAAATGTAAAACAGCAAGTCGAATCTCAGGACATGTACGGAAAACCTTGGAGTTGCATGTTTTTCCAGTGTGTCACATCTCAGGACATGAACTGAAAACCTGAGGATTATGACCCCATGTCCGTACCTGCTGGACCGGAAAGGAGAAGCTGCCAAACCCTGGAGGCGACCGCTCTCCACGTTTTGCCTTTTCAGCCAATGCGCTGTATTGTATCACCCTGGATTAAAAGCACATCCATAGTCATTGTTCCCACAGCTTAGTCTGAGCTCAAGAAATGCCTGTTTTCAAGTCAAGTCAAGAGTTCTATTTGTCACATGTGCAGAGCAGAGCTAAGAAGGCAGGTTTAGTCAATGTTCACACCACATGGGCTGAAGGAGGATTTAACCTGTCTTCAGTAGTTCTGTGATACACAGATAGTCCTCTGCTTTTCCGTTGCCTTCTGTCTGTCCTGTTAGGATGCTATACTGTCCTGACATTGATGGAATGCCAGTCCATTGTCATGGGGCACAAACTTTCACACTCGATCACACACTGAAGTCACCAGTCCATATACTACTTATGTTTGGATTAGGGGAACTGATGCAGGGAGTCAAACCCACAACCTCAGAAGTGTGAAGCTCCATTACTACTCACCGCGTCCACCAATACGCTTTAAGCTTGACATAAGAAGCACCTAATGGTGGTGGGTTTTGTGGAAATACTGCAGCTGTTTCTGAACTGGGGGCCAGCGTCAGTCTGACGTGGATCTTGTGTGGCTGTACTCTCTCATTGGTTTCGTGTAGCCAGTTAGATTGCTGCGATGCCTTTTTATCCCATTTGCCAATTTATTCCCCAAATCCCGGCAAGCTGTACAGTGCAAACAGATGCTCAGTGTACTAGGAGTGAAGAGGAGTGGAAAAAAACAGGTGAGCGGATGAACTATGTAACACACTTGTCCATCAGACCCCCACAGATGTAGGCATGTCATTGGCCTTGAGCTACTCACATGTCAGTGCTGTAGTGCAGTACTTTATGGCCATATTGGAGCAATCTGTTAATGGGGATTTCATGGGGTAATTTCACAACTGCTCCAGTGCCAGCAGAGTCTAGGTACCGGCACTGTTAGTGTCATCTGTTTATTATTATTCTTCTTATTATTGTCATTATTATTAACGCAATTGCTTCTGTTGTTGCTAGGTGAGAGACAATTTGGTTTAAAGCCTGGCTTTGTCTAGCTATAAACATCATGCTAAAATCTTTTTGATTTTTTTTAGGGGAGTGGACTAAATTCTTTGCCTCTTATTGAGAGGCTTGCAGATTTTACACAACTGGCCATGACATTATGACCCTCCCCCAAAGCAGTTAAACCCAACCCGGGACTCGGCGATTGACTGCGAGTCCTTTTGGCTTCCCAGATGACCCGTGCCACCTGCTGCACTGTAGTAATGGTGGATGGGGGGCAGGGAAGGGAATTTGTCCATGTTTCAGTGATGGCCCTCCCCCCTTACCCTTTCTGTCCCCGGCAATCATGGCATAATGTCCCATTTTCCCCCCTCCCTCCACAAAAGCAGACCAGTGGGCACACTGTCTGTAGCTCCACACTAGTTATGAGAACCCAGGAGTAACCACTCTCATTGAGATTGGCCGGCCTTTGTGTTGCTGCTCAAGAGATATGGAAGCCTTTGACAAATGTATTTTCTGAACACTGACCCTCACGGTTTATGATGACATACAGGTATGCTTCTCCCAGTTTCCAAAGGCCATCTGCAAAACTGAAGTGCCCGTTTAGAGCTTGTTCCCACAACCCCCCCCCTCATCTCCACCCCACTCACCATGTCTATTACCAGATGCTGTTTTTTCTGTCTTTAAACTCCAGATATAAAATGATACATCGAGGAATCTGTGAAATGTCAGAGGGGTTCAGAATGGTGGCTGAGGTTTCTAAATATATGCGTGACATTGACGTTGAGTGGAACGTCTCATGGTTCGCCGCGTTGTGGGATTCGGCTATGCACCACGTGGGAATCAACCTTTAGCGAGATCCTTTAAGGAGACACCGGCGCCTAAATTAATCGTTGGCCCCCATTCAATACATGGGCAATGCCGTTCCATCTCTGTGCAGCCTTGAGAGCCTTTGTACTGTGACCTTGTTTCCAAATATAGAGCCTTCATGTATTGATTTGACTCCTTGAAGACACGCTTTACATACGGTGACCTATTTTGCCTATTTGCACCCGACACGCAACGGTAATCAGAAGGATTTCTCCTAATTATGTGTCAACGTCTCTGGGCAACATTCTATCACTTGTAGGTTGCCTATTTAATAATGTACATGTGCAGAATTCATAACAAAAGAGAGAGACGGTCGAGAAATAATGTCAAAAATATAAGAAAATGTAATATTAAATGCATAACATATCTTTGAAGCTCATATGCTTGAATATTTTTATCTGGTGAAATAAATGAATATTTGCCCAGGAAAACACCATTTAACATTAGAATATATGCAAATGAACAATAACACAATAAAAAAATAGCAAGAATATCTTTGGTTCTCCAAAAAGTTACTGATAACTTGCTGGATGGCTAGATGAACACCGCTTCTGTTGCCAAACCTCTCCTCAGGGGCACCTCAGCCATTCCATGTATTTCTTACATTTTACCACTTGCTTACATTTTACTTCATTAGTTCAATGACTTGCTGAGGTATTGATTAGGCAAACATGATATGCTAGTGGTTGAGTCAACAAATACTTGGATATATTGGATAGTTACTGTAAATACTACTATGACTTTAGGAGAGGTTTTGAAATGTCTAAGCTGATGTACTTTGCCACACATAATATCTTAGGTTTATTTCAAAGTGACGATCATTTAAATATAATTTTCTTTGACTTTTGCACAATACTATATGTCTGTTTTCATCCTATTTTTTATTGTTGTTGGGCTAAACAGCGTTGGCAGGAAATGATGTCACGTGAGCGTGGCAGCTCTCACTCCTCATTGGCTGGTACGGTGACCTACCTGCAAATGCAGGACCACATTTTCGAATTATGTGTGTGAGGCACCAGTATCAGAGATATCCGTGGTGCTGGAGATTAGAACTTCAGGCCAGGTGCCAGTGCTCTGGGTGTCAGGGGGCTGCCAAGCTAATGTGTCCCAGGAGCGGACTGGTTTTCCCAGCCTGCAGAGCTTCTAAAATGGCCTGGCTCACATTCTGGATGCGAGGCCCTGGTGGTCGGAACGGTGCTGACAGGATGACAGAATTTTCTGCAAGCTCACTGCGGCTCGCTGACATAGACAGGAAGTCACATCCCATCGCATGAAGACGCGTGGAGCTACACCAGGTACCTGAAAACCCAGCTGGACGGCTGCGGGCGTGACGCACTCAGCCCGTGACGTAAAGCTATCGTTGTAAATGTCGTCACGTCAACAGAAAAGCATTTGCTTCAGCAATGCTGCTCCGATTCCCGCCACATCTGAAATCCAGGAGGGGAACTTCTCCGCTTTCCTTGAATCAAATTCCAGCATGCTAACTCGCTGCGCCACTGTGCAAGAGCCCATGAAATCAAGAAAGTTGTGAGTGACTCTTGGCTCAAAATTTTCCCCCGACTTCAGAGAAATCCCTTAGTCCCAGTTTCTCGAAAATTACCCATGAGTGTACTTTCCCCTCCAGTTCCTCACCCCCGGTCGTCCCAGCCCACTACATCTATCTCCTTACCCCCCTCCCAGCCCACCTTCAGATAATCCCACCGTCTCCAGGAAACAGGGACTAATCCATGAGTCTCCCCACGCAGCCACCCTGTGGCGACGGTCGCTCCGAGGTTTGTTTTACACGTCAGCTGGATCAAACAACTATCCACGGCACCTGGGGTGGGATCCTGGTAACTGAATCAGTATTGAGGTAACTATGTGCTGAGCATCTCCACATGTTAGCAGAGCCACTCAGTTCTTCGTCTCTGGGCCCCCGATGAAGCTCTTTTTTATATAAACACTCAGAGGTTTCTGTTTCAGGCGTTTACCTTTGTTATGGCTACCAGGACAGTCTGTGCTACTATCATTTGTTATGAAAACGTATACATTTCTCCTGCAGCCTTTGTGTTGACTCAAAGTCCAGACTTTCCGCTGTCATTAGATGGGGGTACTGACAGTAGTATCTCTAATCTGCTGCGCTGGAACCTCTTGCCACCTAGAGGCTGGAACAGTTTATAAGAACTAAAGATACCTTCCCCCACCCGTCAGTGGTGGAGAAGGTAGGCTTCTCTGCCTTCCAGATCTTCTACCCAGCCTTCCAAACCTCCATAGCATGACAGATTTGAAATACTAAAAAATATAAACACAAGCGTGACATATTTCTTAAACCGACCATGGTAGGAGTTGGCTTTGTAGATGGCGAAGCGTGTATTTGCATTGGGATGTTTAGCTGAAGATCTTAACCAGCTCTATTGTGCTGTTTCTTACTGTGGGGTCATTATAATGCTCACGATCGCAGTGAGTGATTATGCGTGGATTCAGTTGTACAAATTCTAAGGAGACTTGGAAAAAAACTGAATGTTTTCATTCAGGAGATGCAGCACCATCTAGTAACGTCTGGTTCCTGTTTCGTCGGAGAGCTCCTCTGGTTCCTTGAGTGCGCAGCCTTGAGTGGGGGGTTGGGGGTGCAGCTTTAGACGCTGTAGACACTGGGGGTCATATGGTGACCTGAGGTTTCCTTGGAGACCCTTAAATTCACTGCTAAGTACCGTCTGAATCGATGTCTCAGCTCAAACTCATAGCTGGGAGTAAAATAATCCTTGTGGTGTCGGTGGTATCTGGACGTGGCCAGACCACTGCATGGTTGGACTCACCACTGGTGTCTGGAGGACTGCAGTGGGCTTTAAACCTGGATGAGGATGAAGCCTTGTGGTAAAGCACAGACAATACACTGTGCATTTAATAACAATATGATAGTAATCCAGCTGTTTAATCTAATCTCTGAGTTCAGATGGGTCACTTATAGCTAAATAAATGCATCACAAAGGCAGACGGCATATCGTCAGTCAACTGATTATCTTGTTAGGGAAACAAAAAAAACAAAAGATTATAATGATCAAGCCAAGAGCAATGACACCTAAACTGAAACCGCTAAGTGGCATCGTTTACTGTCCTTTTTGGCATAAACAAAGCGAGTAAACAATCCGTCTGGGTCTGCAGAGGTGTCGGAATACGTGACAAGTCGATGTGAAGGTGTGTTTGCATGTGTGGTTGTGTGTGTGTGTGCGCTCGTGTGTTGGAGTAGGGGCAGCAATTTACTGCCTGGGGATCTTTTAAAGGAGTTTCCATGGCAACGGGGGCCTTGTGTACCCTCCCCCCCCCCCCCCCCCTACCCCACACTTGCCGCATGTCGAAACCTTCTTATAGTACAAGCAGAGAGATTCATTTTGCTGACCCCCCCCCCCCCCCCCCCTTCGGGCCCCCCCGTCTTAACAGGCAGCATTGATTGGGACAAATTAAAGGCAACAAAAGGCAGAGGCACTTTTCTGTATCTGGGTTAAGGGGACAGTAGCTGAAAGAAGATGTTTGGGGGGGTGGGGGGTGGTAAACAACCACAGGCGTTTTGAAGAGGCAGCGCTGTATGGTTCAGTGGTTTAAAGGCCAGTTGACTGATGCTGTCACCCACAGGTGAAACCAGCAATGCAAACAACCGGGAGGGGGGGGGGGGGGGCTGCTGAACTGGGTGGGTGTCTTGAATGCCGACCCCATATCTCCAACCAGCACGAGCATCATTCCTGCAGCTCTGGAACTACTTTAAGGCTGAACACGTGTCTGTAATTCATGCCGTTTATTTAATGTCAAGTCTATATTTCAAACTGATTTATTTGCTATGACAGTCCTTATTTTTCCCAGGGTTTAAGACGTAAATCTTTGGAGTTTGGCTTTCTTTTAGACGCATATAACAAATTAAAAAGGCCACACCTCTGCCTTATGCGGTGTGAGAGGTTACAGTGAACAGTGCAGCTTGCGTGGTTAGCTGGACCTTCGACAAATCCGAAGTCGTAAATTATTATTTTTTTAGATATAAATATCCCCCCCGACTTAACTGTGGAGCATCAGACTCCTTCCTGGATTAGCCTAACTGCTTGTATAGAGAGAAAGGTTAAGATAGCTCTGCAGAGTAAAAGCCAAACAGTTTAAATAAAATATCTACAGCATCTACCAGAGAGTTTGTCATAAATTACAGGCGGGAATATATTGTTTGTTTTAAGACTCCACAGAACGGCATGAAAAAAACAGTCTTGGTGAAACATTTGCTAAGCCTAAGAGGCTAACGTTTGTTAACAGGCTTGAGGTTTTGATCCAAGGGGCTGTTTTCGTCAGGAAGTTTCCCAGCGCAGACGCACTCGCTCACGCATGATTTCCATGTGAGGCGACAGCGACGGCAGCAGCTGTCACCGTGTCGCTAATGGTTAGGATCCCTTTTGGATGGAATTGATTTAATTTCTGCTAAATTTACACCGGGGACACAGGGGCAGAGCCCCACCAATGCGATACCCTCACAGGGACTTGGCGGAGTTTGCGGAGCAGGGAAGAGTGGGGGTGGAGGTGAGATGGAGGCAGGATTGGGCACAGCTGCCCCCACTATACTAACCCTATTAGCGCCTCGTCTTTCCTTGTCATGTAGCGCCCTCACGGTCTTGGGGAAAATCGCATTCTTTAAAGACAGTCGCCTCACGCCACACGATTTGGTCCAATGTAAAACGCTGGTAAGCAGTGGTTGGTCCTGAAACCATCACCATTGCTCACTAGTGGGTTTATGTCATGGGACAGCTTGTGTTTATGGAAAAGTGATATTCTTCTGGCACAAGTGCAGGCCTGGCATGATGTCACTTTGATAAAATAAAGTGTTAATAGGACTGACCACTAAACCGATGCCAACCATGCTTCCGAACCATTGACCATTTCCAAGGAAACGCCTCTTTAAGCAAAGAGTCCTTGTGGAATGCAGGCCATGAACAGCCAACTGTTTGACCTGACTGGACCCAGCCCTTAAACAAGCTCTATTTCAAGAACAAGCCGCACCGTCCCTGAGCTGGTGCCGAGGGCATCTGCGTACCCCCACGAACGAAGAAGGGAAAAGAATACATCCCATAATGTACACTGTGAATCAGGGGTCTGCCAAAGCCCAGCTGTGCCCTGACAGGCAGCCCGCTTTGTGCCGTAAATCCTGCGGGCATCAGCGTTCTCGTAGAGCACAATTGATCATTAACCCCGAACCATTATGATTAAAAGGGAGCAGATTTTGTACACATGCCTGTTGGGTGTCACCTTAGTGGCCAATCGATTGTATGTGTCTCTGCAGGAGCAAATAGAAGCGTGACCCCTTTCAGACCCTCACTTCTGTGGGGGTCACCCAGACTCACATGTCAGTTATTTCCCAGTGTTCCTTTGTTATTGGGTTGAACCAGACGTGCGATTGGCTCACAAAGAGCCGGTGACCCCTGTGTGTTTAGGCTCCTCCCCTTCATTTATACCATCCAGTAGGATGTTAAGCAATAAATGATCTGAAGTGTATGACATGGCCTGCATTGAAGATCCCTGCTGGTGCTCCCCCCACCCGCGTTGCCACTGCCCAGCACCTGTCAAAGTATCCTAGGCATCAGAAATGCCACTGATTCCTTCTGGGGGGTGGAGTTCAGAGCTGCACTGTGTTTAATTGACATCCCCCCTCTCCACTCACGATGCAAGCTTCCTGTGTCGACCCGCCCTGTTGCAGGCCGATCGACAGCCTGCCCATAATGAGGATAAATGTGCTGTGGTTGGCCACAAACCGCTGGCATCTCCTTCCCCCCTGGGGCAGCCTGCATCCAACACGATTGGGTCCTCATGAGCGACAGGTGTCAAATTATTGATAAAAAACGATCCGGTTCGCATTCCTTTGTCTGCTTCCACGCCGCAATTATGGATGCGGTTCTTCATGCGTCTCCGTGCTGCGGGAGGGGGTGGTAGGAAAAACAGCTGTGATGAAAATTCCAGGCTTTGCCGCCATGCTACAAGTGAGAAATCAAAACACTTCTTCCTGCCAATAATATAACATTCGTCGTCTGGAGTAATAATTCCGGTTATTTTTCACGAGCTGACATTTTACAAACTGGGTTCTGCTCAGTGCAGGAACGTAACTGCCACTTCCTTTCTGACTCAAGAAGCCCGGTTTCTGTGCCGTCAGCTACTCCTGCGTGCACAGGGTGCAAGTGCGACACCCCCACGCTCCCAGCTGTTACCGACTGCATGCACGTTTTCTCCCTCCCCGCACTCTTGCGGGGGGCAGGGGTGTGGGGGGAGGCTGTGTACCTTTGTCAGCTGGCTTCCTGCTTTCCTGGCCCATTTCCTTGCACTTACCATTTCTACGTTGGTTATCTTATGTAGAAAATGAGTCAGCGCATTTCCTAAAAGGTCCCTTTACGTGTATTTGATCTGTTTGATCCCCTTTAGCCTTCTATGCACCTTCATTCCGGCTTTTTATCTGCTGCCCCTTCTGTTGGCCAAGGATGAGAAATACAAGCAGAGTTAGCGTTAGCGCATTTGACTTTGGATATGAGCATTTGTGCTGTTTCCATTGTGGATGACAAAGACCTTTTGAAAATGCAGACACTAAAAGTGCCCTAATTGGTCCCTGCATTTTTGATCCCACTAGGTACACCATCGCATTGTCTGAGTGCTTAACTGGTCACCCTGCACAGAAGCAAACAGTATGCTGGTATGGCGGGTATACAGGGGCTGCGGAAAATGGCACTTCCCCTGCAACTGATCTGTACGCAGCTAAATAGCACGTTAGAGGGCTGCATATTTGCAGAAAAAGAAACAAATTTACTGGTCGCTGCACTGACGTGTGCATGCCCAGTGTAGGATAATAGCTTCGTCATGTGTGTTCTGTTTATTTCAGTGTATGGAAATACTGTCGTACATGTGAAAACACCTGTGTGGATGGAGATCATTTCCATTTTGCATTCTACATTTTTAAAAGATAACGTAGAAATGTTGACATTGATAAACATTGCCAAATCATTGCCATAACGTTTAATGCGTACGCAACCAAAGTCGTTGGCAAAAAGCATTTTTTTTTCCTCTCAGGTTAGATGAGAAATGAATGTATTCATATTTTTAAAAGTGGAATCTTGGAAAACATTGGCTGGAGCAAACAGCACTGTTTTCAGCATTGGGTGGGACGTGTCCCACATGTCACCCCCTTTGAGTGACACCAATGACAGCATCACCTGTAGACCTGGTGACAGCAGAATGCTCTCAATTATGCCCCAAGGTGAGCAGATGCCATACAGTGAGGGCAGTGGACGTCCTCTTCCTGCCCCGGCCAGCAGGGTAATGGAAAATGTGATCTAATTGCCTTCACCTTCTCCTGATTGGAGTTGCTGGCAAAGATAGAGCCTTAATTAAATTACCAGACCCTGTAAGCTTTTGCCAAAGAGGAGCTTGCTTACTGATTGGTGGGTGGCAGCGGGATTAACAAACACACAAGCGGAATTTCCCTGTTACTACACAGTCTACAGTGAGGCAGCCAATCAGAGAGAAAGGATGAGCCGTGATTGGCCAGATGGGAGGCAGCAGTCTGGAATGAAATGTCTTGTCAGTGGGGGAGCAGATGTTGCTGCTGTGGGTGTATTTTCTTTATGGGACACTGCTAGTGTCTGGTACAGGTGACCACGGTGGGAGGCAGAGGGGTCAGTATTTAAAGAGGGAGAGAGAGAGAGAGAGCACCCAGTCATAGTCTGAGCTTTTACGTCCACATAGAAAATGCTGGCCACGTTCACGTTCACCACCATCAGCATGTTTTTTGCTTTACTGACAAAACCTCAGATCTCAGTTTTTTTTCTGGCATTTTTTTTACATATTTCGTTTTGGCCTCCCCCATCTCTCAGATCCTCGTGCCCACAGCCAGCCCAACACAGACACACACACACACACACACGTATCATGACAATGGGCTCGCTTCTACGCACACACATCTCACATTTTTCTTCTCGCCTCCAATTTTTGGTCAAAGGCAGCAGATTGGAGCTGGGCTTCGCGCTGTGGAATGGGCATGCTGCTGTATCAGCGGGGGGGTTAGTTCTTCCGTCAGCCGAGCAAAGAGACAAAGAGACCAGCCATTTCATGGTGCAGGGGCTGGGGGTGGGCCGAGATGGTGCAGAGTTACCCATGGATATGCAACTGATTTTGGCTTGATTGTGGCATATATCCGAGCCGGCAACTGTAGGTGGGGTGTGTCTGGGCGGGGTTTTCATGATGGATTCATCACAAAGGCTACTTTTGCAGTCCCCCCCCCCCCCCCCCCTCCCCAATGCCATCGCCACGCAGCACAAGGACCTGTCAGTTATAGGGTGCTTTTTTGCGACAGCGCCACCTAGTGCTTTTGAAGAGAAACTAGCTCTGTTAGAGCTCCTACCAAAAAAGAGAGGGGGTCAGCACCACGATGGCGTTCCATGGGTTTTTTGGGACCCAGCGTAAGTCAACCCCACAGGATAAAAAAATGAGCAAATCGCTTGTCGTAAAAGTGAAAGGGCTTTCTGGCACAATGGCTCCGACTCCTCGTATGATTTTTATAATGGCGAGTTTGGCTCGACAGGCATCCAAACGTCCAGCATTCGGCTCCCAATGAATCATGTCTGTATCCATTATTAAAGTCATAAACGCGGGTAGCAGTAGTTAACTTCTGCCTTTTCACTGGCTCCTGCTATTACAGAGGCTTTGGTATTTTCCCCAAATTACTAAAATTAGTGTGACGGCTAACTTTTTCTTTTTATATACCGAGAATTTCTTTCTGAATGTTCTTGGGCTTGTAAATTGAATGTGTCGATAAAATTCCATTTGAATGCTCAGAATTCCGTCCCGTCTTTTAAGATTTCCGGAATCACCGGAGCGTCTGTTTGTAGGACGATGTCTGATGGGGAGAGGCTAAGCAGCTCTGTGCTCTGACCGCTTGCAGCTGTAATTAGGCAGCTGCAGACAGGGTTCTGGAAGGAACCCAAAGTCACGTCAGGAAGCCCCAACGGCGCCTGTTGGGTGAAGATGCGCAGATGGGGATCCAGCGATTCCGGGGCGCTGGAGCCTCAGAAAATGCAGTCGGGACTCCAGGAAGGAGTCAGAGCCTGTTTGGAACCTTTGACTCTCCTGGCCAAGGAATGGGCTGATGGTGAGGCTGCAGAAGCAGGGTTTTGGATTCCTGGGCTCAAAGGAATATCAGACATGTCCCGGAATTTTAGTTAATTATCCAAGATGGACAAAGTGATTGAATTCTCGCCACGATTTGCAGGATTTCTGAGTCCTCCTCAGAGATATTTTTGGAGTGTTTTCCGTACTGATTGGCTAAAAGAACAGATACTGGGTCTTAAAATAAAAATTAATTATAATGTAATTACTTAACAGTTCAAGGCCCCCCGAACAATTAACTGATTGATGGATTTATCCTAATTAAGCCGAATACTAATTTGTGCCGATGTTTGAAGCCAAAGGAATGGAATCAAGTTAAAGACAAATTTTGTTTTTCACTCTGCTTGGAAAAATGTATGAGGAACAAGATTTATTTATTATATAAGTCTAGTCTAGCCTCAGTAATTACAGGGTCAATGGGGAGAGGATCCCCCAGGGCAGGCTGGCGATTTGGGTGCTGAGTGTGGAGCCCCATGGCTGACGTGGCTTGGGGGGCCCCGATCTCTGGTGTTTCATTAGCTTTGCTGCAGACTGAAATCCAGCTTTTTCATTCGCTCCCTCCCTCTCTGCCCCCCTCACTCTCTCCCTCTCTTTCTTTGTCTGTGTCTTTCCCTCTCAGACAGTATCAGAGCCCCCCCCCGCCCCCCAAACCTAGGTCCTCGCCAACTTCCTCTTCTTTAAAATCTGTCCATCCCCAAACCTTGGATCCCGTTTCAGCCGGTCGTGTCTGACATCTCGCTGTGGCCCCCTCGCTGCACCACAACACGACTGTGAGGGATGCTGGGCCGGCAAATGTGGCCCCCCCCTCCCTGCCATTAATCATGCGGGGGTGGGGGGTCGAGATTAATATTTCTTGGCTGATTTAGCAGAGTGAGGAAAAGGTGTGCTGCACATTCTCCACATGCCCCCCTGCCCCCACCGTTACTGCTCAGTGCCGAGACACACACAGGACAAAGCCGCACTCTGCAAATAGTGCAGATAATGGTGCTTCATTCCTAATTAATAGATGTGATTAATTATTTTAGTCCAGCCCAAGAAAACTGGTAAAAAGATTTACTGTCTTATTTTCGGGGGATTGGTTTGACTGTCTGCTCCATCAATTCCCTTCCAGCAGCCTTTAAATCACAGTGACCCCAGTGGTCAGTCTATCCCAGGGACAGCGAGTCCTCGCAGGCAAACTTTGGGATTGTGAATAGAACGCCTGCAGTCTGTGGAGGGCAGGACAGACTGGGCGTGGGGGGGGGGGGGCACGTCCTGTTTGTCTTTGTGAGATTTACAGCGGATCCTCAGCAGACCTCACAGAGTCCGCTCTGGCCCTCGTGTGTCTTCTGGGTCTCTTCTATAATCCCGACAGTCAAACTTGGCCGGGACCGATGGGGATTTTGGGTTGGAAATGGGGAGGGAGGAGGTTACAGCAGCCTGTTGCTCAGATGTGTCCGGGGGAGGGGCACAATAAAGACTGGAGATTGCCGAAACCCTTTTCGGATTGTGTGGGACAGGCTGTGGCGTTATGGGGGCGTGGTCATATGTGTCAGGCCCCGCCCCTTTAGCCCCTCCCTCTCCTCTCAGTTTCACATATCGGCTAAATATGGTGCTTTAGAGGGACCTGCTTTTCTGCGTGACACAAAGCCTCTGTGATCCAAGCAGCACTACATACACGGTAGCATGGCTGCGCCACAAGATTTTTTTCTTCTGCTCTGTTGTCTTCTGACTTTTATTAATTGATTTTTCTACCTGTTGTATGTCAAATAGTGACACTTGTTTGTTTTTTTTGTGAAGCACTTTGGGGCATCAGCAGGTAGCCCTTCTGGTGCCCAGAACCAGTATCAAGATTTAGGACCCCGCCGAGCACTGAAACGTCTGCGACATCTTAGCACAGTGTTTCCCCATCCAGTCCTCGGGGAGCCACAGAGAGCCCACCTTTTTGCTCCCTCCCAGCTCCCAGGCAGAAATGTGGACTGTCTAGCAGGGAGCCGGGAGGGAGCAAAAACATGGTCTGTCTGCAGGTCCCCGACGACCGGGTTGGGAAACACTTTCTTAGCGAGCTGTTTATGGGGAATAATTAAAGAATGGCACACAGACGGCAGTCCCGCTGGGTGTTTGGTCTGCTTCCTGCTTTTGCTCACTGTCACCCCCCTTTGTCCGCAGCATGTCCCTCCGGCTTCTTCAAGCCCTCCCAGGGCGACGAGGCGTGCCTGCAGTGCCCCATCAACAGCCGCACCACCAGCGAGGGCGCCACCAGCTGTGTGTGCCGCAATGGCTACTACCGCACCGACTCGGACCCCATCCAAATGCCCTGCACCAGTATGTATCGCCCCCTGCTGGGATTACTGTTGCATAATCGCTAAGTGAAACCCATAGATCCACGCTCTGCTGCACCTTTACGGTCCAGGCTATGTGTGAGGCAACCCCCACCTCCTTGAATGTAACCACCATCCTCACCTCTGCCTCCTCCACCTAGAGAAATAGCAGTCCCCATAGGGTGAAGACAAATGGCATGTGGAGAATTATAGACTGGAGGACCCCAACCCCCCCCAGACAGAATGAGCCTCAAAAGCTCCTCAGGCTCACCTAAAGCCTTGCCCCAGGCACCACCAGATGGATGGCAGGGGTGCGGAGGAACGGGGGGGTTGGTGGGGGGCAGAGTTTACAGGAGAAGCATTATATTTACATAAAACTAACACGACAAACCAGCAGATACTTTGCGCAGGAAAATGACGTCATGTGACGTGGGGCCTAAACAATGAGCCACATCCTAAGCGAAGCTGTAAAGCCCCCTGCCCCCCCCTGGCCGGAAGGCACTTAAACACAACCAAGTCCACGCACAAGGGGGCTCTTAATGAGAGCCGATTAGTGGACAGGCAAATGAGCTGTCAGCTTGGGAGGGGGGAGATCCTTATGTCTGAGGGTGACCCACAGCCGGCCTGAAGGGGGCGGTGTGTCGCGGCCCGAGGCAATATACCGACTTACGCCCCCCCCTCCAGTACGCGCCCCACAGGTCGTCCCTCTTTAATTACTCACAGTGCAGGGCTTTATCTAGTCATCTGAAAAATCACCCGCTATTCAGAACGTCCCTGTCCTGGTAATACCATCAAAAGTGTCACATTTCTGTTCAGTCATGCAAACTGTAATGGCTACTTGTTTGCAGACTTTTTGAAAGAATTTTAAAGGTTATCGCCACAAGTTGAAAAGAGCTGCACCCTGCTTCTGAAATATTTAGTGTCCATATCGAACCACATGATGTCAATCACTCTGACCCTCCCTAAGAGCACCTCACCTTCTCAATCAACATTTGACCCCTTGAAGAAGAACGACATACCATTCATTCCTGTAAATGCTTTTTATCCAGAAACTCTCTATTAGCCCCTTATCCAAATAAACCGAGTGCTTTAGACCCCGGAGACAGGAGGAGGGGCCTTAGCCGAATAGAGTAGGTGAAGTAAGTACCTTCTACATTCTCCAGCAGACGTCCTCCTCTCTGGAAGTTTTAGTTGTATAAATGCGATATGGAGCTCCAGTGGAAAAGAGCAACTTTGAAGACCTTTCGAGGCCGAGTTCTCCTGTGGGCAGCTGCTGCCGTGTCCCCTTGAGGGAAAGTGCGGGGGGGCGGGGGGGGGAGGTAGTTCACGTGGAAACGACCTTCCCTTTCAACGCGGAACACATCTCTGCTTTTTTTTAACACCTTCCCACTGCCGGTGTTTTGCTTCGTAAGCAGCTCTGAGGTACAGTGTCTGCTGAACAGAAGTCATGCAAACTCACAGAAACACCACAGCGCTTTAGGCCGGGTGTGAACTGAGGGATCAGGGTGTCCTGGGAGGACGGCAGAGGCCTCGCTGACAACTTACCGTCATCATCATCATCATCATCATCATCATCATCATCATCATCATCATCATCATCATCATCATCATCATCATCATCATCATCATCATTAGTATTATTTTTTTGGGGGGCAGCATGGTGGTGCAGTGGTTAGCACTGTTGCCTCACACCTCTGGGACCCGGGTTCGAGTCTCCGCCTGGGTCACATGTGTGCGGAGTTTGCATGTTCTCCCCGTGTCGTCGTGGGGTTTCCTCTGGGTACTCCGGTTTCCCCCCACAGTCCAAAAACATCCTGAGACTAATTGGAGTTACTAAATTGCCCGTGTGAGTGAATGGTGTGTGAGTGTGCCCTGCGATGGGCTGGCCCCCTGGTCCTGGGTTGTTCCCTGCCTTGTGCCCATAGCTTCTGGGATAGGCTCTGGACCCCCCGCGAACCTACATCCATTTATTTTCACAAAGACAAACACAAATCCAAAAGCCACAATGAACGACAGGGTTTGATCCTGTAACCGAGCAACAAACTAAACCAAGGAGTAAAGGTCAGGAGTAAGTACCTGTACAGTGGTTAGTAGGGAAAAACTCACAATGCCTCACAATGGCACACTGGACAGAAACGGTATTTATGATACAGCAATTAATTAATGTAATGTAATTAATGAACTGGTTCTATTGAATATATGGACTGGATTCCGAATCTGGAAACTGATGGGATGGAGGACATGATGTAATAATAATAATAGGCTTCTTAGAATATACTGCTTATCTTAGAATATAGTTTACAGTTTTTCAACTTTATACACCTAGTGGAAAATTTATTATTATAATGCCTTTATAATGCATTCATAGGACATTTAGTGCACCTTCATAATAGATTCATAGAACATTCATAAGCAGCAAGTAAATATACCACAACATCCTAACATACCTTACCAGTTTTAATATACATTAATAATGAACATTATATGATAATAAACTTTATAATCATATAATGTTTGTCATTAATGGATATTGAAGTTGTTGAAGTATGTCACGATAAGGTATACTTACATGCTGCCTATGAATGTTCTATGAATGCATAATGATTGCATTATGCAGGTGCAGTTAATGTAAAGCATTATCTATTTTTTGTTATTATTATTGATGTTGTTGTTGTTCATTTTTAATAACTTTTTTCATAGTAGGACCTGTTTATATAGTGATTAGTTTAACCATTCGGTGGTAACGTCCCAGCTGGATATTGTTGGTTCAGGTTAATCACTTATTGGACCATTCTGCCCCCCCCCTAACTGTAACCCTCTTCCTCCACCTTTCCACCCCCAGCGGTCCCCTCGGCCCCGCAGAGCATCATCTCCAGTGTGAACGAGACCTCGCTGACGCTGGACTGGTCGTCCCCACGGGAGTCGGGTGGCCGTGATGATGTCGTCTACAATGTCATCTGCAAGAGCTGCGGGGGCAGGCGTGGCGGGGGCTGCACGCGCTGCGGCGACAACGTGCGCTTCACGCCGCGGCAGCTGGGCCTGACGGAGCCGCGCGTGCACGTCAGCGAGCTGCTGGCCCACACCCGCTACACCTTCGAGGTGCAGGCCGTCAATGGCGTCTCCGACCAGAGCCCCTACTCGCCGCAGTACGCTGCCGTCAACATCACCACCAACCAGGCCGGTGAGCGATCAGGGGACAGACCGGGGGTGGGGTGGTGGAGGTGGGGGGGGGGTGTGTTTCAGAGGGTGTCTTCAGTATGATTTTTAGTCTCAGAAACTGCCTTCCCTACATCCGGATCAGTATGCGATTTCATGTACATAATGGCTTTTTCCCCTAAGTAGGCCGTGGTTCCTTTAACCACGTTCCGGTCATTCCAAGCCGCTACCAGAGAAAATGAGACTCGACCTGTCTTTGATATTTGTGTCCTGGACCAAAACTTCACTTTCAGAGGGTTAGGCCTCTGTACCTGTCATCCGATGGTCGTCGTCTTAAATCCCGCACTCAGCAGAAGTACCTGTAAAAAACTAGTGCATCATGGGATGAGAATGCAAACTCCGCACACAGTGGAATTCGAACCCCCAACCCTGAAGGTGTGATACAGCAGCACTGTGTCACCATGCCACCCAAGTCACGAATAAACCGAAAATCGAAGTTTCACGTGTGCCTGCAGCCAGACGTTCCGCGCAGCTGGTCCCGTCTCTCCTCCACACACGTAAACACAATGGAAATTGTTGCCGGACGCCTTCAGATTTCTCCCTCCCTCCTTCGTCTTTCTCTCTCTGCCTGCTCCCCCCCCCCCCCCCACCCCAACTGATTCTGCAGTGTATCTCATTAGTGCGAGCAGCCGTGAAAATCCAATTAGCCCAGAACGTTACCCGAAAAACGCTTCGCATGTCTGCCCGTTTGCTCAGATGCTCCCATATGATCGCATGCGCCAGGTCGAGAACAAAGACGCACTAGGTGACTCGCCTGGTTTTTATTTCAGCCCACGTTTTGTCTCCTGAAGCGATTTGGACCATTTCAAAGCAGCACTGCAGTAAAATCTGTAGATTAACACAGCTTTAATAAATTTTCCCTACATGTTAAGCCATTGTGGATAGGAACTTGAATTTGGGGGGGGGGGTGTTTGGTTTAGCGTGAGAAAAACTGCGTCTCGCAGCAGAACCCTGTGTCGTCCAACACTAGTCAAATGTAGGCAGGCTAAGGCACAATTCCCTTCAATCGCACCACATCAAATCCAAGTTAGAGACTTTCTTTAATTAATTGCAGTTCGCGAGACGGCCAAGACGCACAAAATACGTTTGGAATTAATAAAAAAATAAGATTTGATTTAACAGAACCTCTCCTCATGTCAAGTGGTAGAATAGAGGTGGTTTTTCCAGAAAGTGAGGCTGGGTTTACACTGGCGTCCTTGACTTGGGCTGTCCCAGGCTGGCCAGCTACACCGCTCCACTTTAATTAAGAGCAGACATGTTCACCTTGAGCCTTCCAGAAGCTTGCCAAATGTGTTAGGAAGTTGAGAGTAAGAAGGCTGTTTTCATTCATTAAAATCCAACCCCCACCCCCACCCTACTGGCATTTGTTCCTGATGAATTTAATCTGGGTCATTTTTTTTTTTGGCTAAAAGAGACCTTCTGCGGTCCGATTTCGGATTTTAATGAGGCTCTGCTCCTGCCCCTCTCCTGGAGAGTGGGGTCGCAGCAAAGCGGGGCGGCCCGGCTGTTGCGATTGGTGGGACTCTGAAGTGGGAGGGGTGAGAGCGGGAGTCCTGGCCCCATCTCTGCCCGTATGCCTGTCACTAGGGATTATGGGTTGGGGATTTCTGTGGAGGGGGAGCACTGGGAAGGTTGAACTCTGGTTCACATTGGCATCCCATGATTAACCCCCCCCCCGGGTAGGGGGAGCCCGTTGGACTGAACCGTGGGTCAGCTGGAGTTACCCTTGGCTCTTCTGTAGCGCGGTGGGGCCCCCAGGTTACGTAAACATCTCATCTCCCTGGATTAGTGGCGGCGGCTCCGGGCCCCGGGCCCCGGCCCCATCGTTTGCAGCGCGCACCCATGTGTTAATTGGACATGTTTAGAAACCCAGCTGCCGTCTTTGGGCAGAACATTCCGTGAAAGAAACAAACAAATAGATAAATTGGAACTGATTAGCGCGAAAGCTTTTCTCCCCTCGCTCTCCCTCACATGAGTGCTTTTCATCCTTAATTTGGCGACTTGTTGGGGGGGGGGGGGGGGGGGGGCGTGAATGTGCAGGGAGGAGGGCTCTGGTTTTACTGTTTCTGCTTCTTTGCAGCATAGAGGGGCCGGGTACAAACACTTACCGCTTGTCACCCTTGTTTGGGCACGTCCCGTCGCATCTGGTGTGCCAGCGACTCTGTTCGGAGCCGATTCGTAGCGAGAAATTCAATTTCTTGCTGCCTAACATGCTGCAGTGAGTCTGTAGCAGAACAGCGCCAGCCGTATATTACGGCGGCCGTGTGTAGGATGTATTTTCCCCACACGGTTCATTTGCAAACACCCAAATGACAGAGATGATTTAATGATCACACCCTCTTAAAGTGCTAAATTTATGTTTAATTTAATAATTATAAGTAATAACAGAAAGATCATATGTTGAAACGTATACTGTACATTTGGACTTATATATTCAAGCGCAAATAAAACTTTGGGAAGGCACATATTCATATTTTATTGCAAATAAATTTTCATTCATTAAATATCAAGCTTTGAAGTGTTAACATTTTAGGGTTTTAAGACCTTCACAGACACAGAGATTTATAAGAATCATTCAGCTTGTTGAAGAAGACATTAAAATGGAGAAATGGCAGATAATTTGTAATATGGGTACTTGCTAATTAAATCTTAGATATTATTAAACCTTGAGACCAGTTCCTGTTTAAACTCCTATTGGTTGTGAGTTTTTTTTAATGTATATTAAAGAAAACAAAAACTTTAAAATCATCGGAATCTTACATTTGTTATGCATTAATTGTTACATGGTTAAGCCACTTGGCATAGGTAACACCTGGTTAAAATTTGAATGCAAAGTTTGAATATTCTGACATTTAGCGATATTTGCAATTTATGCCAAATAACATTCTAGAAATATTATTACAAAAAGGACTCGTTCTATTGTCGTGGTATTTTGGAGTGCTGCCCATGAATACAGATCATTGACGAGCTGATTGGCTGAGCCTCCGCATGACAACGGACTCAGATTCTCTTTACAGAATTTCCCTTTTTAGCAACAATTACCATAGCTACTCTGTATCGGTTAAGCGGGTGGACAATGGAGGTAACAATAACGGCACAAAAAATGTACAAAGATTGTTGTGTCTGGGAAAACAAACAAAGAGCCAGGTGTGTAATGTTAATGTTGAATAATCAAAACCCTGGTCTGGGTCTCCCGGCAACAAAGGGAGCTGTGTCAAAACCAATGACAAATGGACCTATTGGCATTGAACCACAGAGACTGTGTGCCTCTGTCACGGTCAATTCAGGTCGATGCTGGTTAACCATTTTTTCACACACGCAGGATGATTGCAGTTAGTTGTTTTCTGGGATGGGGTGCTGGATTGGGGGGGTGGATATTGCTGCCCCCCCCCCCCCCCCCAAGGCCACCGTAATCACACCCCACCCCCAACCAACCATCTCCCCATGTGTCCTACAGGTGCTGTCGACTTCAGTCAAACTTATTCACCTTTGCCCTTTCCCCATAGAAGGGCAGCACACACGGGGGGGGACGCCAGTTTTGTCAGCTTGATGAACGACAAGTGCATGCAAAAGGACTAGGCTCACTCAGTTAATGAACAATTAAGAGGTGTGATAAAGAGGCCGATAGTATATCTGAGCTTATTCAACACATTGGCTGTGTACCGGCTGCACCCGTGAAGGCCGATCAATGGTTAACCAGAGTTGGTCTTAGCCGGGTTATTAATGGCTATCCTCTACCCTGCAAAAAAAGGCCCAGCAGGGTAACAATTTAACAATGAAAGACTTCATATTGTTGAGGGGGGGAGGACATTAATTACCACACCATTCTGCTGGGAAGTCCAGCCAGCCCGTCAATATCCGCATCTGGAGTCCTGCCCCCACACTGCAATCCCACCTCGCTCGCCCAGACCTGCCTGCTGTGCGATCGATTCTGCCCATGATTGCGAAGCAGCCTTAGACATTGGCCCCGTTTAACACTGAATATTTTTAGCGCTAACTCTGTGCGTGCCATGCTATGTTCTGATGGAAGACGGACGTATTTTGGCAAAATTTTGGCAGCCCTTCTGCTATTGACTATTGTACATATCAGGTGCTACATCCTGGCACGAGAACATTGGCTGTGCATTGACCATCAGTGTCGTGTGTCGTACATGCTCTTATATGACAAGCGGCTATGTATTGTTAGCCATATAGCATGTTGTGCTACATACCAGCATATGGTTTCTGTCATGCTGTATAAGTGTTATGCTACATGCTAAATTTTGCCATTTGACTCTGTGTAACCTGTTAAACCCAGCAGAGCGTGAGCCGCTAACATGCGGCGGGTGTCGCTAGCTGGCCATGCCGGCAGGTAACTGCTGCCATTGTGTGGTGCTCTTGATGCAGAAGAACAAGGGAAGATTAATGAGTTAATTATCTGTGAGACAGCCTTGTCGAGCTGTGGCCGGGCCGCTTGGGACTCCAGCGTTAGCGGCTGTCACGGAGGGGTGGAGCGACGTGGTTTGACGTTTAGAGTAGCCCGAAGGTGACCGCATATCCCCAGGTGCCGCTGCTCAGGCCGTCGTTTATCTGTGAGCTGCTGGAAGTGGTCAGTAATATTTTTATGTCGTGGTCGATGTCTGGAAAATAACTGACAGAAAGGGGTCACAGTGACACATGCTTATTACTAACCGCTGTCCTTTTAAGTCGGTTGTTAAATTATTATTTACTTCATATTTTAAGTGCTTTGAAATCAGTGGACGTGTCTGACACGGGCTGAATGTAACTGGGCGGAAATGAAGGGTTTTCAGCCCTGTTCCAGTCAGGAGCTTAAACCTACCCCAGGGACAAGGCATAGAGTCCCCGTTACAGGCTTTTACGAAGGGGGGGAGGGGGGGGGAATCATGGGGAACATCATGGAAAATACAGGATAGTGGTTTTTTGGCACATAGAGTGTCTGCGTATGTGTGTGTGTGACACCCCCATAGCATCCCCTTCTCCACCCACCCCCAAGGACTGCGTACACCTGACCGTCACCTGGGGGAGAGGGGGATTGGGTGTGTGTGACTAAGACAGAAGGCGTCGAGCAGGGCGCATATGGAAACTGGCAAATAAGGTATCCAGAGTCCAGCGCTGGCCGCCAACCAATGGGCTACCTCCATGCTAATTAGCCGGGGTGTCGTCGGAATGGAAGCAAAGGTCAGCACATTAGCATGGAGAGGGGCTGTTTACCGTCATCTGCAGGCAGAGTCAGGGGACTTTCAGCAGGTGTGAGACGTATGCTGTGACTGCCCCGTCCAAAACGCCTTTAATTAATAATTGCCCCCCCCCGGCAGCGTTCGTGTTTAAGAATGCAACCCTTAAATAATTCAAGCATCAAGCAACAAAATTATACTGCCAAGATTTTTTTTATTTATTAATTTTTTTGCAGATGTCTAATTTCTCAGATTATTTCCATTTTTATTTCCATTTTTATTTCCATTTTTAAATGGGCTGTTTCAGAACAAAGCATTTTGTTGTTCGCATGCAAAAAGTTCATTGAAAGGTGATATTCAATCGCTGCACGTCCCACTCAGCCAGCGATATAGAATTACATCCTGTGCTTTTTCCGTCTCACTTTAGAACATGTTCTGGAGATCGTGATTCCAGAATCGGAATCCCATTGTAGCCCTTCCTGAGACCCAAAGCCTGTTTTTCTTTTCTCCGTTGGTGCTTCTCAAGACTAGAAACACAAACATTGTAATTTTGTAAATTTACTCCCAGGAATTAATTTGATGCGCAATGAGTCATGCGATTGGTCTCATTGCGAGGATGCAGATAGTGTATCCTTGATATTTGGGATGGGGCTATGACAACATCTGGGGATTTTTATCATCCTCTTGTACTTGTGTTATTCGTATTAGAGCTGGTTTCCAGCATTGGAAATTGACATAAAGCAGGTACCCAACAACAAAATATGGCCAAAAAAGTGTATTGAGAAACACCTCGTGTTTCTATTGTGCTTCCAGTGAAATGGTTATATTTTCATTGCTTTCCAGCATCCATCTTTTTTCTGAAACTACTTATCCTATTCAGGGTCATGGGGGGGGGGTGAGCCTATCACAGAGGCTATGGGCACAAGCCAGGGAACAACTTAGAATGGGGTGTCAACCCATCGCAGGACACACTCACACATCATTAATCCACATTCACACCTATGGGCAAATTGGTAGCTTCAATTAACCTCCACGTGTTTTTGGATTGTGGGGGGAAACCAGAGTACCCGGAGGAATCCAGACAGTGACACAGGGAGAACATGCAAACTTGAACTCAGGTCCCAGAGAAGTGAGGCAGCAGTGCTAACCACTGCACTCCCCCCCCCCCCCTCGTGCCACCCGTCGGATCAAATCGAACAGTAACATTTAGATTTGATGCAGTTCGTACATGGGATTCAGCAGTGAAAAGCACAGACCGTGTGTAAGTGACCACAGTGTTTATTGGGATTTCTCATTTTCTCACAGCTCTCCTATTTACCATTGCCTTTTAAACTGTCGCTTTTCTGCAACTCCGTGTAAGGAATTGCAGATTCGGGCATTTAAAGACGGAGTTGAAAGTTTAGTTTTTTTTTTATTTTAATTGAACAGCTGAAAGCGAAGAAAGAGTGTAATTACATGTTCAGCCCTGTCCTTGAGCAGATCACGGTGTGGACCATCTGATTACTTCGTAGATGTTTATTCATTTTAAAGGTCCAAGTAATGAGAGCCGTTATTAGTGTTACTGACCACGCAGGCCTACATATTAAAACCGTTCTCCTTATTACACATGGTGTAATTGGATGTAAATATAAACGCTTATGACTTCTTATTTTTATGTAATTAGTTCAGGCAGTTGATTTGTAGGCACTGAACTTGGTGCGTTAAATGAGCATTGCCCTGCTCTCCTTCTGACGTGGGTGGGGGGTGCGTTTGGCTGCCTTTCCCATCAGCATGCTGCTATGGGTTTTGTGTTGTCACCTCGCCACCCGTGTGAGGCAGAGCAGAGACTCTGGCCTCTGCTTGCATGCACTGTTCCGGAATGGCCCGGACAGTTTGATGGTGATAAATGGCCGAAGTGAAACTTGAGACTTTTCAGTCCCATACATTTACCGTCTCCTCACGCCCTTCTAGCTTAGATGACAGACAGTGGGTGACCGAGCTACGACGGCCTTACTCAGCGGGACCGATTCCCGGCTGTGAATGTGGAAAACGCAAAGCTGGAGAGTGTGCGGCTCCATGCTGAAAGCGCAGAATGGGCCCGTCCTTATCGGTGCATGTATGCAGTCCACAGTATCGCAATACATTTCATTTAAAAAAGATTCACTTTGTCATACTGAGTCCAGTATAATTTTATGGCTTCTTCAGAACTGCATTTATTCGTGTGTTTTTTTATTATTTTTTTTACGTAGATAGATGTTCAGAATAAATATGTATATTCCCCATGACCATCGGTATAACTGCGTCAGTCTTGCTGACGGTAACTGAAAAGCGCCCTTCTCTCTTTCCCTCACACTCACAGCACCTTCACCTCCACCTTTATCTCTGAGGACTAGCCACATCCACCCTGTACTGGGACCAGCAGGTGTAATGCCCCCCGCCCATCCCCCTGACCCCCTAAATCTGCAAAAACAGCTGTGTCTGAAATCATCCTTTTTCTGCGCATCTGTCTCTGAGTCAGATCATGGGGGGTGGTGCTGGGGGGTGCTCTTTCTTTACGATTGCAGCATTCTTTTGCAACCAGGTACACTCCAGTCCCTTGCTTTCCTCTTGCTTGGGCTCGAAGGTGAGCATCTGCCCACACCAAAGGGCATGGCCTGTTTCCTGATGGGGGTCGCATTTACCAGCATCCCCCTGGGCCACGCCTGCATGCTATAGCCCCCGGGTAACTGTGGTCTGTCCATCTGCTCCGGGCCGGTCCAGCCGATGCCAGGCGGTGCCGTGTACGAGGAGCCGGATTCCCTCTGCCCCTTGCTGTCAGCCCGGACCCCTACAACCCGACAGATCCCATCAGAACTGCTGAGTTTGCCCTGGAATGGTCACACGCAGCGAAGCTACTTCTTCAGAAGCACCGGGAGATGGAGGCACCAAGCCTTTCAGTGAAGTGAGAAAAAAATGAAAGGGCTTGCTCCCTCATTCGGAATAACTTCGCAATCGGTTTCAGACGTTCCGGGACTTCGCGTTACGGGTGCTGCGAGCACCGCTGAGATTAGAAACTTCGCGGTAAGCTTTGGTGAACTTTTTAAGCTTCTGAAGTACCTATTTTGGAGCCAGCTTACGGCATTTGGGTGATTACATTAATTCTCAGATCTCCTCCACCACAGATGGTTTAGCGGCTGACGAACTGAATTCTCACAGCGCTGCATTACTGTAATGGAAAGTCTTTGGAGACATGAAAACTCTCAAATGCATTACAGATGGAGAGCGGGGATAATTGCCAGTCTGCTTTCCATTCTGCCGTTCTGAAAAAGACACGCATGTGCCGGGTTTCTCCTGTTTTCGGGACGCCTCGCAGAAACCAGGAATGGCGAGTGTTTGAAGGAGGCCATACTCATTCCAAAATGGTGGGATGTATTTCAGAAGCAGATACTCCCCTCCCCAAACAGCCAGGCACCATCCCCAGCTTCTGATTAGAAGTGACTGACATGCAGTCAAAAGATTCCACCAGAGTCCAAAGTAGGGGTTCCAGTCAGATCCAGTGGTGCCTGGGAAGCACAGAGAAACACAGTATTTGAGGACGATATCACGAAGATCATGCATCATTTATTCATTATTCTGAAAGTTTTATCAAAAGTAACTTTTAGCAGTGGGAAGGATTTCAACCTATGTGTTCTTTGTGGGATTTGAACCCACAACCTTTGTATTTTTAGCATAATGCTGCACTTGTTGGTTCGGTGCCTTTGGTACCTAATAGGTTCCTGTGATGGCTGCATTTTTAACACTTTCTTGGTGTTGTTGTCGGAGGAACGGGGGAGACACTGTGACTTTCGTAGGCGCATGGCACGCAACTTAGGTCATGATTTGGTCATTGTGGTGAGCAGTCCCCTGTCCTCTAACCACGACATGGTGAATTTATGATCCCCTCCTATTTTTGGTCCCCTCCTATGTGGTTGCGGCGGGAGGGTGGGCATGTGCCATGCGTGGTCTGCCTTGCCTGGTGCCTATCAAAATCCACTCAATGGGTTCGCTTCATGAAGTCATCCACTGTTGCCGAGAGACGCCCCTCTATGAATCGGGGGGGCCGGGCCAGGCCAGTATCCCTTGGAGGGCAGGCGTACGGAACCGTTAAAAGGACCGATGACAATGGACCCCCATTTATTTACCCGTCGGACCAGCTTCTGAAACGCACGGAGCAAAATTCCGGAAATTGCTTTGGAGTGTCTATGGGCCTGGGAGGCAATCCCTGGATGGGGCCCTAAATGGGGTGGGGGGTGTGTTTAATCGACTGGAAAGGAACTTCACATTGTAAATCACAGCCGTCATCGATCATTGAAGTCGCTGGACAGAGGAAAGATCTCACTCCTCCTTTATAGCAGGTCCGTCTTCGCCTTGTGGCTAAGTGTCTCGCAAGGTCGGCTATGGGGGATCCAGCGACATCCGCTGGTCAGCTGGCCGTAGCGGCAGTCATTACAGTCACGGCACAAACCCTCCGTGCCCCCGTGCTCGTCTCTGTCCTCTCTTGTTTTAGGAGAAAGTCTCTCTCACACACACACAACACGCCCCCTGCATACCCTGTCATTTCCATCCTTTCAGCTCCGGAGGCGCATGCTGACGGCAGTTTGAACCTCTCCCTGTAATGAAAAGGATCGGCTCTCATCCCATCATATCTTGGCTGTCCGCCCTCCATATGCTAATGAACGCCGGAGCGTGCGTGCGTGTTTGTGCGAGTGTGTGTGCGCGTGTGTGTGCGCGTGTGTGTGCGCGTGTATGGGGGCCACCATGCCTAGCATCACAGAGACATTTATGGTCAAATTATATGATCGTGTTAAAGTTTTATTGCCGTAATATTGTTTATTTACTGTGCTTCGTCATCATCTTCATTCGCTATGGAGGCACTGTGCCATGCCAGAAAGCGATTCATTCAATATCCCATTTCTGTGTAGTACTTATGCTTCCAATTTATTGGAAGGCATGCATACATTTTATATATATGAAATGAATCAGTGTTCTTAGTGCCAGTGGTACAGGTCTAGAGTTCGAATTTGACGGAATGAGAGCAAAGCAGGAATAATCGGGGGGAGAGGGAGGTATAATCCTTCCTCCCTCGACGACGCTTAAGACTCTTGGCGGATTTTCCTGCCCGCGGTGCTCTGGCTCACGTTACATTCACTCCATTCCTCCCTCTGCAGGCGCACGGGCAAGATTTACCTGCAGGCAGCGCCACGTGTCACCTGGGCCCAGATCCGGGCCCCTGGTATACAAGCAGGCGTGGGTCTGGGGTGGTGAGGCGCAGCTGTAGCAGAAAACGCTCACTGCCAGTGAACTGTAAAAGGGCGATTGTGCGGAAAGGTGCAACTGCGTAAAAGATCTTAATAATTGCGATTACTGCCAGCACGCTGGAACGGGGGTTGACTGCGCGGGGGCAGCACTGAAGCCGCCGACTTGCGCCACATTGAGTGGGAATTGATACGATTAGTGGTGGCAGACGCCGGCCGTGTCCCGCACTGGTCGCGTGGCGTGGCGGCAGTGCAGCACACTGGCCGAGTGGCACAGGATTTGGGCGTGGTCTTGATCTCATTGCTCCGCCCATTGGACTGCCTGGGGAGAGGGGTGGAGCTCCGTGATCCCGGATTGGTGGGTGTCACATATCTTTAGCCTGGTGGGGGTTACCCATGGAGACTAGTGACACATGCGTGTGAAACAGAGAGATTCTCACACCGTACTGAGTTTCTGTTGGGCTGCCTGAGCTGTACATGTAGTATAAAGAGCATGTGTTGCAATATTTGGAATATTGATTTTATCAGCAATTTGTTAATTACTGTTCAGTCTCTACCTTTACCCCTGCCTTTTCCCTCATATCCTCCAAATCAGCATTGGCTAATTACTCCATTTATCATTCACCCCCCCCCCCCCCCCCCCCCGTGTCCCCAGCTACCAGCTCCTGTCACGTACCATAAGCCCATGATAAATGGTGATCTGTTTAGGTACTGGCTTCTACGTAGGCTGGTCTCTCCTTGCTGCAGGCTGGTCTCTCCTCGCTGCAGGCTGGTCTCTCCTCGCTGCAGTCTGGTCTCTCCTCCCTGCAAGCTGTTCTGGAGCAGTGGCATTAGTGCTGCTTTTGACTTCTCACCTCCGTCCGCATTGCACTCCCCTACCCTTCGGATTTGGGCTCCTTTTCCTCCATCATCCCTTTATGCTGTAATTCACTCAATGTCTGTTCTAGCACCCCCCCCCCCCCAAAACTGTACAGAGGGCTCTGATTCACCCGTGACCAAAAATAATCCCGAACGCGCACCGCAGACATGAAACCCAAATGCCAAAGGGGAAAAAAATGCTTAATTGTGTGTCGTCGTATTTGTGGTTCAGGCAAATTGTTCTGCCGTTTATTTGCATCCAGAAATGAGCTTGCGCCACAAATTTGTACCACTTCCTTTCAAATTAGTGGATGCGGGCAGAAGTGGGGCAAAGGTCGGGCACATGGAGGGGGACTAAT
Source organism: Brienomyrus brachyistius (assembly GCF_023856365.1). Classification (NCBI taxonomy): domain Eukaryota; kingdom Metazoa; phylum Chordata; class Actinopteri; order Osteoglossiformes; family Mormyridae; genus Brienomyrus; species Brienomyrus brachyistius. The sequence continues at coordinate 21,465,946 of NC_064540.1, forward strand.
GTGGCTGCGGGGCCCCTGCCCCCCACCCCTGCCGGTCCTGAGTGATGCCGTGACTCTTCAGTTTAGGCTGTGCCCAGTGCTGCATCTCTGGCTGAGTGCACTGCTGGCCTGGGTCATACCGGTTTGCAGTTTTTAGGAATTAGAAGTGTTTTATAGGTGGACGGCGGTCAGGAAGGGTAACCCTAACCCTAACCCCTAACCCTAACCCTAAGTTCCCATAGAGATTCACCCATGTGCGAGTGTGTTCAAAATTAGTATTTGAAGAATATAACGCTATAGTAAGTGCATTATTTGTTAATCAGAGAGTGCCAGAAGGCGAAAATCATTTGAGAGCAGAGAGGTAACAAGGCGAGCACCAGCCCCGGGGCATGTAAAAATACATAGTGCTGAGAACAGGCTGTGTATTTTTAACAATGTAAACTAATAAACGATATGAAATTGTGTGCAAATTGATCTGCAAATGAACATCCATACCTGTTTTATTTTATTTTATTATGTTAATGTTTTTTTTTTTAACCAAATCTGCCAAATCCATGCACATAGATCTCAGAACAAGTGTAGTAATTTTGATGTTTGAATGTGTCTTGAGACTGACGTAATTTGCTAATGTGTAGGATCTGAATTGTCAGCAGCATGTGTCTATGGCTCAGTAGTAGCTTAACTCCTCCCACACGGTCACCTGACTCTTCTGCCCCGCCTTCTTTCTGTCTCTGTAGCGCCTTCAGCGGTGTCCATCATTCACCAGGTGAGCCGCACCGTGGACAGCATCACGCTCTCCTGGTCCCAGCCGGACCACCCCAATGGGGTCATACTGGACTATGAGCTGCAGTACTACGAGAAGGTAAGGGAGCAGAAATGGGGACTGCTGGATGTGGGGGCAGGGGGTCACTTCACTGCCAGGTGTGTGGCACTTAAACATGATAAAGAGCTTTGACTAATGGTGCGTTCGATCATCTCTTGGAACTCAGAAATTCTGAGTTGACATCACGTCCGACAATCTCCCGTTCAAGCTTCCACATCTTGGAACAAACATGGCTGCCTGCATGAACACGCTGCTGTGTGTTGTTGCTTTATATTTTAGCAGTAGACAAACAAACAAGAAACACGAACTAGGCAAACCACATTAAAAGCTTTATAAAGTATTTTAGTACACTCATAGCGATATTCTTTTTTCGAGAGGCAAACAAACTACAAACTAACCAAAAACACTAACAAGTGTGGTAAAAATCTGATATTGCATGCTAGGATACTGTTTACAGTCACGATATGGTATTCTCTAAATCGAACACGTGCAATTACAGTTATAATTATTAATACATTTAACAAAATAATTTTTTTTTAAGATTTATAAAATAGAATTACTGTTGAGTGTGTAAGCCGCCATGTTGAAATTATGTCACGGGGCAACTTGGACAAGAAAATTCTGTCCGACATCAACGTCATAAAAGAGGCGTGTTTCCGACGGGAAGTGACGTTTTTCATGATGTTTTCACCTGAGTTCCGAGTTGGAGAGAAATAATCGAATGCACCATAAGGACTCCCATTCCATGTCCGTCAGTCTGAAAGGGAGGTAGTCACCAGGAGACAGCTGGAATCAGGCTGGTGTTCATTACACCTGGGTGTTAATAGAAAATGTATTGACTAGGAATGATATTATCTCCGTCAAGATACCTTCTTAGGTTAGTGCCCCATCTTGGGCTGTTCCCTGCCATCTGCCTGTAACTTCTGGAATAGGCTCCAGACCCCCAGGACCCTGAATAGGATAAGTGATTATAGAAAATGGGTGGATGGATGGATGGATAAAAGGAAGATGCCATTTATTCCTAACCCAAGCTCCTCTTTGAGAGAACAAAAGGAAAGAAAAACATTCACCCAACTTGGGTACACAACCAAATTAGACAATGAGTTGGTTGTACCTTTAGTCCAGACTGAACTATCCCTAAATGACACGCTCCTATTCATCTGATCTTCTGTGCTGGATCCCCAGGATCAGTCAGAGTACAACTCTACCACCGTGAAGAGCCAGACCAACACAGCAGTCATACGGGGCCTCAAACCCGGAGCCATCTACGTGTTCCAAGTACGGGCCAGGACTGTGGCAGGCTTTGGCCGCTACAGTGGGAAGATGTACTTCCAGACCATGACCGAAGGTGGGTGAGCCCTCCTGGAAGCTGGATGGGGAGAGGTGGTCAAGGTTCACCCTGTGGTGGACTTTGCCCTGGACTGTCAATTTGTTTGATTTTTAAACACTGAAGACAAGCTACATGACAGTAAGACTGATCCTGCCATAAAGTAGGTCAGGCTTGTTTCCATAGTGCTCCAGTTTTCCACAAACTGCAGTCAGTCTGATACACATCAGAACTTTAGTGCCAGATTTAGAGGGCATCGCCTGTGACGGATTCCGTCTGCCCGCCCATTTGATCTCGTTTTTAATTTCTCAAAAGAACTACTGATTTTAGCTAGACGAATATTAGGTATTTGCAACTTGGTCTTCTAAGATGACTTAACATCAACTTTCTGCATTGCAAAATCACCTGTTGTCATTGGGTTTCTAAGGGGCAGGTGCTAGCTGTCAGGCCTAATCACTTGTACATAAAGCTTTTAGATGCTTAAGGCTTTTCGGAAAGATCTTTGTGATTCGCCTGTTTAGCATCCTGTTACATAGTAAAGTTAACAGGTGAGCTCAATGGTTCATACCTTTACTCACCCTGTTGAGGTTTAGGGCTTTGAGAAGATATCAAAATACCACTTAAAAGGTACAAAGGTTGACCTCTTGTGGGATTTGAATCTGTGATTATTGGGTTACTGGCCCTGGCTTCATACTATTATGCTTACTGACCTACACTTGTGGAGATGATTAATCTACTGTCTGAAGTTGCTTGCATCCTCTCCCCATGGACCACTTAGCGTAGCCTGTCCAACCAGCAGAGCTGAAAATCCAAGACATTCACTCAGTCCAGAGGGACACATATGGGTCCATACTGCATATACAAGGAGCACTACCTTCAAGACTAGCAAGCCCGTTGAAATTCTCCCTAAATATCCCATTACTAGTATCGCTTAGGGACAAAATTAGCTTGATACCAGCCTCCCTCCTGCTCTCTACAGGAAGCAGATAACATTAGTAAGCCCTCTGCCAGCGAAGCAGCTGGCCAGCACAGTGCAGCCTCTTCCAGCGCTCTGGCCCTGTGTAGGAGTGGTTAGGTAATTAACAGGTGATTGGACAGAATTTACATCGCTGCTAAAAAAATTCTTGAAGATAAAACAAACATAGGAGGCCTGACCCAAGAAGCACCCAATTCCCAGAGTTTGGGGCAAGGGAATGTCATAAAAAGAGCCAAAGCAGGGCTACTCCATTGCACCTTCTGGCCAGAAACCATAATTTCTTAGCTTTCAGTGTTCTTAAGTCTTACACTTGTAATCGTTTTTTGTTTACAGATGAATATAACACCAGCATGCAAGAAAAGCTGCCGCTCATTATCGGCTCGGCGGCGGCCGGCCTCGTCTTCCTCATTGCTGTGGTGGTCATTGTCATCGTCTGCAATCGGTGAGTCATTCCTGTTCCCACCCTTTTTGCCATGGCAACACCAGGCACCATAATGTATTAGCCGCCCGACCCCCCCAGGCCACCGTTATAGCTATTTGTATTTCACCCAGGAGGATGGGCTTTGAGAGAACAGACTCAGAATACACAGACAAGCTACAGCACTACACCAGTGGCCACAGTGAGTAACATCCACACATCTCTTCGACAGAAATACGTTTTCCTACGTAGACGCCGCCCCATTTCTTTTTGCCACACCCCATCCATGAGTCTCCTCTCCTATTGGCTCTTTCCTGCGCATGTTTCATTTTAAGTATCATTCATCTCTCTTTCATGTTATGTGCCACAGCCCTAGAAAACATTTTTAAGTACCAGAAAACACAAATCCATGTTCGAAATAATTTTGTTAACAGACATTTGCAGATTAGAAGAGTCTCGCATCCATGGGGATGCCTGGGATTCTAATTTAAATCCAGCACAGCTCCATTTCTGGTTGGAGCTTAAGGGTAATCGCACCCCAACCCCCAATTCCCTCAGCTCAAATATTAATGCAGAGACACGGTTTACCCACCCACCCCCCTCGACCTTAGTTATCAGTTTAGACAGAATCCTCTATGCATAATCAATAGGATCAGGTTGCGCCAAATGCGGTATTTACAGAACTTGTTTCTGCTTGAGTACAAACAGCATAGTGCCCCAGCAGTGGTATACCCCCCTCCCCCCCATCCTGCCACCCCGGTTTAATCCCACAGTGCTGCTGCTTCTTGGCCACTCAGTCTGTGGCTCTGGATCGTAGCCCATTTCCCGGGTCATGCAGACGCTACCAGTTGAGTTCAGTTGCCGCCCTTGAGGATAGTGCTTCTCAAGTCCTGTCACCAGGTCATCTCTAGGGGAACAGCGATGCCAGAGTTGCTCCCTAAATAGGAAAAACATGCTGAACAAGCGGTTAACGCTCTGCATGGCAACTCCTGTCCCCAGACTGAACCTCAGCATATCTGCCCAGGGAGAAACGGTGCTTATACATATTCACTAGCAGCAGAAACTGTCACTTGTTTCTCTTTGTGTATCATCTTGATTATTGTTATGGACCAGTGTGAATCTCCATGTCTGCCAATCATCTGGGGCGAAGATGCACCCCAGACCACCCCTGCTTATGAATATTCATGAGCGGCGACAAAAAAACGGGAGGGGAGCCCGCTGAGCCGAGAGCTTGTCACTTAGGTAGATCTGTAACTGCGTTCTCGAAGCTTCTTTTCAACAACATTAGTCGAGGCATTTGACTCATAGGCTTGTTTGCTTGTTTCTTTTCTCAATGTCTGTTAATCATGGGTCTGCTGGACCTGACCGCAAAGGCCAACCGTCGCTCAGATACGTCTGTACTTATATACTGCATGTAGAGGCCAAAGAAATGGACCTGAGACCTGCTGTTCCCTAGTTCTTCCAAAGCCCACCCTAAGTCAATGTACTTGTCTGCCAGGCTTAAGAGAGACAATTTATTTCTCAGACCAGGCCTGAATGATAAGGGCAGTGATAAGCCATTAAAAACTCTTCTCCCACTGTCTGAACTCCCTCTGTCTGGCAGAGACTCACACAGTAAGCTTACCATCCCTGGGACGTTTAGCAAGCAAGTGCAGTAAGCTCACCCAAGGCTGCTTATCTGTCCGTCACCGGCAGCTGCAGCATTTTAATCCTGACTCTTAGGTGTGCTTTACCTTGGACCATGTCAGTAGTATCGGGGATTCACCTTTCCCACAATGCACCTCAGCAAAGTCCCACACATTTCCACGGTTCATATGAAGTAGTAGTTGTTGCTGGCTCAGTGAGTCACACCAGATAATTTCTGAATTCGGTTCAGCTTTTGTGTTGGGTCAAAGCGAAGTTCAAACACACAGAGCCTCAACAGAAAATTGCACAACTTCCCTGACGTCATTCTCTTCCTTCATCTCCATTCTTTGCACCGTTTCCTATTTGAGGAATTGCCTGTATTGTAGCTGCATGTCCTTCTTCCAAGTGACTCCAGGAATGAAGATCTATATAGATCCGTTTACATATGAAGACCCCAACGAAGCTGTGAGAGAGTTTGCCAAGGAAATTGATATATCCTGCGTGAAGATTGAGCAAGTTATTGGAGCAGGTAATCGGACACCCAGTCGAGCGTAGTCCCAACATCAGAAATGGACTTAAACAATTATCAATAGTTTTGAGAATATATTATAATAACAAACCAATTAGTATTGTTCACTTTTCTTACTGGGACATAAATGCCATTGATGGAGGAGATGAAGTTCACACATTATGCAGATGAGACAACTAGGATAATGAATTCTGAAGTTTTGAAATAAATTGTGGTAAAGAGGTAGATGTTGGTTTGAACACAGTCACAGCAACCTAACCATGCCATCAGCAGGTTGGAGTAAAGGTGTCTTGGTCTGACACGTCTTTCCAGGGTCACCAACTCTCATGCATCTGGTGTGACACTCACACGTTCAGACTCTCACACTCACGTAAGAAATCTTAAGGCAAGTTCCATTACAAACCTAAAATTAGTTATATGAAAAGCATTGTGGGTAGTTTGCAAACCCTACAGACTATTTACAAGGTAATAGAACTGTTACATACATGTAAATGTGTGTGCAGACTTGTCTCAAATTAAAAATCTCACTCGAACCAGCTGACCAAAGTTGGTGACTCTGTCTTTCCTAGGGGAGTTTGGAGAGGTCTGCAGTGGGAATTTGAAGATGCCGAACAAGAGGGAGATGGTGGTGGCAATCAAGACCCTGAAGTCGGGCTACACGGAGAAGCAGCGCCGTGACTTCCTGAGTGAGGCCAGCATCATGGGCCAGTTCGACCACCCTAATGTCATCCGCCTGGAAGGTGTGGTCACTAAGAGTAGCCCGGTCATGATTATCACAGAGTTCATGGAGAACGGCTCACTGGACTCCTTCCTCAGGGTGAGTGGGGTGGCCTCTTCTTCTGCTCTGTCTTATTTACTTTGTAACGTTGAGAAACCCCAGTGCATCATGGTCACGCCATGGCTTAGTAGTTGTAATGAAATTTTCATGAACCATTTGCTGTGTTTTTTGACCCCACTAGATGGTGCTCTTGGTTTGCTTTGGGGCATGCATTGAGCCCTTTTTTAACCAAAGGGTGAATTTCAATACCAAGAATGCAAAGACCGTACTTATGATCTTGGCAAGACCGGTTTGGCTAACTTGCCTTCTAAGAACTAACTTTTGGTGTAATGAATCATGGGATTGGTCTCGTTTGACGAGGATGCAGCCGGAGTATCCTTGATATTTGGAGCAGAGCAAGACCATCATCTAGGGATTTTTATTGTATTCTTGTACTTGTGTCCTTAGTATTGGAACTGGTCTTCAGCAATGGAAGATGACATAAAACTGGTACACAAGAACACAAATATTTTCATATGCATATTGAGATTCACTCAGAGAGCACCATCTAGTGGGGTCAGAAAATACAGCAAATGGTTCATGAAGCTTCACTTAGCCATCACTACTTAGCAGGTAGCCTGCTTCAACTTCATTGTTGGATTTTGCCCATTAGCAGACTCCTCTCTAAGCTAAGGCCTCCATTGTAAATGGGGCTTTCTATCTGACCCATGCTGTATTAATAAACGCACATCTTTACATTTTCAGCACTATCCTTAGTAGAGTGTTACTTTATTGATGCTGAGTTTTGCATTGAAGTGGGAATTCTTAAACCAGGGACCTTCAAATGAAAACAGACCAGAACTAGGGACCCCATACAGGGTTGGTGGAGGATTACTGACATGAGTATTTCTTACTCTGAAGGGGGGGGGGGCATGAACGTGAGTGCTTTTCACAATGTGTGAAATACCGACATTCCGTAAATTTACATCTCTGTGGACTCCCTCCCGTGGCTCTCCGGACCCCAGACTGAAAACTGCTTTAGAGCTATCGCTTACTGTGCCCCCCCAAAAATGGACAAACGCCAGCTCTCCCGTAGTCCTGTCTCTCTCTGCTTTCCTTCTTCATTACAGGTGCACACTCTCTGACCCCCAGACCCCAAAGCTCAGAACCAGATGAAGAATGATTACAAACTCGTTTTGCATTGTATCACTAAAATGATTCATTATTCAAATTCAAAAGTAAAATGAAGCATCTATCTCATCAAGATGTCATTTTCCACGGTTTGTCATCTTGTTACCTCACACGATTTGTCCTGAAAAGGTAGCCAAGCCAGCCCACAAACACCATTCCTGAATTTTCCCTCCAGAGTTGATTTGGCAACTTCCAGATTAATTTCTTCTTTTATATATCAAGTGCAGGCATTATCAGGTGCTCCATAAACAAAAGCAAGTCATTCTACCTCGCGATGAACTACAGTACCATAACCACCATGGAGATGATCAATAATCACCCAGTGGAATATTTAATAGGTTTTTTTTTTTAGTTTTTTTTTCTTCTGCAGGCAGTTTCTGAGCTGCACTGCGGCTAAAGACCTTTTACACCGTGAAAGACACTGAGGACAGCTAGAAAAAAAATAAAACGTGATTCCGATGAATAAACAGGCCCTGGGGAGGGTGGGGGGGGCGGTGTGAGGCCTTAACCTGTCCCGTGTATGGCATGCATTATCATGCGATGCACAGAGACAAGGATTAGGAGCCATTAAAGATGTATGCTTTTGCATGATGTCACAGGTGCACATTTTTCAGTTTATTCATTATGTTAATGCATCATAATCTCATGTATTATTCATGACGTCCTCGATGACATGCCAGCAACTGGCAGATAGGCCCCCACCCGGCCGTCTCCCCACTCACGCCTCCACCTCCCTCCATTTTCCTCACTTTCTCTTCGTTCAGTTTCAAATCATTACACATGGGAAAAAAATTTGCCTCCCCAAAAGTCGGAGATGGCAGTAATATTTACATTCCTCCATAAATGAAACTGCACGTGACAGTGGAATTTTAATAGCAGAAACATTTTAATAGGAGGGGAGCATCATGGAGTCATTGCCATTAATTGGCTTCACTGCACTTTTGAAGTGCAAAAGAAAAGACATTTTTTTATTGAAATTTCTGAAACGCCTGGTCTTGAATAACAATTGATTCCCCCCCCCCCCCCCATCAGTTTTGTTTTGATCAGAAAAACTGCGTTCCCCAAGACTTCAATATTTTTTTGGAAGGAAAAAAAAAGGTATTTTAAGAAAAATCCATGTTTCACAGCAGTGTGTCACAGCTCTGTGAATGATAAACCCACCATAAACAATACCTTTATTCTCAATTGCCTGTCATTTCGTATGTCATCCTGTCAAATGTAGACTGCGTTTTGTTTTTTTTTTTCCCCCACTGGTGAATTAAAGATGTTTTTTTTGTTCCTTGTCTGTGCAAATAGTCAGTGGTCCTATGATCAGATGGATATGTTCCAGAGTGCTAATGTAATATCCTCTGACAGAGCAGGGAAGGCGCCATCAGAGGAATAAGCGGTTTTACTGTCTGTATGATTTGTTGAGGGGGAGTTTGTAATCCAGTGAGAAAAAGTGTGAAGGTTGGAAAATCCACTTCCATTCCCTTGACTTTTGTGTAGCTGTTTTCCAGTGTTAATGCCCTGATCTGTCTCAAAGGCGTCCAGAGCGATTTGCCCACTAGCCTCGCTGATGGCTGTCTCCCCTGGCTGGAGCCCCTGAATATTGTCGGTTCTCTTTAAAACTTCACAGTGTCCATCTCCATGGGTTGTGTGCCGTGAGCTTTTAGAGAGTTTCAGACACGGTGATAGATGATAAAATATATAGAGAAACCTGAAGTCGAAAATATATAGTTTCCCTCTGGGATAAAATTAAACAAAGACAGGAAAAAAATTGAGCACTTGGAGGGAAAAACACAGAGAGACACACTCATTCCTGTCAGCATTTTCCTTTTACTGATGTTGGAGAAAAGAGATTTGTTTTCCTTCCACTTCAGCCTTGTGGAAGGTTCCGTTTCAGCTCTGTGTCCTTCTGGCTTCCCCAAACTTGTGGCGTGTAATGAAAGCAAAGAAAAAAATGGCGGGAAAACATAGAGTGTAAACTCCTCATGACCTACGGAGTAACGGCCGGCCGGTTCTGCTGTGTCTGCACGTAGCAAGCAGGGCAGCGGATTGATCGAGGCCGGCAGAACAACGTGAGGGTGAGATGGGGGGAGCAAAAAACAGCTTCATCAAATAGTAATAGGCTTAGCTTGAGAAATAAGTGGCAGAGTGGTAATGAAGCTAAGCCCCTGGTCCTGGCAATACATGGTGACCATGGCATGGAGCCTCAATGACGCCTCACGATTGGCTGAAACCCACGTCAGCAAAAGCGTGAGCATGCATTTTCTGAACAATAATTGGCTAGGTTTCTTTTTGTCTCCAGTTCCTGGAGTGTATTTGTGTGTGGGGGGGGATGTTTGAGCGTCATGAATAATGGATAGGGTTTCTTTGCGGCAGGGGATTGGGGATGGAGGACAGTGAGCTAGACAACGTGGTGCGAAACCTCTTCGCCTGTTAATGAGGGTGCTCTTTGGGGAGGGGGTGCGAGATGGGGAGGCAGGGAGAATGGCTGAATCGCGTACGGATTTGTGTACCACAGCAACTGAGTGCGATTATGGCAGAAAGAGCCAAGGTTTGGTGTTGCCGTAGCTCCTGGTGTCCGGATGAGGGTCTGGGAATACAGGGGAAGGACTCAGGTAGACGTGACTGGAAGTCGGCAGAAGGAGCCCAGGAAAGTTGACATGTTACTTATTCACACCGACAGTGGTTGGAGCATCTCAGAAATGGCATCATGCTATTCACAGCTACTGACAGTGGTTGAGACATACCAGGAAATTGCAGTTACTGCTGTCAGTAGTAGGACACTCATGTAATGCTATCATGCTATTCTGAGATACTGATAGAGCTACTAGCAGCACAGGCATACTAGCATGCTACTCACAGATAATTATATAGCTACTAGCAGTACTTGAATGCTAGCAAGCTACTCACAGATATTGACAGAGCTACCAGCAGCACAGGAATGCTAGCATGCTACTCACAGATATTATATAGCAGTACAGGAATGCTAGAATGCTACTCACAAATACTGACAGATACTTTGAACAACTCATGAATGCCAACACGGTATTCACAGCAATTGACAGTGCTGCAAACAGCCCAGAAATGCTAACATTCTATTTGCAGCAACTGACAGAGTTGTAGACAGCCCAGGAATCGAGGAATGTTAACACGCTATTCGCAGCAACTGACAGAATTGTAAACGGCCCAGGAATGCTAACATGCTATTTGCAGCTTCTAACAGAACTACAAACAGCCCAGGAATGCCAACATTCTACCAAATACTGACCGAACTGAAAACAGCCCAGGAATGTTAATATATTATTTGCAGATACATCCAAAATAACAGCAAACTGAGAAAGCTAACATGGTCGCTTTGCTTTCCTCCAGCAAAACGATGGGCAGTTCACAGTGATCCAGCTGGTGGGCATGCTACGGGGCATCGCCTCGGGCATGAAGTACCTGTCTGATATGAACTACGTCCACCGGGACCTGGCCGCCCGCAACATCCTGGTCAACAGCAACCTGGTGTGCAAGGTGTCCGATTTCGGGCTGTCTCGCTTTTTGGAGGACGACACTTCGGACCCCACCTACACCAGCGCTCTGGTGAGCATCCACATTCATTAGCACATCATGAGCAGTGTATAGTATGTTAGAAATGGCTGTACCTTCTCAATTTCGCAAAATGTGCAAATTACGTGTATGTTTAGTGCTCTTTTTAATTTGATCTACAAGTCTGTAAAGTGATTAACAATAGCAATTGACTTTGGATGAAGCTATCGGCTAAATTTACAACGTGAACTATCGTACCTCTTGGTCGTCATGCATGCGTTCTCATGCTGTCACAGGTGGCCTTTCACATTTTAGGGAATGGGCTGTATCACTTGTACTGTGACTACACACCAGGGATGGTTCCCCGAGCTGCTCGTGCCTCATATCACACATGAAACATTAGGAGTTAGTGCTACTCGTTATCCTATTTTTCTTGAGTTTGCTTCCTTTTTCATTCCCAGGGGGGGAAGATCCCTATTCGATGGACTGCACCCGAAGCAATCCAGTACAGGAAGTTTACATCAGCCAGTGATGTCTGGAGCTACGGCATCGTCATGTGGGAAGTCATGTCATATGGGGAGCGGCCTTACTGGGACATGACCAATCAGGACGTGAGTATATAAGGCTGGAAGTATTTCGTCCTCTATAAGTCTCATTCAGAATTCCATGCTTTTTTAATGTTCTGTTTCCAGGTATATTGTACTGATTAAAAATGCACTGCAACTGATATCCCTCCTGGCGAGAGTGGTCCCCCTAGTGGTTAGGTTCCTCGATGGCCGCCTTCTGCAAAGGTAGTCTCAAGAAAAATATTTTTGAGAACTTAAGCATAACAGTGCAGCATGAGTGACTTTGCCATTCTGGATTTGCATCGGATTTGCTGGCTTAGGAGGGAGGGTGTATTTTAGGTAGAAAGACACGCTGATGTAGATCGACGGTTCAGTCAGCACCCTGCTGTAGCCCCCGGCTCGCGTTTCCAAAGGAGTGTGTTCCTTTCTGAAGGAAATAGCCTGTGCTAACACTTAAAGCATCTCAAGAGCTCCCCGCTTGCCATTGCTGATCAAAGCAAACAGTACGCACTTCTCCGCTAAGTGTTTGCCAAGTCCTGAAAGGCCAGCGGATTTGGATAGTGGGGGGGTTGGTTCCTTGAAACAACAACAGGGGGCATTTTTCTGGCTCGGGTGAGGAGTGCAGTGGTGAATAAAGTCTGAGATTAAGGTACACACCCATAAGACCACCGTAGATCTCTCCTCGGCTGATAGTACGCCAGCTAGGTGCCTTTGAGGATGGAAGAGGCCTCAGATTGGGCTGCGCACTCTTTCTCAGTCTGTCCGGAGGGTTTGACGCTCCAGTTGCAGTCAGCTTGGCGTGTGAGACTTAGAGAGATGGAGTCCAGTACCACAGGATTTGTCCAGGCCTTCAGCTCGACATAATTTTTTTTTTTAATTGCCTAAATTACTACAGTGGAACTAAGATCTTTAAACCAAATAGTGTAAAGTTTTAGGGTACTTCAGGTGTGCTTGCTTTGCCTTCCACTGAAGCCACAAGTTTTAAACTTTTTGTTAAACAAGCCGCCATTCAAAGCAAGGTAGAAAAAATGGAACTGGGAGGAAATGATCTGGGTCCAGTGGAGTGGTGTGCTCTGGGACGTGAATGAAAAGCAGTGTCTGTAATATTATATTCATTATTTTCACTCGCCCAGCAGATGATGATATTGAAAGTGATTTACACATGCTTACAGTTCACATTTACGCAGCTGGGTGTTCCTATTTAGGGATTTTTTCATTTAAATACTTTCTCATGGGCAAAAGAAAAGTGCAAGAGCAGGGTCCCTCCCAGGTCGTTAAGACCATGTGGAGTTCTTAACTGCTACATGAGGCAAAGTTGGGGGATTCATAGAGTTATGGGCAGGCCAGTATGCTGGTTGGTTTAAACCTGAGAGCTGGTTGGTTTAAACCTGTATTTGGATATCCAGGCAAGCCAGCTTCCAATGGGAAGCCTCCCTCTGCATTATTCCCCGCCCATTCCTCCTCGTGCTAATTACAAGGGTCCCGTAAATCATTCCCCTGGCCCTTCTAATGCTAGGCTTTCCATTGGCTACATTTTATTTATGGCAGGATTACCATTCATGCCTCCTAATGAAAAACACACCTGTGAAAGCTGGCTGTAAATCGTAGTTTGATGCTTCTTTCTCTTCATACTGAGTTTTCATAACTATTTATTGAAAGTATTAATGTTCCCTACCCATGTTACCTCAATTCTGCCTCCAGGCTCTCTTTACCAGGTTCGTTAAATGTATGGAATTTCGCATGCGAATTCTGTGGATTCGAGGGACCAAGAGCTTCCTCTTATATTGCTTCATCATCACTTGCCTCCACCCCCGCTAAAAATCTGTGCTTTTTTTCCCCCCAAGACAAACACATTCATGCAACTTTGTAGCTGACCCTTACCCTCCCTCAGCTTGCGGGGTGTGTGGACACCACACATAGCCAGACCATGCTTTTTCACTCTAAAATAGAGGGTTGCAGACCTCCATTTGTCAACAGGAACGTTTGCCCCTCCCAGTGGAACGCTCGCACCCTCAATCAGAGATCTTTTTTCATGGACTGGGCTGAAAGACAACTGCACGAGTGAAAGAAGTGCAGCTGTAGAAACAGTAACGGTAATGGATGTACGTGAAAATGCGAATGCTAAGGGGATTGATACATGCTAGCGTCTCTTTAATTTGTACGCATTCTCATCCAGAGCTCAGGCACGGTCGGTACGGACTAATCTCTGGCAGCCGTGCCATGATCACCTTCTGCTCGCCAAAAAGCACAGAGAGGCTGGATGAGGCAGCCAGAGGCCCGTGTTAGAACAGACATCTGGGGAGCCGTTACCATAGCGTGTTAGCGGAGTAGCCGGATGACTTCCCATATGGTTTTGTAGCCACGGATGTATGTCTTTGTTTTTTAAACTGCCTCACAGGGTTGCTCTTCTAACTGTTTTTCTGAATAGTTTTCTGAATATTTGCAAAGTAGAGGCTAAGACTTTTGTATGGTTATTTAAGAAGTTCTATGTGTAAAGTAAGAAACTGAACAGAGGTGGATAGTTCAGGTCCAGAGAGTAAAAATCAAGACCAAGATTTTGTTTCAACTAACCAATCAGTTGAGTGATTTTTTTATGCTCAACTGGTTGGTTGAAACAAAATCTTGGTCTGGATTTTTACTTTCTGGACCTGAATTGAACAAATTGTCTTGATTAATTTACACGGCTCTGTAGGACTCCCCTGTGACTTACTGTGTGATCCACGTCGTACCAGTGGAGGACATCAAGTGGTCCCATTCTGGTATGAATGTGAGAGCACAGTTGCCTGGTCTCCGCAAACTCAGCTTTTAGTGGCACAGTGTGAAGATCCAGAGCAATCTTTGACGGATGTATCAACAGCCACATTTAGCCACACCTTGCTTTCTCAAATGCATATTTTCCATTCGCTTATGAGATGACTAAATCAACACTGAGTTCCACCTGCCTGCCAATGTTGCTTAGTAGCAAAATAATATTGTTTTTAACCATCTCTCCTATTTGACTATCCCTGCCGGCCCCTGGAGGATGGACTCCCCCTTTGAGTCTGGTTAGGGTCAGGGCTTCCTCTGCTGCCCCCTGGAGGATGGGCTCCCCCTTTGAGTCTGGTCCCTCCCAAAGTTTCTTCCTTCTTGGGAGTTTTTCCTTGCCACTGTCGCCTTTGGCTTGCTCACTGGGGGCTTTGGGTGCGGATGCTGTAAAGCGCTTTGAGACGATGTTATGTCGTGATACTGCGCTATACAAAAATAAATTTGTTTGTTTTTTTGTTTGTATTTTGTCTTTAATAATTGCAAAACCCAGGGCCCACACAATGAAACGACCTTTATCTTCAGGCAACAGTCTTGGATTGTTGTGTCCATGAGGGATGAGCAAGGGGGCCTAGTGATTTATTTTTGGGGGCTGGGGAGGGATGCATGCAAGTGAGAGAGTGACACCAAAACTGTGGCTCAAGGACGAAAAAATATAGATCAAGCACCTGAAGGAGAGAGTTGAATCAGTCAACATGAGAATAGACTGAGGCACATCCGACCATAGGAGGGCCAGTAGATGCACCAGTATGCCGTTGTAGGCGGCGGATATGGGAGATCTGAGTCTGTGCGATACAGTGCTGGCTTCATACCAGCTTTATACGACATAACCTCCCCTAGGCATGACCAGTCACGATAGCCTATAGCACTTGGACATACTGTAGCTAGACCTTGATTTTGTCCAATGGGAATCTTCTCTGTTTCTCCCAATTCCTTACCCCTTACCCCCCTTGTAGTCCCTGGTAGAGACCACTAGGCTTCTGTATGTTCCCCTACAGGTGATCAATGCTATCGAGCAAGACTACCGACTGCCCCCGCCAATGGACTGCCCCAGCGCGCTGCACCAGCTCATGCTGGATTGCTGGCAGAAGGACCGCAACAACCGGCCCAAATTTGGCCAGATCGTCAACACGCTGGACAAGATGATCCGCAACCCCAACAGCCTGAAGGCCACGACGCCGCTGTCCTCTAGGTAGGGGCCCGGGGGAGGTGTCACTAGCTCACGCAGAGATGTGTAGGAGGGAATGGAAGAAAAGGAAAGATAATGGGGTGGTTTCATCTTCCAGTAGAGTAGAGTCTGGATGCTTTTAGAAGCATAAATCATCAAGCACAAAATTGCATAATTTGTTTGTGGTGGGCATGCAGTGCAGAGCGTCAGTAAATCACCACCTTCCTGCTGGAGGTGAATGAATTCTTGGTAAACTGAGCCAAGCCCACACAAGACCCCTGCAGCTGAATGTCACATATTGGTATCATTTAAATACCTGTAAAGAACAAGTGATTCTTTGGTCATATTTTTCCCCATTGGTGGATAGCTACAGTAAGATTATAAAACCGCATGCAGTTTTTTGTTGTTGTATTGTCCTTTCTTAGACTGGTGTGGCATCACTGTTTTGCCTGTTGTTCGACAGCTTGGGGGTTCTAATGAAATGATGTCGAGTCTCAGCTCGGCTGTCACCAGCTGAAGCTTATCTTGTGCCCTCCATCCCCCTGCTAAAATTATTTCTTGGCTGGCTGTGCCAGTGATGTGCCGTCACGTACCCCTTCAAAAAAAAGCACGGGGATGGAAGGGGCATGAGAGTGGTGGTGAGACAGCACGGCATTGTGGGAATAGCTCAACATCCTGAGAAACCCACCGTGATCAAGAGGTTCCTGCAAAGCAGACAGCACACACAATTGTCTTTTGGGGGGGTAGGCTGCCATGGTATCCTCACAACTTACTTTATCATTAAACTAACTGTTATCTGCCCACTATATAACATAGCTGTTCCACATGCCATTGACACTTTTCAGGGCCTGCGCTCGCCTCAATTAACACACGTTTCTCTAAGTGGAAAAAAACAAACAGTCCTTTTTAAATGCGTGTATTTTCTGCTGTTTGTTTCAAGGACGTATGCTTCTCGTTACACCAAACATACTCAGACTGGAAAAGTGGTCACCATCCAGCTTAATTTGTGTTTTTCCTGTGAGGTCCAATGCTTAGCTGAAATAGCAGTGTAATTTTTTAAAGTTTATCTGTGCCGTACATTTTGTTTCATGTTTCCTTTGGCAACGGGTGGGTATGTAAATAAGACCCTTCTTTTTTTTGTCGTCCCAAAACATCGGCGACTTGGACGGTCTCCTGGGGCCAGTCGTAATTCAAAGCAGTTGTACAAATTCAAAAACAGTGCAAGGTTAAGTGAGATTTCTTCCCAAGATGAGTTCATGTAAATATGCAGTACATATGAAACATACAGATTTTTAAGATAATGCCTTAATGGCTTGCTTTTATGGAGCTGACAATTAAAACAGACGTAGACAGTCTTTGCGAAAAGGCAAAGGAGAGACAGCTTGTCACGTGCAATAATAGTAACGTAAGAACGTGTCTTGGTGGAAATCACATACGCGCTGGTCTGCCTGTCTTTAATTTACCTTGAATTAAACAGATAATCATACGGTACAACACATACAAAAATGCTAAAGTTTGCCATATGATGATCTACTGGGTAGCTGTCAAGGACACTATGGAGATGCTGATGTCGCCTTTTCAACCATCTAAGATGGCCAGAGAAGAAAGAGCTGTCACATTTATCTACATTTAATCTGTGGTATATTTTATGTAGAAGATGATGTGCTACTCTTTTCCGTCAGCCTGTCCTTGACAAGGAAGACAGACTGGGAGAGGCTGAAGGAAATTATTTGTCAAGTTCCTCAACCGGACCTAGTTAGCTGTGATTATTAGGTGCCGTCAAGTCGAGGTCAACTCTTGGAGACCATATAATGGCCATTTTTCCAGAATTTCTTCTGTCTGTGTCTACAGGCTGTTAATATAATCCATCTACTCTCAAAGAGAAGAAAACTGGCCTGAGCATCCTAAGCTAATCAGTGTTTGTGGTCAGAGGGGACATCGTGATAAGTATTCCACATTCTGTATCCCTCGACAAAGTAACATTCCACGTACTTCGTTTTTTTAGATGTGGGCCCTCAAGCCTTCATATCTCCTGATCCACTGTTTGTCTTGCCTCTTGGTTTTGATTCTCTGTTATATATGTCACAATAATCAGACCAGATGTTCTCCTTATTTTGGTATGCATGATGTCCTGATTTGTATTTCATGTGCCTTTTTGTTTGCTTTTTATTCTGGACTTGGAGAGGCCCCCAATGGTACACAAAATGATAAACACACAAAAAAATCCTGTGTAGCTCATGGAATGATGTTGCATGGTGGACACGTTTTATAGCCCAGCAGGAATCGTTCCTAGAAACCAATTTTTTTCTTTCCCTGATATGTTACCAGCCTGGTGACCCACCTTGCTGTAACAGTTTTGTCCCCAAACATGCTTCTCTCTCTCCGATCTGTAATTCTGCTCTGCCTGAAGTGTAACTTTGCTCTTCTTCACCACTGTCTTCCTCTGCTTCACGATTGTGTTCCTGTTTCACCACTTTGTTTCACCTCTGTTTTCCTCTACTTCACCTATTTATTCCTTTGTTTGATCTCTGTGTTCCTCATTTTCACCACGGCGCTCCTCTGTTTCACGTCTGTGTTCCCCCCATCTCACATCTCCGTTTTGCCGTCTCGCCACTTACTCTCATCCTCCCTTCTCCCCAGTGTCCACTTGCCCCTGCTGGACCGCAGTGTGCCAGACTTCTCCAGTTTCAGCACTGTGGACATTTGGCTGGATGCCATCAAGATGGGCCAGTATAAGGAGAATTTCGCCAACGCCAGCCTCAGCACCTTCGATGTGGTCTCGCGGATGACGATGGAGTAAGTGTCGCCCAGTGTGGGGAATTCTGGCAGGGCCAAGTTCAGTGTCTCTTCCAAACACCTAAATCGAGGACGACACCACAGATCTGAGGAATCTCGGGAATTTTTATTCTCCGCATTTACTGTGGTAGGAATCCAGCCCAGTTTTCGCTAATTTTTTCAGCTTTATATAAATATTACCATAGGCGTTTCCATTGTTGCATTTTTGGTGTGTGGATCAAAGCCAGATTTCTTCACACGGTTTCCAAGGAGAATTTCTATCAGCAGTTCCCTAACCTCTCAGTGCAACCCCGGCCATTGGATATCTTTATTATAGTTCACATCCAGTACAACCTGATTCAGAAGATTATGTGCTTTGAAATTAGTTGATTAAATTTTTTCAGATTATCTGGTGCTTTAATACAGCAGATATATGAGTGGGCTGCGGGCTGGTTGAGGAAAAGCGTGACAACTGTTAATCTGGATTATGGTTTAGCTTTTCATAGTCCAGAGTGCTTAGTGTGTGGGAAACTGTCATTCTATGCTGGGAACAGCCTGGAGGTGAAAGGTCATTGTAATAAAAATCACATTACGTAATTTTTTCCATTAAAACATTGATTCACAGAATCCTAAGGATACATGGGGCAGTGCGTGGCACTGCACTCCTTTCATGTAGTGTCGCCTCAGTGAGTCGAGAGACTGGCAATAAACGAATAAAAGCCAGTGTCGTTTCGGGGCCAAAATTCCCTGTGAGTTCTTAGAGAAATTTATGAACGAAAATGAAGACAAAGTACCAACTGTCACTCCCTCACTCTTTTGACAAGTCTTGAGTTACACTTTGGCTAGACAGTGTACCAACAGGCGGGGAAACATTCATTACCACAATTGTTTTGCAAACTTATTACTGACAAAATACTTATTGTTGAGCCTGTACATGTTTGCATTCTGATACTGGGAGATTGTCCCTCCCTCATTGTTACTAATGATATTTTCATAAGCGAGGTACATTGTAGTGTGCAAACAAAAGAAATGTGTTTGTTAATAATGGTGTTGTGCAATGTATCTGAGTGTGAGAGTAATATTGTTTGTAGATTAGTTTGGAATCTAACTAAGCTATTAAATCTTGATGCAGCGGCTTGACGGTTGGCGTGCGATCCAAGTGCTCGGCACAATGGGATTCTTTGTCAGCAGTGAATGTCGGCACCTGGCCGAAAAGGACTCATTCTTGCACAATTCTCTCCTCAGCGATATTCTGCGGGTGGGGGTGACGCTAGCGGGACACCAGAAGAAGATCCTGAACAGCGTCCAGATGATGCGAGCTCAGATGAACCAGATCCAGTCTGTGGAAGTCTGACCTACCGGAGAATGGCTGGAGGAGGGGGTGCATCTCGTGGGGTGTGTGTCGGGGGGGGGCGGTGGTTTGATAGACCTGGAGCCTGGTCTTCCTGCCAGATCTTCTTTTTTTCCACCAGCGACACCCCTCTTTCGCACCCCTGCCTCCTCCTCCCCCATAATGCTCCATGCCTCACTCATCCACCTCATCCACAGCTGAGAGGACAGGGGGCCTGAACAGCAGACCAACAATATCCAGGCTTCAAATCATGGGGCTTACAGGAGGTGGACCCAGCCCAGTATTCTTACCCCCATCTACTACAGACCCCCCCACCACTTTTTGTCTAGTTGACTTAATTTTTTTTTACTTTTGATTTTATTTCTTCTTTTTAAGGATTTTGTAAAAAAAAATGTTAAAAGAAATAGCTAAGAAAACACAAATCTATATGACTATAGATTGTATAATTATGTAAACAAAATGAACTGAACGATAAGGGTGCCCTTTAAAAGGGCAACAAGCAAAGCAGATGTGGAGTTTTTTTTTTTTTTTGGGGGGGGGGGGGGGGGGCAGATCTCTCAAACAACCTGAGATTTTTTTTTAAGTTTTCCTTTGTTGAAAATATGTAAATTAAGAGAAGCGTTGCATCCTCTGATGAAGAGAATCGATGACAAAAGGCGCTGAAAGAAATGGAACGGCTCTCTTATTAATGACACAGTAAATTGGAATCCATGAAACAGGTCCTCCTGCCATGATCCTCTTCTTTGAGTGAGCCTCGCCTCTTCGATCGGTACAAGGAACCTCATTGATATGGCGATTTAGAATGTGTACACAAAGGAACCAAGAAAAAAGAAGTTTCTGGTTAAAGAGGAGTTTTCCCTCACAGTGACCAATCTCTTTGACAGTGTGGAATTTGTGATGAAGATTTTCTTTGCATCCCTTTAACTGGGACAAATAAGGTTATTCTGTTTTTTTTAATTATTATTATTTTTATTATTATGGCCTGCCAAATGGAGATGCCCCCCCCACCCACACCATGGGTGTTGCCATCCTGTACATATCAGTCGCAAGCAATCTTGTGATTTCGCCTGTATCCTGACACCGTTGCTAAATCTCGGTGGTGCGTCAGTGTCACGATGTCACAGATGTTTTGGACGGACTATAAGGAAGGTATCATATGCAGTTCTGTTGTTTCTTTCATTTTCTTTTGAAATGTTAATGGTGGACTTTGAAAGGACGGTAACATTTCAAATGACATCATACATTCTTCTTCCACAGGCTTTTTCTTTTTTCTTTTAAAGTGGGCTTATTCTTCCCTCGGTTGTTTACAGGGAAAAATGTACTTATGTGGAGAGAAGCTGAATGAATCTCTGTTTAGGTGTGTGCATCCAGATCCTCCATCGCCATCAAAGCCCCATGATCCTTGTTCCCAATAGTGATGGGCAAAATGAAACTTCATGAACCATTTGCTGTATTTTTTGACTCCACTAGATGGTGCTGTCTGTTCAAAAAAGGGCTCAAAGCATGCCCCAAAGCAAGCCAAGAGCACCATCTAGTGGAGTCAAAAAATACAGCAAATGGTTCATGAAGCTTCATTTGTCCATCATTAGTTCCCAAGCGCACCGCTTTGCAGGAGGGCAGGCTCTGCTGCCGTTTACATTTTGTCTGACCCACCACCGGAGGCAGCTTTGTCTGTGTAACCCCCTCCCCGGCCAGTGTCAGTAATGTCAGTATTTCTAATGAAGTATTAAGGTTTTACAAGTGGACAATGACTAGGGCATCACCATCATCTCCACCAGAACGATGTAGCATTTTTTTTATATATATATATAATTGTGTGGTGCTTTGCAGATTCGGGTAAGCAAGATCACTTGTTAATTTGTTGCTATTATTATTATGTAGATGAAATTCTGGAAAGCACAGACATTAATGCACATTTTTTTCTGGCTAAGTGGTGGAAAAGATGCAAGGTAAAGGCCCTGTTGCTTGTGGACGTACCTTGGACTCCATGGCAGAAGTCTGCTGTTAAAGAGCGTGCTTAATATTAAAAAAATAAGAAAACAGAAGCACAAGTCACGAACCACTAACCCTTTTTGTTTTTGGCACCAGAAGGAAGAAGCAGTCTCTCATGACCCCACAAATGGATTAGCTTACATAGTTTACAGGTTTACTGGTGTTTATTTAGCTCACGGGTTTGACTTCCGTTAATCCAAACTTACAGTCTTCTGGTGTCAAGTCGAATTATCTAGCTGTAATACACTGCGCATTTGCCTGTCAGTGCAAAACATAGCTTAAAATATATAGATGTACTTTCCTTATATGTTCATCAAAACAGGCCTGGGTCTAAATGTACCTGTAAGTGTATTGCATTTTTTTTCTTTCCTTTTAGAAAGTTCTGTCTGTGGGTTGGCGCCCAGAAAATGTCTAATAATAGGGTCTCTTGTCGAATTTTTATGGCACGTCTGTTTTGATGAGTTCTGCTTCCTGGAAGGGTTGTCAGAGGATTAGAGGAGACTTTTTGACAAGTTTGTTCCGGGCCGCTTGAGAACTCAAGAATAGGTTTGGCTCTCGTTGTTCTTAGTGTCGCGAGGTAGAGAATCCATCATCATCTGTGCCTTCAGGAGAGATGCCCTGAGCCAAAGTGGATCTTCCCCACCCTCAAAGATTAGTGGTGTCAGAAGAGGGAATACTAATCTGACAAGTGATCTGAAAATCTTACCAGGGACAGAGCACCCCCCCCCCCCCCAAAAAAAAAAATAAAAATCCTGCAGCCCACTTTCCTGTACTTCATTGGCAGGACATCTCAGATGTTAGCAGGATGCTATGGTGCTCTGGTTCATCAATATGTTCATAACTGTACTTGTCAGAGCGCTACCCTCCTCCCCCCCACTTCAAAGGTATTCTTCACTGGCAGAACTTGGAACAAACAAGCTCACCTTCTGATGCCTTTGTACTGATCCGGCAGATCCCTGAGGCCAGATACTATCCAGCTGCAGTTACTCAGGGCATACCTCTGTTGAATTCAGTCTCCCCATACCTTTGTTCATTTCAGTCTCCCCATACCTGTGATTATTTCAGTCTCCCCATACCTGTGATTATTTCAGACTCCCCATACCTGATTTCATTTCAGACTCCCCATACCTGATTTCATTTCAGTCTCCCCATACCTGATTTCATTTCAGTCTCCCCATACCTGTGATTATTTCAGTCTCCCCATACCTGATTTCATTTCAGTCTCCCCATACCTGATTTCATTTCAGTCTCTCCATACCTGTGATTATTTCAGTCTCCCCATACCTGATTTCATTTCAGTCTCCCCATACCTGATTTCATTTCAGTCTCCCCATACCTGTGATTATTTCAGTCTCCCCATACCTGATTTCATTTCAGTCTCCCCATACCTAATTTCATTTCAGTCTCCCCATACCTGATTTCATTTCAGTCTCCCCATACCTGTGATTATTTCAGTCTCCCCATACCTATGATTATTTCAGTCTCCCTATACCCATCTAAGTGCTTCCACTGAAAATGTAAAAACAAAACTAAAAAACACTGTTCTTCCAACACTATAGAAAGAGCTCCCAAATGCTCCAAAAGCCCTCGTGCCCCATTGCCCCTCCACAGAGGAGCTGAGGTGCAGTCAAGGGTCAGGGACGGGCAAACGTGTCACTGCAGTGCACACCTGCCCCTCATTGCATTCATTGTTCTGAAGCAGCACACTGCCATACTTGTCAGCTGTTTTGTTCATGCTTGTATGAATTCTTAAGAGCCTTCAATGGGCAATTTCCTGTTAAAAAAAAGAACCTCTCTGACTGCCTTCTCATTATGTGGCAGCTTACTTTTGAATATTCCAGCATCAGTCAGCCTGATTCAAGGGGTCTTGCTATCCTTAGGTCAGTGTCCTCCTTGCCTGGTTAAATGATGCCATTTTAATTTGAGGGGAGAGAAAGCAAGCCCCGATCGATATCTCATTCTCAGCCACGAGGCAGTGCAAAGGTGAGTAGCCAACAGCCAGGCTACAACTCACTTCTCTGCAACCTAGATAAAACCTTTTATGCCCTCCAAATTTTATTTTCTCTATACACAACGATAGCTGTAAGATGAGCTTCAGAATTAACTTCACGAAGACGTGTTTTAATCCTGAGACCAAATACGCAGTCGGTCCTTTGGTATGGTGTTAAGTCCCTGATTTGTCTTGATCCTTTGCTGCACAAAGAGGTGTGTTAAGGGGGAAAATGTCAGAACACGTTGGTAAGACTCCTGCACTTGATTTCTGTGTGAAGGAATGTGCATAGCATGCTCCTTTTAGATAATTGGTTCGCCCAAGCTGAAACGCGGTACAGGCAGCGGGAAAGGCATGTAGAAGAGAGGGCTGTGTGTGATACTGTTAATCTAATGGTGTACGTCTCTTGCATGGTGGTTCTTCAGTAAAATCAACACTGGCTTCCGGACAGCGTGATACCCGAGCCGTATCAGTTTGATGTGCTTCTTACAACTGATCGGGTAAAACGGTGCTACTATGGTGAATTAAAAAAATCTTGATATTTGTGATAATAAGAAACAGCACACGTTAATCTCTGGGTGTGAAATAGAAGCTGGAATTTGATATTAGTTGTTGACTAACCTTAAGCTAAGAGAATCATAGAGTGGGGAAAATGACCTTTCACCTCACTGGTTCCCTGGAAGCTGATGCAAAGTAACTGGTTACGGTAAAATCAGTATTAAAGGTGCATTGTTTTGAAAAGTGAACTTGGTCAGTTTTGGGTGCTTAACTACAGAACAGTCCTCTATCCTCAGAGTTAAGCTAAGCAGGTAGTTGTCTAATTGTTGTTAATTGTAACAATTTAGGTTTTAAATCAAATGTTTGAGATGGAAAATTGTGCACCAATGAGATAATGTCTAATATAATTTTTTTTAATGAAATGAAAAAATATATAATCTCCTTTAAATATGAAAACAAAATATTACACTACTCCAAGAAGGTGTGTATAATTGTGGGAATAAAACATAAAACATAATTTACAAAAAGGAATATCTTTTACATATTCAGTAAAATGCACTTTGTATACCAGTATGTGCATAATTGCTATGCCTCTTTGATAAACACATGATGCTATATGTATTGTAATATAAATATATATTTTACTATTTATTTACTTTCCTATATAGGTGTGAAATCACACTCATGAGACAAGGCAAAAATGTGCTGGTATACATGTGTCTTTTTTGCATATTGAAAGTATATTCCTGCTTTGCTGTTTGAGTTTGGGGGGGGGGACTGTAAGATAATTGAATTTCATTTCCATGTACAAAGTCAAGAAACAAATATCCAGTAATAGGTAAATCAGGGATTGCCAGACTCAGAGAGATTATTAATTGTAGTTTTCTGTAGTTAGGTTTTTTGTGCACTATGCTGCGGAAGACTTTTATTACAGAACACCTGTTTTTTTTTATTATATTTATTTATTTATTCTGTTTTCACGTTGTCATAGTGCATTGTTTTGCAATGTTAGCGCACCTGCCACCTGCCGTCCATGTCTGTGGAAACACGCAGCGACCCGAAAATGCCGAGGGGTGGAGCGGCGGGGTCCAGAGAGATTTCCGTACACCTTCTTCCGCCGTCATTTCAGGCTGATGTCACCCAGATAGGATTTGATTGATTCCTCAACCAGCCATTCTCATACAGATGGAGATTCTCATAAGGACCTGTATTAGGTAGCACAGGAAGTTAGTGCCCATCCCCCAGTAACACGAATTCTGATTGGTTGGATTCCCAAGCCATTTTACTTATGACCAAATGAAGCTTTATGAACCATTTGCTGTTTTATTCTGACACCACTAGATGGTGCTCTATATTGAGGGGTCTTTGCTTAAATACAGAAAATGGTTCATGAAGCTTCATTTGGCTTCACTAAGCCATTTGTGCCCGCTATGGTTTTCCCCTTGTTAGGGGTGACTTCCATCCTGCATTAGGACTCGCTGGGGTCACCCACTGAGCCTGTGGCTGCAGGGGTGTCTTTTCAGCACCTGGTCTCAGAGTAGCAGTTGGGCAGCCTGCCTGAGCATTCGGTCCTGTCAAAACAGCACTTTTATCATGTATGATGTATTCAGTTCACAGGGTTTAAAAATAAGCACTTGCATATCTTACCTGTTGTTTTTTTTTTGTGTGTTTCGTACTGTTTGTGAGACATCTAACATGTAAGGATTATTTTTTGATAAATCTTACATATTACATATTCCATAATAATATGCAGTATACATTCTAAATATTTATTCATTACTGGTAAATTATGGTGAAGACTACATACATGAAGGTGATAATTGATTAATGAATTACAGTATTCATAAAATGTATTTAAACATTGCCGTTTTTAGTCAGAATAAGATTTTTTTTGCAGTGAAATTGTTCACTTTTGGTGATTTTCTCGCCTCCCTTGGGAGAGGCAGTCACTTTGCACCTATCCCAGCACTAGAAAGTTCCTTGCTGTGGAAGAGAAACAACAGGTCCGATCTGGGTGACAAAATCATCATGATAAACAGAAACATCCCATTGGTGAGTTTCACTTTCATTTCCGGAGTCTGTGTTTGCCCGCCTCGCTCACATGTTCCTCGCAAGGGGAGCCGTGGTGATCGTGTGCTCCTCATAACATTCAGGTTTCACTCTTTCAGCTTCTTCCAGGTCTGAAGGCAACGTTTGCAGATATTATGACCTCTTAGGATGTTGTTTTTTCAGACCTTCCACTGAAATAAAAGTGCTTTCCATTTTTCCTAATTATAATCATCTGCAAAGGTCAATAAAAGCCTGAGCGGCATGTCGAATGGTGTGAGGCTGGGGTTCTTTCTGGATCACTGCTTCCAGGCATGTGCTGTGTTCCAGGTCTTGTGTACTTTCCCTGCGACATTGCAGTTTTCATTGGCTTGCTTCCACCAGTCCATCTTGTTACACCATTTGAGCGCCGTGGGATGGACATGGAAATGGCTTACGCCAGTTATTGCGCTAGGAGGAAAAATGAAAAAAACACCACAGCACCCCCTGCTGTTTTGGAGTTATGGTACAGCCAGCCATGGCAGACTTTCCTTGGAGCTCCCATGTCAGGCCCACCCACCTGAGCCTGGCCCACCCTAAACGCCCTGAGAGGCACTATCAGGGCAGTAGCCCTCAGCTGTCTGCGAACAGCCCTGTGGGTCCTGAAAACTGTGACTGAAAGGCGGAGCCTCCTGTTCTTTGTATAAATGTACATTGACTGTAACCCTGTGAATGATGTAACAATTTCATTATTTGTAATATTGTTATTGGTTTATTTTCTAAAAATGGAAACCCCAACACTCGACTCTCCTCAGTAATAATAATAATAAAAAACAATAAAGTTAATTTGCTGTGTTTCCTGGTTTTTTGATTTTTATTCCTCTGCCTTCATTGTACATTGTAGGAGTTGCATGAATATTTTTTAAGCAAGCCATTTTTATATACAATTGAAAATCTAAATTATAGTCATTGTAATTATCTGTTGAGAGCCATTTTTAATTGCATGAGTAAGAAATGCTAATTTGTAACTAGCTTTACTGGTAAATGGCAGATTCTTTCCAGCCATGCCTGCCATTCTCCTGCCCTCCCGTCAGGACCTGTCGTGCATATGTCCACCTGCCACGAGGCGGGCCAAGAGGGTGCTGGGTTCAAAAGTTTATCCCCAGACACCTGCTGAATCCCCCCATCCCCCAAAAAACGGCCACCCACCTGGCCCTTTTCATGCACCAGTAACCGCGGTGACATTGGACCTGGCAGGGAGGAGTCAGTGAATACTGGGAGACAACCACCGTTTATGTGAGACAGGCATGAAAACTGTGGAGCAACAGTGGAAAGGAGGGTAAAATCTGTGAGGCAGACTAAGTGAACCAGGGAGGGTTATGCAAATAAGGGGATTAGACTTTCAGTGGGTTGGTAGTCAGCCCCATCCATTGGGCTCTCAGATAATCTGGATGGGATAATCTGCAGTCCCCAGCCCAGGACAATGAAAACCAGTGTCATCCGGCATTCTCGCTACCTTAATTCCTTTACTCAAGTAATTGACTAGCCGTATGATATTTTAAATTGTCCCTTGAGTGCTGCCCAGGTGAACCATTGCAGGATTCTGGGCTTCCTGGCATCAGGACCAGATAGCCCTCTGTCTAGGAAGGTGACTGCCCCATACTAGTGATGGGCAATTGAAGCTTCATGAACCATTTACTCTATTTTCTGACTCCATTAGATGGTGCTATCTGTTCATAAAAGGGCTCAAAGCATGGCCCAAAGTGAACCAAGAGCACCATCTAGTGGAGTCAAAAAATACAGCAAATGGTTCATGAAGCTTCACTTGCCCATCGCTACCCTCCCTGCGTGCCCATGGCCAAGCTAGTGCTGAAAGCCAGAGATTAATCAAGCTTCTGGTCTGACTGAGTCTTGTATATCGACTCACCTGGGGCCAGTCAGTTTGGAAATCTGCATTTTGGTGTTTACACTGGTGCATAATCTGAAATGCGTCATGCTAAAAATCTAGGGCAGCCGAAAAAAAATGAAAAAATATAATGAAAAATAGAGATTTTCCTGCCCCTACATGTGTACACTAGTCTTACATGAACACATAATTAAAACTCATTCAGTCTTTTTTAAAATAATCTGTTAGACTTTGACCCTGGAGCTGTGATTCTGAAGGTGAACATATGAAAGACAGGCTGTCAAAAGCATAGCAGCGTGTTCTGAGAGCCAGTCTGTAGCAGGTGTTGTTGGCACCACCCCAGAAGGCCACGTTCTTAGGATCTGGGACAGGGGGGATCAAGGCACAGAAGGCGCAGAGCGAGGTCACATGTTCCAAGGGTCTCATTGCCAACTTAACAGACAGCATGTCGAATGACCTTTGTGGCCTCACACCCCCAGGGCGTTGTCGAACGATTTTACAGGAAAATGTCACGGGCTTCGTGGGTGACGTTTACCAGCAGTGCAGAAGTTTTCCTGCTGCTGATCAAACAGGAAATGCTCCCTCTGGCTGTAGTCCGCATTGTGACCCTGCTTTTGGATTCCCCTTGAAGAGTTTCAGATCTTCGTGATGTTCGTAAACCTGAATCCCGAAAAACCAGCACTGTAGCACGAAAAGTGTCACATGTCAAGAACAACTGAAGTTGTCTTCTCACAGTCTCAGCTGCCGCTGACAAGCGATGTCCTATTTGTCCTGAAGCTAAAACTTCCTTGAAAAGTCAGAAGGTAGCAGTTAACTCTGTGACTGCTGCCCTCTGCTGGACAATCATATGCTGGCACAATGCATAAAAATCAGGATTCATAAAAAAGGATTCATCAATATCCTGAGTCTGTAAACAAAGTCATATTTCTGTCTGTGTGAAGACAACACATGAATCAGATGCAAAGACAAGAAAGCGGAGGGGAAATAAATAACTAAATAAAACGTGCTACATGATATTAAATGTAACCGACAGATTAATTTAAAGCTGTTTAGTTCCCCTGTTTTTTTCCCCTGTTTTGTTCCCATTTTGCTCCCCTGTTTTGTTCTCTCACTTGCATTAGGGGCTTGCAGCAGCAGTGCTGCTCTTGAGGACAGGTTCCTTCACCCTGTCGGCCCACACAGGCCAGACTGCACCACATATCCATGACCTTTGCTCACTCGGGGGTCCAGGGGGAGGGTCGCAGCATTGGACGCTGAAGCGGAGGTGGTGGTGTCCTATCGTCTGCACGGTCCAAAATAAAACCTGGCAGGCGTGGCTTTAAAAACTCTCAGCGGGCGCAGGCCTCTGACCCTGTTGCCATGGAGATGGGCTGGATTATTGGCGTGGGGGGGGGCTGTCACAGAGGTGAGGGGCCTCTCTGGCAAGGCGGTGCTTTAGGGACCCATTATGGCCTATTTGGAACAGAGAAAAGGGAGATCGGCAGACTGACAGAAACAAGCTTTTGTTCTCTCACGAAGGTGCTCCAAATGGCCCCAACCCCCCAGCCTAGCCTGCCCCCCCCCATTTCAATGTCATTGTTCCCTAATTCACCCCTCTCCTATTCTCTCTCTCTGTCTCACCCGCCGTCAGTTGCTCTCTCTTAAATACAAATCTAAACTCCACCACTCAACAAAAATAAGACACAAAAAAATAGCTTTGCCATTAAATGGCAACAATTAAGTATGGTGCCACCGGGAATCCTACTCTGAGAGCTGTTGTTACATAATCTGTGATCCGTGTTCTACCTTCTCCAAGCCCCTATCCTGAACAAAGCACTACTGTATGTGCTCCCACTATGACTGATACGCTGTCCAGCGGACTCCTCTGTCCCGGCCTTCAAAGATGGATCTGCTCTGCCGGGATATGAGGGCATGACCCCTCATCGCGTGAGAGCTGCCCCCAGCCATGTTGATCCTTGTCACAATATAGGACCCTATATGAGCACGCCCCCTTCAGGACAACATGTGGAACACTTCTATTTTTTTTCTTTTCACAACCCCTGATACTGGATGTGGTCCAGGTGGCTTGTCTCTTTCTTGAGACATTGCAGTTCACCACACAAAACCAGAACTTTTCTTCAGAGAAAAAACTGTACTTATTCATACTTTATCCATTTATGTGCAATGATTGTTATAATGATGAGCCATTCATGTTTTATGGAGAACCAAACATATGTCAGAAACCATAAAAGATGATCCAAAGCAGATATTTTTCCTCTGGATCCTTTCTATATATGTGATTACGTTCCAGTTTAGAATATTTAGTTGAGTCCTAGTTTTAGCAGCATTTTGAAAAGAGGGCGATGCTTCCATCTAGTGGCAATTTCCGAGTACTGCTCGATTTTTTTACGTTAAGATTTCATATCAAAGCCGTCTCTCTGTCCATATATTCACTTATCTCTTAGGCTTCAGACTAGTAGGGCAAACAGCTTTTTATGGCCATCCGCAGAAGCATGCAGAGATTATCTTCTATAAATAACTGTGGAATATTAAAATTTGTTTCGCAGTATATGGTTCACAAAAAAAGTTCAGTAAAAAAAAAAAAATAGAAAGCTGAGTCTTTTCCCATTCTGGTCTCAGAAGAAGGCCTGCTTGCAGTTTGTTTGTTTACTGTTCATCATTGCCGTCTCCTTTGAAAAATTTTGCTGCAACAGATTAACATTTATCACACAAATAAACCTTTGATGACCTTATATATTAAATTAACATTTTCCATTTTTCTCCAGCTCTTCTGAAAACAGAACGAAAAAAAAAACTTAATGTAATTTAGTTGTTTGATGTGGTTCCATACATCTGTTTGTAGGGATTTGGTTTTATGCTTTATGCGGACAAGGGATTTCAAACGATTGTTCAGGTTTGTTTTTCTTACAACATTGGAAACATTGGTTAATCCTTTACAGCACCTGGAATTAATTGCAAATGAAGTAAAGGTCTAAATCGGCCATAGGGGGGCAGTGCAGGATAGTTCTGGAAAAAAATAATCTCTAAGCTCACCTTGACCACCTGAGGTTCTTTTGCCCTTTGTCGAGGAAAGATCTGCTGATGAGACCAGCAGACACATCCATCAAATAAGACAGATAAGTGTCACAAAAGCTAAGAGTAACGTCTTCCTTAGCATAATTCCCCCAGAGATCCCCATCCCATGCTTCTGAAGCAAACTATAAAGGTTATTGCCCAGCCACACTGTCCTCTACTGTAATCGTTTGGAGACTATAAAATATTTGTTCAAAGTGTTAGGGAAGCTGAGTCTATGTGAAGTGCTAGCAAAATACCAGTGGTTAACAGACTCCAGGGGGTCTGTCTGCTCCGATATTCAAAAGTAATGTGGTTTTACCACGGGTCATAAAAAATGAATCTCATAAAACTGAATAAATAAAATAATTTATGCTTTTTAACAATACAATGTACAGAAATAAAAGCTGGTAGCAAATTATGCTGATAGCAAATTATATCGAGCTTGTGATGTTGGTTATTTTAGGAGTTTTTTGCATCCTCTCCTCCGCTGTCATCTGGCTTTCTTTCTTTCTTTCTTTCTTTCTTTCTTTTCCCTGTTTTTGCATTATTCTCTCTTCATAATGTTGTAATGCAGGGGTGGCATGGTGGTGCAGTGGTTAGCACTGTTGCCTCACACCTCTGGGACCCGGGTTTGAGTCTCTGCCTGGGTTACATGTGTGTGGAGTTTGCATGTTCTCCCCATGTCATCGTGGGGTTTCCTCCGGGTACTCCGGTTTCCCCCCACAGTCCAAAGACATGCTGAGGCTAATTGGAGTTACTAAATTGCCCGTAGATGTGCATGTGAGAGTGAATGGTGTGTGAGTTTGGCCCTCCATCCTGGGTTGTTACCTGCCTCATGCCCATTGCTTCCGGGATAGGCTCCGGACCCCCCGTGACCCAGTAGGATAAGCGATTTGAAAAATGGTGATGCATCACAGCACACCCATGTACATTCACCGGCCACTTTATTAGGCACACCTGTCCAACTGCTCATTGACACAGATTACTGATCAGCCAATCACATGGTGGCAACTCAATGCATTTAGGCATGTTGACATGGTCAAGACGAACCGCTGTAGTTCAAATGAATGGGGAAGAAGGGTGATTTAAGTGGCTTTGAATGTGGCATGGTTGTTGGTGCCAGACGGGTTAGTCTGAGTATTGCAGAAACTGCTGATCTTCTGGGATTGTCACACACAACCATCTCTAGGGTTTACAGAGAATGGTCCGAAAAAGGGAAAACATCCAGTGAGCGGCAGTTCTGTGGGCAAAAATACCTTGTTGATGCCAGAGGTCAGAGGAGAATGGCCAGAGTGGTTCGAGCTGATAGAAAGGCAACAGTAACTCAAATAACCACTCGTTACAACCAAGGTATGCAGAAGAGCATCTCTGAACGCACAACATGTCGAACCTTGAGGTAGATGGGCTACAGCAGCAGAAGACCACACCGGGTGCCACTCCTGTCAGCAAAGAACAGGAAACTGAGGCTACAATTCGCACAGGCTCACCGAAATTGGACAATAGAAGATTGGAAAAATGTTGCCTGGTCTGATGAGTCTCGATTTCTGCTGCGACATTCGGATGGTAGGATCAGAATTTGGTGTCAACAACATGAAAGCATGGATCCATCCTACCTTGTATCAACGGTTCAGGCTGGTGGTGGTGGTGTAATGGTGTAGGGGACATTTTCTTGGCACACTTTGGGCCCCTTAGTACTAATTGATCATTGTTGCAACGCGACAGCCCTTTATGACCACAGTGTACCCATCTTCTGATGGCTACTTCCAGCAGGATAATGCACCATGTCATAAAGCTCGAATCATCTCAGACTGGATTCTTGAACATGACAATGAGTTCACTGTCCTCAATGGCCTCCACAGTCACCAGATCTCAATCCAATAGAGCATCTATGGGATGTGGTGGAACGGGAGATTCGCATGATGGATGTGCAGCCAACAAATCTGCAGCAACTGCGTGATTCTATCATGTCAATATGGACCAATATCTCTGAGGAATGTTTCCAGTACCTTGATGAATCTATGCCATGAAGGATTAAAGCAGTTCTGAAGTCAAAAGGGGGTCCAACCCCCCCCCCCCAGGGTGTGTATGTGAGAGAAAGAGAGAGAGAGAGAGAGAGAGAGAGAGAGAGATGGGCTGCTCATCTGTTCCATCCCCAACGCAGATTTCATTAGCGTTTCTCCCAGCAGCCGCGGCAGCGACTCCCGAGACTCGTGTCTAAATAAAGCCGCGGCTGTGATGAAAGAGCGAAGCTGCTCTGCCCCCCCCCCCCCCCCCCCCCCCCACCCTCGCTGATCTCCTCAGGATTCCCTCCCACTTCTGAAGTCCCAAAGCCGCTTAGAATGGCCAAGGCCAGGTTCACCCTCATTCCAGATTCTCCTTTTTTACGTTTCTTCTAAGGGGGCGTGGCACGTCATGCACCTGTTACGCAGGCTGTGGGCCATTCGATGAGCGGTGGTGGTGATGGGGATGGTGGTGGGGGGGGGGATGGTGGTGGGGGGGGGGATGGTGGTGGGGGGGGGGGGGGGGGGGGATGGTGGTGGTGGGGATGGTGGTGGGGATGAGAAGAAAAATAACGATGTACCTTTTGTCTCAGTAAATCCTTCAGTAAATCCGCATTAAATGAGTCCCTGCAGTAAATATCTAATTAATAAACAGGAAATAATTAGAAATTTTAAGATAGGCAACTTGTTTGTTTTGCCGAAAATATTCACTACCCCCCTCCCCATGGGTCACCCAGCGCATCTTAGTCCCAGGAGGCTTCTGAGGCATGTTCATGTGACCCCCCCAGGGGAGAAATCAGATTGGCATCATGTCCCAGGAGGACAGTTGTCTCTAATCTTTTCCATTAGCTGCAGCTAGTGCTGCCTTCCCACAGGGGGCGATGGTGAGTCCACTCAGCCATGTCTGATGGTGCACCAGAGCTGCCCCGGGCTGGCTGTTACCTGCCAGTTGCCATGTGCACAGCATCACCGAGAGCTGTGACGCATCAGCTCCAATGCCCCCAGGGCCGTGACAGTCACCTGTAGTTGCTAAGTGGCTTGTTAGATTCACTGCATTTACCATGTGACAAAAGGATGGGTCGCGGAATAGGCAAGATTGAAAACGGGGCTGACACAACAGAAATAGCCATTGTGGTGAGAATGAGACAAGCAGTGCTGGACTCGGCTCAGGTTTGCCTGAGGGACAGCAGGGAATGAACGGGGGACTGGTGACTCACATCAACCGAAACAAACCAAATCAACCTCCCCCCTCCCCATCTGACATGACACATTTTTTTATATATTTCTGCTGTGAACATGATAATATATATTTGGTTTGACTGCCCTAATTTTGTAAAGCAAATCGCCATGGCTGCTGTCCGAAAAAGGGTAAGCTGAGCGATTCCCGCCAGGAGCGGCAGCAGCCCTCGCTTGGGACACGCTTCTCTCCTGAATTTTGCCCCTGACATCATTCGCTGTTCCTCCAGCCCTGAGGTGACCAAATTCTGGGGGAAATGCTGTGGTCACACCTAGCATCTCTGCTTCCGTTCCCTGACCTGGCTGGAAATCCTCCGGAGAACACACGCGGCCCGGGAAGCCTGCCGATGTGGCATCATAATATCTATCAAGGGCTTCATATTTCTTGCATAGACAGTTTTCATAAAGTTTTGGTCAAACATCCAGGTCTTCTGTAAATCCAGAACATAGGATTGGCCTGGAATTTTCAGATTCCAGCCCTGTCTGTGAAGGCCAATCTGAGGTCAAGAGTTGGATCCTAATTAGCCTGGATAAAATGGAAAGGAGAAACATTTACTGGGATGCAAACATACATACAAATGGACAACATATACATTTTTTGGAAATAAAATGGTAACATTTTACATTAACTGCACCCTCATTATACATTCATAGAACATTCATAGGCAGCATGTAAGTATACCTTATCCTAATCCTAAATACCTTATCCTCAACAACTTCAATATACATTAATGACAAACATTATACAATTATAAAGTAACATTATCATATAATGTTCATTATTCATGTATATTAAAACTGTTAATATATGTTAGGATGTAGTGGCATATGCTGCTTATGAATGTTCTATGAATGCATTATGAAGGCGCAATGAATGTTCTACGAATGCATTATAAAGGCATTATTAGGGTGCAGTTAATGTAAAGCCTTACCGTTTATTAATGTATATTAAAGCTGTTAAGGTATGTTAGCATGTTGTTATATTTACATGTTGCTTATGAATGTTTTACAAATGCATTATGAAGGCGCAACAAATATTCTACGAATGCATTATAAAGGCATTATAAGGGTGCAGTTAATGTAAAGCGTTACCCTTAAAATTAACTGCACCTTCATAATGCCTTTATTATGCATTCATAGGACACTCACAAGCAGCATGTACAGTATGTATTCCTTAACATCCTAACATACTTTGATAGCCTTACTATACATTAATAACAAACATTACATGATTATGCGATTGTAATGTCTGTTATTATCATATAATGTATATTAAAGGTGTTGCAGTATGTTATGGTATACTTACATGCTGCTTATCAAGATGCAGTTAATGTATAGTATGACCCATTGTTAGTACATATTATTAAGTAGTATAACATAGTTCTTTGAAATTTTTGGTAACACTTCAGTTGAGGGGGCACAAGTAATTTAGTTACTCGGTTACTACTCAAGTACAAATCATGAACAAATACTGTAACTGCATGAAATACATGCATGATTGATTAATGATAAACGAACGTGGGGTCAGTACTTGACTAAGACTTAGTTTGAGGTTTATTAATACATTAAGTAGGAATGCATTACTGCAGTATTGGTGCCCCCTCAAATAAAGTGTTAGCAGATTTTCTGTATAGTGTTACATGGGCCTAATGGTTGAAACTAAACTGAAAGAAACTGGAGAAGTAGCCTTAGCCAGTAATGGCCTAGCCTCCCGTCTGGGGCATCTGCTGCCTCGTGACCCCCCCCAGCTCCTGTGATTGGCTCCAGGCTTATGGTAACCCTGCACTGGCAAATCAGTTACAGTAGGTGTGGCTAGAAACTGGAGCGCTGCAGATTTTACACAAGGTCAGGTCTCAGGCATAGCAATCTACAGTCTCATTCCCACATAGACGTGATATGCAATGGCTTATGAATATTGTAATGAGAATCTGTACACTGCAAACATTTTTAAAACTAGGCCGGGTACCACACAAAGCCTGCCATAATATTTGTGCTTCTGGGTTGATTTTATATCCATTTGCAAACCTGTTCTTAAAAACCCTTAAAGCAGTTGGGGGTATTTCGACATTTTTGCGTATTTGTTTAAGGGTATTATATACATAAATTCTGGCCCAGTTTATCCTGCAGCTTGCTCTATATTCATATTCCAGGAATTATATATAAACACAAAGAGCTTGAACCAGTCAAGAGAAAGTACCTAATGCCTGGAGTTAAGGGTTCAAGAGCAAATGGAGAAGACGCAGTTTATGGGGGCAGCCTTGTCTTTTGCCTGCTGCTAACCGTGATGGAGAGTAAATGTTTGTTCCTGTCAGCCTGTTGTTTTTTTTGCTCACTAATGCATTACCCCCAATGGGATGGTGCTGGAAATGCGGTACTCTGCCATTATTTCTGTCCCACAGCCCCACAATTGCTGCACCCCCAGCATGCCCTGTGCCTGCATCTGC
Source organism: Brienomyrus brachyistius (assembly GCF_023856365.1). Lineage (NCBI taxonomy): Eukaryota > Metazoa > Chordata > Actinopteri > Osteoglossiformes > Mormyridae > Brienomyrus > Brienomyrus brachyistius. The sequence goes on from NC_064540.1 coordinate 21,502,898, forward strand.
GGCCTGCCCCCCCAGGCCTACCCATGCGCTACCAGCCCATAGATTTCTTCCAGTGTGCTTACTGGCAGTCCCGAGGTTATGGATGAAATCCCTTCTCTAATAATAATAGTAATAGTAAATGTTTTCATGAGCTTACTGACGCAGTGCATGCGTTGGTTATTACGAACCGTTGTATTTAACCTGAATATTTAATATAATAGGCTTTATAGTAGTGCCCTTGTAAGTACCAGTTGTCTGTAGGTCCGACTTTTTTGCCTTGAGGACAGAAGGCACATTTTTGACATGTAGTCAGATGGTTTATTGATATATGCAGGGATTGATATAACCGGTACGCAAGTACGCATTCACCTTTAAAAGCGATACATACGGCAATCGATTGTTGTAACAGCGTGAACGCGTACGTATTTTATGTGCATTTGCGGTGTTATGACAAGAAATTACTGTATATTTTAACCTTTATATGTTAATTCATGCTTAATTTGCGGTTTAGAGGTTAAAATGCAGGGTAATTTAGCTAACTTTCCTGATGTGTCCAGCTGTGTACCGTCAGTTTATCTGAGTGCCATGTCTGAACCCCTCCCTCGGTGGCCAATCAGACCATCGATCCGCCCCTTCCGTTGACAGTGGCCAATTAAGACGGTTGCTTGAGGGAGAGGGCATCAATTAGCCGGCCTGCTAAATAGCACTCATCGCTAAAGACATGAATGGTCCTAGAACATCTTTCGACCTACTGACAGGGTGTTTAAATAGGACGTTGTGCGTGACAGTGAAAAAGGAAAAGGTTTTTGGCACATTTATGAAAGAAGTCATTATAATAGCTTAACTGTAGTGGAATTTATTTTGCTTAATCTAATTGTTGATTGTCATCATTGTTTTAAATAAAGCAAACAAAGGAACTATGATGACTGTATATTTCGCACCAGCGATTTTTCACAAAGCTTTTCAATATCACTTAACAGCAAATGAAATGTTAATGTAAGACCCATCAGTTATACTAGTAATTCTGTGGTTGCATGACAGGCAGAAGCCCTTCTGGTCCATCACTAGGGGTCACCTTTCGTCTCCATGCATCGCTGTACTAGGTGAGGCATCTTGCAAATCTGTGCCAGGACTCCACCTGTGTCTCATAGATGATGCCAGCCCCCACGCTCAGCCCAGTCCTCTATGCCTCCCAATGCACCTGGCTGCCTCATCCTTGTCTGATTCACCTAATGTCCTCTTTTTTTTAACCCTTTCCTGGAGTGAGTTACCATTTATCGCTAAATGTGAATGTGGCGGGAGTTGGTCTTGCGTGGTTCGTAGTGCACAGATCAGCTCCCAGATCTAAAACGATTGCACTGGAGACAAAGTAGATGAGCCGCAACGCTGATCATGGGTCCCCCGCCCAAGCATTGGGTCTCCGAGTTGGGGGGAAGTGGGCTTCTGAAGCTTAAATGATGTATGATGGCCTCCTCCTTTGTGACATTGCTAGCAGTGACGAATACAGAAATCCTGGTAACAGCCTGTCCTCAGTTTACTCTGGAGGTGCTTTGCCCTTGAGGAAATTAACTGAGGTAGACTATAAATGGATTGCAAAATTCACATTGGGGCACAATGCTGAATGATGAAAGAATCCGTTGTTTATAATGTTAATCCAACTGCAACAATTTCCCGAGTTTAAAGCTTGAGTAGGTGAGTTTTTTTTTTATTTAATTTTTTATTTTATAATAGCAAGCCACTAAGAGGCACGGAACAAGCTATAAGTGTGTTAGCCATAGATTAGCCAGTTAGCATCATCAGTTAATGTGACTCATGGTTCTGGACCCAGGCTAGTTAGTTAAGATGTGCTATGCACAAGGTAGCAGAATCAGGGTGGTCAGTTTGCATGTTACAGGCTCAGTGTGATAGCACAAAGCCTAGCCAATAAACATGCTTATAGCAGAAAATGCGAGCTCCAGGATAGCCAGTTAGGGTCGAGGTAACAGGGCATCTAGCCAATCATGGAGGATGTGTGCATCGGAAACCAGAGAAATCGTAAGTCATAGGTGTCATAAGTAAGGCATTGGTGGGTAAAACCTTACTTGACGAGAGACAAACACTCAGTTACAGCGGCATTTCAAAAAAAGTCGGGATTCTGTTTAAACTGTACATAGAAACATAACACAATGATTTAAAAACCATATAAATCCACATTTAATTGAAAATATAACAAGAACAATACCGTGTTGAAACTGAGAAACTTGATTGTTTTATGGCAAATATATGCTCACTTTGAAATTCCAGCAGAATGTCGGCATTCTGGTTTTATTTACATTTTGCACAGTATCCCAACTTTTTTGGAAATGGGGTTGTACTACTGAAGTGAGCAAATCATGAACAAATAATGAACAAATAATGAGCAAGTAATGAACAAATATAGTGGCGATTTGAGAAAAGATGCATCATGATTCATTAATGATGAACAAACTTGAGATCAGTATTTCACTTGTTATTCATGATTTACTCCTTCAGTATTCAAGATTTACCGAATTAACAGAAATAGGAAGAATTATAGTGATTGCCTGAGATAAAACATGTGTCACGATTCATTAATTACGAACTAACATATATCAGTATGTAACTAAGACCTTGTTTGTGGTTAATTAATGCATAAGTAATAGCGTAATACTATATTATTTGTGCCCCATTAAGTGAAGTGGTTCCCATAGGTGTCATAGGTAAGACAAAGAGATTCAAATCCTCATAGGAACCTTATGGAGCTAGTGCCAGGGCATCCTCCAAACCTCACTGATACCCTCACCCACCCCTGAGCCCACGGCTTCCAATATCATTCCCTCTTCCAAGGGGAAGCTCATTCATTCCATGCCAGCTCTCAGTCACCAGGTCCCACGGCCTGTCAGGTGTGTAACAGGAGGCGACTTCCAATCTGTCCCTGTGCTCTGACCCGGTGGTACTGCTTCACGTCACATGACGTGAGGTAACAGCACAGTGTGCACGTATGCTGCCCTGTGCTCAATTACCCTCAAATCCTTTTGTTTCCCTCAAAAAATAAGCAGCACAGAAGCATCAATAATTTAAATGTTCATCTGACGTTTACCGATGGTTCACTGCTTAGCTGTGATGTTTACTGATGGTTCACTGCTTAGCTGTGATGTTTACCGACGGTTCACTGCTTAGCCATGACATTTACCGACGGTTCACTGCTTAGCTGTGATGTTTACTGATGGTTCACTGCTTAGCTGTGATGTTTACCGATGGTTCACTGCTTAGCCGTGACGTTTACCGTCGGTTCACTGCTTAGCCGTGACGTTTACCGAGGGTTCACTGCTTAGCTGTGTTTACCGACGGTTCACTACTTAGCCATGACATTTACCGACGGTTCACTGCTTAGCCGTGACGTTTACCGATGGTTCACTGCTTAGCTGTGATGTTTACTGACGGTTCACTGCTTAGCCGTGACGTTTACCGATGGTTCACTGCTTAGCTGTGTTTATCGACAGTTCACTACTTAGCCGTGACGTTTACCGACAGCCATGCTTTTTGATTTACAGTCTTACAATATGGTAAAAAGGGATTATTTTACTGGTATGAAATGTAGCACAGCGTATATGGAAGCCACTGAAATTCTGCAGACATTCTTTTGAGGACCCTGGCTATTATAGAAAGTAATGGAATTCTGAATTATGGCGTGAACATTAGCTTCTAGGCATCTTTATCTGGCTCATTTTGCACCAGACATGCTCTGCTAAAATGCATTACACTAAATAATATGGAATTTATCATATTTTTATCCTACCACACTCTTTTGGTTTACCTCACTGTCGCAATATATACATTTTTCAAATAACTTTATCGGTTGTTAAACATCCTAATTGAGCTATTCTCAGCGTGACTGAGCTCACATCATAACTATCCCAGGACAAGAGGGAGGGCTACTGCTGGGGAAATGCAACATGTGTGTTTGTGTGTGGGGGTGGGGGTCAGGGCTGCCAAAAGAGCCCCCAGGGATTCACAGACAGTGTCAGTAAAAATAGCATGTGTTCAGCGTCATGCCAGAGAGTGGCACTGGTGCTCCCTGAGAATGCTGGGATTGCCACCATGGGACGGAGAGCTGAAGTGTCCCCAGCTCCCAGAGCTCTGCCTGTCGTGCAATATTTACGGCTCCCATCACTGGAGAAAATGATTAGCTGCCTTGTCCTCTGTCTCGGAGACATGTGACAGTGACAGAGTGGCGCATCCTTGAACGGAGAGCTTCCAGACACCCTGGGTCTGGTGCACTTCCCTAAATGAGCAATATGTCTTCACAGCACGTGAGTGTCTTCTTGCACTTCAGCTAAAGCTAACATTTCAGTTTCATCTGCACAGGTGGTGGCAATAAATTAACATTTTCCCCTGTCACTGAGTCTTGTTTATAAAATAGCACCAAAATTTAAATGAGGGGAAGACTTTATCCTTGACTGACTTTGCATTTTCATATAGGTGAAGTAGGTCAGGGTCTGATAGAGGTCATAATATGGCTTGAAGATTTAATTTTGCAGGGGTTTATTGAAAAGCATGTTATTTATGACAAAATAGTTGTATTCCTCAGACAGGGAATACATATGGTTTTAGGACCAGTCTTCTGCCGCCGCAGACACTTTCTTATTAACGCGATAACTTAAAAAGTATTTTACAGATCTTTTTCAAACTTTGTAGACACATTTTCGGGATGATGGAACTGTATACATTTTGAGACTGATTTCACCAAAACTGAAGCAGCACTGCATAATGATATCACAGAAAACTGCAGTTTCAAACACTTGATCCCATTAGCACAAGAATTCAAAAACTATTACATGGATCTTTCCCAAATTTTGTTGACATATTCTGGGGGTGCCGACATGGAACTGATTAAATTCTGACAGCTCACATTATAATTGAAGCAGTGCCTTAATGATAGCAAAGAAAATGGCAATTTTTACACAATCTAGAAAGAGCAATAACTCTTTTTCAAACTTTGTAGATGCATTGTATGGGTGAGGTATTGTAACTGTTGAGAACTGGAAAAATCAGAACTGGAAGAGGAACTGGGGAAATGAATCCAGATTTAATTTTGCTTAGTGGTAGATAAGGAAAGGTCCAAAGTTCAATGTACTTTATTGTCATCAGCATCTGTGTACACACACATAGTTAGATTTTTCTCCATGGAACATACATTGTGCAACATACATTGACATATAACAAAAGTACAATGTGCACATGGACAGAAGCAACACTAAACACTAAAGAGTGCAATAATATGTTATATAAGGAAATGGGGCATTGGGGTATTTCTGTACGTAAGTATAAATATAAAATGAAATAACCGGCAAAGTGTGACAGAGAGCCACTTAGCGGTGTCCTGGGTATCAAATTATTGCACATAAGGGGGTTAAGGGTGAAAGCAGATGACATTTGACCTGAATGTGATAAGTCAAAAAGTATTTGATGGGTCTTATTTCTGCTACATACATAATGGATGAAGATCTACATCTGACTTTATTTTGAGACAAAATGCCCCTAAAATGAAGGAGCAGTGCTATTTGGCAGAAAGGGAAGGAAAGGGCAGCCTTAGAAGCCACTTGGTCTTGTGAATACAGTAACTATAAAAGTATTTTACAGATCATTTTTAAGCTTTGCAGATATTTTATGGGTAACAAGTTGGAAGTGATCAAATTTCGAGACAAATCACACCGAAAGCAATGATGCTTAGTTGTTTGATCTTCTGAACAGGATTACTGTATTTGACCTTTGATGGATCGTATTACTACTTCACAAAAACATTCTCTGAATGGAAATATACGCCTAAAAATCTTCTGCTGATAGACCTGAGACAAATCACCCCAATATTGAAACAGCAGCAAAATAGTTGGCAGCAGAAGATGGAAACAGCAGCGATATGAAGCAATTGTTTTGGGTTTGTGTTAAACTATTATTATACCTTTCAATGCGTATTAACATAGCCATTTCGAACACCTCTACGTCAGTGTTCGCAGTAACCCTCCAATAAATCCTAGCATTCCATGTTTGGCATCATCATCTTATTTAACTTAAATTAAGTTTTTTTCTGAGCAAATATACACTCACTGAGCACTTTCTGGAACTTAGGAACTTTAGGAATCAGGCACTTTAGGAAATTAGGAATTAGGAACACCTGTAGACATGCTTTTTCATGCAGTAATCTAATCAGCCAATCATGTGGCAGCAGCACACAGATTCCAGTCAGGCGCTTCAGTGAATATGGAGAAAATGTGACCTCAGTATTTTTGACCGTGGCATGATTGGTGGTGCCAGACGTGCTAGTTTGAGTATTTCTGTAACTGCAGATCTCCTGGGATTTTCACACACAACAGTCTCTAGAGTTTACTCAGAATGGTGTGAAAAACACAAATGTCCAGTGAGCGGCAGACAGAAACACCATGAGGATGAGAGCGATCAGGAGAGAATGGTCAGACTGGTTAAAGCTGACAGAAAGGCTACACTAACACAGACAATCACCCTGTACAACTGTGGTGAGCAGAAAAGCTTCTCAGAATACACAACACATCAGACCTTGAGGCGGACAGGCTACAAGAGCGGAAGACCATGTCAGCATCAAGTACTGTTAGCCAAAAACAGAAAGCTGAGGCTGCAGTGGACACAGGCTCACCAAAACTGGACAGCTGGAAACTGGAAAAATGCAGCCCGGTCCGATGAATCACGATTCCTGCTGAGGCACACAGATGGGAGGGTCAGAATTTGGCGTTAGCAGCCTGAATCCATGGACTCAACCTGTGTCAATAGTCCTGGCTGGTGGTGGTGTGATGGTGTGGGGAATGTTGTCTTAGCACACTTTGGGTCCGTTAATACTAATCGATCATCGCTTGAATGCTATAGCCTGAGTATTATTGCTGTGCATGTGCATCCCTTCATGGCCACAATTTACCCATCTTCTAATGGGTACTGATATTGCACAATGCATCATAAACTGGATTCATTAACATGAGTTCAGTGTTTTTCTATGGCCTTTACAGTTGGCAAATCTGAATCCCATGGAACACCTTTTGGATGTGGTAGAACTAGAGATTTACACAATGAATGTGCTTTTGAAACATCTGCAGAAATTGCATGATGCAATCAAAGGAATGTGTTCAGCATCTTCTGGGATCCCTGGCATGAAGAGCGAAGGGTAATCACCCAGTGTGATTACAGGGATACTTTATAAACCCAGTGGGGAAAGTCTCTTCTTGCTTTGCCCCATCTTGCTCTATACAGATGAGATGAAGGTTGGGGGTCACAGCAATGGGGCACCCAAGGATTAAGGACCTTGCACAAGGATGTGTAACTATTCAGGCTTGATCTGGTGACCTTCTGATCACAAGCACAGAGGCTTAGCCCACTGGCCCTTACCTCACCCCTAGCATGTTTCTAAGTAGTGTTCCTAATAAAGTGGTCATTGAGTGTGCACTTATTGCCCAGATTTAAACATTTACTTTGAGTACCTCAGATTTTTGCACAGATCAGTATATAAGAAAATCCACCCAGAAATCACACTGAAAAGTCCATTGATGGTTTCTCTCATACATTATGCAAGATTATATACTATCCATACATCCATTTTCCAACTCCTTATCCTACTGGGTTGCGGGGGGTCTGGAGTCTATCTGGCAAGGAACAACCCAGGATGGGGGGCCAGCCCATCGCAGGGCACACTCACACACTATTCACTCACACATGCACACCTACGGGCAATTTTAGCAAGTCCATTTAGCCTCAGCATGTCTTCAGACTGTGGGGGGAAACCAGAGTACCCGGAGGAAACCCCACGATGACATGCAAACTCCATACACATGTAACCCAGGGGGAAACTCGAACCCGGGTCCCAGAGGTGTGAGGCAACAGTGCTAACCACTGCACCACCATGCCGCCCCTAATTATATATTATATTTTCACTATATTGGATTGGGGATTAGCCTAGCGGCTAGCTCTGACTCGTAAGGTCTATTCTCCATTAATGGCATTGGATGTGCCATCTGGACAGGAATGTCAGTTGAAATGGAGGGTCTCTGGGGCATAATTTCTCAAAGGATTTAACACTGTACTAGTCAACCAGTCTGTCAGTCTGCCTCTATTCCCCGGCTTCACCTTTGCCTCTGACGCGAGTCTCAGAGTCCTCTCAATTACACAGCTCCTCTTCAGAGAATCAATTATGGGTGGATCGTGCCTAAACTGTCCCCGTCACCCATGAATAATTTGATTGATTGAAGTCAAGAAAGAATCCACCTTTCAGTCCTGAGGCTGGTTTTCGGCATCAAGTATTCAAGTATTGAGGAAAATAGATAATGTATCTCTGACAAAGCTTTTATAATTACGGAATTTTAAGTAACTTCACCATGTAGTCAGCATGTTAATTATGGGGCTTTACTCGTCATAATGAGGCTGTAAATGCATTCTACAGTTTTTCCATCTTGGACGGAAAAGGTATGATTCTGACCCAAGCCCAGCTACATATTAAACTACGTGAGAATGCTGGAATGTTGTTTAAGGGCTGTTTATGGGTTATTCCAGAAACCTGCCCTGTGTCAATTGCTATGGCTTCCAACAGACTCAAACAGAGCTCCTGAATATCTGAAGAAGGCATCAGACAAAGCGCCAGATTTCCAACATGGATTCCAAAAAGCGAGGTGACATTTGCTGTCCCGTCCCCACCGTGTAGCCTGCTGGAAAGCATCCGGCCCTCCACATGGGGGGCCCAGCCCCCCCAGCAAGACTGACGACACGCTGTGCCTGGCATTCATCATTTATTAACAGGCTTCTGCTTTAATTGGATCAGGGGGAAGCGGTCTGCCATTCTCCCCCCCAGCAGGTTGGCCCAGCAATGGCAGGGAAATCCAGACTCGGGTGCCCTAATCCAGTAGCTCCAATTGTACTGCTAACATTTACTCATTTTTTACAAGAGGAATAAGAGAGATTCACCATGCTTAGGGAACGGCATCTGCTCTCCGTCCACTAGTTTGACGGGTGTTAATAAGGGCCGAGCATCTGAGATATCAGGACCCCAGTGAGCGAACCCTCAGCGGCGCTGAACTCATTAAACTGTGAGAGGAGATCAGCCATAAGATGGACAGGGACCGTGCTGGAACTGGCCCTGTGCTGGGAGAGGAAGCTACGTGTGATGCCTCAAGCCAAGGCGACATTCTAAACCCGTGAAATGTTTGCAAATGTTTACTGCTTGCTAAGAATAACTAAGAAGTAGCTATGAGTCTATGACCTTAAATGTTTGTATTTTAGTGGTGAGCTCTGTTGCTTTGGAGACCAGGGTTCGAGTCCCCGCCATGGCTCCGTGTTTGGAGTTTGCATGTTCTCCCCGTGTTGTCATGGGGTTTGCTCCAGGTACTCCATATTCCCCCTGCAGTCCAAAAAATGCAGAGGTGAATTGGTGTTACCAAATTGCCCATCGGTGTGTGAGTAAGTGAGTGTGCCCTGTAGTTGGTTGGCACCTGGTCCTGGGTTGTTCCCTGTCTTTTGCCCGTACGCCATGGGACAGGCTCCAAACCCCTTGTGACCCCAAATAGGATAGACAGTAATGGAAAATGGATGGATGGGCTACAGGAACTAGATGCATGAGCTACAGGAACTGTATGGTTGAGCTACAGGAACTGGATTTATGGGCTACAGGAAATGGATGCAAGAGCTGCAGGAACTGGATGGATGGACTAATAATAGAGAACAAACAGTAAAGCTTCACATTAAGAATCCATGAGAATCCTTTGTTGTGATACACCTCTAGTCTAGGACTAGCTGTTAGCCTCAGTCGGTTAATGGCCGCATTACATGTGTATAGCTTAGTGATAACCATGGAGGGCTTTCCTTCAGTGTTCTTGTGCTCTGATGCTGCCTCACAAACGACTGAGGAAGATAGATGGTGCTAATCATGGTTTACAGATTTAATGCCTGATGAACGATATCTCTAACAGAGTGTGATGCATCGAGTAAACAGAACTTCACCTGTGATCTCAGAGTTAGTAAGTTAACTGTGTGTGGTTTATGCAGATAGTCACCATACAGTTATACTCCCATTGGTACTGAAGAAAAGCTATTACCGGCAAAGAAAACACTTTAAAAGAGGCATTTATTTTAAAAATTAAGTTGGGAAAAGCCTGATCTTTTTGGGCACACAACTTCTGCAGCGGTTTCGATGATGCAGCTTTTTCCTCGGCATGTATGTTGTAGGTTTCTCAGCTACCTCACTGGTCTCCAGACTACAAATAAAAACACACAGCCGTTTCTTTGCCTCCGTCAACGATTTGTTTATTTTTTCAGCTCTCAGAAGCTCTTGCCAACCATTGTATATTTTCCATGGCGAGTCTGATATTAAATTCCATCAGCACTGCTGTGCCCCCCTGCCAAGTGTAAAAACTGAGAATTGCATTTTTTTTTTAATTATTTAAAAATTGTAATGCAGGACGAAATCGATGTGCTCATGGGCGTAAATTATAGGGGGGGTAGAAGGGTTGTAACCCCCCCCCCCCACTCCGCCCCAATTATCAAAACCAGCCAATACACATCCTTGGACCCCCTTAAATGGGCGGAGATTTCAACCCCCCCAACTAACCTAAAGTTACTTGGATGTGCCCATATTGTAAAATCATCTTGTAGACTGAATTAAAGCCTTTACGTTGTAATTAAGTTCACATGATCGGCGTGAAATGATGCATTCGGCCTGTGGGTCTTGATGTGACAACATCATTTCCAGTAACATTATTTGACTGCAGAGCCATATTTTATTTTATTTTTTGGAAGTTTCGGAGATGAGAGGAATGAGCCAGCAGTGCTGGGTGGGCCACTGGGCTCTGGGTGACGACTGAGGAAAGTGGCAGTGTGGTTATTCCTCAAAGCTAAACTGCATGAAACAAACCTGCGTTACCAGGGCGACAGCCTATCAAAATTCTTCCTGAAGTAAAAATGCACTGTGATGCACCAAACACACACCCATATGGAAAAGTTTTTGAAAAATTACATATTTCTCTCATGCATTTTACCCAAAGCATATAAGCTCTTTATATGACACTTAAATACCATCCATATTAACTTATTAACTTATTAACATATTAACTGTGTGGTTAGACATTTAAGTCCTTTATTAATGTATAATGCATATGAAATTAACGTACCGTGAATGATATAAATCCAACATTCACATACACCATATTAAAAGAATGTGTCATTAATCGTATATGTCCTTTATTCATCCATCCATCCATTCTCCAAACCGCTTATCCTACTGGGTCGCGGGGGATCCGGAGCCTATCCCGGAAGCAATGGGCACGAGGTAGGGGACAAGTCTGGATGAGGGGCCAGCCCATCGCAGGGCACACTCACATACCATTCACTCACACAGGCACACCTATGGGCAATTTAGCAACTCCAATTAGCCTCAGCATGTTTTTGGACTGTGGGGGGAAACCGGAGTACCCGGAGGAAACCCCACAACGACATGGGGAGAACATGCAAACTCCACACACATGTGACCCAGGCGGAAACTCGAACCCGGGTCCTTTATTCATGTGAAATACATATCAATATTTAAACAAATATTTCAATTTGACATTGATGCACGATGCATATCAAATGAATGAATGTAATATAATAGCAGTATAAAATTTATTAAGATACAACAAGCAATGGGCATGTATTTCCCACAAAAAGATGTAAATTTCATGTAAAAGTTTCCTATAGGCTTTTCCCTTGAGTGTCTTACAATCATGTTTTTAGTATGAATGGGGCTATAGTCATACAAGAAAAACAGACTTGTAGTCAACATATAAAAATCATCGTCTGCATATATAATTGAAATTGGAAAAATTATTCATAGCGTTATATGAGCCAAGTGAGAAAGAGCACATACAGATTAGGCGAAACAGACTCAAAGGCCTACAAAGACCACCATGAGACACACAGTTGATGCTATATATCATCCTCCTATAGTGATCACCATCTTGACAAGAAAGACATGTAAAACCTACAAGAATTAGATGTCATCCTGTCAAAAAAAAAAACTGAATCAAGGTCCAAGTCATTGGTAGCTAGTAGTGGGGGGGGGGGTATCCATATGTTAGATATCTAAAATCAGTTCCACAGGCTCGGTCTTGTTGATCGCCATGAGTCAGACTGACCCCTCCATAGCTCTTGAGTTCTGTCTACCCATGTAATTACTGCTCCTAGACTGACACAAATTTTGATCCCGAAGGATAAATGTCAGCCTCAAGAAATGTCAGGAAAATATCAAACGTCACACTTGACCCTTGAATTTGACTTGAGTGATTAGTTATAAATTAGCACTTACTATGTAGCGTCACAGACCTGATCATTTTTACATTTATTTCTCTAAAAAATTCCTCAGTGTACATCTTTGTCCAAAGTGAACTATTTTTCCCATTTTATTTTTATATGTACACCTTAAATACAAGCATAGCATGAATAAACTTTGAACTGCAGGACCTTTCATAGGATTTTAAAGGGCAACCTTTTGGCTCAGTAAATTTCAGCCTCTCTGCCATCAGCTGCTCCATGACAATCACCTTCCTTAAATTTCAGTGTATTGGATCCTCAATGAAGAAACACAAATATGTGAGAAAACTGCCTGTAAAAATCTGGCTAGCGCACCTTGTGCCATACTAAGCTGTGGGAGAATCCTCACAGGACAGGAGCACTTCACGGTTCTACTTTGATAACCTTGCTTTTTCCCCTGTGCTTCCTAATTTCAGGAAGCCTCTGGCTGTTTTCCACTTCCTCTGCTATTAAATTTGTTTACAGAGATCTTGCCAAGTGTATAAAATGTAATTTGATTCTACCGTCTGAAACAAATTGTGAAGAACTGGCTTCTACAACATTTGTGGTCATTTTCTGTTAAAAAGTATCAAAGAAATGCCCTTTAAATTGTAACAAATGATGCTTTGAATAACCAAAACTTTTTTTCAATATAAAAAAAAGCTTAAAATGTAACCAGCACCATTATATTGAAATGTATTAGTGATTATCAAAAAAATCCACTTTGGATTGACTAAAAGGAAGAGGAAGAAGAAAGGTAAAAATATCCTGTCGTATATTACAAATCCCACTGGCACCATAAATTGTAAACTAAAGGACAGTAATGGGTCCCCAGCGAATCACTCTTTCTCTTAATAGGAATGAGGAAGGTTGGCAATGGTTTTATCTCCTGGCATTCTACTGCAAGAACAGCGGTACCTAACCTTCTATCAGGGCTGAACCTCATGTAGCACAGAGCTGTCACATGTAACCCTGCCATGCCATGTGCCCTCAGTAATAGGGCTCTCCCTCAATAGACCTTGGTAAGGTTTCATCATGCAACACTGGTTTTTTTTATAAGCTAATATGCTAATCTGAAGGGATATTGCATGGTATTGCATGGCATGGTAATCCAGCTACAAATGAATTTAATGTTTGTGTCAGCTCAGTCAACTGAAAATTTCTATACTACCAAGTGCAAACTTTTTAATCTGTAAGCATCAATTTAGCAGACCAGTCTGATGATCGATTCTTGATTCAATACAGTTTTAAGAACTTAATGAACACCTGAATTTTTAGTAACATAATCATTCTACACCAGATAGTTCAAAATCCACAGTGGGTGGAAAGTCGTATGCTGTCAGTCACCTTCAGATATAATCCAATTCTCATTCGTTACTGTTTTGGCTCCCCTACATTCCCATTGGTTTAAACCATCCAATCATAGACAGCATAAGCTCATATGAACTATGAATTCCAATGACGCCCTCAACTCCTGTCAAGTGACTTTTACTGTAATGGTGTGCAAGTCATTTGTGAGACGACTCATCGATTGGGAAGGACCTCTTCATACAGTAAAGGACGAGCAAGTGATCATATAATCTCAGGGATCTCACAGACACACAATCAGTCGGGTGACCTTCAACAGGCATGAATCTTGAATGCTTGGTGACAGCATTATTGGGCTAGATGAAGGGAGGAACTGGAGATTGAAGAGTGACTTTAATATGTCTGGGGTCTGGTTCATGGCCCGGTCATTGCACCAAGGCCACATATGGACTTAATGGTGCCATTTTTATCTGTGTTAATTATGTATTCATCTTCACTTTGAAGCTTTAGGAGTAAGTCATGGCAGGTCCTTAAAGTAGGAATTTGAGTCATGTAGATTCATCATATTTCACGCTGAACAACTTTGCCCTTTTTTAGCGGAAATCCAGCCCCCTCTTTACCCCTTGAGATCGGGCATATTAAGTCTAGATATTCTATCCAAGGACTCTTGGAATGGGTGTGAATCACCTGAACTCTCATCCGTTGGGCAGCCCACTGGGCTCAAGTCATTTTTGGGTATGGTTCAGTGAGATCGCCAGCAATGTGAGTCTCTCTACGGCAAAGGCATGCTGTTGCATGGCCTAAGATTTTATATAGCCGTATCATTTCATGGGCTCCTTCCTATTTGTTGGATTGCTGGATCACTCAGGTTTCATGAATCATGCCATTAACATTAATATTAATGTTACCTCTCATGGGACCTTAATTGGGGATGACTTAATTTCGATGATAATTGTTAAGTAAGCTCCATGATTAAATCATAATTAAAGATTTTAGTCTCTCATTTTTTTTTTTTTACAAAAGCTGCAGCTTTCAGCATATGCTGGCAAAGTTCAGGTCTTTGATGTTTTAATATGCAATAAGTTGTTAATAATTATTAACATATTTGATTATCTGATAGGGGTGGTGTGGAGTGGTGGTGGTGCAGTGATTAATGTTGGTGCCTCTTTCCTCTGGGACCAGAGCGCAAACCGCTCCCCATGCTCCATATGTGTGTCCTTTGTATGTTCTTCCTGTGTTGTGGAGTTTCCTCCAGGTATTCCAGTCCCCCCCCCCACCACAGTCATAAAAACATGCTATGAATTGTTGCCAAATTGTCCATAGGCATGAATAGTGTGATGAGCGCTTGTTCATCCTCTCTTGGTACGGCTTTACTATAATATTCCAGTTTATTCTTATATTCCAAAAACATGCAGTCCCACAAATTTGTGACTAACTATTGTACGTAATGTGCGACTGTGAGTGTGTCTACATTTACATCGATGACACCTTACCATGGACTAGCATTTCATCCAGGGAATAACCTGAGCTTCTTGGTCCTTCCAGACCAGGATGGACCAGAATGGTTGGAAAATAGATAGATTTATCGATTTGTTTTGTTAAATGAAAACAAATGAAATTCAGATTTTTCTGATGCCATTGCACCAAATGACATGTGTGTATCCCCATTTCTGATAAAACTCACACATGATACACTAAG
Source organism: Brienomyrus brachyistius (assembly GCF_023856365.1). Taxonomy (NCBI): domain Eukaryota; kingdom Metazoa; phylum Chordata; class Actinopteri; order Osteoglossiformes; family Mormyridae; genus Brienomyrus; species Brienomyrus brachyistius. The sequence continues at coordinate 21,518,211 of NC_064540.1, forward strand.
CTCCCTGTCATCCCAAGAAGTGACATCACATTGTAACCTCAGGTATTACTATAAACACGCAGACTGACAGAACAGGGGACGATAACCGAACTTAATTCACCTCGCTATCAGCGGCTGTCAACCAAAAATCTTTCCTGGCGAGACTCAACTCGGTTCAAATGTTTTCAGCCCTTCACCATGGCAACAGAGTGGTGCTGAGTTTCCACAGGGCTGGAGAGCTCCGCCAGGAAGCCATACAGTGACATGCTGTGACCGCCATCCCCGAAACCCGTGGCCCTTCTGGGCCTCCTGCTGCCACCATGACACCATCGCACGCGCTTTCCCCGAGTCAGCCCCCCGGGCTCTAGCTCCCAGGGCACCGTATTGAAGCTCACAGGCCCCCCACGACATTTCTTTGTGTCCAAGAGGCAGATGCCTCATTAATTAGGGCCCCTGAGGTTGACAGCGCATTAAGCAGCCGTCTCCCCCTGTCAGCGACACCTCCGCCCCCAGACCAGGCTCTGCCGGCTCGAGGTTTGCTTGTTTCTGTTTACCTCTCTGCTAATCTTCCCTGCTCGCTCGCTGGCTCTCTCTCTTGCTCGTTCTCGCTCCCTCGCCCGACTCGTCCTCTCTCTCTCTCTCTCTCTCGCTCTCTCTCTCCTTCTCTCTCACTCTCTCAAGCTCCCTCGCCGTCTCTCCTCCCCTTCTTCCTTCAATAGCATGCAGGCTGCCACCCAATCCGGTCGACTTTGCTAGATGATCCCTTGGAAACACGTCGCCGGGCATCTCCCGTGGTCCACCACCACGCTCCACCAGAGTGGGACTTTTTGGGCATGCCGGGATGACTCTCCTGGAGCACTGAATTCTCCGCCTTCTCTCCTCTGTCTGCCCCCCTCCCCTGTCCTAATCTCCCACCCTCTGACCCCTGCCCCCCTCCCCCTTCCCTTCAGTAACCCTCATCCCAACCCTCCTTGTCCTAAATCCCTGTCGACCACCCCCGCCGCCTCTTGACCATGTTGCTATGTGTTCACTGGACCCAGCCTCTCCTTGCTTTGCTCTCCTCTGCCTTACTGACGTGGGGAGCAATCTGCCCGCCCAGTTGCTTGTGCCCGGACCCCCACACGGTGGACTGCAGTGGCCGGGGGCTGACTCACCTGCCAGATCCCCTCCCGCTGGATGTCCGCCGCCTCCTGCTCTCCAACAATTGGATCCCCAAGATTCCTTCTGACTTCCTGGTCCTCTACAGTGACCTCGTCTACCTGGACCTCCGTAACAACTCAATCACCCAGATTGAGGCAGGCACCATCAGCCCCTCCTCCAGGCTGGTCTTCCTGGACCTGGGCAGCAACAACCTGACAGAGATACCGACGGGAACCTTTGGGGAGTCCCGAAGCCTCATCAAGCTACGCCTGGGAAGCAACCCGTACCTCAGCATGGTCAGCGAGGACGCCTTCTTGGGCCTCACTTCCCTGCGTGAACTCGAGCTGGAGCGCAATGCCCTGTCCAGCCTGCAGGTCGGCGCCCTCAGCCAGCTGCCCTCCCTTAAGGTGGTGCGCCTTGAGGGGAACCCTTGGGTATGTGACTGTGACTTTTCCGAACTGTTTGCCTGGCTGGTGGAAAACAGGGACAAGCTTCCCAACGGTAAGTTAGCCAGGAGGCTGCCACACATGCATGATGGTTGGTGTATCCTTAGCAGCAGTGCCCAAAAATTGTACGCAGATTCCTAACCTGCTGTTTTGTGGTCCATCCCTCCCTCCACTAGTAGATCTTTCTGTTTACTTGTATTGTTGTGTTGTTCTCCTTTAAACAACAAAACCGGCTTCCCTGGTCGTCCTCATTTTGTCATTCACCATCTCCTCTCCCTCTCCCCCCAGGGAGCTTTTCAAAAGAACTGAGTTTTATAAATCCTGTGAAAGAATTTAGCGGGAACCTTTCCGGTGTCTCCAGGTTCTGCCCCTCGGCTATCGGAAAACAGTTCCCTCTGCATTCTGCTCCGGAATATTCCCTGCGTTCACGGTCCCCACATGCCGTGTGTATCGGGCACCTGTCACTGCCACCACAGCCCCTTCTCCTCCCAGTTTGCGCTCATTCCCATGCCATACGTGCATCAGCTGTCACTTGTGCTCTGACGACTCCTGGAAACTGTCCACCGGCACGTCGTCTTGGAGTCATTTACCAAAGACAGGTGCATGGGAGGGGAAGGAAACAACCGAAAAAAACCGGAAACAAAAACAGCCTCCCACATTGTGTCACAACTAGCTATTTATCAAGGAGCAAATGAGATGCCTTAATTATTTATTTGACTTCACTCCCTTCTTCTTAGGGTGAAATTGAGCATGTCTGCTCAGTGTTAGTTATTAAACCCTAAGTTTACTCGACCTCAAACTCTTATACCTCTCACTTTTTACAGAAATCAGTTTCGCTAAATATCTCACTGTCCTTGTGACTTGCTGAACTTAAAGGAGGGTCCCAATTGAGCCCTTAATTTAAGGCCAGGAACTCTGATGTATAGACTGGACAAACTCTGCGTTATGTTAAGAGAAGTCTGTCTGCATGCGTAACAGGGGAGTGTGTCACCTAACCGCTTGCAGCCATTCGGAGAGAATCGCTACATTTGCAAAGTTAATTTTTGGCAAATGGGGTTTCCGAGGAGTATGAAGAGAGTTGCTGTTGTCCTTTGGAGGCTGATGTTTAACATAAGCAAATTGAAGGTAGACTGGTACTTTGCACCTGTTAGAGCTGACAACCCATTGTGGTTTGCCCTGACGGCATTTGCGGCGAGAGTGTGTCAGCCTGCCGCCTATGAAACATTTGTCTGCATTTTCAATTTTGTTTTGGATCGAAGTCTCTCGCAGACGTATGTTAGAGGCCTGAAGTAGGACAAGGAGCTGTGTGTGCCGTCCGTTTTAATGCAGTTTGCTTTCCCTGCAGGTGATGTGGTGTTGCAGTACCAAGGGGCATTATTCGCATCTCTGTGGCTGTGGAAACCACACGTACGATCCTGTATTTGTGCTTACAAACGGGCTTGTCTCAGGGGACTTTGGCCTCGGGGCTGCTGGTCTGCACACGTGACGTCTGCAGAGTTACAGACGCGCCGCACAAGTCCATCTCCGCCATGTCATTGCCATACCCTCTGGAAAACACAGGGACAGTTAGAGACATACCCAGATACTGGTTCAGACGTAAGCGCTTTGCCAGTTCAGGCAATAGCTGCTGCAGCATTAGATAGCATAGGGGTTAAAGCCGCAAGCTTGTAATCTGAAAATCCCCGAGGGGTCATTCTACTGTATTTTTGATAAAGTACGTTAACCTGAATTACTCTAGTACTCGGCTAAATATGTGGGCAAAAAAGATGAGTCTCTAGATATAAAGCTGTGAATATAGGCCTGTTTGCCTCGGTGTAACCAGGAAAAGTCAAAAATACACGTCACGGAGCTCTCAGGGAGAAAATGTGATTACAGGCTGGGTGTATGTGCGCCTCGCAATGATGGGGGGGGGGGGGGGACTTGCTTCTGCTGCACTACACATTTACAGCCCCAGCAAATGAAATTTGTATGTGGGGGGGGAGGTGGTGTCAGACTCATCGCTTGGCTGCTGTATGAAACCAGGGTGACCTTTCAGTAGGAGGTCAGTGTTGGCTGGTGTTTATGGGGCGATGGCGTCTGTGAGCATCTCTCCTGTGAGCGTCAGTTTCTGAAATGGCGGAAACTTTCCTCTCAATAGACTCCAGCTAAACAGAAAGTTGAAGCTCAAGGAAAAATAAGCCGATGAATGTCTGGGTTTGACGCCCAGGCACTAAATCTTCACCATTCTTTGTGACGCTCAGTGTGGAGAGCAAAGACACAGATTGTTCTTTAAAGACCCAAGTGATTCTAGCAGGTAATAAGAAAGACACAGAAAAAAGTACTGACTGTATAGATCTTAACAGCCGAATTTGCAATTTAAGATTTAAGTTGGAAAAGTTTGGCCAGCTAGTCCTATGGATTGAGTGTGATTCTGGATCCGCTCTATGTAATTTTCCCCATCACATCATTTGGCAAGATAACTCTGCTACATCACTAAAAACAGTCAATGCTTTGCTGCATAACAAAAATGTGTAATTCAGAACAAAGCAGAGAATATCATTTGCTATTTTTCTTTGAAAAAGTGTTTTAATTGTAAAAAATGGATCAACATCTTGCTTCTTGAACCAAAAATAAAATCACATTTGATACAAGGGACAAAATTGATCAGTTTGACAAAAATGACAAAACCCAGCGGAGAGAAACCTTGTCCAGTCCGGGTCTCCTGAGCACCCAAAAATGCGCGGATTCCTCCCAGCTCAAGAGGCATGTCAGTCAGTCTCAAACTGCCCATAATGTCAAGCGTGTAAAACAAATGTTTGGGAGATTTCTGGCTAACAGCCAGAATTGACCAGCCACACTGCCACCTACCCCTGCTTCACAGACGTTTTTCTTCAGCCAGTTTTCCCTGGATAAATTCTTAGTAAATTGGTTCTGGTGTCTCTGACTGTTTGAGAATCTAGAAAACAGGCGCCAAGTTATTCCGGCAAAGCCTTTGAGAAACCTGGGAAATCAGAGATCAAACACAAAAGCAGAGAACATCAGGCTGCTCTACGTTTAACATACTCAATGGGGTTTAACACTTAACTTGGCAAATAAGCTAATGTCAAGCTTACTCACTTTTCCCCAAAAATAACAGCAAACTGTCATTGCCTGCCTAGAACAGTCACACGGACCGTAACGAAACATACTGTCCGGAGGTGCCGTTCCACTACACCAGCGATCCGCTGAGTAGCAAATTATCTAGCAGAAATACACCAGTGGGAGTTTCTCAAAATGTGGCACATTCGAAAGTAGGGAAACGGTTGGACTGATACCGGAATTTCAGATGGAGACTGAAGCGAGAAATGCCCGAAGCACTAAGTGTTTGACTGCGCTGTTGTGAGCCACCTTGACACGGACGACTTCCTTGTGATGCCACGTCCTTGAGTGAACCTGCGTTTCAGTCATTTGTAGGTTACCATGCAGAATTAAGTGCTTTTATCCCCAACGGCCACTTCCTGTCATTTAGACAAAATGAGTGAGAAAATCTGAGCTGAAGCCAGCGGGTCGAACTCTTCTTTATTAGATCGACATGCTTTTGTTGGAGAGCAAACATGGGTGCAGAGGCAGATGACCAGCGAGTCTTATCATTATTACGGCTCAGACGTTTCGCCTCCGCAAACAAGAGCAGCCTTTTGCCCTAACCTCAAAAACCACTACTGACAGATGTACTCCGGTCCTTGGGGGAAGGTTTAGGAGATATTGTGATCATGGTTATGTGTCCAATTGTACCTCCGTACGACATATCGGCAAAGTGCCTCTCGACATGTCACCTGGACTGCCGCACTGCCTCATGTCTGTGGAAACTGCCTCCGGAGGCAGCAGCAATGGGCTAAATAAGGTGGCAGCGGTGATAAGCAGCTCTTCCTGGTCCTGAGAGGGAAATGAATACTTACAGAAGATTCCAGAAGGCATAATGAACATGTTGAATGAGTAATTAGTATAGTACTGTTTTTAAATATGCTCATCATTTCACCTTAAGGAAATCTGTCCAGAAAGTGTGATTAACTTTTGATTTATGCGAGTGGAGCATAGAACAATCTGTCTGACATGCAGGGAGAATGATTTCACCCTCGGAAACTGAAATGAGTGGACAGCAAGCAGGCAGCCCAGAACTTTTCTACCCATACAGTTTCTCACATGTTTGCGGGGGTGAGGAAGTCCTTCATTTAAGGCACCTGATGTGTGCTACCTTCTCTGTTGCTTATACTCAAGTACATGGAAAAAATATTGTGCACTAGTTAAACATAACATTCAGTAATTTGTCAGGTTTACTGTCCTGAAATAACCTCTTTTCCAGGTTAAATAGCTAGACAGTGCACCCACTTGAATAGTAAAAATGATGTTTTGTCTCTTCATCTTTCCATATGCTTCTTTTCCCTTGCTGAATTCCTGCCTTCCCTGAAGGTCCACCATTGTAACGTTTAGTATCAAATCATCTTCTCCTTTAGCTCTTATACAGCTTGAAGAAATATGTTTAATTTCCCAGCCAAATAACCTACACAGAAAAGATAACAAAGTGCAACATTTCTTTTTATTGCTACATGCATGATGTCTTGAGAATACTTGTTCATCTAAAATACCTTAATTTGTTTACTGGGAAAACAATCCCTCAATTCTCACCCAAGTTTTCATGCCTGCTAACAAAAAAAAACTCACATTTTCTCAAGAAGAAAATGCAGATTAGAATGCAGTGCACTTTGTTTTATAATTAAAATTATTAGTTTCAGCTCGTTCCACTACCACACAAAAATGTTTTGAATAGATGGGAGACAATGGCCTGCTTCATCCACAGCGTTTGTTGGCACGCTGGCATCTGTGAAACCGCAATGATAAATACTGCATCTGATGCATTTCTGTTAAGAGTCTTTCAATAAATGGTCCATTGATTCTGCACAAATGAAATACTGCCAGAGGTGAGTGAAATATCTGACTGGGGCCCTGTAAACCACGACACCTCACATACACACATGCACACACACAAACTGACCCCTGCAAACGCCCCCCAAAAGAGACTATTCAAATCTTCTGCCAATTACACTGAAAAAATCCACACTGTATTTTAAAACTTCACTCCCATCATTGTATTTTACACTCTTTGAGGCATAGTGATTTGTGTATTCATGTCAGATCATATATATTTTACCGTACTGTATATATTTCAGTTTTGACTGGAAATTTGGCAGTCGGCCTCCTGCAGGTTTCAGCTGACTTCAGCGTTGATGGATGGACTCCTCTGAGGAACGGGGATCACTCTCTATTCTTTGGTGTGTGCAACAGAGCTTAAAACAAGGTCCCATCCATCCTCATTGGCTGCCACACCTCATTTTTCTGTACAGCACACTGCCTGTCAGAAGTGCATGCTGGGAAAGAAAGGTGTGATGTCAGCCCCGGAATAACTGTGTCTTAGATGCTAAAATTCTCAGACTTATCGTTCAGTGAAAACATGTTAACACCGGGGTCATTTCCTGGTGTTTTATGTTTTTGCTACCAGTATGTTTAAAGGCTCCTCGGCGGTTATGTGGCAGGACTTAATGACTTAGAATCGCACTGTGTTTTGACTGCCCATTGATTGTTTTACTTCCCATGTACCTTTGTCCTGAGCACTTTTCGAGGAGTGCTTTGTATCTGTGCTTGTTTGTTCCCATAATATTCCACCTGCTGATGGGGATTTTGTCATGATTGGTCAATCCTCTCGCCCCGTCCCATGTGTCTTCTCCCTGATTGGCCAGCAGTTCTCAGTGGCCATCCCGTTTGGTGTGTGGCTTATGGGACTAAGTGGTCGGCAGTCTGTCCAGACTCCCCTTTTGTTGTGGATTTGAGGCTGGCTAGAGGCCCTTAGGGGCGGATTTATACTCTATGTGTGCAACGTGTGCATTTATGCATGTCGTTGCTATGCAAGCGGCGCTGCTGCATGTGTAGTTTACTGCAATCTGGAGGAATACAAGTTATGACCACCGGAGGCAGTGAGAGAAAACCATCTAGCTCTGCTCCTTCACTTCTGGTCTTGCTTGTATGAGGTTGTGTGTGAGATGTTTTACACTAGCTGCCTCCAGAGTGACTTTCTGATTCTGTAATACTACTGCAGCGTTCTCTATGTCCACTGTGTCACATTGTATAGGTACTTTGCTCTGGCCAATATCACTTTACTATCTCATGCTGAATGTTCCATTAAATGTTGCTAGATATCTTGTAGTGGTTAGTGTTTCATATTTAATATTAGGGCACATATAAGGGAAAAAATCAATTTATTTTAAATAATCAATACTACAGTATTTATAAAGCAAAAACTAATAAAAAGAATCAATTTCTCTGAAACACATCTATGATAACAGTACAAATGTTTACGACTGGCTCAAAAAGCACAGGAAGAGGCTCCTGCAAAAGTAACAGCGATACACTTTAATTTGAAACATTTTCTAGATCATCTTGAAAAGCAACGATCATTAAAATTGCAAAGCTACCCAAGAGAACAAAAAAAATGGCATTTAGCGAAACATAAACCTCCATTCTCAGCAAATCTTATCACCAAGATTTCTAAATACTGGACCTGTTTGGAAAATACCTTATGCCATGACAGTAAGAACAGTACAGTAAGAATGAATGCAAAAGCCTAAGATCAAGCCAGCTGAAATGTGAGAATTGCATGTGCATCGCTTGTGATTTGGATATTAATATCGTACATCACCCATTCCTACTTAGGAATTTTTTGTACTGTAATGTTATACTGTCTTGTTAATTGTCTGTAGTCTGTGTTGAAGGCACATTCAAGTAAGAATTTCATTGTACTTTGTACATGTGACTCCAGCTCAGATTGAATTTGGAAGCAGAAAAAACCTTAACTGCCATGACATTTTGAACATCTTCCAGCTACTCATCCTTTAAAAAAGTAAGACACTACTTTAAGAGTAACTGTTCCTTATATAAACACATAGTCCCGTTACAAAAGGTGACCACACTGCCCCCAAGATTTATGTTGGTGCTTCATCTCGTACATGTGTAGAGTTAATTCCCAGCGAAGGTGCATAAGGGATGCATGGAATCAATGTGGGAAATGCGTGGCGGCCATGATGCGTATGCGGATGTGTGTGAATATACTATAACGGTGACTGGGGCTGCAGTCCCCAGTGGCACAGGCCGGCACCCTGCCTGAACCGTTTATGGATGAGTTGCGACAGCATTCTCTCTATAGTCATGTGTGACAACTAGAGGTCGGAGAACCAGAGACCGTTAGTCACATTCTACAGTGACTTCTGCACAAAGCCTCAGCTAACGCCTGTGGAAATACTTAAGTTTAATGTTTTTTTTTTATTATTTTATCGACAAATAAATGAAAGTTTTCATGACCACAGAAACCTGTCTCCGCAAATGAGAGGTACGTAGCTTCTGTCAAGATAGTTCAGAATGAAAACTTGTGCTTGAGTGCCCACAAACAAGACCAGTTGCTCTGTTTGATCATCCATATTCTTGCACCAGATGTTCTACTGAAAAAAAAAGTGCACCAAGAATTAAATGCTTTAGAACTGGAAGTAAATTTAAGTTGTAGAACTAGAGCAACCTGGAAAAATGACCAGAGTAGGCAGAATGAAATACGTGAAGTATGACCGCTTCAGTTGCGCATAAATGGCAGCCACAATATTTGGATTAAAATAGTCTCTTTATTTACTAATAAGGTCAGGCTGCGTGGTTGGTATGAGGTGGAAACGCCTACAAAAGACTGGTTCCCTAAGTACTGCCTTATGGTTATAGCTGTCCCAAGATCTCAGCAATGGCTATAGCTTCAGTGCAGTGATTGCTTTCCAGTGCTCTGTCTGATTAAACACCCCCTCCCCTGGACCTCTGCCACTTAAACAGGGAGATTGTACAAATGATTACAACCCACATTTACAAGTCAGATCTCTATCTTGTAAATAACCTTCATGACTTACACTGCTGTGTAGGAATGACACAGTCCAGCTTTGCAGGGCATGATAACCCCATTCAATACCACAGCGGAAGGCACAGAACCAGTTTCCTACATTTCAGTGTTTATCTTATAAGTTATGTTTGTCCATACTATGTATGCATGCATAATTTGATTCATTGGCAAACAGGAAATAATCCTTTTCAGAATTCAGGGACTGTTTCCATCAGCTGTTTACAAATATCTGGTGAGTTTACCAAATTACTACTTGGATCTAATATTTCCTCAGGCCTCCATCCATATGCTGTAAGTTGGCTTTAACTGTATGTACATAATATTTAATCAAATCCGTCTTGTTTTATGGAAATTAGGTACATATGCTATCCCCATAATGTATACACATGATGAGTCTGAAGACGCCCCCCCTCCCCCATAGATATAATGGTAACTACTGGCCCAGCTAAAGGTTCATCTCGGAAGCCAAGATGAGGAGCACCTTGGATTGGCCACTATTGTCTACCGCCGTTCCAGACCCCGAGGTGTCCTGGTGCAGTGGGTAACCCAAAATGTCACAGTGCTAAGCGGTAGTGCCCTTCGGTCAGCTGGGTCACTGTGACCCAACATCTGTAATGCATGAGTCTTGCGTAAATAACCTCCTCTGTTCTCTCACAGAGTAGTCGACCAGGGAATAGCAGTAAACACCATCTGGAAATACACTGAATGTAAAGGATGCTGTGCGAGTTGTGGGAGCCGTGGGTGGCCGCGGGGTGGGAAGGGCACCATCAGTGAACCAGGAAGGACAGAGCTGCTCACTAAATTCACCACCTTTGAATCTCACGGTCACATAAATGGAATAAGCAGACTGTTACCCATTAATGATTAGCTAAAGCATATCCCAAAGATGAAATTAAACTGCAGGACGGAATTTTGTTAAGGTTGTGTTATGTAATGCAAGCAGCATCTGAAACAGCTTTACAAATGTTTAAATCAGAAACATCCAGAGGTCAACGGTAACTAATCCCATGATCCCTGTGTCAAATTGAGAAAAAAAAATGTCTTTTTCAGAAATAAAATACTGCGGGGATTTTCAAACAGAGACTATTTGGATGTCAAATGCTGGCATCTCCTAAGTTCTAAATCACATCAGGGTTCATGAACCAAACACATCAGGCTAATAAATTTGTGTGAAGCTATCGGTTAAGTGTAAATACTGCTTTCTTCCTCAAGGTGTACTTTGTCATCGTTCAACTGTCGGTCTCCTTACTAGGTGTGTTATCTCGCATTCATCGTCATCCTAGTATCATCCTCATCATCATCCGCTGTGGTTTGTTTTTCTGAGGAAAACTGAGTTTCTTCAGCCCTTTAATTATATTTGAACTGGCAGTATTATGCTGATTGAGGGCAGCCATTTTTGTTTTTTTTTCTACACTGCTGGGCTTTATGGAGGGATATATGGCAGACAAAATGAGAAATATTATTTAAATTTGAGAGAAGTTTCTTTTCAGTTACCCTGGAAAAATGTAAGTCACATTTTGGTCTAGTTTACTATTTGGCCCAAACCTGAGTTATATCATAAACTAATTACTTCAACGTTAGTTGACGAACCCAAAACATCCCTGGACAAGCTACATATGCATAGCTATCTTAGAAATGAGTTGGCAACAATGGAGATCACAAATTTCTCTCAAGGTTTTGGTGGGAATCCAATGATGAGAAGAGCAGTTACCACAAATCAGGCATTTCCGCTGTATTGAGCAAGACACCAACAGCAGCTCGACTCCACTGATATGTGTCATTACAAACAATGTCGTTTGATAGCCAGAATGTATTCTGATATAAACTTGAGACCTTCTTTGATTTACAGCTAAGCGTTCCCTAGAGACAAAACAATCTCCAATCATCGTGTCTGGTGCAGGGATATTTATGCTCATGTCCTGTAACAGAGTTTGACACGAAAATCATGGTATTGTTTTCTGTTTGCTAGTTCTTCTGTCAAATTAATTACCCAAAATACACTTCCAGTTCACTGTAAAAGCTATTAATGTCATGGAAACAACAGTGTCAAGGACTACTAGATTGAATATTCTAAACTCTAAAATAGATCTTTTCCTAATGTGAAGATTTTGCTTATAATAAGCATTTTAAAAATATATTACATTCATAAGACATTTATCTGCTGCTAAAACAATGAGGCTGCCATTGCAGACACTGTAATTACCCGCAGTTGCTATTAATATCACTGTCAACTGGGCGTTAGCACTAGCCGGGTCCACAGTTTGCTGTGGAATAATGGGGCAGTGCGTTTGAGGTCAGGGCCCAGTAAGCAAGTCATCAATGAGAAATATGTGCTAAGTAGACAGTGAGGAGTTCATGGAGCCACGCAGGCAGGATCGTCACGAAGGGAGGAAATAAGGTGATAGCAAGGGGCCCTAAAAATATTGGAACATAATTAGATTAGTCTGGGTTGGGGGGCCCTATATGGTGTGGTTTCATGGGGCCACAAATCTCTAGCAATGCCCCTGTACACAGGTGCAAGCGATCCTCGCTTCCTGTGACACACACCATCAGTTTTGCAGGTCACACCATCCCTGTGACAAACAGTGGAGCTGTTGTGTGTGCGGAATGCTGAAATTCCACACTCAGCATTGAGACGATCTCCCCGTTTTGGGCCCGCGTCCTATTCAACCTAATTTCCTAACATCTGTGTGCCTTTTTTGAGGCCGCTTAAAAGACAAGACGGTGGAACACGAAGACATAAAAACTCCAAAAGAGGATTTATTTTAAGATGCTCTTTTATTCCAATTCTCTCTTCTTTTCCAGCACATTGTGTCATTGATAAATCACAATGAAGGCTCTGTGGAAACCGGGTCAGAATCTGCATGCGTGAAAATATTCCTTTTCCCCGCTAGGAAACGTTTGATTTATGTGCCGTTCTGGGAATAGGTGTTTTGGAGTCCACTGCAGGAAGGGTGCAGGGAGAGGCTGCTAATCAAGACACAGGAGATGTTAAACAATGCAAACTTTGGCTCTGGAGGTGCATTAATCAATCTGCGGCGGAAGGTCGAGCACGCAGACGGGCCAGCTCATCGTGGGAAAGGCCATCAGCTGGCTTCCAAAATGTGCAGCGCCGACACAAATAGAAGCCATTAATCACAACCAGAAGTGAACCAGATTCACGGGAGCTATGCTACCGAAAACTCCACTTATTTGACTTTTCTTGCTAAAAACGTAAAGATCCTTTGTTCTAACAGCTTCTCTGTGTAGTAATTTCTGTGACTTTTGTTGGTGGAAAGAGGTTTACCAAGTTGCATGTGTTGCTTTTTCTGTATGTCCTTTTTTTGCTAAATACCTGTTTTGTCAACGTAGCGATTGCAATTGGCATTTTTTGCCCTTCTTCTTCTATTGGATGCTGCAGTTGACAGCTTTGCAAAGGCAAACAAATGCAGGTCGTCTATCATTCCCCTGCAAGTGTACAGTTACTGTTGTGGCTCTCAAAGCTGCATTTGATTTTGTTTTGATTTGTTTTGTTTCCATCTATCTACCTGTTATCTGCTGTTTATCCAGGGTTGGGTCATGGGGGCTGCAGTCTAAACATGGATGGCCAGACCTCCCTCTCACCAGCCACCTCCTCCAGCTCTACTTGGGGAACCCCAGGACGTTCCCAGGCCAGCCGAGAGATATAACCCCTCCAGCGTGTTCTGGGTTTGTCTAGGTGCCTTCTCCCGGTTGGACATACCCGAAACACCTTCCTAGGGAGCCGTCCAGGAGGAATCCTAGATAGATACAGTGGGGCAAATAAGTAATTGGCAGCCACCGAATGTGCCAGTTACCCCACTTAAGATGAGAGAGGTCTGTAATTTTCATCACAGGTACACTGCAACTGTGAGAGACGGAATGTAAAAAATATCAGGAAATCACATTGTATGATTTTTAAAGAATTTATTTGTATAATGGTGCAGAAATTTGGTCAATAACAAAAGTTCACCTCAATACTTTGTAATGTAACCTTGGTTGGCATTGACAGACGTCAAACGTTTCCTGTAGGTTTTCACCAGGTTTGCACGCACTGTAGCTGGTATTTTGGCCCATTCTTCCATGCGGATCTTCTCTAGAGCTGTGATGTTTTGGGGCTGTCGCTGGGCAACATGAATTTTCAACTCCCTCCACAGATTCTCTATTGGATCGAGGTCTGGAGACTGGCTAGGCCACTCCAGAACCTTGAAATGCTTTTTGCGTAGCCACTCCTTTGTTGCCTGGGCGATGTGTTTGGGATCCACGTTTTATCTTCAGTGCTCTCACTGATGGAAGGAGGTTTTTAGCCAAAATCTCACGATACTTGGTCCCATTCATCCTTTCCTTAATACGGATCAGTCGTCCTGCCCCCTTTGCAGAAAAGCAGCCCCAAAGCATAATGTTTCCACCCCCGTGCTTCACAGTGGGTATGGTGTTCTTGGGATGCAACTCAGCATTCTTCCCCCTCCAAACACGGCGAGTGGAGTTTATACCAAAGACTTCTATTTTGGTCTCATCTGACCGCATGACATTCTCCCAATCCTCCTCTGGATCGTCCAGATGGTCTCTAGCAAACTTTAGACAGGCCTGGACTTGTGCTGGCTTAAGCAGGGGGACCTTGCGCGCGCTGCAGGATTTTAATCCATGACGACGTAGTGTGTTACTAATAGTAACCTTTGTTACTGTGGTCCCAGCTCTCTTCAGGTCATTGACCAGTTCCCCCCGTGTAGTTCTGCGCTGTTTCCTCACTGTTCCCAAGATCAATGTACCCCACGAGGTGAGATCTTGCATGGAGCCCCAGGTCGAGGAATATTGTCATTGACCTTGTATTTATTCCATTTTCTAATAATTGCTCCAACAGTTTATCTTTTCTCACCAAGCTGCTTGCCTATCGCAGATTGGCTGATCCCAATCTTGTGCAGGTGTACAATCTTGTTCCTGGTGTCCTTAGCCAGCTCTCTGGTCTTGGCCATGGTGGAGGTTGGAGTGTGACTGTTTCAAGGTGTGGACAGGTGTCTTTTACACAGATAACGAGTTCAAACAGGTGCCATTAATACAGGTAACGAGTGGAGGATGGAAGAGCTTCTTAAAGAAGACGTAACAGGTCTGTGAGAGCCAGAATTCTTGCTTGTTCGTAGGTGCTAAATACTTATTTTCTGCAATATTATACAAATAAATTCTTTAAAAATCATACAATGTGTTTTCCTGATATTTTTTACATTCCATCTCTCACAGTTGCAGTGTACCTGTGATGAAAATTACAGACCTCTCTCATCTTTTTAAGTGGGACAACTGGTACAATCGGTGGCTGCCCAATACGCTTTTGCCCCACTGTACTGTACTACCTCAACTGGATCCTAAAAGTGGCTCTACTCTGAGCCCCTCCCCAATGTCCGAGCTCCTCACCCTCTTTAAGGTATGAGCCCAGCCACCCTACGGAGGAAACTCGTCTCGGCTGGTTGCATCTGTGATCTCATTCTTTGGGTCACTAACCAAAGCTCATGATCATGCGTGAGGGTGTTTGTGTGTGTTTGCAAAGCAAGCTGGTTGAAAAGTGGTGGTGAGAGAAACTAAAAGATGATCAGAAGCTGATGCACAAACCCAGCTGACCGTAGGCAGCTTCCTTCTCTCCTTGATTTTTTTTCTCAGGGCAGGTATCTGGCAAAGCTGTGGGGGGTTGTAGACACGTGGGACAGGTGCGTGACTGGGGTGGGATGGGGGGAGAGGCAGATACAGCGTACTTGGTCTTGTGACTACAGATCCTCAGGAGGAGTGGGTGGGGGAAGCAGTTCCACCTATCATGTGCCGGGACACCTGACTCTCCTTGATGTCATGCAACGTCATTGGCTATATGGTGGCAATTCAATTCACAGCACACTCAGCATTTCCGCCAAGATGTTAATTTCTCGCAGCTGTGTACCCGTCACGTGGAAAGTGGTAAATTTAGTGCAAATCGGCCCCCATATCCAAGACATTTGTCACATGGCACACGTACACGTTGTCCGCATGATCTTGATGGTGACTATTTTTGAATCAAGAGAGGATGCAAGAGAAAGGGAGAGTGAGAGCGAGAAATATAACATCTGCTATTGGTTTGTTTCGCTGTTAAAGGCTGCAGTTCATTCTGCGCAAAGCAGAAACGCAATCTGATTAGCACGCTGGCGCAGCTGGTCTGAAAATGGATGCCACAGATCTGACTTTGGCTTCTCACGACACAAAATGTGTCTCGTGTTCAGAAGCTCATTGCTGACTTTCCATCCCCTGGTGCATATATTTGATGACCATAATCTACGTAACTACACTACAGTAGACCACAAGAAGTTCAACGTGACCAACAAAATAACATCCCGTATTTGGAAATGTTGCTAAAGGTCACTTCTGAATGGACATGGCAATGGTGGAATTTGATGCTTGTATCTATTTAAAGACTTTTGTAAAAGTGTTAATGTGTTCTGTATACATCTATCTCACATAACCACCTACCCTGTACTTGGTCACAGTGGGCCTGGAGCCCATCCCAGGAAGCGCAGGACTCAAGGCAGGGCGCTCCTTGGATTCTGGGTCATCCCATCCCCCCCCCCACATACACACACACACAAAATGGGGAAGTTAAAACATGCTCTAAATAATGCAGCAAGAGAAAATGCGGTAAAAGAAATTATCATTCCATAAGTCACACAAAATGTTTCCATCCATTACAAAACCACCATTCCACACTAAATCCCTCCCTCTTACGCACGATGTAGCCAATGAACACTTACCGCTCTTAAAGGAGCAGCACCCTTAAAATATTTTTCAAGCATGACATCAGATATGATCTGGTGAAACAGAATCACACAGGGTGGTGCAGGGCAGTCTGAATCTTGCCTTGTTTATCTGCTAAAGGTAGGTGTCGTACATCCTACCGTCACAGAAACCGAGAAAACGTCTTCGCTCTACTGATGCCCCCTAAGGGCAGTGAGTGTCTGTCACCATGCACTCTACGGGGGTCTCCCTCCCAGAAGTCCCAGTCAGAGAGCTCATCAAGCCATGGGTGCTTTTATTAATTCGCTCAAGCTAAATTAAATCCCCACACTGGTTCCCAAGCCGCTGTGTGAATTACGGGACCTCGGGGGAAACGGGAAATCGATTAATGAGGCGGACAGCCAAAGACACGGCCCAGACACGCGCCTTTACATCCCCGCCCAGCTGGGACGCGACTCGGCCGGCGAGAGCCTGACGGCGTGTAATCTGCGCATCCTTCTTGCTAAGCGTAATCTTTAATGAGTGACAAATGTATTTAAGGGATATATTTCCAATATATTTTTCTCAATCCATATATAAAGGGACAGATGGTGAACAAGGACAGCTGCCCTCAAGGAATCATAGGCTGCCTGTGTTTTTTGTTTGTCAGCAGTTGAATTTGAATTTCTTTATTTTTGTGGAAATTTCACTTAACTGAAGACGGGGACACAGGACGTTGAATCACGGGGGCCTCAGCGATAGCGAGTAGCGACATCATCATCCTGCTACACTATTTTCTTTATCCAAGGTGTGCATGCATAATCCCCATGGCACCTGGAAACTGATCCTGAGTCAGACAAGCCGGGTCGCACAGTAACACATGGCCGATAATGTTCTCTGACTGAAGCCAACAGTGACTTTTGAGTCGGTCACATAATCTGTAGCTGTGTCACTTTTCACTTATTGGATAAGCGACATGTGAAGCTGCATGAGGTTTAAGTACAACCAAAGATAGCATGGTGTGTAGCGCTTGACATTAATACGCTTTTGAAGGGGAATGCCATGATTGGAGGAACCGCAGGAAATGCAGTTCAGAGGCAGGGAGCAGGTGAAGGACAATATGGTTTGATTTTGCTGCACGCATGTGGTTTCGCATGGTGTGCCAGTATGTGGGATGGCACAAGATTAACACCCTTACCAAGTGAGATCTAACATAAAATCAACACGACAAATATTGAGAAGCCTCACACAACAAGTGGTAAGAATTCGAAAATGTTTATACAGGTTTCCACCTGGAAATCTGATGTATTTAAATTGCAGACACTATGTGTGTGTGTCTGTGGGTCATGGACAATATATTGTGCTGGTAATATGTAGTGGGGTCCATATGTCCCCACAAAGTGATAAAAACCTGTTATTTTGAGTGTTGTGGGGACCATTTTTTCAATCCCCACAAGGGGAAGTTCAACTTTATAAAAATCTGTGACTGCAATCAAAAGCTAAAAAAAAAATAATAAATTCCAAAAGTCCTGTATTTTGTTTGGTTACTTATGGTTAAGGTTAGGGCTGGTTAGGGGTTAAGGTTGTCATTGCTGGGATTATAGTTTTTTCCATAGAAATGAATGGATGGTCCCCACAAAGATATGAATACAAACATTTCTGTGTGTCTGTACATATATATTAATGTGTGTTTTTATTTCTAAATATGAAACAAAGTAATTATACATAGTTTGATTGTTGGAAAAGAATTGTACCCAAGCTGTAGGTAATTTCACCTTCTACGGTAAAGAATTGGACTCGGCAGAGGTACACAGACAATATTAATGGATACAAAAATATACCTTAAAATGTACATTTACCTACAGCTTGGGTACAATTTGTAGACCCTTGAGGGTACAGCCCCAGTGACAAGCAAAGACACAAATCGATGCTCCTTTTCCTGACAGTGTAAGGAGTGTTATTAAGCCAGAATGGTAATAATTTCATATTCTTGTACCGATGACCCTCTGGCTGTAGGCTGTGGATGTCCCAGGTCTGGGTAACAAGTCCCTTTATCCTCCTGTTTCCAGTTACCAATCATATAAGATGGATTTTGTATTATTTGGGTAGAATGTTTGGTCATGTTCATCACCATTCCCCAGATGTATAACTTCGTTCCCCTTAGTGTCTCCTCTGCTGAATCCCGAACAGCTGTGCTTTTTTTTTTTAACCCAAGTCCCTGTTCTGCTTTCCCAACCTGGTGCTACATGGTTCTGTTCGCGGTGCCGCCTACAGCAGGTCTCACACTTTTATTTTATATCATTACCCCCATTGTTCACACCAGCTAGTAAGTTGGAATGGAAAGTGTCTGCCAAACAAATGGGTGAAAATGTACCGTAACAGGCTACGGGTATAAGTCTGTCACAAGGCAGAATAGCAGGCTTTTGTCACTAATCTTTATTACGAGAGAGAAAAAATAATAAAGAAAAAATAGTGTCATGGGCCCTTTAAGAACATGAAATTGAAAGGCAGCTAAACCGAGAATGACAATATACCCCAACTCCAGCAGCTGTGAAGTAGCCTCCAGCTGAACTTTCTCCACACTTCTTCAAGTCTTCTGGCGTTCCTCGCTTGCTTCCATGCAGATGATCCCGTAAAAACCCTCACAAGGACATTAGTCTAATCAGGGATAACTAATCAGATTGTAGAGGAAGTGGGTTCAAGTAATTAGAGTAATGCTCTTGCCTCCTCTAGTTGCTTGAACCCACCTCCTCTACAACCTGATTTGTTGTCTCTCTGAACCAATCATTTTTTTTGCTGCCCTCAGAACATCTTTGTGTAAGTAGAACTCCCATGAGCCAGGTATTATTAACTGGGTTGCTTGTATGTACAAGGCTAGGTGATTAATCTCCAAGTTAGCAGCAAAGATCACTCAGCTGCACCCCTGTGCAGTCACGGCTTGAAGCATGGAAGAATAGTTCCCCACTCTATGGTTATTTGCAGTGGTGGGACATAATGACCGTGTCTCTCCCCATCTGCAGGTGTCGAAGGTTTGGAATGCATGCTGCCCATGGATGGCCAGAGGGTGACGCTGGACCAGCTCACACAGGACAGCTTCCAGAAGTGTAACGAGACCCTAACCCTCACCGACTTACTCATTATCATCTTCTCCGGCATCTCAGTCTCTGTGGCTGCTATCATGACGAGCTTCTTCCTGGCCTCCACTGTCCACTGTTTCCAGCGTTGGGGCAAAGGTTCTAAACCAGATGATGATGATGATGAAGAAGAAGATTGAGGAAGGGCCACCCCCCCAAACCCAAGAGCAGAGGGCAGAGCTTGCATCTCTCATGAAGACTATATCCAGGGCTCAAAGGTCGTATCACTCAGTGATAAAATGCCTGACGGCCATGTCTCAGAGCTATTGAGAACATCTGATCTGTAGCTCCAGTGTTCAGACATTGACTTGCACACCTGAGTGTGCTCACCCCTTAAAATCGAGTACTGCATTAGTGTCTAAACTGCCACGGATCTCCATGAACGTTGTGCTCCTTTAAGGGCACTTCCAGTGTTTTCCAGTTGTTATTCGGTCTGCCTCTCCATGTCAATGTGAGTGGTACATCTCACTCTCCTGGTTGGGCTCTTGGCCCTGTGATCCAGACCATGCAGAACCTTGCTAAGGACAGAACCCAAAATAAGGGGTACAAAACTGCCAGTTTTCAAAAAAGCTGATTATAACCATGAAAAATCTATTTACCTACGTTTTTTGAGCCTAAGATACTGCTTTTCTTCTAACCCACTATCCTTAAATTCTTCCTAGCTGTAACATCCTCATATATACATGTATGTATTTAGAACGTTCCCAAAAAATAGGTATATGGAAATTTTGAAAGCAGTATCAGATTTTTCAAGTCTCGTATAGTTCTAAGGGACGAACACCATTAAATAAAACAAATAGGTTAGTTTAGAGCTGAGCAAAAATTGCACTTTAAACGGGAAAAGCTGTATGTATCTCCCCTAGGCCGGTGGCCATCGTGATTTTTTCGGTAGAAATGCCGAACTCTGGGATTCTGGGGACTCTGCCACTTGTCGACTTGCGCCGTGAGTGTTCTCATCCGTGTTCGTCACGTACAGCAATACAGCCACACATGCACATAATCTCCGGTAAACTCGTGCGTCAATGAAATGTAACCAAGTGTTCCCAAATCTGTGTCCTTTGCTTGCTGCTGACTTATAAACTGAGCTTGTACACAAAATCTTAAAGTGATAGAACCTAACAGAATTACCACAGATATCTAGTAATTTAGCTTGTCACGATGGCCGTGCTTAAGAAGTCGACTTATATACTGGATGAAAACGTTGAGAAGCTACTAACACGCCTGAAAAATTTGTAAAATAACTGGGAAAATGTGATGCCTCTATTAGTCAGGAAGGGGTGTGTTTCCCATCGTTTTACACTATACTCTCAAAGAAAAATTTATACAACGTTTGATGGTAGTGGTTTTATAGGACAATTAACTAGCTGTGGATTGTAGGTGAATTGCTAAGCTTGTAATGCTAACTTGTTACTTTTAGCAGACCAAAATAAATTTTAATGCAGGTGTTGCAATAATCTCAGGGGGCAGACAGGTAGATTTGTGAGGTCCTTTGGTTTGATAGACACTCGTTATCAAAACTCTGCTGGTCTGTTTGATTCCTGTCCGGATTTTTCAGTCTCCCCTTGAAACTCTTAACTTGAACCCAGACTGCAACTGATGTCCAAAGAGGGTAGTTGGCATTTCCATTCTTTGTGGGCTGTTTAGTCGAAGGAGTGACTGTGTCCGTTTAATCCCTCTTCTCTACCATTCTTGTCTACTTTATGTTGACTGCCAGCCTGGGCTGTCAATGGTGAATCACAGTAGCATAGTGCTGGTTTACTCTCCTGTTACTCTTCTAATTGTGTCTTCTGCCTAGGCCCCGTAGCAATAATTTGGGGAATCATTTTGGTTTTATATGTATCAGAAAATCTGTAACAGCGTTTCATATCATATAACTGCTATAACCGATTCCTATGAGAATATTGTATAGTACAAGCCAGCATTATGAATTTATATAACTTATAAATAGTGCCATTTTTACCAAGGAAAACGGTTCTTGGCGTTGTGAGCATTTTCATCACCTATGTACCACTAACCCTAAATATTAAGTAGGATTGCTTGTGGGCTCTACTCCATCTAGGTGGGATGCTGCCTGTCCTTCTCACATGGGTCTGAGGGAAGGTGAGAGGCCACAGTCGCAGAGCCAAGCACCTCTTGCTGTCTGATCTCTCTGCTCTTTGTAGCACACATTCTTTTTAATTAAGATAAGCCCAAGTGCTAAAGGTCAAATGTTCATTATTGACACATCTCTCTCACGCTTCTGTGGTCACATATACCATGTCCTAATTTATTATGATGACATTTTTGGTTTATTCTAAATATCGACTTTATTTATGTACTTTTTATTGTCAACAATGCTATTGAATATAGATGTGAACAGAAGTAAATAATACCTTATAACATTTTGTTTTATATATTCTGAAACAAACACAAAATGCAGTGTTCCAAATTATTATGCTGGGTGCAGTTTTGGAATAGTCAGTGTGTCCTAAGTGACTCGAAACAGAAATCCATTGTATTCGATGAATAAAAAATGTTGTTCTTCAAGAAAACAAACCTCTTAAGAGAACTAGATGCCTGTTAATGTATATGCCCTTGGTGAAATTACTTTAGTAACTCTCTCTCACTGCAATTTCCCTTTTTTGAAAACGCTCCACCCCTTAAGTTCTCGATAAGGTAGAGGACCGGGGTGATGGTGGTCCAACCATGATTCGCCCCTTTTTATGCCCAAGGCCTCCAAGGAGTCGGTAGCGTTCATAGCTGCATGTCATGGTGATGTTCCTGCAAGAACATCATTTCATTTTGGAAGCCAAGACTTCTTTTTATACCTGGATAGGAGATGTTGTATTGGGACCGTCACATGTACTGCCAATTTAACACCATTAGAGATTCTAAAGGGCCCTGCCATCTCTATTCCCATAATTCCTGCCCAAAACATTACTCCAAGGCCACCTTGTTGATGCCAGAGTCTAGTGGGCGTAGGGAGCCATTGACCAGCCATCAGAAACTGAGTCATCCAGTGTAGTTCAGCATTGATAAATCTGTCTGAAAATGATCGTTTATGAATGTCTGAGCTCATTGGATAGGAGCGGCTGAAATGTAGAAGTACCACAACTTCCAGCTTGTGGGGGGATCCCACATCGAGACGTTCCTGGAATTTCAGGACCGGCTGCAGTTTTAAAAAATGCGTTTGCTGCTTGATGGTGGAATTTTTAAACGTAGCTGCCCCTTTTAATACGAACTGTCAAAAGAAACTTTCTGTAATGTTCCTGCATTTCATATACTTCATCTGATCTCTGAATCGCTCACAATTTTTAAACGTTTTTCCTGATAAATCAATTATTTTCATGCTTTTTGCAAGACATTGCACTATTTCACGCTTTGCAGCACCAGAACGATTTTTCTTCCTACCCAAATTTAACGAGAACTGTGACTTGCCAAGTAATGTGGAACGACTCCTTTAAGTAGGTTTCCCTTCAATTATGATCACCTGACAAAGCAAATTACGAAACTCTCTTGGATTGGTGTATTTTATCTAAAGAGGCATGAAAAATAAATGAGCTGCATGAAGATCACAATAAATTTGTATTTTGGAAGGGTTACTGATACATCACTTGCATAATAATTTGGAACACAGTGTAGTTTTACTTGTGATTCAGGTTGGCCCCTTCACCTCTGTGTATGACCTGGTGACAGAAAGCCTTCCCTGCACCCATTTGTACAATGTGGTGTGTCGTAAAGGCTCAAGTTTTGCAAGGATTATGCCACATTTATTTTTGTCCTGTTTAGATTTCCTCACGAATATAGATTTATAGACCACACCCTCACCTTTCTCTCCCGCTCTCCATTGTCACTTTCTTCCACGTCAAGGAAGCCGACGCTTTTCAAAGAAATGGATTTTTACATTTTTTCCCTCTCTTCATCAGTCACGCTGGTCGTATTTCAGAAAACATGGAAGGCTGCAGCTACCAGCTTTAACGAAAATAGTCCCGCCATCGTCTGATAAGCACTTCTGCCTGCCAGAGACATGTTTTACAGAAAAGGAGTGAGAGGAAGAGGCAGCGGAAATGCTGGGAATTCAGCTACAGCCATTAGGGGACCCTTGCATCGTTTTTTGTGGTTTTGTGCTGCATCGCTGGCAGATTTCTGCAGGACGCTCCCTGTTTTTCTCTCACAGTTTGTCTAGGAGTATCTCTTCGGATCCAACTACCGTGTAGTTGCAGGCAGATGCAGTCGCCTGCGTTCCAAACACACATGCCCATGTGTCAAGCTCCGTGTCTTTGGGATGAGCTCAGAGCCGACTATTGGAATGAGGGCCTGTCATCTCATCTGTTTGTGTTATTTTCACTCATCGGCGATGGTAATGGGAAAAAAAATCTGTATGTCTAAAAACAAATTATGACACATGATTCTTATTTTCAAGTTAACGTCCAGATTCATAAGTATATATTTTTAAATAAAAAATTTTGGGGTGATTCTGCATTGTGTTTCTCTCGCAGGATATCGCAGGTATTCCGTGATTTTATGCCATTTATCAGCGATTTCACACTGATCCCGACCATAACAGATTTTTTTTTTTGTTTCCTGAGCAACTAATATTCAATGGAAAGGTGTCCAAGCACATTCGGAATGTACCACTGATTGGAATTAAAGGACACCAACTGAGATAAATGCTAGAATAAACATCAATAGTACACGTGTGATTCCTAAGAAGCTGTTTGTAATGGTTGAACCATCAACGTTGTTCCAATTAGTTATAGAACGCCAGTCCTGTTAGTTACATATAAAATGTGGCTCTAATTTATCACAAATACTGGAAAGGAAGTTGTCCATTAAGAATACAATTGCTATCTGCAGGTAAACTATATTGAGTTGGTAATTTGTAATTAATGGGAGTTAAATGGTCATTGATGAGGAGTTTATAAGGCCAGCAAAGACCAGAGAGACACTCCAGCAAATAATCAAGAGAGCACTGTAAAGACTGTGGCAGTATAAGGAACATATGTCCCATTTCACAAGTTTACGCAAACCACAATTTGCTGGAACAGCCCAGAATATTCCTAATGTCATGAACAATCCCGCCTGGCATGGAAATTATAGTAAATTATGAATGGGGTGATATGAGTTATCCCTGTTGTTTTGGGAATTGGTTATCTCATAAATGTCTGAAAACGTGTTGGACTCTGCGTGTGACTTCACTGTGCATGGAGGCAGTCTGGGACAGAGCTGCAGACACACTGATGGTGGGGGGGGGGGCTTTCCTCCCCTGTCCAGCATCACAGCTGAATGGAGCATGTATGTGCGTGCTGATACATGTGCGTGTTGTGGGAGAGCAGATGTAGAGTAATATTGCTGTGTGTGTTCTGCTTTGTCATCCTCTCCTAAAACCAGGGTGGGATGAGATGAGTGGGGGGGGGCGGGGGTGGCAGACAGTGGAAACGAGGGTCCGCCTGCTGCCGTCGTGCCACGTGTGGTTGTCATGGTTACAGGGTTGGGGGCCAGCAGACGGCAGAGGGGAGCGAGCAGTGTGTCCCCCCCCGCTTTCGCTTTGACGTGGCCGGGGGCACCTTGCGAGCCACGTGCCAGACTTCATTGGCCGAGCCGCCATCGGTGGGGGTGCTGCCACTGGCAGCGTCATAGTGACGCTCCAAGCTGGGCGTGCTTAGCATGCCAGGGTGTTTGGGATGTCGGCTACGTTGCTGGGATTTTCTGCATGCTTGTGTTTTTTTCCATCACTGCAGGACATAGAGCTATAATACATAGAGCTATAGGACTTAAAGCTGAAGGAAATAGAGTGAAATTTGTCTTGTTTGGCCACTTAGATTAACTAGCCAGCATCTTTTTAACTCGGTTTCATTCCCTCTCATCTCTGTCCCTTTCCCTCCCTAACCCTAAATTTATCGACTAGAAATTACACAGAGAAACCAACATATAATGGTGAAGGAGAGACTTTGTCAACACAAGTGCGAAGGATTCGGTGAATCTCAAAACTCCGAATAAGACAGGGCGAGGTGACTCAGCATCACTGTAATTAGTCAATAAATGATCCTGAGATGAGCATCGTGGGGGCACAGCGAGCGGTGTGGATGCCTCACACCTCCACGTGTACCCCGCCCTCCCCCAAAAGGAGCCCATCTGGACACTCATCAGCGTTTGCCCTCGGTTCAAGTGAGAGAGACGCTGATGAAAAGGATCAGTTGCTCTATGAAACCAGGGAACACCATTTCAGAATCCTGGCATCAGGGACGCACAGATTGCTGCTCTCCCCTCTGCTCTGGTCTCCCACTGGGGGCAAAGACACCCCCTCGTAATACTTACTTTTACTCTGGGCCAAGCCGATGTTTTACACCTGGGAAGTCTCCCAGCTGTTAATGTAATTTATCTAAATTTTATTATTATTTATTACACACACTACTGTACAGACGTACTGCTTGCCAAGCCACCCCCGTACGTCAATTTTACTGCTTATCCTAATCAGGATGGGGGGGCGGGCGGGGGTCCGGAGCCTATCCCAGTGCAAGACGGAACAACCCAGGACGGGGCACTAACCCATCACAGAGCACACTCACACACCATTCACTCACACACCATTCACTCACACACCATTCACTCACACACCATTCACTCACACACCATTCACTCACACATGTACATTTACAGACAATTTGGTAACTCAGAGGAAGAAGTATTATTTAGGGGAGAAGATGCAAACTGCACACACATGGAGCCCCGACAGAGACTCAAATGCTGCTGCCAGAGGTGTCAGGTGACAGTTCTACCCACTGCCTCTTAGCCATCCCCATTATATACTTATACTTATATATATATATATATATATATATATACTATTTTTACTTCCCTTTCATATTTAACACGAGTCATTTCAAAATGACATTCCTTCCACCGGTGATCTTATTTTCCATCATTACACGTTATTTCTTCTAAGACCGTTTGAACAGCATAATTAAGATATGTTTGCTTGTGGCTAATAAAATAGGAGTGAAAGTCAAACACGACAGGCTCTTTTTTTTTGCTCTGTGCTGTGCAGCTTAAAATAATCATATTGATTTGGTTTAAGAAAAGCTTATGAAGAATTTGATATAGATAACTAGCTTTGGGCCATGTTTATCGAGTCAGTAAAA
Organism: Brienomyrus brachyistius; assembly: GCF_023856365.1. Lineage (NCBI taxonomy): Eukaryota > Metazoa > Chordata > Actinopteri > Osteoglossiformes > Mormyridae > Brienomyrus > Brienomyrus brachyistius. The sequence continues at coordinate 21,544,687 of NC_064540.1, forward strand.
GGAAGTTGACCAGAAATGTTAGTGTGTGGGAGTTTGAGAATTCTGATTTAATACAAGAATGATTTCCTTTTAAAGGAGATAAATTACAATTCAGAACACAGATGAGCTCAACATTGAAATGAACTCAGATCTGATGTCACATCGATAAGGTAAACACAGATGCTTGTTCAGTCAAGGACATAATCATTAAACATGAGTCACTTTCTTTTCTGGCATTGGGGATGTCGGCACAGAAAATACAGAGATGGAGCGAGTCAGGCGAGGCGACGATGGAGACACGATGGGCCGGGGTGTCGAGGTGGGGAGGGGCGGGGGAGTTGCGTCACTGGTCGTCTGTGACAATCAGAGCGTGGTGATACCTAGACCTCAGCCAGCCGGCCAGGATGAAAAGCGACGGACATCGGGCGTCGCCGTGGGCTGGGGCTTTGCAAGTCTGCCCTGGGAAGCAGTCTGTCTCTTCCTCTTATGCTCTCGAATCAATCAGGGCCAGCGCTCCTGCCTCTCCCCCAGCCCCCCTGCCTCTCCCTCTGCCCTCCTGCCTCTCCCCCTGCCCTCCTGCTTCTCCCCCAGCCCCCCTGCCTCTCCCCCTGCCCCAGCGGCCCCCCTGCCCTCCTGCCTCTCCCCCTGCCCTCCTGCCTCTCCCCCTGCCCTCCTGCTTCTCCCCCGGCCCTCCTGCTTCTCCCCCAGCCCCCCTGCCTCTCCCCCTGCCCTCCTGCCTCTCCCCCTGCCCTCCTGCTTCTCCCCCGGCCCTCCTGCCTCTCCCCCTGCCCTCCTGCCTCTCCCCCAGCCCCCCTGCCTCTCCCTCTGCCCTCCTGCCTCTCCCCCTGCCCTCCTGCCTCTCCCCCAGCCCCCCTGCCTCTCCCCCTGCCCTCCTGCTTCTCCCCCGGCCCTCCTGCCTCTCCCCCTGCCCTCCTGCCTCTCCCCCTGCCCTCCTGCTTCTCCCCCGGCCCTCCTGCCTCTCCCCCTGCCCTCCTGCCTCTCCCCCTGCCCCAGCTGCCTCACAGACCAGGCTAACAGCTTTGCACGCCTCCTGAGCACATAGGCATCATACTTTAGCCAAGCCTCATGCTGGGGCCAGGTACCAGCGATCGAGCACAGCGCCACTGCTGTCGTACACGTTAGGGACAGTCATCGCAAAGCCGGGCTGTCGTTTTCTGCGTTAGGTCTGCATCGAAGGCGATCGATTGGCTGAAGAACTATGTGGTCGGGCCTGTTTTTGGCTAGTGAGGGAGCTGGGCTGTTTATCCGGGCCCGGCTTTATTAACTGCGCACTGCAGGCTACCCATATGGGCTCAGCATGGGAGCCAGATAGCATGGGGTACTAAAATAGGCCTCCCCCGGGTCAAGCTTCAGTTTGTTTACGGGCCTCGGTGATGAAATGCCCCCCCCCCACTACTGTTTGCTTACAGCTTTAGTCCACCTTCAGGGCAATGAGGAAGAACCCCTACTCGCAGCTTGTGTGTGAGATGGTGTCTGAGCTGCACCATCATAAGGTGGCACCTGTGGTAGTTTGCAGGAGCAGATTCACCTGAAGAAGCTTGTCTAGGAAGTGTGTCCATGAAGGCGAGGAGAATTGCCAGTGTCTCAAGCCAGTGTCTTATCGAATTGTCATCACACTGGAGAGTATAACTGGATTTAACTCCAATAACTTTAATTTATCCATATGCCCCCCCCCCCCCCTGCTTACCAAGCCCCCACACCGGTGGCTGGGTTGTTAACACATAAGCTCTCCAGTCTCCCGTGTCACCATATCTGATGAGAGAAGCTGACCGGACAGCTGCGGGCCGGCAGGACCTGCTCACTTACACAAGCGTTCACCGTCATGCCGCTCCTGCCAAACTCTCCAGAGAAGAGATCTGTCAGAGGCGCGGGGTGGGGGGGGGCAGCACTCCAGAAGGCTCCGGCACCCACTGGGACGCAGAAAGGCTCCAGGTCCTGCCCTTGATCTGCGGGCGGCTGATTCTCTGCTTCTTCACCACCTGCCACTATCAGGGCCTCTTGTCCGTGTCCCGGCGTTTGGAGGAACCTTTAGAGCCGTCAAACTGAGCAAGAATGTCAAATAAAAACTAGAGTCCTTAAAAAATTAAGTACAACTAAAGTTTTGAGGATCAGCAGTAAAGCAGAGACCAAAGCTAAATGACTTTATTATGGCAAACAAGCACAAATTGAGGGCAAGGCCCCTTTAAGAAACAAAAACGTCAACACAGTGGAAAGACTAACACCCCCCCCCCCCCCCCAAATCTCAGACCAGTGACACAACACACCTGGCAAGTCATTTGCCTCTTACAACCTAGATTCCTCCTAGCACAGCCAGCTGGCCTAACTGGAACCTGAACGGGGCCAGCAGTCCAGTGCTGTAGGTGTTCATTGGTGCGAGGTGGCCGATCGCTCACCACGAAGACACCGACAATAGGTTCATACCATCGCTCTGTCAGGTAATGTTTAATAATAGCTTTACAAATCAACCCCTGAATGAACCCTTTCGGAGAGATCAATTATAGCCAACAGCGTGAGTGGAACGGAATACTTTGGCCACATGCCAGTTGGACTGTACAGTGAGGATGAGTATTTGCATTAGTTTACTGCACTGAAAGTAAAGCATTAGAGCACCAAGAATTTTAAAAGTGATCAATTATGACACATTTATTGCCAGGGGGGATATTGTAATTAAAATGTGAAAAGTATTTCCAGTCAGAAAATTTCCATAATTAAAACAGAACGGTGTGCTTACAGGTGAAGTGCATTCTGGGGGCAATGCGTTTGGGACATGCAGCCGTGGATGGTTCCTCTGACCTGTACGAGGTCAAGATGTGTTTAGGCAGTTCCCGCAACATCACCCAGGTACATCAGCCTCTTTAAGGGAAAGGAGTGAAGGACCAGTTGGATGTAGCAAAGTAATTAGATTGTGTTTTTTGAGGAGTTTGGGTTAGACTTGCTGGCAATGAAGATAGGTAGCATCGTGGTTGTTGATTTTTGTTAGGGAGGGAGAATTGATTGCTTCCGGTAGGAAGTGATAGTCACTTATTACCATAAACGATTTGCAGCATATGCCAGTTTGATGGTAATACGATGCCAAGAGCAGAGAGAGGGTAGCTATATAGTTATGAAGTCCCTGCTGGATGGGAGGAGTTATTACAGCTCTTGTTTTTGATGCCAGCAATTGTGGGTATATCTGTGTGACCTTATTGTATGTTCAAGGACTTACTAAGCGGCTTGACTGTCTCTCTCACTCTGTGTTAGTCCATTGCCCACGGACAGCCATGGTGACTCACTCAGCGAGCCTCTCTCTCTCACATCTCACCCCCTCCCTCCTCCGGACGCCTGAGTGCCACCCCGCGTTGTTCCTGAAGTCCGCCCACTGAACCAGCCCGGCAATGTGTGCGGACGTGGAGAAAGAATTGGGTAAGCTACAAACTGAGCCAGTCGTGTGTACCACACTGCTGCACCCACAGCCATTTGGTCCAGTCGATTAATGTCTACAGGCAGAAATGCATTGTGGGCAAAGATACTATAAAAATAGGAAACCATGTCATTAACAACTAGTTCAAGAACATACTCAAGACTATCAGTTCCCTTCCCTCCCTGACAGAAAAGGAATGAAACGTAAAATAATTTAGATTGATAAGCTGCAGTGTGGTGTTCAGTGATTACAGCCTTTTCCCTGTATGTCATACGAGTTTATATGGTCTTTCAGTCACTTCTGATGGAGTGTAAATGGGTCATAATTGGTCTGTCATACTATTGTTGAGTAATCTGAAATGTCTTTATTCTGGCCTTTGCCCAAACTGACAGGGCATTTTGCATGTCTTGTCTTTCCTTTGTTCCCAGAATAGCAATGGCATACAAAGAGAGTCAAAGGCTGACTGGACAGTATCCTTCTAAGAGGACAAGAGGCAGCTTCTCCGGAGCGCTGGGATTAACGGGGGTGATTAAAGTTAGGGCTACCATCGGTCAGGGGTAACAGAGCAAAACAACATCAACAACAACAACAACAACAAAATAAAAATAGCAAGAGCCTTTGACATTCCACTGTGTTCACGCCGGGGGATGTTTTCCCATCTAGAGATTTTAAATATAGCCAAAAATAAAAAGGCGACCCTCGATTTCAACTGGGAAATTCTGAATACAAATGTTACATGATATCATCAATGTCTGACGCGATGCAAATATCATTGGCCTGAGCGAGGAGAGCAGTTTGGCTTTGGGGTGACCTTTGTCGCCCGTTGACCCGGCATCCACTGAAGTGACTCTGTGACACAAGGCTTTGGGTTGAGATGCTTGACATCTTTTCTAGTTTGCACTGCAGAAGGTGACAAAGGTGCGAGAGAGACGGTGGGGGGCCGATGTTCAGTCACCCAGAGACTTTCCCCGCTAAATAAAGACTGGCTTAAGTAATTGCAAAATTAATTAATGTAAATGACCCCCAGCAGCACCAGCACCTTCAGGGAAGGCTGTGGAGGAGAAGCCCAGTTTGCCTCACACATACCGTCCAGTGGGAGGCCTTGCCAGGGATTGCATTACATCCGACGCCAAAATCCGGCTATAATAGCAGCTTAGCTTCGCACTAAGCACCCTTAAAGTTATCCGCTGACATGCAAAGAAACGCAGGGTGAGGCAAATCGAGGGTAATGGCGCTGTCACGTCAGAACCGCTGCATGGTTCCGCTTCCTGACGGTTCGGTGACACTTGCACTGTGCTTAAAATAAATTTGCTAAAGTCTTCATGGAAACTTACACCCGAGGGACCAGCAGTGCCGCTCAATATGTGCTGACAGACTAACATGCGGTTGCTGATATGTCTGTAAACGATACGGAGTGACGTTTGCATATCCTGTGTGTATTTGCATGGGTTCCTGTTTACATACATCTGAGCTAAGGACCCTGAAATGCCATTAGTGTATAACTCTGTGTGCACGACCTACAGGCTCCAAACAGTCCCAGCCTTCGCTGGCTTTGAAAGTGGACAGTTTGTTTATATATTTTAATCAACTTAATCTGAACTTTTTCCCTCTCTCTTATTTGCTCAAATCAAATTTACAGCAAACAAATACAGATTTTAAAGTCGCAACTATCATATTTGAGTATTGTGGTTCCCTCTAGTGGCTGATTTGTATTATTACACAGACCGGTTGATATTACTTGAGGCCTCCTTAATCAATACACTCGTTATCTGAGGAAATATAGCATAACCTCTTTGATAAAAGTATGTGATGTGCATATCAATATGTGGTGAAAAGTGTAAAACCCTTAACGTAAAACTCACCTCACATCTTGGCATGCAGCCGATCAATAAAGTAGACCCTTTAAGTGAAGTCGAGTAGGTTTATTCGTCATTTTGGTCATATACACATTATATAGTGAAATGAAACATTGTTCCCCCAGGACCAAGGTGCCAAAAAAATAAATAAAAGGAGAGAAACAACTCAGGATTACACATGTGCAGTTCACAGGACAAGACAACGTACCCAGCAGTCGACCACTGTAACTGAGCTGCTTTTAATGGATATTTGAGGAAACAGTATTACGACAGACATTATTATGATATAACCTGTATTCTAGCAGCACGACAGCAATGAATAGTAAATAAATAAAAGTACAAAGAGTAAGAACAGGACAGAGAGTGTGCAGCATATCATAAATGCTATATGAAATACAGTTTTTCATGATTCAGTTCTGATGCAGAAGTCTGACGACTGAGGAAAGAAATTGTTTCCCATTCTGGCAGGTCCGTATGCTACAGAACCCTTTAAAGACCAGTATGCATGTGATTCCATTTTGGCCAAACTCCATTTACATGTTAATTACAGCAGGTTTCTTTGACAATTAACACACATGTATCAACAAATCATATATATCAACAAATAACATTCTTTTTCATGCTTACACGCTTTGCAATCATAAAGTAGATTTCACAGCAACCTCATCCTGTATAATGATATGGCTTAAAGAATTGTGCAAGGTCTTATATTGGGGGTACCGGGTCATCTGTGGCCAGGACAGGAATACAGTAAAAGCTTGCAGGTCTCTGCAGGAAGCGCCTGGGTAGCTACGTTTCCCGGATAGCTGGTTGTTGCACTGTTTCTTACAGTTACTTGAATCTTTTGACGCACAAACACATGTTTGTATTAATGTCTTCGTGGGGACTCTCCATTCATTTCTTTTGGAAAAACCCTAATCCCAACTGTGACGACCTTAACCCTACCCAGCCCTAACCATAGCCATAAGTGGCCAAACTAAATACAATACCTTTGACATTTTATTTTTGTTTTTTTATTTCAGTCACAGATTTTTAATAAGATTGAATTTCCTCTTATCCAAAGGTTCTCCCCCTAAGGTCAAAATAACAGGTTTTTTATCACTATATATATATACTGAACAAAAATATAAACGCAACACTCTTGTTTCTGCTCCCATTTTTCATGAGATGGACTTAAAGACCTACAATTCATTCCAGATACACAATATTACCATTTCTCTCAAACATTTCTCACAAATCAGTCTAAATGTGTGATAGTGAGCACTTCTGCTTTGCTGAGATAATCCATCCCACCTCACAGGTGTGCCACATCAAGATGCTGATCTGACATCATCTCATGAAATCGCTGATCTTTAAGTCCATCTCATGAAAAATGGGAGCAAAAACAAAAGTGTTGCGTTTATATTTTTGTTCAGTGTATATATATATATATATATATATATATATATATATATATATATATATATAATACAGAAATTGACATAGCTATTGTCCTGTGCTTTTGTTTGTTATTTCTCATTACTTCAGTATAACTTTTAATAGAGTAGTGTTATTACTTATTATTATGAAACTTTAATTTTTATACTAATATCTTACAGTGGTTTCCGATACTTCAGCACGCCGGTTACTTAGGGCAGGCTTTGCCTTCAGGCTGTCTGGCAGAACCTTCCAGACAGCCCTTTGCCTGCCACGCATGGGTTACGTAATGAAGCCTTACTCGCACACCATTGGTCAGTTTCTACTATCTGCTGTGCAAACTTGCCCTGCAGTGGAAAGCATTTTTAATCGTGTTAATTAAAACCAGGAGTCAGACAGCGGGTAACTAAGCTCCCAATAAAACTGAAAGCTTTATTGTTTGGGTTTTAGTAAAATTACACCTAGCAGAGAATTTAAGAATAAAACAGAAGATTTATATCTATTTGCTTTACTGCCTAATAAGAGTCACGTTTTCTTTCCCTGTGTGCATTGTACGTACTTCTCCTGTTATTATTGTTAATCTGGGTGCAGTTCCCTTCGTTCCCCAGACGATGGCAGTAGCTCACTTCTGTGGGCCTACTTTTCGCCAAAAGTATAATTTTCTCAAATTTTCATTTTCGGTTGATTTTTCTGTGGATTAGAGGGCTGGAAAAGAAATGAGTGCTGAAGACAGACAGGAGCAATCCTTCAAGAATGAGGCAGGCTTAGAAAAATGTGCTACTCCGATCGGTATGCCTGCTTATAATGGGGAATCATTTTCTATGTTGCGCCCTTGAGCTTAAGAATATTTCAGCCTTCTGAGATGAACCTTGAAATGCAGAAGCACAGTAGAAAAGGACACTTAAATTGGTTCAAGGTGTGTGTGTGTGTGTATGTGTGTGTATGGTCCAGGTATTCCTTACTTTGTGGGGACCAAATGTCCCCACAACGTGATGAATATCCAGTTTCCTGGTCCCCCCATGGGAAAACTCTGTGTGTGTGTGTGTGTGTGTGTGTGTGCGAATGGTTTGTGTGTGTGTTAAAATCTGACAAAGTGGTGAGGTTAAACATCCAAATAGATCTCTTCTACTTTGAAATACCATCATTCAGAGTGATAGACAGGTGAGGTTGGATAACTTATCCTACTTTGCTATATATAACATCAACATACACTAGGTTTCTGATATTGATTGTATTGATGCTCTTCTGTTTATTTTTAAGCATGTAGATATTTATATATGTATTTTGGACATGCTGATCTGCCAAAGCAATACTTGACCAAACCACGGTAAATGGTTCTGGTAGCCCGCTGTGTTCATCTGTCCCTGGTGTTTGGGTCTTGGTTCAGGCTTAGCCCACGTCATCATTGTGGTGAAAATATTTAGTCAGTCATAACTGGACGATCACAAGAATCTTCATCTCTTTATCATGTTTTTGGAAGTTATTCTGTAGTCAAACCAAGTCCTTTTGTTACTTAACTGAGAGAGTAAGCACACTTAACATTACCTAATATTTTATACATGAAAAAGTTATGGCTTTGTGATTGACTGAACCCAATTAAACTATTCCCTGAGTTGTAAAATTGCACTAATTAATTTAAGCAAATTAACGTAACTTTTTGTTGGCAGAAACAGAGTCATAACGCTACTGATCTGTTAAATTTGTTAATGAATGTCACGCCCTCCTTTAATTTGCAGTTGTTTAATTGAGCCAGGTTAACTGAAAGGTTGGGTACTTTGCGGTCATCCTCGTGTAGCATCCTCGTTGGGTAGGGGGAAAGCCTATATTTCTCGTACTCAGTGATGGAGCCAATGGAAGTTGGGGGCGGGGAGAGTCCCCTCCCACTGCCAGAAATCGGATTGGCCTCCTGGGTGTCCCCCCATTTTCATTGACTTTGAGTGTTGTCAATCATAGAACTCAGAACATATTTTCAAGGAATCACATATCTGAGACAACTGTAAAATAAATAATAGCTCCCAGAATTATATGAATATTTACAACAACTAAGGTTTTCATGAGTGGCGCCTTGATTGCTGGTCCCACAGATGAGGATTAACAGGTAGCTAGCTGGGAGGTGAAGGCTCTCCAAGGACAGCGATCACAGGTGGGGGCTTCACATAATCTGGGCTTCCTATGAAGTGCTGGACCCCCTGAATCTTTCGTCCTGTCTGTGACGTTTCACTTCGCAGTTACCAGTTATATTTTAATTGTTTTGTTACTGTAGAATTTTATAACAGGTAAATGAAAAAAAAATATTTTCACGTAAGTTTTCTGCAATGACTCTCAATGACATTTCTGTATAAAGAAAAACAGAGAATGACTTCCAGTGCCATGGAAATGGACCTTTTCCAAGTCCACAAAACACATGTATACTAGATGGGCAAACTCCCATGAACCCTCCAGTATCCATGCGAGGGTAAAGAGATGGTCCATTGTTCTGCAATCGGGATGGAATCCGCTGGACGAACCCTCCTCTCCACCCCCGGCATAGAGCTTCCCAGGGAGTCTGAGGAGTGTGATCCCTCTAAAGTTGGAACACATCCTCTGGTACCCTTTCTTAAAGATTGGGACCACCACCCCAGTCTGCCAATCCAAAAGAACTGTCCCTGACTACTGACCACTTCAGTGACCTCGGCCTGAGAGAAGAAGACTCCTCCAAGTCTTCCAGCTCTACTTCCTCCAAGGAAGTTATATCAGTGGGAATTAGGAGTTTCTCGAAATATTCCTACCACCGCCCAACTATATCCCCAGTTGAGGTCAACAGTCCTCCATCCCTGCTGTAAAAAGCATTAGTGAATCCCTGAGTGACCTGACGGTTTGCCAGAACCTTTTCAAGGCCGACTGAAAGTCTTTCTCCATAGCCTCACCAAACTCCTCCCACAACAGTTTTTACCTCAGCAACCAGCCAAGCCACTTCCCACTTGGCCTGCCGGTACCTGTTCACTGCTTCTGGAGTTAACCGAGGCCTGAAGGCCCCCTTCTTCAGTCTGACAGCTCCCCTTACTGCTGGTGTCCACCACGGGGTTCAGGGATTGCCGCTGCAACTGGCACCAACAGCCTTACAGCCAACAACCGCAGCTCCACAACGTTGCCGCAGCAATGGAGTGAGGAATATGGCTGTAAGGGGAGAAGAGAACTTCTGCTGGAGGTGTGAGCTGTTGATCTCCCAGAATGGGGTCTTCGCCAGACGCTCCCAGCACACCCTCCCTATGCGTTCAGGTCTACCAGATCTACCTGGCATCTTCCCCCACCATCGGATCCAACTCCCCACCAGGTGCTGATCAGCTGACAACTTAGGTCCTTTATTCAGCTGAGTGCCCAAAAGATATGGATGCAGATCTGACAATATGATTAGAAAATCAATCATAGAACTGCACCCTTGGGTGTCCTGGCTAAGTGCACTTATGAACACCCTCATGCCTGTCTATATCTAGTTAGTATTTCTCTACCTCCCACACCAGCTCAGGCTCCTTTCCCGCCACAGAGGTTACATTCCATGTACCAAGAGCCAGTTTCGGTAGCCGACAATCTGTCCACCGAGGCCCCTGCCTTCGACTGCCACTCCATCTACATCGCACCCAAACCCATGGCTCCCCCTGCAGATGGGGGGCCACAGCAGGTACAGTAAATATCAACTGGATCTTATTGATACTGATACTGTAACCATCAGTAAGATTCAATTCTGGTAAAATCACATTAAATATCAATATAGGGCAGACTCTTTTGTTATTAACTTCGCATCTAATACCGCAGTATCCTACAGCAGTTATACAAGGTATTATATAAATAGATGCGATGACATAACTTTAACTTTAATTTGTAAGAGTGTATTTGACCAGAAACCCTGAAAACACGCCCTTTCACGCCCCCTAACACATCCACAGTCTTGTGGTAAGTTTCACCTCCATCGGAACTCATTTTCAGAGACTATTTTTGGACAGCTGTCTGGGCAGCAGGTCCCTGTTAAATGCCTTGTTCCCCATGCAAGGCGACAGGAGCTCCGACAAGCTGTTTCGAAATGATATCGGTCGCAGTTAATGACTAATAATCACCCAATATTTACAGCGTAGTCAGGGTAATGGAAGGAAACTATTATTTATCGCCCCCACCGCAACTGCCCATCCCCGTTTGTCGAAGTTTTATCTGGATTGACTCAACAGACCTGCCCAGGCGACTGGAAGAATCTCTTCGCTATACAGATTTATCAGAGTCCCTGTGGACCTTTTATTAATGCCCTACTTTAACTTATGGTACCAGTTCAGAACACACACACACACACACGCACGCCCATGTAGGGTATACCTATCCTTATGGGGCCCGCTCATTCACGTCTATGGGAAAAATGCTAACGCTAACTATGACAACCTTAACCCCCACCCTGCCCTAACCATAACCATAAGTAACTAAGCAAAATACAAGAGTTTTTGCATTTTTAACTTTTTCCTAGCAGTTACTGATTTTTATAAAATAGAGTTTTCCCTTATGGGGACCAGGAAATCGGTCCCCATAAGGAAAAAAAATGGATATTTATCACGGTATGGGGACATTGTGTCTCCATAAGGATAGGTATACCGACTCATACACACACACACACACACATAAACCCATGTTTTTATTAAAATCTTTGTAGGGGGCCATCCATTCATTTCTATGGGAAAAACTCTAATCCCAACAATGACAATCTGAACCCTTAACCCAGCCCTTTAACCATAAATAACCAAACAAAATACAGGACTTCTGGCGTTTTTAGTTTGATTGCAGTCATAGATTTGTATAAAATTCAGTTTTCCCTTCTGGAGACCGAAAATATAGCCGTTTTTAATTGCATTGTGGGCATATTTGGTCCTATATACATGACCCACCCACACACACAAACACACAATTGAGTAAATTAGCCCAATCGCACACATTATCCGTCTTATGTACCGAACTTAACAAAGCTGTCGTTAGGTCCGATCACTCGGGGCTACAGTCATCATTGATCAAGACACAAAAAAAAAGAAAAAAGTCAAGCCCCAGGTAAGCTTGATATAGCTCCTGATTTATTCAATAGCTAGAGACTCCCCTGGCCTGCAGTACATTCACTTTCCCAGATGTGACCCGTGGCGTCTCGATCCTTCCTTTCTAGCTTCGACTTTTGCGTTTCTGTCAAACTACAGTTCGGCACTTTCTGCACCAGGATCATAATAAACCGGGTGCGTAGGAAATATTTCATTTGGTTTCATTCATGCACCTAATTAATAGACTTTTGCGTTTAAATTATTAAAACTCTTCTCAAACTCTGTCCTACGCAATTGTAATAAATGCATCCCAATCGCTTCCATTGTAACCTCGGTTTAGCATTCGTTTTAAAGTAGTAAGCATTAAAATATGTGTAGCGGGGGTGAATGACCGCTGAGTTTTTCCTAAATAATATTTGCAAATGTGATACGATTTAAACACGAAATTACTGTAATTGCCTACTTAATAGGCTATGGGGGTTTTTCTGCACTATACAGTGCGCCGTTGACAAAAACTCAGAGCATCCACTTTGCTGCAACTTACTGATGAAAAGAAACGCAGATCTGTCAGCTTTCTACACATTGCCGATATATTTGAATCATTCAAAAGTGTCATAACAAATATAGACTAGATGAAATCCATTACAGTTTTGAATAATAAATCTAATTATCTTGCCAAACTTTCACAATATGGTATCCCAGATTACTGGACACTAGCTTTTTTCTTAATTAACTTTTACTCCGCTACAGATACAGCATAATAATGTGTAGAAAATGCGTTTTTCCCGTAAAATCGCTTTATGGACATTTTTGGCCAGAAGGGGGCGGAAGTGCTCCAGCTGCTGTTGGCATCTCACTCAGCTCTGGTTTTACATGCGTTTTCTCACACTCCTGACAGCTGGAGGTCAGTGGTAATGGGCTCCTCTTCACGAGGCAGAGGTATATCTCCAGAGTGAATTTTGATGACTTATTTCTTTTACAGTTCTTTTAGGGGGAGCCATTCAGAATTAAAAACACAGAAACCAGTCCCACAGTAAGGCGGAAGCCATTTTGAACTACAAAATTCTTTTTTTTAGGCTGCAGTTTATGTTCCCTGGTCTTTTAATTGTGTCCCAATTCTTTTCTGGCACTGTTTCACCAACACACAGCCCCCCCCCACGGCCTTGTTATTTTTTCCTGCAAGCATGATCCAATTTTTAAACTTTCTGATTCGAGTACCTATGCCAAATCAGACACTAGCAACTGCATTGTCCACGAAAAACGTAATAAGTCCAAGAAACCGCAGAAAAGAAATATACATGCAGATATCGACTGAATGCATGCAGGGCATGTTGGCTGGAATTGAGAAGTACAATTGTATTCATGAAGGTATTAGGAATGCTGGTAAGCGAACATGTAAAAATGAAACATGACTTTATCAAAAGGACTTTTACATATTTGGTACTTTCCTCCTCGCCTTCTCATCACAAACTGATAAAGTCAAACGACTCTGCAGAGGACCACAGACGACTGCATCACTGCGATCCCAACGAGACAACAGTGACATCTGTGAAAAAGATTAGGTGGGAGCTATTTTGCATGCTGGCCGAATCTCCCGGCCCTTGTGTCTTTGCTTCTAAGCCCCCAACCCCCCCACCTCAGTCCCATCCTGTTTCATTTGGGGAGGGCATTTGGTAAAACCTGCAGGTCAGTGTCGCATACCGCCCGACAGCCCCATTCCTGCCCCTGAATGGATGCTGTAAGCTAATGCCGAGTTTCCCCAAGCATCGAGCAGGAGGGGGCTGCGGCAGAGGCTCTCCTCAGCAATGTGTGTGCACAACAATGCTGTGGGGGGCACTGGCCTGTGCGTTCCGAGGAGTCGCCCCCACCCCGAACCAGTGAGTTCTGGAAAAGAACGGCCAGTGTGTTTGGACCAGGTGTCCTGTCATGGGTTATAAACCTCCCGTCTGCTGGGGCTGGATTCGGTGCATGCATGCGTGTGTCTCTGTGTGTGCGTGCTTGTGCATGCATGCGTGTGTCTCTGTGTGTGCGTGCTTGTGCATGCACGCGTGTGTCTCTGTGTGTGCGTGCTTGTGCATGCACGCGTGCGTCTCTGTGTGTGCGTGCTTGTGCATGCACGCGTGCGTCTCTGTGTGTGCGTGCTTGTGCATGCATGCGTGTGTCTCTGTGTGTGCGTGCGTGTGCATGTATGCGTGTCTGAGCACGTTCCTGTCCCCCGAGTGGCTCAGAGCACTGACAGTTACTCTTTCTGAGTTCGTTTGTATTTCATGCTCTTGGCTGATATTCTTACCTCGCCTCTGCTGATTCGATGCCGTAGTGGAGAAAAGGTGAAGCGCATTGCCTCTGTAATATATTCAGTCTGCTGATGGATGAGCCTAGAATATGAAACATGGAGGTATAACGAGGTGCGGCGTCTCACCTGTGGCCTGTATAATGCTACAGTAATCGACTGAGTACTCAAAACCCTGTTTGTGAGATCTGTGAAGTACTCACACTCTCTTTCTCAGGCCTATAGAGTACTCACACCTGCTTTTTCAGGCCCATGGAGTACTCGGAACGGTCCATGAATTGTACTTGCGCCCTTTTTGTACTCAGGCCAGTCCTTCTGGCTCAATGCCCGTCGGAGTTCCTTCTCCCACCCCTGGATCAGTGTCTCAGCAAGCCGTTCTCCGTCGCCAGCTAAATCCCTGTCTTTCAGCGGCCTCCAGCTTCGTGTCAGCCTCTCTCTTCCTCAGCCCCTTTCCCACCGGCTGGGCGGATTATCCACCCCCTGGGCCCGGAGTTCATTAGTCATGGCCGGGCTGGCAGGTCCTGATGGAGATCCTTGTCCTAGCTCTTGACCAAGACAGGACCCAGGCAATGTTCCCAGGCCTCTGTGTGCCCTCGGGAGTGCCAGGCCCCAGAGGCGTGTGTCTCCGTGTGTGCGTGTGCGCGGAGAGAGGAGACCGGCTCCCAGCATCCTAAAATAAAGCCATTTTCTCCCTCAACACCCCCAATATGATAGAAGCTCCTAGTTTCACGTCCTACCTTGCTAGTTTAGTACCTCCTGGAACCTCATGTCAGCTTGGACTCCACTATTGCCAGGTGGAATGCGGCAGCTTGTACTATTGACAGATCATTGAACGGAGACGGCCATCCCGGACTCGCCTCCTTCCGATAGGCCTGGAGAGTGTAACCGCTGTCTGCACGTGGGAAAACCCTCACTGATCCTTCCAATGTGTTAGGTAGAGAGCTCGCCAGCAATGTGCAGAGACCACTCAGCTCTTTAAAATGATGGCTGGTGCCAAGAGACGACGATCTGCCTCGTTAAAATTCCACGCCAAGGTAGCTAATGGAAATACAGGTTGCGTGAAAAAAGGCATGTGCCCGTCGCTAGCCAGGTGCCCGGCGGTGCTCTGCCCGTGTGCAGGGGCACGTGTGGAACCATCTCGCAATCTGCCGCAACAGGGTCAGCGGCTCTGGTGGGACCGGTTTTACAGCCCGTCGGGGGTCGTACCGATTATGCTTCTGTTTCTGATGCCCGTCGATGTTGGTACCTTGAGGTCTGCGGATTCAAATCCAAGGATGACTATCCCATTTGTACCCTTTAGCTGAATAATTACTCTGAATTACTGCAGTAAAAACACCCAGCTGTGTAAATGGGTGAAATCATGTTTCAAGTTCCCAGAAAGTGCCAGGATGTTAACCAGTTGTCTGCTTGCCCTTTCAGTATAAGGGTGATTTAAAAATCACTCTTTCAGTTAAGGAGATGGGGGCTGCATTGATCTTTGCCTCTTTGTTCTTTCACTTCTTACCCCTTCCTTGTGCATATGTAACCAGCACTTGGCTCCAGACCAGTTTTGGGATGCCAAAGTATGCCCTACAGAAGCTTCTAGATTCACGAAGCGCTTTCCTCCTCCAGAGCGTTCTAAGTAAGTGAAAGAGGGCAAGGAGAGGGATATTAGTGGGATGGGGGATGGAACTGAGCTTGAACGTGCTTTGTGTTATCCAAGAGGAAAAAAAAACAGGAAAGAATCAGAGTTGGCCTCCGGATGAACTCAACAGGGACTGAGCTCTGCGGGGTCATCCCAAGTTCAAGCCTTTCCCTGACCGGCCGTGTGCTGCCAGCATGGGCCGCGGGCTGTCCATGCGCGGAAGTCACAGGAGGGCCTGCGCTGGGCTCGCCTGCTTCCCGTGGGGCCCCCTGCTGGCCACTTCCCGACACAGCATTAAGACAAGACAAATTGCTGGCAAACCGATCTGAAAGGCAGATTCTTTGCTTCCAGACTCTCACCATCGCAGAAGATCCTTGTTGCTCAAAGTAGTTGCTCCCACTGGATCGGCAGAATTAAAGCATGTTTAAGTTAATAAGAACTCAGCACCACCTGTTAAGCGGGTTTCAAATAACGCAGAAGAATGCGGCGAGTTCCCCTTGCTTATAAAAACAACAGAAGACGTTTTCTCCAACATAGAGCTTTATATTACTGTTCTGTTTTGAATAACACGAGAAATTATTATTACACATCACAATAAGCTGATTATTTTGCAAGACCTCAGTATCTGATTCTCATCCCCTGTTAATTCCCGATAAAAACCTTTGTTTTTATAAAAACTTCTTATAACAATCATTCTCAGATCTACTTTGATTCTATGTCACATCACCGAAAAGCTGATTTTCCTAACTTGCTATTACTATGGATAATGAAGACTTTAAAATAACCCAGAGTAATAGAAACACTTCAGGCCTCCCAGTTGTTACAGATTTCTATCCAAAATTAACTTGCTGAAAATCTAATTTATGTGCCTCTTGTCTATGTTCTGCTATTGTGACACTCTTCACTAATTTTACGCCAGAGTTGCCCCATGTTTTCTTTACTTGTTTGAGTAATCTCCTTGTTTGGTTCACCACTGAGCGCAATGTTTTCGTTTCATGTTGAGTGGGGCAGAGCTCATATGCCGTCATGCTTGCCTACATTCGATTCTTATTTGGGTTGTGATGGGGGATAATCAGTCCTTTCCTCGAGGGTTAAATGTATCCAGGTCTGAGCAGTTGACAGTCCAAGTGTAGGTTTGGTTTCATACTGCCTGGGATATGCAGGACAGGAGGTTACTTCTGGCCTGGTGAAAGGGCTAATTCGAAAACCCAGGCTGTTTTGTGTCCAGGAGTTATTTGGCATACGTGAGTAGGCTCTGGGGGTGGGGGTGTTTGGAGGGAGTTGCCAACACCACAGATGGAGCGCAGGACTGCCAAGGTTTGAGTGAGATAAACGAGGGCCAATCAGTCATACCCATAGCCATGGGTGGCTGCTTAATCGGGCGGTTTCCATGGACAGCCCCCAGGGGTCCTTTTGACCGGTTAAGTGGACCTGCCTACTGTGGGTAGGTGGGGTGGGCCACTGATTAAAGCTCTGTTAGGCCTTATGACTGGCCTGTCTAACCCTCTGGAGACAATCTGTCATGGCTGAAAACCTGGTCATGCAAATCTCACCAGATTTATACTCGGCTCTATCAATGTATATGTTATGGAAGGACGTTTTGATATAAGCCAGTGCTAAGCAACTAAACTAAAAATAAAAACAATAATCAGAGAAGAAAGGAAGGTTCCAGATTCTGGTTTTCTGCATCCTGTATAAATTTTAAAAGTTAAATGTCAGCCAGCCCCTCAGACTTATTCCCATTTGAATCTCACAGTCACACTCAATCTCATAAAAAAATGACACCTTTGAAAATCTAACTGCTAGTGTAAAAAACATTCATAGTTTTAACAGTTGACATCATGTGTCGATTGAGCATGTCAGATTCCCAGCCGCCTCATCGCTGGGTCACTCAAGCGAGCTGCAAGCGAGCAGGTTTTCTGTCCCGTTTCCCGTAAGCGGCGGGTTTTTCCTGTCCAATATGCGTGCGGCTCAGCTCTGATTCCCAGGAGAAGAAACAACTCCCTTCTTTGGAAATCCATCACCCCTCGAAAATACGAACTAAGAATTCCTGTACGGAGATGTAATTCCCTATAAGTTAAGACACGGGGATGCAAAAACAAGTCAACTGCCGGTATGAGACTTAATTTAACGATATGAAATCATTGAATAACATCTCATTTCACTATACGTCGTACTTATACAGCTATGAATGTAACAAATAAAGGAATAAAGGGATCTTTAATAACAGAACAGGACACACAGAAGTATCGATGTATTGATATTTGTGGCAACATTTACTTCCTTTCTTGAGTCACTTCACTGCTGTTCATAGATACATTAATCTCACATATTTATTGGTAAATTCATACAGATATATGCAGGGGTCCTTGCCTGGCACTCCCTGGATCCAACCATCCATCTACCCATTTTTTACCCGTTATCCAGGTGCGAGTCATGGGGGCAACAGTGTGTCACCCTGACCTCCTTCTCCCCAGCCACCTCCAGGGGAATACTCTGGTCATCTCAGGCCATCTGAGAAACATAATCCCTCCAGTGTGTCCTGGGTCTGTCCCAGGTTCTCCTCTCTGGAAACTCTGGAGGAGAGACACATTCCACAAGGACAGTGTAGAGATCTCAGGGTGCTCTGCATCGGAGAACTTTATGCAGACTCGGGAAGCATCATCTGGGAGCGTGAAATCAGGGACCGCTCTGAAGTTACTTTGAAGGAACGAAAAATAGTCTTTGCACTTTTACAAGGAGAAATGTACCTTCATGCAGGCTCCAGCTACTCTGTGTGCATACTGATGAAATTCATTTTCCTTTAAGTGTCATTAACCCCTTTAAATGTTCTGCAGGAAATATAATTACATTTTTACAGGATTAGTCACACCTTTAAGGTTCCTGTGCCTAGTGAGGGACCAGTGGTTCTGGGACCAGTTCTATGTAGCTATGCATTATGTATTCCTTACCTGTGGCTGACTTGGTTTTTTAAACAGAATTTTCTAGAACTCTTAAATGCTTTTAGGGCAATATGGTGGCTCACACCTTCCAGGTTGTGGGTTTGAATCTTGTTCTATATGTGGGATCTTCATATTTTCACTTTTTTGTGTGTATTTCATCCGGCTTCTCTGATTCCCCACACAGATGTGCAGCTAGATGAATGTGCGAGTCTAAGTTGCCCGCTGTGTATGTTGCCCTCCTGCAGCCTGTAATAGTCTCCAGTCCATCCCGTGATGCTGCGCTGAAAAGGCAGTTGGAGGATGAATGGATTAACTTCTGTTTGGTTGATTTATAAGGTTCACTGGCCTAGTGAGGATGGGGAAGCAGGTACCTTTGGGGTTGTTTTTGTCCCTTGAAGCATAGCTATCACCAGTTGCCCCCCCCTCCCCACAATCTGTAGACTGCCATTGCAAAAAGGGGGGTGATTCAGTTCTCATGAGATGAGACTGTCATGAAACATGACTTTGGATGCGAATTGCAAAAATATTCCCTATGATTTGCATCACCCCCAGTTCACATTTCCTCCGAGGAGACCTCTTCTCGCTGTATGACGATGAAGTACATTTGAAACCTTTCTCACTGCAAGGTTCTGCACATTCTTTTATAGTGGAATGTTCCAAATAAAAAACTTCTGGTCCAGGAGAAAACCAGAAAGGCCTTTTTGAATTTTTCCTTTGCGCCAGTAGAGGACATAAAATGTTTCCTCAGTGGGCTCCATCTCAACTGATTAATGAAAAACTGTCATGAAAGTCTCTCTTGTTTCGTGTCTTTCATAGGCTTTCCTGGGCTTGTGAGTGGGTCTGTTCGCTTTTAGAGTCTAGCTGATCGGTACACCATTACATATCCAAGCGTGCTTTTTTAAAATCCACTTCCAAACCTTGGCAGACAGTCTTCCAGTTCAGAGGGAGGTGGCATAGGGGGTGGTGTCACTCTTTAGAAGTCAAATATCCAGGAGTTATGGAGCCGCACAGCAGTGGTACTTAAAGCAGGTAGCAGTGGTTGCTGTTCTTTGTTATCGGAATGTAGTTTGTTACCAGATAGATGAACCCAAAGCAGAGTTTACAGTAATATCTACTTTCTCGCCTCCAGGGTCATAGTTTCGAAATTGGTCCTGCAATTTGTGGGCGAAGATATTAACTTGATTCAGCTAGGTGGGTGGGTGTCGGTTCAGGGCAATACCTGGGCACCTTGCTAGGCGTGGCCAAGTTTGGTCCATATTCTGGGAATATTCTATTATTAAATCTTTCTCTTGTGACGGAAACACATCTATGCTGCATCCTCGCATATTATTCTTGTTCGGTAAGAACTTGAAATTGCTGCTGGTCAGAAGCCAAGAGACCAACGAGAGGTTGGTGTAGATTGGACAAGAGCTGAAGTAGGAGGCAACGAGCAGATGTTCTTCACATAAACAAGGGTCAGAAGAAGTTGTGAACCAGCATAGAATCTGATCACTTATGTCCAAATGACGGATATTCAAATTCAAGTTCATTATGGCAACGAATTACTTAGGTTTATGATTCGGCACAGAAAAATTAATTATTTTTTTGATTAAAGTCTACAAAAATCTTAATTTTCCCTCCATGCAGAAATATTTACTGCATGGCTAAAGATTAGACTTTGTTATTAGACATGCTGCATATATCTTACTGTTCTGGGGAGTTTCACGCTGAACACAAAACATATCCTGCCGTTTGAGCTGAGCATGGCTGTTTCATCGAGTGCTAAAGTCTTTATTTAGGTCATATCCAGTACAAGTCTAGGGCAACAACACTGCAAGAGAGGCAGACTTTGAAGTACATGTAAACAGGACATAGCTAAACAAAAGCAAATGTGGAACGGCTAGCGACAGGCTAATGCTAATCAGCAGCACAATCGCTGCCCTCATCAAAAGTAGCTGCGTGGCTAATGGGCCCTTATGAGAAGATGAGACGCAGTGTTAATCCCGTCGGAAATGTTTCTCGGGTTACTGGGAGGACCTGCAGCGCGTAAAACCCACTTAGTCGCAGTTCTCGGACACCAGAAGCAGCAGGACTGGCTCAGGGGACAGGAACTTTGTGAAGATGACAGCGGCCTGTGGTTTAGCCAAAGGAAAGAGCCAGTGTTCTGCTTTTCCCAGCAACACGCTGGCTGTCGGCAGGCCGAGGACGGGGTCAGGGAGAGGTACTGGGAAAGCCAGCGCAGGGAACTGGGAAAGAGTGGGGAAGGAGGTATGGGAGCCTCCTTATGGACTGGGCGAGGGGACAGGGCTGTTTGTGTGTATATGTGTGTGGGCAGGCGGCGGCAGCGGGGGGGGCACTGACTGGGCTGTGCCACTGCACGCTGGGGCTCCACAGTCTGCCTGTAAAAGTGATCCCAGGAGTTCAGCCAGAGTTCATACAGGAAACGTATCTGACCCATGCTGACAGACACACACACACACCAATGCACACGCAAACACGCGTGTACAAAAATGCATATGTGCCGTATCTCTATCTCCCCCCTCTCCCACACACACACACACATGCACACACATTTGTATTTACATCTTTGTGGGGACTCTCCATTCATTTCTATGGACGTAACCCTAATCTCAACAATGACGCCCTTAAGCCAAACCCAGCCTTAACATTAACCACAAGTAACCAAATTAAAGAGAAAGATTGAGAAAGACTTTTGGCATTTTTAATTTATTCTATTGCCGTCACTAATTTCTATAATACACTTTCTATGATGGCACAAAAAGGTCAAAATAGCAGATTTTTATCACATTGTGGGGACATTTCTTTCCCATACTATATTATGTACATGCTCACACACACAAACACCCACATTCACACACACACACACACAAACATGCCTTTCCTCGTCTCTCTCACACACAAGGTCTTATTCCCATACAACAATTAGAAATGTTATTTTGGAAAACAAGGAACATTAAGGAAAGGACTGGGATGTATTTCTAAGTGCGATGAAACAGGATCCTGCCTCTCAGCACTCCAGTGACCCTCCGCGACTTTGTCAGCGGCCAGCTGTCATTTTTCCAACCTGTTTATCAAACGACGGTGACCCAGAAATCGTGGCCATTTCGCTGTTTTTAGTCCCTCGATTTTGGGTGCTAAAGGCTAAGATTAAGGCTGATGCTTCTCAGACCTGTTCTTGAGTTGTTTTTTTTTTCTTTCCTGCTGTCAGTCAGACTTTCCGAGGCGGCGCTGGCCTGTGCGTGCAAGCGGCGCACACTGACGGTCCCACGTCAAGGGGCGCTCACGCTCAGGCATGTAAACAGACACGGGCAGGCGAGGTGGAGCGGCGCAGGAGGCGCAGAGAGGATGGGAGGGGACACGAGACCCCGCTCAGCCCCAAAGCTCCACTGCCCTGTCGATGAACCCCCCCCCCCCCCGCTGCCCCCGCTCCAGGCCAGGCAAGCATCCAGGGCCAGCTCACTTACACCCCCATGACAAGTGAGAGAAAAGATGGAGGGAGCCGGCGGAGGAGGGGCAGAAATAGCCGTCAGGAACGATTCTAACGCTTCGGGGACGGCGTGTGCAGCGCACCTCCAGCTGGAGGGGCCCTGAGGAAGCAGGAATGCCGTGTGGCCGGGCCGGCAATGCCATGGAGCCGGACTTATGCGTGATAGCAACTGTATAACCGGGCAGTAAAAGCAGCACAGAGCAGTGATATCTGTCCCCTGAAAGGTAGTCAGACGAGCTCTCCCAGGACGTGGAGGAATCAAACGAGGGCAGGAACACCTCGTCTAGTCTTAGGAACCAGACATGCACAGAACAGTGCAGCAGACCAACACATCAAATATGTAGCCAATATGGCAAGGCGATATAATAACATATATACGATCTATCTTCATATATGAAATTTGTCTTAGTTTAAAATTGTGCACTCAGTAATCTGCTTGTGTTGGCATGTTTTAAGTATATATATATATATATGTGTGTGTGTGTGTGTGTGAATGATATAAAAAATATATAGTAAAAATATGAATATGTGGGATATATATTTTGGTGACACAGCACGCCGACACTGGCGGAGCGAGCGGGAGGCTGGGTCTTGGCTTCTCACTGCCGTCACTCACGGCCGGCTGGCTCTGCTCCAGGCCCTCCCTCAAGCATGACCTGGAGTTGAACCTCATTAACCGGGACACAGAGAAGCATGGGGGGGGGGGAGGGGGGGGTTGAGGTTGGGCGTTTGAGGACGGAAGGATATTTTGGTCTCCTTTCACAGTGACCTGCAGGGCTGCCCGATAAGGCGGCAAAACTTAAAACGTGAGCAAAACGTCTGATAACAAAGAGCTATTCTTATCCTGCGAGCAGATGCGGGACGTGGCGCAGGACGTGGCGCAGGATGTGGCGCAGGCTCCTTTGCATGGTTTACAGGCCACGGCACAAACAGGGCCTCGAGCTACCCGGATAAAGCAGACGCTTTATCGCGTGTTTTAATTGCCGTCGGCAGTTCGGCGTGTTTCTCTGCCCTTGACTCATTTATACCATGGATATTTGCAGAAGGAGTTTGCGTTGAGCTCTTCGCTCAAGGGTTCATCAACGGGCCGCTCCTGGAAGCGATCACGGGACCCCTTCAATAACCGTTACACCACCAGCTGACGTGTGTCTGACTTTTGGCCAACTGATGTTCAACACGCCATTTTGCTCAATCCCAGTGCCTCTGCAGCCTTTGTCTTTTCGCTGCGGTATTGTTTACGGCAGTAGGGCGCGAGCGGGGGATCGGAGGTAAGCGGTATCCTCGACAACAGTGGAATTCGCTAAGAATACGGCCGCTTTCTATCCGTGCTTGAGGCGAACGCTATTAAAAGCAGCAACTGCGTCATTTCTGAAAACAAGCGCACTGCACATGCTCCTCTTTAAACAATCAGCTTTATGCAAATTAGGTTGTATTAAAGAATAAAACGCTTGTCTTGTCAAGACCCCGTGACGGCGAGCGGATCCGAAACGTACGGAGACGTCAAGGCTCGCCAGTCCCAAGTAAATAGAAAGAAAGGAGAACAGAGCTGACAGAGGACAACATTCTGTCACCAGGCCTGTCGAACCCCCCTGGCCCCTGGGTGCCCCCTCCTCGTCTCGCCAAGGCCCACCCCGGGCAGACGGCACGCTTCGTCCGCCTCGCGCCGCTGGCCCCGACTGCCCGGCGCCGGAGCCCCTCCTCGCCCCCGGTCACGAGCGAGGTCCCGGAAAGCCCGGAACAGTCCGGCCTTTGTGGGCCGGCTGGAGAGGCCGGCAGGGCCGTGATTAAATGACCGCAGCCCCAGATTCAAGCCAGATGTAGGAATTCCAGCATGCCGTTTTCTGCCGCCGCTGCCAGGAGAGAGAGAGGGATTAGGGGGGAGGTGTGGTTAAAAACTGCTCCTGCTCAACCACACAGGCCCTTTGTTTCACTGTTACCCTGAAGGTGGAGGAAGAGGCCGAGGGGGGCAGGCTATCTTGGCCCAGAGGTGACAGATGTATAGTCATTAAGGAGACCATCAAGGAGAACAGGCAATGCAGAGGCCACCCCTGTCATACACGGTCCAAGGACCCGAACTGGCTTCCAACCGTGGCAGCAGGCCTGATCTAGGAAGCAGACATCAATTAGCCAACTCCCTAACCTTACTCTGGCTCAATAAATCTCCATTAAAACTCTGCACTTGTGACTCTCCTTTTGACTAGATGAAAATTCACAAAATGTATCCGCCTGGAAAAATGCTAACGAAAGTTGGGGAAATGGTCTCCGCGACTTCATTCTTTCCGTTTCTTGACCAGTTATACCAGTCTCTTCATTTTTCAGTTTTATTTTTTTAGTTCCCCCACTCCTGCAAAATTTGGCTAAGATTCACCCAGCACCCAAGCGAGCTGAGGTGGGTTTGGAAAAACACGCGGACACGCAATCCATCAACCCCTCCTGCTCTGAGGAGGAATCAAAGTGCAGGTCAGCTTCTGAAGCTGTTCCACACGGAGACCAAAGGGGACAAATTGCTGAGCGAGGATTTTTCTCCCCCCTCCCACTTATGTCTTTGATTTATGAGTAGATATGGGTTTAATTTCAGCTGTCTTGCTTTTATTAGTTCGTTAGCGATGTGACGTGTGTCCTGAGCTCCTGCTAAACCTGTTCCATATGAATGGTGGCCACAGCAGAGCCGCGCATCACCACCTGTGTGGTGGAGCACGTTGCTGATGGTCCTGCCGCCTCACCTGAAGACTGTCAACCAATAGCTGCTTGTTCTTGTTGCCTGGGTGACCAGAGTCTGTGACATAATGTCCAGGTCAGTATCTCTCACAGACTAAGGTCACACTGAAAACATCTCGTAACATTTTAGGAAGAACGCACGAGGCAGTACACAGTGTCATGTTCTTCTAGACAGTCAGGGGATTCTCTTCGGTCTAGATCAGTTTTCAAGAGCACTATTTTTTTTAGGGGACTTGACTGGTTGGACAACCAATAACGCTCCTTTGGTTTTCTAGCCACTTGGTGGTAGGTTCCTGGCATTTAAGTTGCAGAACACTCCTGGCAGCCATGGACATGCCGCGGTGCACTGCATTTATTTACTTTTGGGTGTATCTTGGGTCTGGGGGCGGGGGCTGTGTGCTGGCTGTCAGATGTAGGGAGGTGCAGAGGTCACAGGGTCCCCAGGAGGGGGCCAAGGTTTGAAAGAGGTTTCTTGTTGTCCCACGTCAGCCAGGGCATGTTGTAGACCTGGGCAACTCTTTGTACTTCTCTGATGAAGGCTGCTTGTGTTGGCCGTTGTCGGCCTATAAATCAAGGCTAAATTACACGGCATCCTCCATGGCCCACCCTGCATTCATCCTCTCGGTCTACCAGCAAATGCTTTCTGCTATGCGCTTGGCTAACAAGACGCCTGTCTCTGTGTTTTCATCCACAAGCTTCAGCCTCCTATCCGGAGCGGTCGAGTGCAAAGGCAAGAGTGTGAAGGCAGTGTCAGTCCTCCCGAGCCGATGACCACCGCCCCGTCCGGCAGCCATTCGTCTTGCTCCCGCTGACCCCTGGATGCCGTCTAATCTTTGAGGGATGGCCGGCATAAATCTGACGCCTTTTCAACGGCTGTTAAGTTCCCTGAGTTATTTGGCCCACGGGGTCAAGAGAGCTATTAGACATCATGGAGATCTTCTGGACCTCATGCGGAGATGGAGCTGGAGGCGAAGGTGGCACATGACGTTTCCGACCCATTCGAAGAGGAAAAGCGAGCAATGAGGGAAGGGGCGGGAATTCCTTCGGAAGGCCTTAGGGGCGTGTTCAGGGTTATGCATGCAGTCACATGACCATGTGCGCTGGACCGTATGTCCCCAGCAGCTGAGTGCTCAACCTGAAGGAGTTCATTTGTCACCTTGTGGGCTAATTAATCCAGCCAGAGGGACCCCCTGTGTCTGTGGGCGACCTTTGACCCCTGAGGTGTGGAACAGGCAATTACTCTTTTAGGCTTCTGTGCACACAGCCTGCCGCCGTGTGCCTGGGCACATTGAGTGCGTGTGTCTGTTTGAGCAGCACAGCTAGGCACGTGTTCCCGCTCCCACGGCAGCAGGTGGACGGCCCCGGACGTTTCCCTGCATGCTTGGATATCCTGCCCCTGCATTCCAGGTTGAGGGCTGTGTGTTTTGTGTGGGAAACTGGGCACATTTAACGCCTGCAAATGCACATCGCAGCACCCAGAAATACTAGCTAATATGATTTCTGTTTCTTTGTAATTTATTAGCGTAAAAAAGTTAAAAAAATGAAAAAAACAGACCTTTGAAACGCATCAGTTGATTGAGGACACTTTGGTGGTTGAGAGCTATGGGAAGTCAGCAGCTTTCACAGTGATTTAAAAATATAATTCAAAACTGAAACCGTGACGGAAAGGCCCCTGGTTCGGATTCCAGGAGGCCACCAGCTGCTGGACCTTGGAGGAAGGCGGTTGCTTTGTAGAAACAAAAAATCCAGCTGTCCAAATAGCCAAAAGTGAACAATTTCAGGCTGCGTGGCCCCCTAAAAACGCAATAAAAAATAATTAGTCAAACTGCCGCCGTTAGCGTCACCAGGCAGTGTGACTCTCCACCTTCTGTTGACCTTTGAAGGCTCCCTGAAGCAGACCTTCTCCCCAACTTTGCCCGCTGGTGTCTCTGGACAACCTTATGAGTTAATCAACAGATCAACCAAATGCTGGCCCAGGTATGCTCAAATCAGGAAGTTTCTCAGTAATGCCCTGCATCTATTTTTGTCATTTTGCATCAGATATTGTCACTTTTGTGTCTACTCAGTTTCTGTTGATCATATTAAATTGTATGTATTTAAACTTTTCTCTGGCATCGAAGCCAAAGTAAAATCTATCTGCAACTCTCTGCTCCTAGGATTGGATAAATAATGCAAAGCAGTGAATACGGCTGACCAGCCCCCTTGGTAAGCTGTCAAATGAGGATATTCTGGGAAAATTCCAGTTTTCCCACTCACTATAATTCTTGGCACTATAAATCATGATTGTAACTGTAATTTTATAATGGGTAGTTATGCTCGCAACTTTTTTTTAACATCAGCTGTTCCAAAAATATACATGAATATGTAATCTAATCATTATCCCAAATGCCATAGTTCTAAGTTTCATCTACATTAAGTGGGAGTGTTGAGAGACTTCGCTTCTTTTTTCAGACACAGTTGCGGTTCATTTTCGGCGCTGTGTGTACAATCTGTAGCTTCTTTCGTGACTGAGTGGCGTCATTGGCTGATTCAGCTGTCATGAAGGTTTATTTACCCTCTTGCGGGTCGCTGTCTTGCACCAGGCCTGCTAAAGCACTCTGGAGTGCGCGCTCACTCCTGATGCAGCTTTTTGCATCGGTAAGTCCCCTGTAGTTTTTACACGTGATGCTCTGTGCAGGTGCTGTTAGCTACGACGTAGCACTGGGGGACAGTAGCTGGACTTGTTCGCCTTGTCAGGAGCTGATTGGACCCAGGTGAAGACAGTTTCCGTAAGGGCCATGTCTAACTTTTCAGGGGCCCCGGGCAAAGCTTTCCGGGAGGGCCCCTCATGATCATTTCACTTCTATCATAATGCAGGTAATTCAGGTGCTCTAGCTAACTGCCTGTTCTGCGTATAACTAAACCCCTGCATGTTTTAGTTTGTTCATAAACATTTAGATTTAAAATAATCTGATATATGTGTTTTTTTATATATATATTTTTAATTTAGTGTTGTTATTGTTTATGCATGATATATGTGTATATATGATTTTTTTTTTTCATGACATGATCCGGGCCCCCTTGTTCTGGCCGGGCCCCAGGCACCCCTGTAGGTTGCCTAAGTCTGGATCTAGCTGTGGTTACTCTGGTTTTCGGGCCTGGTCCTAGAGCTGCCGGCTGCTTTGCCACTCCGCCCGCCCTCCCCCTCCACAAGTGTCAAGCGTGTTGCTGTTCAGCGTGGTCACTTGACCTGCTAGGAAGTGGCCGTGCTGTAAATCACCACTCCGCTTACCATGCTGGTCCTCGCCTTGCAGTATAGCATCGCCGCCCCCCTCCCCCCAAGCCGTTTTCAGGGCCGGTGGGTTTTAAGAACCATGAAGCTCACCCCGAGGTCAGCTCATCGCCCCCACATTTCCTGACTTCTAACTCTGCCCTTCACACCCCCTCTGGCCCAGACCCCCCCCCCCCCCCCCCCCCCAGTTCTGAAGGGGAGCCTTTTCATGAAATTAGACTCGCTTGCGTTGCACTAGTTCAACCGAATCATGACAGTATGTGGAGTATTTTAGCACGTAAAAGGCTGCAAAAGATCAATATTGACCGGGTTATAGAAAACATGATTTAATATGATTTTTAAGTTGGCTTTAGTGGTTTTAGAGCTCATTGGTCACAGTGACCAAGAAATGGTTCTGAATGGCCGATAAACCAATTTTCAGCCTTCAATTTCTCTTCAGTTTGAAGAAAAACCCTGAAAATTTCCACCCAAAAGTACTATAACTCTTTCAGAAGTATCAAGGCAGTGTGGAACACTGTTAGCCGCTGCCGATGCAGATGGCGAACGGGCGCTTTCGGAGTTCCTGTTACACCAGTCACCGCGGCCTTCTCCCTTGTGATCCGCACCGTTGTCGTGCCTGTCCCGATCTGCCCTGCTGATATGTCGTTCCAGACACAAACGTTGATCAAAAAAACAAGCGACACCAGACGGGAAATATGTCACTGTGGTTACCGTACGCGGAGACACACAGCACAACCTGTTCTTTTAATATAATTGGCTCAACCTTATCATTTGCATTGGAGTTATATATACGCACATTCTTTTAACCGCAGTGCATCGTGTCAATCATGTCGAGTGCTTCCTTCTGGCTTCCTGCAGCCTGATCTTCACTCAGAACTTCCTCGTCCACAGGGGGCGTGTCAGAACCTGGATCTTGTCGTGACAGAGCTTTTCCTGTACAGAGTCACTAACACAGTGTTTCCCAACCCGGTCCTCAGGGACCAAAACAGTCCACGTTTTTGCTTCCTCCCAGCTCCCAGCCAATCAGGAACATCAAATACCTGGTCCACGTGCGCTAGGAGCTGAGAGGAAGCAAAAACGTGGACTGTCCAGGCTCCCTGAGGACTGGGCTGGGAAACACTGCCCTAACATTTGCGAGAGTCCCCTCAAAAGACCGTACTGAGATAGAAGTGTAGATATTTGGGAGCAGACTTTAACAAGGACAATCAGTGGAAAAGTACTTGATGAATCACAGTTTGGCGTAGCTGCCCCCTTAAAGCCCCCCCAAGTGATATGGGAGCTAGTTGTGTTTTTTTTAATGCTATGAAAGTTCAGACACAAGATTCAAAACAATGCATCCAGAACAGACTCCTTTCAGAAGCATCCAGTAATTGACTTAGATCCACCACAGATACTCCGAGAGTTACGATGGGGTTATGTTCCGATAAATATATCGTAATGTGAAAATAACGTTATGTGAAAATTCATTTTAATACAGTACACCTAACCTGACAAACATCATAGCCTAGCCTACCTTAAACAGGCATAGAACACTTACATAAACCTACAGTTGGCAAAATCATTAACACAAAGTTAGATAATAAAGTGTTGAATATCTCATGTAATTTATTAAATAACCACACCCATTGTAAAGATTGTGTACTAAGCCTGGTCTATACCTTCACCTTCTGCCCATGACACTGTTTCAATGCTGCAGAGCAGTTTTTCTGTTGGATGTTAGTGCTTCCTGAATCAATGAGAAATAGGCATGAATCAGCTGTGGGATCGGGGCCCATGTTCCAGGCCTGCTTGGGTGTCATGAAGGTGTCTAGAGCAGTGCTGAGGGGTGTGAGGTGACTACATTATCTGGGCTTACAATGGCTCTTTTGTAGTCCTTCCAGAAGCTGAGGGGACATCCTTGCCGATGAAGAATCCCAGTGGGTTTCTATTTTTTCCTTTGTTTACCCTGCGAGGTTTGATATGCAGCTTAAATCCCTGTCTTCCTGGTTGGCCTTGTCCAGGATCCTCACCTTCCTCACTGAAGATAGCAGGGGGATGGAGATTAATCCCCAATCTTCTGGATCTACCCCAGAATACTGTGGTCCAACAGGTCCTTCACTGGACACCCCAAGAAGGCCCAGCACGAAGAAGGTCGTGAAGCTCCAGTAGCCCACAGTCACCTGGAAATGGAGATGATAGGCACTGCATGGTCTCCCTGCGGGTCAGAGATGTAAAAGCTTTAAAAATTTGGGGCAGGGCTAGACAGAGAGACATGCCTATCCTTCTGCCCACAGCACCTTCCCTTGGCATGGAAATTTTTGAAAATTCATTAGAAAATGAGGCTAAGCCATTTATGGCTTTAGCAGACATCGGAGTGAATCTTGTTTGATGTCAAGCCAGATAATTCTCCATCCCCCACCAAGAAATACTATCAATCTGTAACAGAGACAGGCTGAATAGCATAAGCATACAATGAGGTGTTGAGCACAAGCAGGGCTGGCTCCTTCCCTTGAGTCTTAACGACCTCGTTCTTCTTGTAGTTTATGATTTGGTTGTGGAAAAAAAAGCAATGGGGCTGTCAGTGCTTCTTACATTTTACTGACACACAAATTGCCTACGTTTCCCATGGGGCTTTGGGCTGCCTGCTCAGACTGGATGGGGTTATCTCTGTGGTTGATGTAACGATGTGACAAGCAGTGAGTTACCATGGGGATAATACAGCTTGCAACATCCCCCCCCCCAAGGGTCCTGCTTTCCACCTGTGCCTCTGGCCTGTGCAGCAGTCTGTCTCCTGGGATGGGGGGGGGGAGCAGGGTTCATGGCACGGTGAGCTGTCTATCTAACCCCCCTCCGCCCCTCAGCCCCCCAGTTTATCCACTTATTTGGCTAACCCTGCCCTGAACTCGCACAGCCCCAGCCTCCCTGCACCCGTCCCTCCCTTTCTTTGCAAGGCTTGTGCCGTCTCTTTCCAGTGCACATGCACTTGGGTCCCCACCAACTCCCGAGGCCCAAGACAGCCCCCTCCCCCCCACCCTCGAGGAGGCCTCTGTGCTCGGGTCCATGACACATTTTCCGTTTCGCAATGGAGCTCTCTCGGATTAAGCTAGAACCTCAGAAGGAGGTGACTTTTCCAAGTACCTCCCCCCACTGAAGTTAAAAAGGATAAGTACATCCAAAGTTTAAAGTTTCGACATCTTCCCTTGATTCCCCCAGTCCCACAGAGGGGTCACCTGCTGGGTCACATTGCTGTCCTCGCTCAAAGGGTGAACATTGGTGGACACCAGGATTTACAATTTGCTGACGTTCCAGAGCTCCTTGCCAACATGTCCTAGCCCTACATCTATGTGCCAGTTGTCCACGTTTGTCTCGAGGAGCTTCTGCACCTGCTCATATGTGGAACGCAATCCCAAGGCTTCTTTGATCGAGCTTCATGAGACGGGCACGTCCGTGCTCTGTGGGTGCATCCAGCGAGTCTCCAGATCATTCAAAACCAACATCCCTGTTGTCCGTGTACATGAAGATCTCCCTGGAGAATCATCATGGTCCTTTTCGAAATGTATGAATCACACGCGATTAGCAAAGCTGTTCTCTGCTGTTTATTTACATCCCAAAAAAGAAAAGAAAAAATGTGTTCAGGGTGTTGCAAAGAACTAGAATATCTACGCCAAAACATTCGCTTTGAAAAAAATCACAGGCCTACGGGGAATGTGTTGGACACTTTTGGGGTTTTTTAGATTTGAGGGCTTAAAGGGGAAGCACAAAGCTGTGATTTACCTCCGCTGGTTTGCCGGAGGACAGGGCCTGCCGCATTTTCCGGCAAACAAATGCTGACTTTCCTGTCCATTGCCCCCATCCCCTCCTTTGCCGTTTTTATGACTTCTTTGGCAGTAGGCTCCCCGCGTTCTCCCTCGCTTCCTGCCTTTGAAGATAACACATCTCCAGCTTAATAAGGTCACCTTTTGGTGTTAGGGCGCTGAGGTGCAGACCTGGCCCCAAAAGAATGCTAACAGCCTTTAAAGCAGCTAATGTTAAACAGGCATCCTTCCCGGTCTTTGCCTTATTTCCAGGCCGAGTTACAGTCGTGATTGATCTACCGAATAGATGTTTTACACAGCAAGAAAAAAGAGAGTCGATGAAATCTATTTCATATTCTTCACTCATGTTTCATACTTAAATACAAATCTCTTAATGTTAAAATTCTCCCAATCCTATCAAAGTCTAGGTGTCATACACGTGATACCATCTCTCACTTATTTCCTTTACCATCATACCGCTGTTGTGTTTCCTGCTTGAGTCCAACAAGCAAAAATCAATTTTCAGTGTTAACTGACTGAACTGGGGTCATGGTGACCCAGAAAACGCAGGTCTGAAGGCCGGGTGCTCTCTGGATGGGATGCCAAGTCATGTTTTCAAGTGCCTCTTAAGAATGCTTTCATTACCATACCCTAAGTGACATACATACATACAATGCACCTCAGTAAACAAATTTTATTGAGTCAAATCAGATTACAGAACAGCTTTGTCACAGAAGAAATCTTAATGTTTCCCTCAATACCATAACAAACATCCCTGCTTTTAAAAAATCCATTTTCTGCAATGTTCACATCACTGTCATTTCCCCCCTCCTGGCTGTGTTTGACCCACATACGTCCAGCCAAAATTGGTTCCTCAGCCACGTTGCGTCCTGTTTGGCCAGTTTGATGAGTGGGGGAGAGACAATCAATGCTTTGTCTATGAAATCAAGGTGCTGAGTGTCTTTTTTTTAGGTTTCAGGAACGCTTAGAGAACACCGGAAAAGGTGACAAGAGAACTGGCTGCAGACATAACGGAACTCTAAACTACACGCAAATGGTGGCCGGAGACTCCGTCGGCAGAAGAATTGACATCAGGGTGGGGACGTGACGTGTCGGAGGGGGCGGGCAAAGTGAACTGGGTAAACCCCCACTGTTTCCTGCCGCATTGAAGTTACCCCTAGACTGGCGCCAGTGGAGCCGTTAGACATCCCCCCCCCCCCAACAGCTTCCAGCATCTCTCAGGCACCCCAGCCAACCAGCTCGTGCTTTGTGACCCCACAGTCTGGAAGAGAGGCCGCTGGAAGAGAGTCTGTTGCGTTTGGCAGGGTCCCGACTGTCCGTTCCTCTCTGCAGTCATCCCAGGAATGCAAGTGGGGGGGGGGGGGATGGGGGGGGCTTCTAAAAACTACAATTACCTCAGCAGTTCGGGATTGAGGTGAAGCTAAAATGATATTTTAAAATAATATATTTCAAAGATTTAAGGAAGCAAATGCATTTGAAATTCTGAACTAGTCTTTTGTGCTCTGAACAGGCCTAACTTCTGTGGACTAAATCCATTTTCCGATCCGCCTCCCACAGCTGGCCTCTTCTGCTGAACACTTGCCCCTTTATTTTACAGGATCTGCACATGCTCACAAGCCATCAAGGTCAAGCTGGCGGAAAGAAGCGATCAAGACGCGGACATCTATGAGGTCGGTCACCCAAATTTGCTTAACAGTGACAGTGTAAGCAACTGGCGACCAGGACACCTCGGATGAAGACCCCCACTGCGTCCACTGGCCCTCCCTGTCCATCTCAAAGTCATAAGGATTCTTATGGGACCCCAGGCTTTTCTCCAGTGTCCCTGTCTTCACAGCCCCCGTGTTTCTGGACCTTTCCATGTTATGTCCGTCCTTTGAAGGTGTTCATGCAGGAATAGGTACCTGAGAACTTGTAAATTTCCTCAAGTGCATGTTGTGGCATGAAGCTGTTGAAAAGGGGCAAATGGGGAGAACAAATTAATCTAGAGCATTCTGAGTTTTGCATTTTAGACTTGGTCCTTAATAGGGTCCGCTCCACTTGATTACCTTTTCAGAAGGACGAGCATGCGCATGGTCCAGGGCAGGTAGACAAAGGCAGTGTTGGTCCTCATGGCATCCACTGTCCTCTGTGCCACCATCTCTGGCTTCA
The DNA here is from genome assembly GCF_023856365.1 of Brienomyrus brachyistius. Classification (NCBI taxonomy): domain Eukaryota; kingdom Metazoa; phylum Chordata; class Actinopteri; order Osteoglossiformes; family Mormyridae; genus Brienomyrus; species Brienomyrus brachyistius. Next base: position 21,578,672 of record NC_064540.1, read on the forward strand.
GAGGAGGGAACAACTGGGGAAAGCTGGATTAAGACAAGAGCATCATAGGTCAGAGGTCACCTCCTTGGGTGATTCATAAAGCTAAGTGTACCACAGATTAACAAATGAAATCTAACAATTTCTTGGGTCCAGACTCAAGTTGTGACACATTTTATCCTCGGTGTCCTGTACTGTGTCTCTAGATGCCATAAAAACAGGTGTGAATCACAGCTCACCAATAGCTTTTCTGAGATGCCTCATCTGTAAACTTAGGCCTGTGTCCTCACAAATAACATCTACTCTGAATGCAAACCCAATTCCTTCCATTCATTTAGGGGTTCCCAATCCAATGCTTAACCCATGCCCCAATGTACATTTTTGTTTTGTCTCACCATCAACCTCATTTTACATGTGAACTATTTGTAAGGCTCTTGATCACCTGGCTCTGGAATGCAAGTGATGCACTAGGCTTGGCTAAGGACTGAGTTTATAACCACAGATCTACATTTGACTTTTTGGCTGTGGTTTGCTTCTGCGTCACACTGCAAAGCAGAAAAAGATTTACAGAATCTTACCGCACTCTCATGCCTTGGAACATCTCCGTGTTGGTATGGAAGGGTAGAACAGTGGTGCAGGCCACGCCTGGACAGTCAAGCAGGCCCAACGTAAGGCTCTCCATGAAGGCCAATGATGAGGCCTTGGAGGTGCAGTAGTCAATGGCCCCAGGAATAGAGGAGAGGGACAGGATGGAGTTTATACAGACCACATGGCCTCTACGGAGCTCCAGCATCCGGGGCAAGAAGGCCTTCGTAGTCTGAGGATGAAGAGGTCATGGAGATAAGAGCTCCTGTACCCATAATGCCCTTCTGCCCAGAGATGGGGACCATGCCTTCGGTACAGGGAAACCCCGGTCCATCAAAGGCTTTCATTTCTTCGAAAAATGCCTCCTCTAAGCGTGCAACTCAAAGGTGGACGTTTGATCTAGTGTGAAATGCTGTAAGGCTGGGTCCCACACATATAAAAACTACAACCACCTCTCAAGATTTTCCACATGCCTACGCGTTAAAGTCATAGTCTGGCATCGCCCACCCTCCCCCCCCCCCCAACCCCCATCATCTCCTCGTATTCCCACTAAATAAAGCTGAGAAAACTACAACGGCTTCAAGGACCATCTGGTCACGGCGGTTAACGAAGGAAACCACTTCCTTCCATATGCGAGGCGTGTCGACTCAACACGTTAGCTCGCTCTCTGCCGAGAAGTGGGCCGGTTACAATAAAACGGTTTGTTTGAGAGTATGAGCTGGTTCCATCCATTTTTAAAATCTGGAATACTGTTCTGCGCTGACAACTTCTGTCTTGGCCCAAACATGCATCTCACTCATGGGAGAAATGTCATGTGATTAATTAGTGGGGGTGAGCCAACGGAATAGTTATGTAATCATAAACAGATTTATGTGTCGGCAAAGACCTCGTGTGGAAACACGTCCACCTCGTGCCCAGAGAGCGAAACCAGCAGATCTGTGACTGAAGAGAAACGTACCCAGAACTGTCCCAGCGTGTTGATGTGCTGAGACTTCAACAGGGCGTCGTCGTCACTGTCAATTAAACTTTTCCCATGAACCACTGCAGCGTTATTCACCAGGATAGTAATGTCCCCCACCTGGAAAATTCAGTAAAACACTTGATACAATTTTTCCAAAGAGATTAAGCAGTTTGTTTCAGTCCTTTAAAATAATATTTTGTTGCTAGTGGTGATAATATGTTTCTTTTTCCAATCTTATTAAGGTACATCGAAGACGTAGGAGTTAAGTCAGTTAAGAGATGTCATAATTTATTTCCACAGAAGTTCTCTCATGTTAAATTGGCTATGATTTTTTGCCATAATACTCAGATTAACTTCAGCATGGACACTGTGACCTCCATACAAATATGATTATGTCTGTTCATTCCCCAGAGTTACGATCTGGAAATGACCTTAATTTGGAACTGGAATCCAGGCGCAGTAACAGTGCATACCCAGCAAACTACTGCACCATCCACAATGTCGAAACAGTATAACAAATATAATATTTGAGATTTATTCTCAAACAGTCAGTCATGCCTGATTGTAATGAGGACAATACTTTACTTCAGTAAGTCCTTTACTTCAGTAAGTCATAAACAACACAAACAATTAACGTGCTAGGTAAACCAGTGCAATGGGCTGGTAGGCTTATATAGTGATAGTGATAGTGAGTTTGAGAAGTAGAAGATTGGAGAAGCCTCACCTTTTCCCGCACCACCATGGCCTGTCTGTACACCTCATCCCTGTTGGCCACATCGCACACAAAGTAGTGACACTCCGAACCCCCCAAGGTGACCTCCTCGCAGGTCTCCTTCAGGCACTTCTCAGTACGTCCCCACAGGATCACCTGGCGGGGGATCAGAGACCATGGTCAGTATAGCAAGCAGGAAATTTAGGCATGGCAAGTCAATTTACGCATCTAACCAAGGAAAGAAGCTAAGAGGAGATACAGAGGAGATGCACACAAGGACAGGGAGAACATTCTACACGTTTAACCTCCTAATATTATTATCTGCGTTTGCAGTGGTTCGGAGCACTTGAGGGTGACTTTACAGTTATGTGAGAAGTGACAACAAATGCTAAATTTAAGCCCTTCCATGGATATGTGGCACTGCTGCTAAATGGATGTCACATTCCCTGTATCTCAGTACCACATATGTAAATGATTCAAACACTGCATAACTAATATGCTGGGGTTAGTCGAGGGGCCAGTGGTAGGGCAGGTGGGTTGGGGCAGTTGTTTGCCAGTGTAGATTATCACCTTGCACAGAAATCTGGTCACGTGGGGCAACAAACAATTCTGGGATTAAAGGGGGCTTAGCTGAATGGATTTGGGCTGGGGGGGGGGGGGGGGGGGGGGTCATGGGGTAGTGAGGTGAAAAGGGCATGACCCCCTATGGGGCAAGAGGGGGAGGTAAGACTGGATGACTGGTCAGGGAGAGGTAATGAAGGCCTGTAGCTGTCATGCATTCGCTGGGAGATTAGAGAAGTCTGTCATCATGGGGACCGGGGGTGGGGGCAGTTTGTAACATACAGCCGTACACGTATCACAGGTGGGTCTGCCCTGTGCATTGGTGTCTCCCAGAAGCACCTGCTTGCCTCCATGTTTTACAGCCGTCATTCGTTTCCATGCCGACGCTTAACTCCCCAGATTCTGCCCAGAGAAGCCACAGATCTGCCATGCTAGCATACGCCGTGATAGCGGCCTCCTGTTACAGGTTCCTGGCTGTTAAACTTGTGCACACAGCTTTATAATTAAATACCCTTATCTTAGTTAACGGGCAGCTCTAACTGTTTGTTCAGGATTTGCATGATTACAGCAGGAGAAATGTGCTGCTCGTTCCGCAATGCTGCTCTCTAATCACCCTCTGCACTTAGAAATTCAGATTAAAGTTTATATGTCATGCTGACTAGATAACTGCATGCCAAATAAGTTTCTATAATATGTTGCAATATTTGTTGCATTATTTCTTTGCAATTAATTACATTTTAATGTGAACAACACAAAGTTACGTGTGATGACAATAGTGCCTCCCACACAGACCATGACACTCAATGGACAACCATAAGTTTGCAATTAAAGCTATTCAAATTACAATGGTAACAGAGTCATTGACTCCTCCATCCTCCAACTGCATACTCAGCGCAGGGCTGCGGTAAAACTGACACACGGATGCCTATTCATCAATTTAACTTCTAAAGGTACTTAATTGTCTGTTGATAAAAATTTTAAGAAATTATTCACTCTTGAATAAGTCATGGCAAATAATGTGAAAGCATTGTGAAGTTTCACATCTCCTTCAAGGAAGATTTTATTTGTGAATCGCTGCTTCAGTCCTGCTCCAATGGAAGCTCTCCCACCTCCCTGCTGAGCACCCCCATGGCACGCTGACACCAAACACCCCCCAACACATATACACAACACACACACACGGTCTCTCCCCCCCCCCCCCAGTTTATCCTGCCATGGCAGATCCTATTAACACTTTGTGGATGGATGGATGGTTCTATGTGTAAACAGACTGTTTTCCCTATAGATTGATAACCCCCCTCACCCCACCCCTTCCACACACACAGAGTTGTTTCAAAGCAGTCGTATCAAAAGCAGAGTTAACCCAGATGTCTATATGTTTCACTTTTTTGTAGCTAACGGCAACACTGCAAAATAATCAACAGCCTGGTGGTTAAGCTGCAAGTTTGCTTAACATCCACAGTCCATAAGCTGGAGGAATGAAAAAATAAGACGCATTAGGCGATTCATTTCCATTAAGGTGGTTTTTTTTCATAAAGCATATTTGTAAAAACTGGGACAAAACCTCATTTCTACCAGAAGTTCCATAAAAGGAAGCCTCCAGTTCCAGTGGGTTTCGCTGTTGAACCCTAGGGAGATGTACTCAAAGTGACCTTCTCCAGTACACACCTCCCAGCTGTATAAATGGGTGCGTGACTTTTCTTATAAACACAATTGGCCACTAATAAAGATCAGAGGAGGAACATGAAGAACATTACTGGACGGAACTTGGGTCGGCGAGCTCCAGGCAGCGCACGCGCTTTGGCTCCACCACCACCACCCCAGACCTTTGTTCCTGTTTGGGGTGGGGGGGACACAAGCGGTCTCTGACGGGATGGGGGGGGGAAAGAGGGCCATGGAAAGTTCATGAGTCAGGCGCCTGCTGCCGCTTCTATTAGCATGGAGACAATGGGGTCAGCTTGAGGTCAACACCCAGCTGGGATTCGCGTGCCCCCCCCAGCACCCACCCCCCAAACACAAAACCATCCATTTACATACTCACTCATTTCCTCATCAAGACACCATCAGCTGGATGCTTTCAGCCTGGGAGTGACCGCTCTCATTAAGCAAAAGTCAATATCGATACCGGCGTCTCATTAACAAAATAGGCTGGGTTCACACAGTCACCTGATTTTTGTGAATCAGGCTCTCAGGTGATCCCTAAATGGCACCGTGTGCGTTTCATTTGTCTATTTAAACAGGACCTGTTTGTACCTTTAGCAGGTAGCATCACTCTGGGGTCTGTCATTACCTGGGCTTCGGTTCATAAAGGACGTGGCAGCAGAAGCAGACTTCCAGTGTGTTACCTCCCCCCCCCCCCCCCCCCCCACACCCTATGACAATGAGCCTGGCAAATGGAAGGTCCTCCCTCCGCCTGCCCCCCCCCCCCCCCCTCCACTGCATGTCCACGGACTTCCGAAGCAGCAGCGATGACATCACCGCTGGCGGGCTGGCTGACCTGCCGCTGAACCCGGCTTTGGCGAGAGATCCTTTGGACCCCCCCCCCCCACCATCACCACCCAAAAACTAAGCCCACCCCTTTGCCACACCCCCAAGATACCATAAGTGTATAAGCACTATCAGTGGGAGGAGCCACAGTTAAGGGGCGGGGTTAACTGAATCCCAGTCTGATGCTGTAGGACACGCGGCAAAGTTGTTCACCCCCGAGCCCCCCCACACTCCCTGCTTGATCTCATCCCTGTAACTCCATGCACCACCAGCTACCTGTAAAGCAAAAGCACTCAAACTGCATGAAAAATAAAAAATAAGTAAGTAATCAGCTTTACATACCTCAGTGACAATAGAACACCTATTTACCGGAGCCAGTTTCCCTACAGCCATTGTTTAAATGTTAAAATATTCATACTGAAGATTTACCCTGGTTCAGTCGGTATCCAGCCCCAATCCAAATCTCAACCCCATTTTTAGCCAATATGACACCTATCCTACTGGCACCCCTTCTGGGGAGGGGGGAGGCTAACAAGGCAGACCCCCACAGCCTCTCGGCATCAAAAGGTCCGTCTTCACCTCCTCGTTAGCCTTAGCTGAAGTGTGAATGGTTCAGCTATCAAGACTGAAATCAGCCCACGGGTGCAGACCTAAAAATTATACTCGTCTGTTTTGCCATGCCACAGTGACCGTAACGTGTGACAATGGGACAGGAACAGGACTGGGACAGATTGTCAGTTACGTGTCACATTTATGTGATGCCACTGTTATACATTTAAAGTGAAAGTCTGTTTAACTGTGGTGTTTCAGCTTCAACCTCTGTCAGTTTAACATGTCACCAGTTCCAAAGCTTAATAAAAAAAACATTGCAACATGATTCCTTTCATTTCCTCAAACAGTTTCCCTTTGACGAGTTTTGACACACTAGCAACCACTTTCCTTAGTCTACTGCAGTTATGCTACTTGCTATTATTTTCCCCCGTGCATTCATCCATTTAATACCAAGCTGAGAGCCAGAATGTGTCCAGGCAGGGAACTCTCAAACGCAAAGATAAAAATCACGTGATATCCGGGTCGTTTTAACAGTGCAGAACATATGTAAACACACGCACGTGTGTATTATGTAGGCCTATAATTTATATGCACATTTGGATATGCATAAAACTATGCATGCACTAATTTCGGTGTGACGCTTGGCTACGTCTGGTTTACAGCCGCTTTTATCACGGAGGCAGGGGCGCCTTTTCATCAAGCGCTGGGGCAGAGCGTAAGAAAAGTCTGCTTCTATTGCGTCGGAGGTCGACCGATCTGGGGATGAAAAGGGGTCCTTTTCTTCCCCAAGACCTGCCCGCCGGTTGACCCAGGGTGTTGTGCAACCTGAACCAGAAACAGGAGAAGCTCGCTGGCCCACTCTTCCTGAAGGTCGCAACCCCAAACGCTGATATTTGCGAAGAGACAATTGGGCGTTATAAAAAGCAGCAGGACCGACAAAGGAAGCCGCTCTGAGCGTTTACGGACCTGCTGAATATTACATGATATGCTGCACAGTGGAACCCAAAGAAAGTCTTTAAGAGGGGTGTCTGTAATGAGAATCTCACCCAGTCATACACACGCAAGTTTTATCTTGAATCTGTGCTTTTTTTTTTTAGATATAACCGCAATCCTCCCGTTTCTTATCCTTAAAACGCACATAAGTCTCGCATAAGTGTTGCATTCTCCTTCCCAGAAGCGGATCTGTCTAATTCGCCCCAGATGATTATTTGAACTGATTCGTATTATATAATACCCTAAATGTAAAATACACGATCGTTTTATTGAAAGCCGTCCATCTTGTGAGCCCAAACGTTAGCTATCATCTGAGTTTTGAAAACAACCAGCTTCGACACCCAGGTCGGAAATTCTCCGGTTCAAAAAAATTATGTAATTCCCGATCTATGGGTGCGATCGCTGCTCCTGTTACTGGCTTCGTTACCGTCTGTAAACACTGCGGTTGTCGGGCATTTAATTTTACAGCTGATACATTCGCGGCGAACTAGGACCCGGTGTATATCTAATATACCTACAGATTTGAGATGAACGGTATGCGTGTTCTGTCCTTATACTACCATTTGGTTAGGAGTAATTGCGGTAATTGTCGCAAGCTGGGCAGAGACGCACCGCACATATAGCTTCCTTTTGGGACAGATCCACTGGCATCGCTATGATCTCCAAGGATCGGACTGCAGGGGCGTTTGATACACGTGTTACCTACCACCCTTATAAGCAACCCCGGTAACAGCAGTCAATAATCTGTAATACCTGCGATCGGCTACCTCTACTGGTTATAAAGCACCGCTTAGACCTTTTAGATGTAGTCTAGTTAGCAAAAACAAACTTAGCGCAATAAAATTACGCATATGTTAAATGGGGGTTTCCACTCCCTCCTTTACTCATGGCAACTTTCGTAACAGTCAGTATCACGTAATGTCAATAATAATTAAAACAAACTCCTGCCCCGTGTGAGCTAGGCGTCTTCGCTTACCTTTTTGACCCCTTGCTTGGCGAACTCCTTGGCCAGGTGGCGACCGATGCCCCTGCCCCCGCCGGTGATGAGCACCACCTCGCCGCTCAGGTCTTTGCGCTTGCTGGGCAGCAGAAAGCAGACGCCCGCCTTAATAAAGCAGTAAGCGATCTGGAGGCAGAGCAGCACTAGAGCGCACAGCGGCTTCACCGTCATTTTTAAAAAATTATATAGCCTATAATTAATTCCTCAAAACTGATAATATCCCAGAAAAGTTCAGACAGCTTTTTGCATTACTCTATACCCTCTACTTTGGTTTGGGACATAAGTCTTCAAAGGCGATTCTTCTTTAATATATATCGCTGCAGTATGCACTTAATCACTAAAAAATTGAATTTTTGCCTTTTTGAGTTATTTTTTAGGAATACTGGGAAAGTGAGTTTGCGGCTCTGCAGCAGGTCGGCAGCGTCCGAGTTAGTGCCTTACAAAGTGCCCCATGTCAAGTCGCGTTTTGCGTGCTCCTCATAATTTAGGGAACCGGACGGCGCTCATTCCCCTTTTCGGACACCCCCCTCCTCCTTAACCTCCCTTAAAATAACAGTCGGCGAATGTGATTCAGCAGCCGACGTTTCCTTTTTTAAAGTTAAAATTGGAGAGAAAGATACGCGTTATTGCCGCTGTTTTAAGATTCGGACTCTGTGTTACTTTTTTTTTCCTGAAGACGTTACCGATCCACCACGGGTCGCAACTCGGTGATCCCCTCAGTGTCTGGTAGACTTGGATCTGATGGGAGTTTTTAAAGGCCATTAATCCTGATTGACAGTTTAAGTGTCGGGGGATATTGCACTACCGTGCCGTCTGTGGGTGGTTGTTTTTCGGTTCCCTGTTTCTCCACCCCCCCCCGACCCCCCCCCCCCCCCCCCCCCATGCAACAAGCGGACACTGCATAAATACCCTCACCTTTTTCGATGTTTGCGAAGGACATTTTTCGTCGTGAGTGTCACCTGACTGCAAGACAATCCTTGAAGAAATTGCCTCCCATTTCGATCTCTGTTTATTCTCTTTATGTATTACTAGACGGATATTTTTTATTCAACTTATTCCCGTTTATACCAGTTTAAGCTTCATTTCAAAAGGGAAAAAAAGTGGATGGGATCTGGCATGTAGACTCTTGCATAACTGCTGCAATGTTTTTTTCTTTAATTCTGAGTCATTCTGAGACATTCGGAGGATTCGTATGTCCGTTATAATGCGGTCGTAAAATGTCTATAATATGGCGCGGGGTCTTTTGTTAATCAATCAATTGTTATCTTATGTCCAACTATCCATCTGTGTATGGAAATGACACTGAGCTGCAGGCAAGGGCGAAGGTTTGGTTTCAACATTAATAGGGACCATATCAGCCGCGAACCCCCGCCCCCTAAACATACACAGTACTCCCGCAGTATTGATAGGGTCATGTTCCTACCGTCCGTACCAGAATCTACGCCCTCGGTCAGCACAGACGCTGCGGTCAGATATGAACGGGTCTGGGAACCATCTCCAGGGAGAAAAGAAAAACAGCAAATCGAGGCATGCAGATAACATGAGTACCTGAGCCGATTTACGCGAAGATTACGGCGAAAAGCATGTGGTTCTCAAACCAGAGGAGAGCTGCGTAAGTGGATAAGTATATGGAAATTCTGCACCTTAACTCAGCAGCAAGTACCTTTCTGCCAGGTACTTCATACATTCATAAACTTTGTAGTTACTTTGTAGAAATGGAAGTTTCGACTGTGGGATAACTAAAGTTACAACTATATTGTTGACGTGGAAACTTAGGAGGGGGAAGATACAGCCAGGCAGCAGTGCCCTGCCCCCATTGGCTGTCCCTCTGGTCTTAGTCTGGTTACCTTAGTCCTGTAGGTGACGTCTCTGAGTTCAGGGTCACCTGGGTACGTCCTCATCAACCTCATTAATCCTGAGTATATGAGGTGTGTGTACAATGGATTGATCTGAATAACCAGGGCACCGAACCCCTTTATATCTCACAGACACCCAGATACAAAGACAGGCATGCACATAGAACACAGAACAGAACTTATTGTGGGTAATTCTCCTCGACCATTCATTTAACACGTGTAATTGGTCTCAATAAAATTCTAGTGGAAGGCTGGTTAGCATCGACATGTCTACTTCCTTAAGAAAGATTAAGTTAATAAAAATGCAGAATTACTCTCTATATGGAGGCATTTTCTCACAAATAATGAAACGAAACACAGCAGCCAAACCTTCCTGAGTTGACACCCCCCCGCCCCCCCCCCCCGTGCAGAACAGTCTATGCTGGAGTCCTCTATGGATCTGTGCAGAGAGCCACTTCACTAAAGCACTAAAGCAAATGTTTGTTGGGCTTTCGCTAAGCTACAAACCTGTGATTTTTAGGCCTTGCCTGTGGGGGGGGTTGGTGATATCTGTTGTCATGTCATCAAAGATGGGGAAATGTCTGTTAGCTGAAATAAATGCCGCGTGTGTCTTAGCCCATGTGGAGGGCACTTGGTACTGGGAGGTGGTTAGTGAAGGATTAAGGGGTGATTCTGGTGGAGAAATACATACAGAGTGAAGAGGTGCGTCACACAGATAGACGTTACCTGGAGACCAACCTCCAGATGTCATGATCAGGCTCCGACAGCCTGAATGCTGCCCTGCACCTACGATCCTATGAAACTCAAGCCAATAATGAAAGCCTGACTTCTTGTAGTGTCTTAAGGTTCAGAAGCCATGTAGCTTCACTCAGGTCAACATCGCCATCTACAGATCATTGCTGAAAGTTCTGGTGTTTCCATAGCTGAAGATTCTGAGTGAGGTCAGATTTTGATACCTGTGGAAATACTTTAATTCATGTATGATTTTCTATGCAAACAACAAATGGTTTATTTGAATCTGTTTATATCAAGTCAAGGAAGACATTGTCATTTCAGCCTTATACACAGAACAACAGTGCAGCGAAACGTTCCTCCGGAACCGTGGTGTAACACAAAGAGCAGAAACTGAATCTTCTGAAGGTTACACAAGTGCAGGCAGGACAAAACGATACTTCATGTTAATTTTTTTTTAAATGCTGGCGGCCCCCACCTTAACAGTAATAAGTAACTGGTCCACATAGCCGTCAGTCAGTAGAGGCTGAACTGGGAAAGCTGTAATCTGAAACCTCACAGTGGGTTGAGAGGTGGGGAGAAGTGGTAACCGTTGGGTTTTACTCCTGCACGCTGCCCATTTTCCCCGTCGGCCTGCAGTCAGAATGGACATAGGTGTCGCGATTCTGATAACGGGCTTCGCTGCAGTTTTTGCAGCCCTCCTGCTGCTTCTAAATGGTCTCATCTACTCGGAATTCACAAATTCGAAAATCCCCCTTGGAGTCGTCAATCGCCGGAAGCTGCACCTGGTCCACATGCTACATGTTGGGTGTGCGGTTCTGGTGAGTGTTGGGCATTTAGGAATGATGACTAGGCTATAATTTCTTCTTTATCATCATCATCTTATTATTATCATAATTATTATTATGCATTTGTTTGTACCTTGTGATACACTGTCCTTGCTTTCCACGACCCTGTGTTGATCAGTGGTTATGAAAAATGGATATATATTATTAACTTGTAACATATGTTAGTCCAGTGATCACCAGCCCTTCTCTGGGAGATCTACCCCCCTGCAGAGATTAGCTGCCCTAATTTAACACACCTGATACAGAAAATCAGGCCCTTCAGTAGCATCTCAATATTAGAACCAGCTATGTTGAAACCAAGTTGGATCTAATACTGTGATGCTGTTGAAGGACCTGATTTTCTGTATCAGGTGTGTTAAATTAGGGCTGCACCCAAGATCTGCAGGGGCGTCGATCTTCAGGAGTGGGGCTGCTGACCAGTTTGCTAATGGGAAAGAAATATTTAAGAAATTTAACATCAGATGATAAACTTGTGTTCTGTGCACTTTTTCCTTTGTGCCGCTTGACTTTGATAATAACCTGGTTTGACTCTGATAAGTGGAAGGACATTCCCTTAAACCACAGCCAAGCCTGGCCACAGAAATATTACTATTGTAACCTATTACAAAGTCCACAAGATATCATTTTGTTTTCTTTGGGAAGTTAAAGGTTAACATGATTGTTAGTACAATTCCAGCGTGAGCCACAGGTCTGTGTCAAACTCAGTAGTTAACTGATATTGGACTAATGATGCATGACAATTCATTATTTTTTTCTCTCTTAATTGTATTTAAGTTAAATACTTCATCTGATCTAGTTCCATTTTGTATTTTGGCTTGGAATCTGACAGCCTATCCTGGTTGATTTAATTTTCCTTTCTAGGGTCTGTATGAAACAGCCTCTTTGCTTACTGAGACTTTGACCTTTCAGTGAATTTTCTCCTCCACACACTTGCCGTTCAGTACGAGCTTGGCTAAGGAATTCTTGTTAATCACAAACATTAAGAACAGCCTGCTGTAAACACCATTGCGTTTTGTCTTTTTTTGGCATTTTTAAAATCATTACACTTTTGCTGGAATGTTTGGTTGCGTGCAAACTCTGGTGAAGTGTCTGTGGCTTGGAGTTTTTCCCGTCAGCAAACAGGATTGGACCTTCCCCCTCCTCCGCTTTGAACATCATAATCAGGAAAATGTCACTGAGATGCAGGAGGGGTTGTGGACAGCTGATGTGATGATGAAAGGAATTTGATGGCTTTTTAGCTCTCATAACTAAACCAGTCTATTCAGCTGATAATGGACCACAAAAAAATTCCTACATTTTTGCCAAAAAAACTGTTGATAATTGATGCTTCCCGCTTCATTAGGGTCGGATCCTGGACCGCATGGGCCTCTGCCACCAGATCACATTTACACGGAAGGTGCTATCCTGGCTCACAGTTCGGAAGGAGTCTGTTCCCTCAGGACTGCGCATCAAAGACCTGATGTTTGCCGATGTTCCTGTCCGGGCATATGAGCCTACAGTGCCCTCTGGTGGCAGGAGGAGAGCTTTGGTTTATTTCCATGGAGGAGGTTGGGTGTTCGGCAATATAGGTGAGAGTCTCAGTATGGGTCGTTTCAGTGCCCATGTTTCAGTGGGAGCCATCGTAGCCTCATACAGTGTGGTTCTTCACAGACAGGGCTGATGCAGTCTGCAGATACATCGCCAAGGAGTCTGACACGGTAGTGATATCTGTTGGGTAAGTTTCAGTGATCCTATTTTTGCTAACTTGGTAAAATCACTGCAGTCTTGATCTAGAAATATTGCATTTTATGCTGACATTTTTAAAGTGTCCTGCCTACGTATTCACTCACTTGGATTATTCCATGTTTTGTACCGTGACAACCTGGAATTAAACTGGGATTGTTACTGTTTGATTTGCACAACATCCTCAATACTTTGAAGGTGTAAAATATTGTAACGAAAGTTAAACAGAAAAGCAGATATATGCTGGTTGTATATAATGTCAGTCTCTCCCCACCCCATTCAATAATTGGTAGAACCACATTTGACAGATGTACATTGCTCATTCCATGTTCATTGTTAAGTAGCCATTTTTAAGTCTTGCCACAGATTCTCATAGGTGGACTGGTGACTCTGATGCTAGGGATCTGGGCTGGCACTTGGAAGGTTGTTGGTTTGAATCCTGTGAATGCTACTCTGTTGGGGTCTTGAGCAAGGGGCCCTTAACCTGCAATTGCTTTGTCCTGAGTATGACGTTAACCTACATCCAGCCTTATACGGAGGTCCTATAGCTTGCAGGGAATATTTGGGGGTTGGTGACAGGGTAGCCACTCCAGCCACTGGAAAAAACTCACACTGTTCCATCTGGACTAGTGTGGTGCTGAGGCATCACCCGCCGCATGGCTGCACTCGAGTTCTCATCTCTGAGGTGTTTTGTTGTGTGGTGGGTGTGGCTATGCTCCTTACCTCATTCACAGATTCTCGATCAGATTGTGGGATTTTTCACAGGGGCCAGGGGAATTACATACACTTTGCTCACCCTTTCCTCCAGACCTTCTTCACAACAAGGTTAAGTCTTGCTGGTGAAGACTGTACTGCTCCATGTTTGAGCCAACTATCCACCACCATCCGCGTTGTGTTAGCATTCCTTGTGGTGAATTGTGAGGAAATAAGGTTAGTATTGACCTGCACGATGCTGATCACCCCCTGCTGGTGCATGGTGGAATCTCAGTGGACCGTTGCATCACGCTGGAAGGTGAACCTCTGCCTCAGTTGAAATAGGTTTTCCTCTACAGTTACCATGTGTTCGGATCCATCCATCTTGCTGATTAAATGCGTCTCCACAGCATCATACCAACACCAGCATACCTCACCCTGGGAATGGAGTTCTCGAGGGGATGAAGAGTGTTTCGTTCTAGCCGCACATAAAGCTTTACTAAGGTGAAAAAGTTCAATTTTGGTCTTATCAAACCGGAGAACCTTTTTCTACATGTTTTCGGTGTCTCACACATGGCTTTTGAAAAACTCCAAACAGGAATTCATCTATTTCTTTTTCAATAATGGGTTTCCTCTCACCACTCTTCCATAGAGCCAGTGTTGAGGAACATCCAGGTTATTTGATTAACCTCCTCATTATCTTGTCACTGATGCTTGATGGCCTTTGCGATATTCTTTCCATTTTTTATGAAAGGATTTAACAGCTCTCTGGGGCTGTTCAAAGTCTTTAAAGTATTTTTTTATAACGAAACCCTGACTGGTGTTTCTCCTGAACTTTATGCAGACTTGTTTTGATAGATCTTTGATCTTCGTGATGTTGTTTATCGAGATGTTTTCTAACAATCTCTGGGGCTTGGCAGACACAGGTATATTTATTTTGGCTTGATGTGAAACTCTAATTGCTCACAGGTTGACTCCATTCAATGAATTATGAGTGACAGTTCGCTGCACCACAGCTGATTTAGTGGTTCCACAGGGGGTGAATAATTATGCACTCAAGACTTTTCAGCTTTTATATTTGTAAACAATTTTGAAAGCTACATAGATTTTTTTTGACACTTTGATATGGGCTGATATTTTTGCCAGTAGAAACTGAATATGAATTTTGTACATCTGAATCTGCAGTTGTCGCCATTACAAAACTGAATCTGAATTCATTAGTTTGAATCCGAATTCCAAAAACTTGAAACTGCATTTATCCTACCTGGAAAATTTTCAGTTCATAAATTCAATATCAACTTATGGAGACACACATCCGGGTCATTGAGGAAAAGTAATCCACCGCAGGTTCACAACGCAACTCATTTCCACGTTTACGACAGTTCTGCACGTAAAGTACCAGGATGGGTAAAGTGCCAGGATGTCACAAACGCAAATACGAGATTATATTCACAGCCCATCCCTACCGCACCCCCGCTGCCGTTCTCAAGGTCAATACAGTAGCGACACTCTTATTTCTCCACTTCGAGCACTGCTTATACAGATCAACGTGTTAAACGCCAGTTCAACTGATGCTCCCGGTTATTAGCACAGCACACAGAGAGCTCTGTACACATGCAGCAGACCAGAAGCATAGCACTTCAAACCCGCTTTATAACTTTACATTTAGATCGGTACAGGAGTATGTGTATCGATGCACTTGTGTTGTGATTTTTTCTTCCCTGCCAATCAGGAGTCAGGAGTTGCTTGTGTAGATCTTGAGATTCAGCGTTTATTGCAACAGTGAGGTTCCAGCCAAGGCTGGACACCCTGCAGGAGTGTGTCCCATACTGTTTTAAACTATTTTTTTAAAATAAATTTTCTTATCGTGTAACAATATCTCGTCACTTAAGCATCATCATTTCTTCAACCATTCACCATCGTTGTATTCTCCATTGATCCCCACACCCCTAGGTGATAAGCTTGTCAATCATCTCTTTTACTGTTTGGTTCCTCGGCTGAACATAATGGTGGCATGACCATCTCTAGTTGTGCTTTTAAAATACCCAGCCGTGAACTTTTGCAAACCTTGCATCCGTCTTTGTCAGTCACGTGTCTGCACTGTTTGCCACGCCCCCATTCGCCATTTTGAGTGTATCGCGGATGTACATTTCGTTAACAAACCTAAGTCATATTCAGTGTTTTTTTCTCCACAAACATTTAATGTTTTATGTAATCAGTAATAGGCAATTACCAAAACACACTAGCAATTTAGGTGTTTAAGAAAGGAAAAGAGTCAAGAACACCACAAAAATGTCATTGCATGGACATAACTTTATTGGCCATATTTAAAATAAAAGTGACAAGCAGAATACAGGCTCGGTATACAATGTGTTTATACAGATCCTTCCAGACATCATGTGAAACGTTACAAACCGTACTTGCAAATGTTTCTAAGCTTAAACTATAGTTGGGCATTTGTCAGGACACAGCATCCATGCACGCGAATATACACATACATGCACTGATAAATGTGTCATTACAGTTTTGCCGTTTACTTCTGTCTTTTTAAAAGCATTCACTCTGCAACCCTAGTTTAACACGAACAGATTAACCCATTTCTGCCCCCCTCTGTATTGAGGCTAGCTTGCTAGCATAGGTTAACGAATGTGAAAAACACCAACTTAGAAAACTTTAGAATGCATATTCAGTAATACTACTTAAACAAAAACATCTTACTCGCATTTATGAAAATGCCGAGAACAAACGCATTAAAGGACATATCGCGTTGAAAGTGATATCTTTCCATCTCATTGCTGCAACCCAGGCCACCCGACGCCTCTTCGTTACCTCCCCTACCTGCTGTCCATATCCTCTTTTCCAAGTGGGAAACCGGAAAAATCTCATGTTGTGGTCCACCTTTCTGCCATTTCTGCCTTAGTACGACAGCCTTCCACACAGCACGAGTGTCCCATCTTACCAAAAATAATGCCACACGCAAATGCTCGCTCTTGGTATACAACCAAAATGGCGATTCGCCCCACAATACACTGCGGCTACAGCGAGTATGACGTCAGCTGAAAAAGGTTATATTTATCCTTCAACAAAATGATAAGCTGCAGCACTAATAAAGTACAGTCATACATCAAAGGCTAACAAAACACCTAACAGATGCAGAAACTTCCAAGACAAGGCACTAAGCTAATTCATACATGTTTCTCGTCACATTCTGCACAGCAGTAATTGGTCTGCGTTCTCTGAAGGTTACAGTCAGTCTCTGCACAATTGACATCAGCTTCTTTTAGAGTCCTAATGATTACATTCTCTATGCATTATGAAGTGCTAAATAACATTCCATACTCACATAAAATTAATACTGATTTCCGCCTCATATCGGCGGGATGAATATTTTAAAAGATATTTAGCATAAACACTGCTAGAAAGCCACATGAGATGAACAGGCGAGCCACAACTTAAACCAAACTAGAAGTAAAATTCATATCCCTAGCTAGTTTTGCGTTAGTCTACCATATTAACATAAACTGCCAGAAATCGTTCATTTAACTACATATATTACTATACTAACCAGACGTATGGTTAATTTTTATGCTATCACTTGTGTATATAAAGCTTATTCTCATATATCATAAGGTAATGCGCTTGTGACATCCCGGCACACGCCTCCTCTTTACCCCGACCTGCAGAACTGTTGTAAACATGGAAATGAGTTGCGTTGTGAACCTGCAGTCGATTACTTTTCCTCAAGGATCCAGATGTGTGTCTCAATAAGTTGAAATTGAATTTATGAACTGAACATTTTCCAGGTAGGATAAATGCCGTTTAAATTTATTAGAATTCAGATTCAAACTAATGAATTCAGATTCAGTTTTGTAATGGTGACAACTGCAAATTCAAATATACAAAACTCATATTCAGTTTCTAGTGGCACAAATATCAGCCCATACTTTGATATTATGTACTATTTTATACATATGTGTAACATAAAAGCCTGATTAAACCATTTTTCAAATGGCGCTTTATACGACTATGTTACAATATTTGACGCAAATGTGTAGGATTCCATTTTCCAAAAAAATGCACGCATCACAGTGAGAAAAACAGTATTTATTTTGCCACAGCTACCGGCTGGCCCCTGAGCATCGATACCCTGCCCAGCTGGATGACTGCGAGGCTGCTACGCGTCACTTCCTCTCCGTGGCTGAGGCAGAGTTCAGCGTGGATACGCGGCGCATCGCTGTGGGCGGGGACAGTGCCGGGGGCAACCTGGCGGCGGCGCTGTGCCAGCGTCTAGCGCAGCAGGAGTCAGGGAGTCTGCCACCACTACAGTCGCAGGTGCTTATCTACCCCGCCCTGCAGATGGCAAACTTCAACCTACCCTCGTATGTGCAGAACCAAGCCGTGCCCCTTCTATTCCGCGCACGGTCGGCATTTTACTTCCTGCAGTACCTCAACGGGGAAATGTCAGTGTCCCAGGATGTGCTGGAGGGCAGCCATGTCCCCGCTGACCTCCAACTGCAGTACCGACGCTGGCTGTCCCCAGACAACCTCCCACCGGATTTCCTACCTTGGGATCACAAGGAGCCGGAGCCAGGCGAGTTCGATGGGGAGGTCTATCACCTAGTTCGCGAGGGGCTGGACCCTGGCATGTCCCCCCTGCTGGCGGAGGACTCTGTGCTGCGCTTGACCCCACCAACTTTCCTGTTAACCTGCCAGTATGACGTGCTCAGGGATGACGGGCTGCTGTATCGTAAGCGACTCGAGGACCTGGGCGTGGCCGTCTCCTGGCACCACATCCCAGACGGATTTCATGGTATCCTCAACTACTTTAGCAGTGGATGGTTGACCTTCCCGTCTTCCCGTGTGGTCGTGGACTGCATTGTGGAATACGTCAAAACAATCTGAGGTTTCTTCAGGCCCAAATGCACCGTAGATACACTCCCTGGTCTCCCAGCTGAACTTATCGGTACATCGGCTGACAGTGCTTTAAAATCAGTCGGTGCACCGTCTCCTTAACGAAATAATGACCTGAACATAGGACCAGCTCTACCTTTTCAAAGGCAAATCTTTACATGGGGGGGGCGCCAAAGAAATCTTCATCATTTTACTTCTTCCATAATGCAGTACAATTCAGGGGCCTTCGGTAACTGCCTATTCTCCAAGAGCCTTCTGTCCAGTCAAGACCATGGGCATGCATGGGCAGAGTGTCCACTTCCCATGAAATATAAAATGTAGATAAACAATGCAAACTGTGGTGAATGCTTATTTGGAAATATTAATAAAAATAAATTCTTTTTGACGGGCCAAATAAATGCATTTGCACTGTATATTGTTTTTTATTAATTTTAATAATGTCTTTGATGTCAGATTTTCTTTTTGTTCAAGTAATAATTATGCCTCAAATCCAAGTCTGCCTGCGATGCCAAGGATATATACCCGTGCGGCTTATCTTCTATTTGAAAACGCAATGCGGCACGGAAGGCGCTGCGCTTTCCAAAACCACAGAAGATTATCTATTATTTAAGGTGCGTTTTTTCTTTATTTTGGGTGGTAGTGGTGGTGGGGGGTTAAAATCCACTTGCATTAATCTCATCACATCTATGAGGATTCGCGTTGTTTGTCGTATCCATAGCAACAGACTTCCGCCTCCCGCGGGAATCATTGCTCTAAATGTTGTAAACACAAAACTAAAAATTAATACGGATAGCAGCAGCCTCCCTCCACCAACAAATCAGTTATATATGAAGGAATGGGGAGACCCGAGACGAAGCTTGATATGTGGAAAATAGAGAGGAAGTACAGCAGCAGAGTCCTCATCGGGAACTGGCTTGAAGACAAACTTAAGGTTTGGTGATTTATTCGTTTTCTCACAATAGGAATGAAGCAGCGCTTTTTAGTGATTATCCAGGTCTCGAGGAGAGACGGTAACTCAGCTTTAATAGCGGCAATAGTGATTTTGTATTTTTCAAAGTTCTAAGGCTGACAATTATGGGTAATGCGATACTATCTCGTGTTATGAAAAAAAAAATCTTTCCTCCGGTAATGGGACCGTAACGAGATTACTAGTATTATTAGTAGTAGTAAGTGTAGAAAACGGTATCTGTTATAATAATTATACGTAGACAGTCATTTTATAAAATGCTTAGTTACTTTTAGGTATTTTTACTGATGCTTATTCTTGGATCATTTGAATTAGAAGTTCTCATGTTAAACCACCATATGAATTTCAGATTCCGGGGCGAATTTAAAGAGATATAACAACATAACAGGATTAATATTAATTTGATACATTTTAGTGGCATCTTGTCCAGAATATCCCAGAAAATGCCCTGATCCTGTACTAGGTAATTAGTTATATACACTTATAGATTTTGTACCGATATGTTTAAACACCTGGTGATCCAGTTATGCCTGCTGCTGATAGTTTACTAAGGAGTTTCCCAGAACTGGTGGCAGCAGCACCTACCAGCATGATTACCGTCCATGGAGGGACCATGCACCCGACGTCCTTCTCAGAGGAGACGCGCTGCGAAGAGCTGAGGTCAGGTGACTACCAGCCTTCTCCCGCCACAAAACTTAGTGGGCAGGATGCTGCTTGCTAAATGCTAGCTGTCCCTGTAGGTGCTGTTCAGTCACTTCTGAACTGTCTTCAGTCAAAGAGCACATAATTTTTGTCAGAGCTAAGCTTCCAGAAAATGCAGTGCTCCATGCTGGCAAGAACACCAAGTCCTCAAAGGGAGTGGGAATCATCTTCCTGCACGAAGGATGAGAAAAGTAGTCACGCCGTTTTTTGGCACACAAAAGGGTCTGGTGCAATTTTTCTTGTACAGTGAGGGGCCTGCTGGGGAAGGAGGTGGGACATTGTTAGAGATTGGCATTAAATGAGCCCCCACCCTGCAGGGCGTCCCTGCAGAGCTGCTCCTTTCCCACCACGGCACTCCACGTTCCCACTGCCTCGTCAGCCTGTACGACGAGATGTACGGGCGCAAGCCCAGCTCTACCCTGAGGTCATGGTACCCCGACAAGCTGGCCTGGGTGCCCGAGAGGTCGGACCATCCTGTTCAAAGTAGGTGTGGTCTGGCTGCCGTCATATGATAATGACATCATAACGGTGCTGGAGCATCTGTTCTGTTGGTACAAGGAACAGCTGTTTTTATTATGGCGCCAAACCCAACCCGTTTCACCATCTCATCTTTTCAGGCCCTCCAACGAACTTTGGCCTGGCCGAGTCGTGGCGAGCCAGGTGGGGGCAGCAGCGGGGTGCCCTGCCCGCTGTGTCCATGTACCGCTCTGCATACCTCTGGCACTCCCCCTCTGCCTTTGTCCAGACCCGCTTCATCCGCTCACCTTCCGCGCCTGCTGGTAGCTCTGCTACTGCCACCACGAGCGATGCGGCACGGGGCCTCCCATGGCGTCCAAGCAGCTGCACAGTCAACAATACCGCAAGCCGCCTGCCTCTCCTACCTCAAGTGTAGGCACTCTGCTGTGGCCACACTCCCTGCTGCTCAACCAGTTCCCGGCTCCTCCCTCTAAACTAGATCCTTTTCACGAAGTAACATGTGGCAGTAAATTATTTAAAAATAAAAAAATCTCATTTTATCCTGTTGTAGTTCACTTCAAAGAGAGCACATCTAAACAATTACCCTGTTACGCTACTGCTCATGCCCAGGAGTCTTTGTCAATCTGTGTCGGATCAAACCGCTTGAAGGAACGTCCTCCTTGACACCCCATGGGTTGACCAGGCTGTTTTGCAAGTACTGGAGCAGCAAGTGATTCTGGGACACATCTAAAGGGAGCAGTTGGACTCTCTTTCCATTAGGTGTTTAATTACAGGGAATCAAAGTGTTTAATTATGGGGAATCAAACATCCTTATGTTTGATGGTCAGCCATCTGTGTCTCTGCCCTCCTGCTGTCGAATCTCCCCGCACGTCTCTACCTCTGATATTCACTTCGGCATGAGCGTGTGCACATCGCATGTATATGAAATGCGTTCGCGCATTTGCAGCAAAATGTCTGTGCAAGGAGGACGATGATGCTTTTTAGCCTCTAGGTGGCGGTACGTTCCTGGAGCTAAGCTTTTTGAAACTAGTGTTCATTTTAGGTTTTCAAGATGACCTGTTTTTGGTTCAAGTACAAGGCGAACCTTGTGCGTTGTGACCGGTTAAACATTTTTCAGTATTGAAAAGACAGGCACATCAAACTGGATACAAGTGTATCTGAGAGCTCTGTTTGAAATTCCAGGTGAAATACAATTATTCCAAATCATAAGAATAATAATAATCATCGATACTTTATTGATCCCCTTGGAGAAATTGTCTTTACACCTCCCTCAGCTTTCTCTTTTTTGTAGAGTAAGCTGTCCGTGAAGGGTAGCTCCCCGTAGCGGCGCCCAGGAAGCTGGGGGGTTAAGGGCCTCGCTCAAGGACCCGCACACATGCTGAGGCTGAGTTTGAACCAGCGACCTTCTGATTACAGGCACACACAGGAATCATAGGGCAACTGTTGACATATACGACCCATCTTTCATTTGTTTGTTTTTCTCTGTTGGGCGTCTTCACTGCAAGGTAATCGTTCACTGTCATGGTTACCTCTGAGACCCTAAGCTGGACCTTGTTAGTTTCATATGTCCTCCTCTAAGCAATTATAGCGGAAGAATTCATGATCAAATAAGACCTGTCTGCGCAAAGGAGCGCTGTGACGGGAATGTAAATATTTGATGCCATTTTATTTTTAGACACTGATTAGTGTTATTCATCGTTGGTTCTCCTTTTGAAATTTGTTTGTGGCACTAAGAACAGAACAGGCTTTAGAAATTTTATTTAAATTGCAAATACATATATGTTTTTCACATAGAAAAAAACAAAACAAATATCTATCTTAATAAACAACGTAAACATGCATTCAAGCAAGATAATAAAGAGAGATTTATATTACATATCACCATAAAAACACAAACTGTAACTGATCACTTTGTTCCCTGTACATTTCATGCAAAGCTGTTTATGGGCAAACTCATAAAACATTATAAACTGTTACTGAATTGCTAACATTGCACAGAGCTGGCAGTGTATTTCAGAAAAGCTGTTAACCTGTATTTTCATCCAGGCAAACCTTCCTGCACCATATAAATAAAGACTTATGTTGCCCAATAATGGCAGCAGTTACTTTCAAGAACTGCAAAAAGAAAAACAAAAAGCAATAAAATATCTAATTTCCTCATAAAATTTAACTGCACATTTATTATTTCAAATTATCTGTAAAATACAGGAGTGATAGTGTGGTGACACCATCAGCTTCTCCACAAATGAATGGAGCACCATGGTCTCTGTGCAAGAGTCTGCGTTCATGTATATCTCTGTTGACTTTGCTCGCCTCTGGCAACAGAAAGGCCACAGAAATTATTGGAACAGAAAAAGTGCTGTGAAAAGCAGATCCAGAGAAATGAAAATAAAATGCATGGTGCTGAACGTAGCAACTGAAGAAGGAAAGCTTAAAAAAAGTGATATTAAACAGTTGAATCATAATAGATTACTTTGTGATATATTTATAAACACAAGCCTGAAGCATCTGTACAGGTAAATTGATTATGTAAAGCATTTTGTGTTCTTATCTTTATGAAATTATGTCGTGATTCAAAAAGCAGCACACAAAGACATATTTATGACATATTTAGAAAAAATATTATATGTATTTTTTCTGAAATAATTAGCATCTATATAGGCCACAAGTGGTAAAAGAAACTATTACAACGAGTGAATTACTTTCAAAATAATTCTATGATACTTTGCAAGGGCATAGGTTTGGTTTCGACATTGGTAGGGACTTGAACGTCGAACTCCCTTAAACACGTGGTACTCCGACACTTTTGGTAGGGACATGTCCCTACAGTCCATGCCCAAATTTACACCCTTGATATGGAGGATAAAGGTTGCAACGTGTTTTGTGCAGGGCTGTTACACTGACAAGTACTGACCTTGCTCACACCCTGGTTTGGAGAGTCTCCTTGTCAGAAAAGGATAGGATGAAGGGGAAGAGCATGCCCTTCGCCTCAGAAAGGACCTTCAGATCCTCGGCAACAAAATCGGGGGACACCTCATCAGCCAGGAACCTCATGTTGAACTGGCGGTTGACGCAGTAGATGACGTCACCCAGGATGGAGCACTGGAAGGTCTGGCAATCCGGGAGTCGCCGTGAGCAGCATTCGTACCACAGTCGAGCCACAGTGTGGTAGCGGTACACAGAGAGGCCCAGCGACGGGCTGATATCGAAGCGGTACAGAAAGCTCCTCAGGGCTACCATCTCCGTGGTCCTCTCCTTGCTACCGACAATCAAGCTCTGTCTCCAGACGTTGGCCCGGGGGTTGTAGCGCAGTAGTGTGTACCTCAGGGTCCCTCCCGACACAAAGAGTTCCCCTTGGCAAGCTGTGGCTCGGTGTGCGACGGCAAAAGTGTCATTGGGCAGTGGTGCCACAAAGGACCAGCGGTCTGTCCGTGGGTCGTAGCGCTCGACGGTGCTAAGGCACTCACCCCCGATAGCATAGATGTAGCCCTGCAGAGCCACCAGTTTGCACTGGGGCCGTGCCTCATTCATTGGGCATATCTCCTTCCAGATGGAGGTGACTGGGTTGTAGCAGAATACCCTCCTCGATGGCCTGATGTCCCGGTCGACACCCTCACAGCCCACGGCAATGAAGAGGTAGTTGTCCATGGTGCACATAGAGCATCCCTTGGAAATGACTTCTCTGGGCAGTGTACAGAGGGTGTGCCAGCTGTCCATATAGTCGTCATAGTAGTACAGACGACTGGACGTCTTCGGATGGTCCAACTCCTCCACCTGGCACCGGGCGCCCGTCCAGTCTTGGGGGTCAATGTCGGCGACAGTTAGGTACTGCCTGCCCCGCATGCGCTGCTTTTGAATTTCAGCCCTGTCTCCAGCCTTGAGCCTTCCATACAGCTCGGGGTCTCTCAACACCTGAAAGTAGTTGTCGGACATGACTTTGAGGGCAGCTTGCTGGAGGGTCTCGTGCCCATACTTACGGGCTAAACTCAGGGCTTGCAGACAGTTGCCCAAATCTAGTTTCCCTTGTAGGCTGTCCAGCTCTGGAATGCCAGTACCATCCAGAGGCATCTGTAAGAAATTCATTCCCGCAACCGTTTCTAAGCTGTGTTTCGTAGTTTCGTTGTGGCCAACGGGGTCTTCGACGGGACTTGAACGGTTAGAACTGTCAGAAGAAGGGGATCGAGACCTTGAAGCTGGGCTGCCACAGGGGATCTGCAGGTCTGAGTTCTCCATGATCTGCAGGTAGCTGTCCTTCCGGATGAGCCGTGGCTTGTTGAAAGGCGAAGAGCACCTGTCGATTGAAGCAGGGCTTCCCTCACTGTGGTCTGGTGGGATGACAATGTCACGCATGATCAAGGGCGAGGTGATGGGGCTTAACAGCGAGGTTGTCTCACTGCTGCTGCTGCTTCCACTGCTGCGCCTGCTTATCTGCAGGTCTCTGGAGGCACCTTCACGGACTCCCAGATTGGGCCCAGGGCTGCAGTGGCCTGCAGTCCCTGGCCCTCTATCTAAGATGGACTCAGAAGAAGATTCCACATAGTACTCATAGATCTTGCCCCGCACTTCCACAAGCCTGTCCCCAGGCATATCCAGCAAAAGGTCTCCATCTTTCACTACAACAGCGGCCTTTGACTGGAAGCTAGAGAAGGTGCCCAGGTTTCCAGCATCGTGCCTGAGCTCTCGGCCTACCTTTGTGCAGGGTTCCAGACTCCGTAGCAAGCAAGGGGACCGAGGCCGGCTCGCGCTCACCTGGCCGCTGTCAGAAGGAGAGTGTTGAGTTGCAAGGTGAGGAGAGAGGGTAATTCCCGTCCCGCACTCATCAGCTTCCTCCAGATTTGACAGGCTCAAAGGCTTAACGGCTTTATGGGCAATGTCCTTAGCTGAGGCTGTCAGATCCTTTGCAGGTGCATCCTGCTGTGCGGTGCCATTGTCAGTCTCCTTTCCTATCGTCTCAGCCTGCCCTGGATACTCCGCACTGCCTTCTTCTCCTGCTCCCATCTCTCCGTCAGGCCGGGGGTACAGAACGACACGCTCCTTCACATTCTTCGGGGGTGACTCATGCTCTATCTGTTGCGCGGCCCCGTCGCCAAGCTCGGTCGCGACGTCGTTTTGCTCCTGCAGCTCCCCTTGGCAGCTGCCGCAGTGGCCCGGGGACTGGGTGGCGAGGCTCGGTGGCAGAACGCGGTCGTCCGGGGGAGCCAGTTGCCCCTGTTGTCCCGTCTGGTTTCTGGAGTTGTAAAACCTGTACGCCCAGGATACTAGCAGCACGGCCGCCACCGAGACCGTCAGCTTCCCCAGCATCTGCATGTCCAACTGCACGCCCAGCAAGTCTGCGATGGGCATCTCTGTGCTCGGCCCGGGGGGGAGGTGGTCAGGTACAGCGCGTGAAAACAATGGCTTAGAGCAGAAGCCTGACCTCCCGCATCGCCAGCTCCGGCTTCTGTCTGTCGCGTCTTAGTTTTACTTCCAGAGGGCATCTGTGAACCTGACACCTGACCACTGGCCTCTTTTGTTTCCTGATTTGCATCCAGGGTGGGGCCACAGTTACAACCTACCTACATTCGGTTCGAAGTCTTTTTTTAACTTGCCTAGATGTTTTTTTTTTTTAAAGAAAAAAAAAAAACACACACACACACAACAAAACTAATAATCATTTTACTGATCCCACTGGTACAACCTGGCATGTTTGCTTTACAAGGCTGCAATATAGGACCAAGCTCTGTTTGTCCTCTTGTGCTGCTTGATCGCAGGACTTTGTGATTGCCCTCCCCTGCCTGTGCTGCTCAATCTGTATTAACTGTAGGTGCACGTGCTGATTCCCCAAGGGCGCCAGCGAGACGCTGCAGCACACATTCACAAACATGACTCCTATCACACGTGTGCTTGTTTTTGGGAGAACTATGGTTTGCTTAAAGGGTGGGAAGCACCAACTGTTTACCTTGCAACAGGACACAACTCTTTGCATAGACGAATGCCAGGAGTATTTCCCACTCCCCTTCTTTCTGTAATCCTCTTTACTCTGTGTATATTTCATCTTTTTATTTGCTTAGTGCAGCATTTTTATTCAACAACACAGCCCTTATGCATAAGAATGTGTGGCTGGATACTTATATGGGCAAATTCAGGTTAAGTACCCTGGTTAAGGGTAAAGATGGAACCTGCTGAGAGCTGAACCAGTGGTCCCCAGGGTACAGCGCTACATCTTTAATGGTACACTGGCCCATGACATGTCAGAAATGCGTCGCGTTGATTTTCTCGTCTTTTAATCGCCACCGTCGGCACTGAAAATCGAGCACCTAATCACCCGATATAGACGAGTGATTGATTAGTGATTTTATTTTTTGTTTTTTAGAATCCTACTCGTACGATGGCGCAATCTCAAAACAAAACAACAATAGTCTGCCTTAGCCGCCGTTTCCATGACAGCAAAGCGCTGACCCTTGCGAGAGAGGTCACAGGCAGACACATGAGTCGCTTCAGACGCAGGAGTTACCTGGACACCCGATAGCAGTGCCTGCGAGCTGAATAAAAGCAACCCGAACCAGAAAGGCTCTTTACGTTGAATTATTTACCACCACCCCCCCCACTCTGGAGGCTGCTCTCTACCCACCGCGTCTTGCATGCCAGCCAGCCATAGGCTTTCGGAACAATGAAGTTGGCAGTTTTTTTTTTTTTCTCAAATTTTTTCTTCTGCCACATTTTTTCTTCCTAATGAAAACGGAAGCCATCCAAGCGTTTAAAGGGCTTCCAAACTACGCCTCCGTCGCTTTTCCTGCCTCTTTAACCACGCGGCAGGGAAGCTGCCATCTGGGGAAAAAAAATTCTCGGCAATTTGTTTTCTTTCTTTATTTTTACATTTTTTTGATAAGCTATAATGTTTCACAGGCGGTTTTCAAGGAAGTGGATGGGGGTGGGGGCCGGCGGGGGGCGGGTGGTGGAATGGCAGAGCCACCGTCAGCATGCACGCATAAGAATGGGCACCACATGGCCAGGCACATAGGGTGGTAGGCTGTCAGGTTAACCTGGACCCACCCGACTGGCTTGTGGTAGAGCTTACAGTCAGTGTTTTTGTGTGGCTTAGGGTAAGATGCGGTGGACACCCTACCTACATTTTGTTGGTCATTGAGAAGCGACACTTAGAACCTTTGAACCTTTGACACTTAGAACCCTCCCCCCCCATCGTCCCCCGCTGGATGTGCCTGCTGTTATGGCTGGAATTTTTATAAATTCACATACACACACACACCTATTTATCCAGAGAGGTATTTCACTAGAACAATTAAGCTTAAATGTGTTAGCTTGAGGGTATCAGAGCAAAGCCCCTCATGAGACTCAAAGTGGGAAATAATTAGTTACACAGCTGTTTCCTAAGTGCTGCTCTTACTGGCTGCTCTCTGCTCCTTGGTCCAGCCGCCCTTCTTGATAGGCTCCCTGGGGCACCATCGTCACTGTCGCTGTCACTGTCACCATTACTGTAACCATCACTGTCACGTCACTGTCACCATCACTGTAACCATCACTGTCACGTCACTGTCACCATCACTCCCATTGTCACCGTCACTGTCATCATCACCATTACTGTCACCATCAGTGACAACACTGCTGTCACCATAACTGTCAGGCCACTGTCACCCTCACTGTCACTGCCACCCACTGTGACTGTAATCATCACCCTCATTGTCATCTTCGATGTCCCCATCTCTTTCACCATCACTGTCAGTGTCACCGTCTGGCTGGCAGAGGCAGTGAAACGCAGTGAAAAAGAGGCCTGAAGAGAGAACAGTATCTTCATGTTTAGATTATGTGTATTCAATCAGTGCCACCCTCCCCAGAGTTGGAGGGGATCCTCAGGGCTACCATCTCCGGGGTCCTCTCCTTGCTATCGACAATCAAGCTCTGTCTCCAGACGTATATATATATTTTTTGCTTTTCATCCTTTTTGACCTCCTTCCCCAACCGTAGCTGATACTGTTTGCATGTGACA
This sequence comes from Brienomyrus brachyistius, assembly GCF_023856365.1. Taxonomy (NCBI): domain Eukaryota; kingdom Metazoa; phylum Chordata; class Actinopteri; order Osteoglossiformes; family Mormyridae; genus Brienomyrus; species Brienomyrus brachyistius. The sequence continues at coordinate 21,607,391 of NC_064540.1, forward strand.
TGCTTGCTTCCCCCCAAAAAACCCATTGCCAATTGCCTGGTAAAATGGAGGGCTGGCTGGGCTGCACATGAGCGCTCTGTGACCCCAATGCATCCCGGTTTGTGTTTGAGGAGCTGCACCTGAGAGATGTGAGGTTAAGGGAAGGCGGGCAGTGGTACGGTGAGGCTCAGTGTGAAGCAGCCTGTGTCCCGTTACATCACCTGCAGCTGCTGTGCAAGGTCTCATGTTTCTGATGTCATATGGCAAAGACGCCCATGGAACGCTGGGATACAGCTTCACGGCCAGTTATTAGGAGAACGGGTGTACTTATGTCGTTCGCATGCATGTTTAGGCTGGAAGTAGCTCAAACCACACGCAGAATTACTGACATACGTAGCCCCAGTGGCACCGTCTGTGAAGTCTACAATGGTCTCACTTCTGTAATTAAAAATGTGTTTACAGAAAACACTGACCCCCCTCCCCCACCCCAGCAGGCAAACATAAACACATTTGTTGCATGCCTCCCACAACACCATCAAGATCTTTTATGTACACCAGCCCTAAGGGATGGATTAAAAACACTAAATTGAAACACCTGACCACAGGGGTAGTGTTGAAATCGGCCGCGATGGTTCTGCTGTCCTGCACTGCCCTGGCGGGATGCTATCTGAGAGCATCAACCTCGGCTTATCACGGAAGAAATGACTATCTCGCCGTGGGTGATTTGCACTTTTTCCTTATTTTAATAACTTTTAGTCAATATGAACATATAACTTCTGCCCATTAAAAGATGGCAATTCATTGCATGAAGCAAATATTCCTTCTGATATTTTACTAGGAGGTGAGCACTTACTGGTGGCCATTTAGTTTGGTTTGATGCAGTTACTGGAGTTACAGGAATCAGTGAGATGAATTGATCTGAATGCACTGTCAGGGCATATGTGGTGCTAGTGATGGTCTGTTTAATTCCATGGGTATGAATTCATTCTGTATGAGTCAGTTTTAATATCCATAAGCCATTTGATTTTTGTCCTGTTTCTTTTCTAACGAGGTGCTGAAAAACCCACAGTGCTTCTGTGAAGATGGATGCCTGCACTGTGGTGGACATTAGCATTTGAATAAAGCTTTCTGATGAAAAAACACCGCAGAGGGAAACACGCAGGGACGGAGTGTTTCCGCTCGGACTGCCGCATTTCCAAACACTGCATCGATTTCAAGGTCACACTGGACCTCGGGTAACATTAATCCCAAACTAACTCAGATGGAAGAAACATCTCTCTTTTTTCACACGATAAAAATTCAGTGGCATGCGCACGGCGGCACACGGCAAATGCATGTCATCTTTTCTTCAAAAGGGCCTCACTATTGAACTATATTAGCTTGAGGTTGTGATGCAAAAAATAAGTAATAATTAGAAAAAATATAATTTGGTCATAGGAACAATGTCAAATGACAATTACATAAAGGTGGTAAGAAATCCTACTGGGAATTTGGCCAACAAACGAGAGTGTACAACGTGTCAATATTTATTTTGTTTATTTACACTACCCTGTTCTTTTTCTTTCCATTTTTTACATATATCGAGTTATTGCCAAGGAACCCTCAGTAGAGAAATGGCAAACGCATCTCTGAGGTCGCGCTTCGGTTTTCATAAAGACTGTTATCACAGCTTCAACACACAATCGGTGTTTTAATGCACATTTCGGGGGTTTTAATGTCGTGGCGGCGCAGATCGAATCCTCAGTCACGCAGCCATTTCGGCCTGTATACTAAATGAGTGTACTAAGGAAAAATGAGAAGGGAAAAATGCATCCTTCAGTTCATTGTGCAGTCATCACAGGGATGGAGGGAGTGGATGTGGGGCTTTACAGCCACCTTTCGTGGGATGGCTCCACACATCTCCACTCCTGCCTAAGGCTTCAGCCATAATCCTTTAATACAGGCTGTGCCTACAATAGCTTAACTTGCAATTTTTTTTCCACCTGAATAGTAACAAGGATGAAATTCTCAGAACTGAGCCATGAGGTAGAACAGGTGACTTTGGGATCAGGACAAAATGCAGCAGGTTTAGGAGAGACTTTGAAACATTTAAGGGGCCATTTTACTCTTTTTTCAGCGGCAGGTAAACATCAACTGGAATGATTTTCTACGCATGGTGAATGATAATCAAAAAACTGGTTTATGTGGTGAATACATGTGACAGACTCTTCGAAACGAGAGTCGCTTTAGACTCCACCCATGGAAAAAAATAGTCCAATAGGAGGGACTTCCTGTTTGCCTTTAAACCACCTCATATCCTGTTGACCTTAAGTAACTGAGAGCAAGACTGTTGAAATGCGGTCAAGACTTTATTAGGGGAAACCTACAAGGCACTTGTTGTTATGTTACGGATTTCTACCCAATATGTACATGAAATTTAGGCTCTATAACCATCTGCATGACATGGTTAGTTAACTTTTGTGGTCCGAAACTGCACTGGATTTGGGCTCCGGTTTAATTTAGCAGTTTTAAATTGAATACATCACTCTAATTTGTAGGTCCTGCACAGGGTCTTAGGAAATCAAGTCTTAACTGAGCAAAGCAACAAGACCAGACCGGAATATCAAGTGAGTTATGCAACATCAGACATACATTACAATGGAATAACACAAGTGTATTATGTCAAATTTTAAAACATGTCATACTCTAGCTAATAACTAACGCGCTAATAACACATTCAAGTTAATGGGAGCATTCACAGGTGGCTGATTTGTAAGAGTTGAACATGATTTTACAGGTGATTAAAGTTTTCAGTTCACTTCTCTCTTAAAAATTACTTTTCATCTTTGACTTTCCTGCTGGGTGTTAAATGTCAGTGGTCAGCGCCCCCCCCCCCCCCCCGTATTACGAAACATTTTGGTAATCTTAAGGTCTTTATTCAAAAGTCACCCCCGTAGAATCAGTCCCCAACCCCACAGTTCTGTCATTTTTATTTAACATGGCGGGGCAGACTGTACTAGCCTAAACATGGTGTACTAATGTGGAAGGCCTTTAAGGTTCTAGGAACTAACATGACCCTAATTGCCATCATTGTGCCAATGAGTTATATCCTGTGCACAAATGATTACTAAGGGTGATTACAATTACAAATGATTAATCTTGGATTATTTAACCGTGCTGCCGTGGTAACACCGAGAAGGATGTGGAGGAGGGAAACCGGCTCATTCAACACAGCCCCAGACGGGTGACATCCGTTAAAAACATCGCCTTTATTTCCACCTTGATTAAACCCACCAAACGGACATGACATGAGGTTAAAACACGTGAAACCATATGAATGGAGATCCTGACTCCGCAGGCTGTGCTGCTCGGCAACGTGAGCCAAAAAGCAGGGATGCGGTGGAAACAGAAAGTTCCGGAAAAAAATTACGACGGAGCGCACAAACAGGGGGAAGCCCGCGAAAGCAGATAGGGGTGCACCAAACACGCTTTGCCCCATGAAAGGATGACTGTGGCCATTTTTAAAGGCCTCTTCTTGGCTTACGGTTGCCCTCTGAAAATCGCCCTGGAGATGGACAAGCGCGGAAAATGCCATTAACGCTGGCAAAGTCAGCTTGTCTTCCTTGCATTCCAACAACACCCCTCCTCTTAGAGTTATTATTATTATAATTATTATTCTTTATCATTTTATTATTTACAGGGATGTACACAAAAATACATTTAGAAAGGGAGAGTCCTGCGTTTTCTATCTGGGAGATTACACCAGTTCATAGAGCTTAGAGCAAAGTCCGCTTGTACATTCCAACCTAGAGTCAGTTAAAAAAAAAAGGAAAACAGATAACAAGAGCATAGGACCAGAACGATATTCTTAAACGTATTCCTACTGATAACGGTTTCTGCATAGAGTACACAAGACGAAATGGGGGTGTGTCTGGGGGGAGGGTCGGTCGTATGGTGGGCCTGCCCACACGACTTCTTTTAAGAGGGCTGTACAAGACAAATGTCATTATGTTCAAATAAATTAAAAGAAGGATGTTTTTTTCCCCCCGTTTCCTTTTTTAAACATTTGTTTTTACTGATGTACAGGCAGAGGTGGGACAAGAAGACATACACAGTAGGGCAGGTCCTTTAATTGAAGATTTCTTTTTTTCCTTTTGTATGTTTCTTCTGTTGTTTCACAAAAAGGAAGTTTAGTGCTCTCTGGCGATGCTACTTCCTGGCAGACAGGAAGGGGCGAGCTCCAGGGGCGGAGCCGAGCAAAGTGGGCAGGAGGGTGTGGGGGGTGGGGTGGGGGGGGGGCGACTGAAGAAGGCTTGGGACGTAGCGGTCTGGGCTTGGGGACTCACGTCAGCTCTGCGGCCACTGTGAAGATCAGCGCAGTCACCATCGGTCCCAGTGCATCCACCCGGGCTGCTGCATCTGCAAATGTGGGGGGGTGGGGTGGGGTGAGGTGGAGTTTATAGTGTTACTCGGATCAACTTTATGCAGTCACACACAGCAGCACTGAGACACACCCCCACCCTTCACAACGTCAGCATGATCTTATTCAGCATAAATCCTGGGCAAGGAGATGCTAACAAATCCAGCCAAAAACTAAAGAAGGCAGGAATTTGCTAATTGCCACAAAGATCTGTTCAAACGGTGATGTTTTCCTCATTCGTTCAGTAGGGCGGGATATATCAGCATTGTTCATTGTTATATTGAAATCCCAGAGAAGAGGGTATAAGTGTACCGAGATGCCTTCCTTGCTGTCTTTCCCCTGGATAAAAGCAAAATTATAGCAGCACAATGACGAGGTTCCATGATGTTACCAGTTACGTTTCAGGGATTCTCACAGCGAGAAAACAACTCTGAAACAAGTCTGATGGATCTGAAAATGCAAGGATTCACAGATCTAAAAGACAGAAGACTGCAGGGAGTCTGATGGAGTCTCACGTCATGTACAGGCGTAGCAGGACATGTTTAAACAAGGTTACAGCGAAAAAATCTACTCATTATAGCTTTTCATCTTTTCTCATGTGACTCACAAGTCTTTCTCTAAAAGAGAAAGGAAAAAGTAATTCAGACAAGGGGTGTTACAAATGAGAGGTGTTTTGTTGTCTCTGACAAAACAAATATGTTTGAGGTAATATACTACATGTATTTTACATGTAATTAGACATGTAATTGTATATAATGGTCCTTCATGTATAAGCAATGCCTCTGAGAGCGGATGAGTCCAGCCCAGACAGTGCTGTGTGTATATATATATATATATATATATGAAAGAAATTTGAAAAGGTCTGAATCACTCTTCAGCAGAATCTGATAAGAGAGCTGCTCTCTCGCTCTCTCCCTCGTTCTGTCTACTGTTGCTGATTCTCATAAAGTCTTGCATTAGATTAGATGTGTGTGGCCTGTGGAGGGGGCGGTGGGGGGTTCGAAGGTCAGACTCATGGCCGACTGTGCAATGGGGAGGACTGCAGAGGGAGAGAGATGACCTCATTCAGTCCTGTGAGAGGGCACACCTGCTTGGAGGAACTGTGCGTGTGTGTCTCTGTGTGTAGGAAGGCGATTTGCATATTCAAATTCCCATCTTTGCCAGCAGAGGGAGATGAGCTGGAGAGCTGGAGCATATAGCAGAGTGCTAGACTCACACACGCAGACACACACAAACACACCGACTCTACGCAGAACTGGCACTGTGTACCTGCACATATTTAATTCACATCCTTAGATACTCAGCACAATTAGCCTCTGGAATGAAATAAAATAATCACGCATTAACTGTGTCTGCACATATCATCTTGGCCACATCTGAAGAAGGTCACGCAAACCGGCCATGGAGTTCCACAGTTCGAGGTTTTACCAAATGTTGGAGCAAAACATGGTCAGACATGACCTCCCCCCCCACGAGTGAAATGAAGACGTTGGAGATGCTGACACAGTAGGGCGTGATGTAATTCACCGTAACTGATGTAATTATTCATTATCCCTACTGTATTCCTCTTGGGGGTGGTCATCTAATCACCTCATCCACCCCATTAACAAAAGCAAAGTGACAGGAAAAACTATGGAATCGAATAATTACTGCCCCCCCAGCCCTCTACCTGCCATTGAGTCGCATCCAGTTTGCTACGCTAACTGTAACTCTACTACCCGCAGATGCTGGACATTGGAGAACATGTTACAGGAACAAACAAGGTGGAGAACCTCACTGAAGATTACAAAGGGTGTGGGAATGGCTGTCTTTAGTGTGTTAAGTCCACATCCTTACCCGCTACACTACCTAGGAGACGATGTTCAGGTTTAGGTTTCTTTATTCTTGACTTTTTGTAACACAACGGTGGACGGCTCTGGCAGAGAGTAGGTCAGCAGTATGGCATTACAGGGAGACCGACTGGCCTGACCCCACCCCGGCCAGATTATACTCACTGTTCTGGTTCTGGGTGTTTTTCATCATGCTCGGGTTCTCTGTGGAGAAAGAAAGAACAGGGAAGATGATTGGCCCGCTTGGAGCTCGGGGAGACTCACATAGCCTGCTTCAGATTGTACTTCACTTCCCACAGATCAGCAGTAGCTCGTAGCAAGAAGCTGACTTTATGTTTTATCTCACTTTATGTCCGTCAAATGCAGAGCTTCACACAGTTGAATAATTCCTTTCAGGCTTGTGACTGTGACTCTCAGAGGCAGCATTTAATATTTAATATACACTGTACACAAACATACCAACAGAAAGACAAGAAAGATACACAACTAATAGGCAAAAGGCCTGTCATTCAGTGTTCATACTCCTATTGTGTATGATCCATCGAATTAGTAGGTGTAGTGCCCATTCCGCAAAGAGGGGAGTATATGTCCATTAAGTAAGAATACAGACCAAATTTTGTTTTAACCAGTCAGTCCAGCATGAAGGCTTACAGTCACAGAGCTCTCCACTGGTTGGCTGAAATGAAATCTTGGTCTGGATTTTTACTTTCTTGACCTGAACTATCCACCTCTGCCTGTTCCCAGTGAGCATGTCCTGCATGATTCCCTGATTAAAAGCTGCAGTCCCTGTGAGGTTTGCCAGTGATCTCTAACCGTGGCCTCTAACCACGAAGACGAAAGAACATTCAAAGCAAAAGGGAAAAGTCACAAACAAGGCAGGAATACGACAGCGAACTCTCCGAATTTTCCTCTGGGTTCAGACTACTCCATCGTTAAGGAACGGAGCTCAACTTTGAACCCCTCGTTGGTGTTTGTGCAGGAGAAGTTCAGGACAGGGCACCCTCAGAGAAAGCTTTTAAAGAGATACTGGACCCAAGGCCCAAGATGTGCTATCCATGAGTTATTCATTAAAAGCAATGATCCAGTGCAAAAAGGGGTATCGAGTTAAAGATGCTGTAACGATTGCTCACAAATGTTAGGTGACACCAGATTTTTGGGAACTTAAAGGTGCAAAACTCAATCGTATCATTCGGTCCATTGTTTTCCGGACACTGTTCGCTCTGGGCCCTGAAGGACCCCTCCTTCAACAGAGCCTGTAAGCTTTATTAAGACTGGGGATAAAGCAAATAGAATGAAGTTCAGGTAAATGGCATGGGAAGGGATGTTCCAGCCTGCTAGACTAAAACAAAGTCCTCAGCACTTAGATCAGACCTTTCGGCAGAGCCCTGATCCAAAGCACGAGGCCTGAGACACACCAGACCGGCTTAAGAATGAGGAACATCAGCAACCGTGAGTCCTGGCTGAAATCCCATTGAGCAGAAAGACAAACCATTATCCAGCAGCATTTCCAGGGTGAACTTTCGAGACACGGGGGAGTAAGAAGGAGGAGCGACGAAAAACTTCATGGAGCCAGAGTATAAGCCAATTTTTTTTTGTTCCCCAAGCATGAGGGCAGTGGTGGCTTAATGGTCAGGGAAGTGACCTTGTACTTGTAAGATCGTTGGTTCGAATCCTTGACTTGAAAGGCACCACTGAAATACTGTGAGCAGGGTGCTACTCCCTGGGTGCTGAATTAGCTGCCCCCCGCTATGTCATGATGTCACATATGGGTTAAACACAGACGATGCATTTTGTTGTGTGTAGTTTCAATAACATTAAAGTAAGAACATTCTCTGCCAACTTTGAGAAGACCTGTAACATTGGATAAAGTTCCCTGTGAGCTGGGTACAGACTCAAAACGAGAGCATAGCAGACACTGAATCGAGGTTTCGGTAATTAATTATCTGGGAGGGGCAGGACGTCCCGGGGGGGGGCTATGTTAGATTCGTTCACATCATCTTCACCTTGTTACTCGGAATATAAGATTTCCAGGAAGTGCACATATCCAGACTCTTGAAGACCAGCCCACACCCCCGGTAGGTTTATCCGCCACTCGATGATCGTTTATATTTTTCCGTTTCCTTTCCGCTGTTTCTGTGAAACACTCTCCATTCCCATGCCCAAATAAATCCTGCCCCAAACAGGTCAAGTGCTCCCCATCGCCACCCGTTTAGAGAAAGAATACAATACAACTGTCATTGTTGTTTTTTATTTTAAAGAGCTGCACGGCTTTCGACTTTATCGTGGATGCAGGTCTGTGTGTAGTCTGCTTTGAGTGGCCTTTGCCTACAGATCATGAAGGCGGAGCCTAGGTCAGGGTTTGTACAAATCACAGAACTCACAGGATTCTCCCATGAGCTAACCGATGGTTATGGGAAAACAGTCAAGGGCCGTCCGTAGGGCTGCAGTGATAAAGGATCATCGCCTTTGTGATGGTGCTGTTGGAGCTTGTGTGTGTGTGTCTGTTTGGGGGGAGGGGGGTCTTGTGGCAAGTGCTTGCCTCCGTTTATTGCTTCCACTGGGTATTTTTAAAGGGCAAGTGTTTGGAGTGAAGATGAATGAATTCAAAGTGGATTCCTTTGGGGAGGGAAAGGTGGACAGAGCAGAAGTGGCCGTATCAGAGAAAGCGGGATTCAGTACATGGGACTGTCCTTGCAGCGGCCGGAGATAAATGGGAGGCATTTCGCTGCTTGGGTGGACGGAAAGAAGTTCAGTCGGCTGGTAAATGGGCGTTAGCTCTCACACACCACACGGGTCTTTTCAGGAGAGACACTTTTATTAAACAGCCATCCTAAGGCTTTGGGGGGTTTCGACATTCCTCTTGCTTTTATGGCACCATTAAATCTCCTTTAGGCTGTACATTCGAAAAATTATGAACAGTTTGATTAAAATATATTCACATGGGGAGGGAGGGGCTTTAGAGTGGCTGGGTAAGTGAAAGCAGGTTGGATCCCACAGAGGTGTTGGTTCAAATCTAAGTTACATAATAGCAAAACTATTTTGACTGAACGCTGAGTTCTAGCAAACGACTGGTTGGCAGCATTATGTTGATGTTTTGTGTCTAGCCAATCGGTTGCCTTCCATGGTGCCCATGTGACCCCTTACATGCCAAGAAAGCTACACACAGTTGACTCTTCATTAGAGTATGACAATCTCAAGATCTCTCACTGGAATGTCAAAATCCTATCAGCCTATCTTATACTGTAGCACAATCAGGTGAACCCTGTTGCTGTGTTGATAACAAATGCTAGCATCAGGGTTAGTCTTCATTGTATGACATCATCCCTGTGGGACAGGAAGCTTCCTCCTAACAATACACGCTGTCAACATGTAATATAAAAGGCTTATATGAATTAATAAGCATTTATGTGCTTATTATATATCCTTATAGTAATTGCTATTGCGTATACATTTCCTTTGTTACCTCTCTGTGGTGTAGCTTCTGCAAAGGCTCTGGGAGATTCTGCTCATATAAATTACAAAGTCATTACTCACATCTCTCTGAAGATTTATCAAGGACTTTAATAATACTATAACTTATTAATCATGCATAAATAATTCACAGTTAACTTAAAGCTCTATTAATTCATGCTAGGTGTTCGAGAGCAGCTTCACCGAACACAGACTCTCAGACTGGCATCATCTCTGAAATAAAACCGGGGGAATTAAAATGTCGGGGGTAACTCCTTGCAGATTACAGAAATCACATGCTTTGTTTTGAAATTTTTTCCACTAGAAAAAAAGGCCTTTTTCTATGTTCTCGTCTAATTAATGGAGATAAATGTTTCCTCAAAATCTTGTAGGCAAGCTAAGGAGGCAGCCTAGTGGTGACTTCCTGACTAGACCTGGTACTGTGGCTTAGGGTGTGGAATGTACTCACCAAAAACGATGAGGCGTGTGTGAGTGTCCGTGGAGCCCAGAGGATTCTGGGCCGTACAGCGGTACATGGAGCCGTTGAGCTCGGCCGGCACCCGCTCCAGAACCAGCTCCTTGCCGTCTCGCTTGTTGCTGCCGTCCAGCAGATGGCCCCCCACACGGGTCCATGTGAACATGGGCTCGGGGAAAACCTCGTTCTGTTGGGTAAGGGGGGGAAGCCAGGTTGGCCATAATTAGTGTCAATCAACAAAATAAACTAACACAACCATCTATGGCAACAAATATGAGCTTAAATGATGATCAAAGGCCTACAAAATAGCCAAATTTTTTATAAAAACTTTATCTTGCTCACAAAAATATCTATATTAATGTTACTTCCTGTCAAACCACCTGCTTTAGTAGTTTTGGGCAAAAGCAGCAGCCCAAGGGGTCACTGACTGATCGCAGAGAGGGAGAGACGCTTTAACACATGGGTCTGGGCCACCCTTTTCCAAAGGGTGAGAAACTCTGGCAGTGGAGTGGAGTGGAGTGGGCCATCACTGCCATCGAGCATCGGGGGAGTCCCGGTATGGGACCTGCCAGCAGCGGCCGCAGGAAGACGGGAACGAGACTGTCGCTTTTCTTGAGGAAGCATGATGCAACGGTGTGAAACCGGCAAAGGCTGGGAAGAAACGCACTCATTTTCTTTGTGCATTTTTCCTTTCAATGCTGTCCACTTGGAAATGTGAAGGAAGAGAGGTGTGCATGTGTGCTTGCTGTCTGACTTCCAAACTGCTTGTTCTGAGGACTCTGATTAACTTTGTGTCATGGTGACTTAAGGCTCCGGCTTTCCCAACCACCAAAGACACAAGAGAAAGTGTCTCTGGGCCACTGGGATCCTAGAATCGAAGGTATGACCTAATTTGAATGGACTGATTTTGTGACGCTGGGTTAGCAAATCATTGTGGGTCCAGAGAGTGACATTTTGTTATTTGTTATTAGCTTTTTCATATCTTATTCCGCTTATATCATTCATTCAGCTAGTAAACGAAAAAGGGAATGTCAGCAGAATGGCAAGATTTCAGAAAGTGTGGAAAAAATAAGAGGGAATTGTAATTGATAAATTGAAATAATTTTGTCTAAAGTGCGACAGTCTTTGTTTACAGCCTGGAACCCTTGGCCAGTGAAGGACATGAGAGGTATGCCTTGAAATCAATGCTTTATGCACTTATCTAATTAGGACAAGAGGACAGCACCTTTGGATCCTGTGATTTGTGAGTCATATCAGCCCTGTGCAATGCCTGTTTATAATGACTGAACACTATTCATAGCCATCCTTCAAATGAATCAGTTACGGGAAAATACACGTGACCAGATCCACCAGCTAGCTAGTGAAGCTGGAACTTTGCCAACAGACGGAAATGTAACACAATGGCCATAACTGGAATTTCACTGCACGGGATTTTTTTATTTTTTTTTTGGGGGGGACCATAGGCTGATCCCCAAGCTGAATCACCTTGGACTTATCGGGTCAAACTTTATCTTTGTTTTTGTCGTGAACAGCCTTAACTGTGATTTTAACGAGGGATTCATTGCAAAATCCTTACTCTCGCTGAAAAGCTGTTTCTTTGCTCTTTAGAGGGAAAAGCACACAGGAAAGCGATGCTTATGGTGTTTCGGTAAATATCCCCTCGCTCGAATTTGTTCTGTGTACACTAAGAACACTCCTGCGGCCACACTAGCCAATCCGCTGCTGGGAAGTGGCTCACGGCTATCTCCGGGATACACGTTTGCCAGCCGAGATCCTCTTAAGATGTGGCAGCGGTACATAAACAAAAATGTTTAGCGTGAAATATTCACATTTTAGGCCCCAATCGCAATTGTTCACAGCAAAAAAGAAGACACAGGAAGTGGCGAAAATGTCAAGCAATGGTACTGAAAGCCATGAAGGCATGAATAAATGAACTTTATTCTTGGAAGCTGCATCACAGACCGAGAAACTCAACAATACCGTTTTTACACTTGTGTTTTTACATATGGTGTGGAAAACTGAGACAAACCAGATATTTAAAAAATGTTTTGATCTAGATCACATGTTATGAATTGTCTGCTGCCTAATGCATGATTTAGATAATCTTTATTTTGAAGTCTCAGAAACAAACGGTGAAATCGCATATGTTTGCTATGTACAGTAGTAGGGGATATATAGTACGCAAAGTGAGCAGTACATCCAAATCCTCAGTGCAGAAGGTGCTGGATGGCGAACCTGAATAGCATATTATATTCTGTGAATTCAGTGTGCAACTGATGGACACTACGCTATCCTACAAGGCCACCGGTGCAGCGAAGAACGTAGCTTGCTTAGAAAATTTTGTCCAGATGATGGAGAAAGTGCCATCTCTGTACAGATTTAAGCAGAAATCAATACCCAATTACATTAGTTGGCTCAAATATGTATTTTTATGTAGCTTTTAATATTTTTTAACTTTCTGGGTCAAGCAATACCACTGGTAAACATCTGCGTCAGGTAATATGCGAGATGGGCAGCTCGGTGTGTCCGAATGCATACATACTGCTCTCATGCATACATATAGTACATACTACATTAATGGTAGTAGTAGGCTTCAAACGAAATTAAGTACCTACTGTGTAAGTATGCGATTTTGAACACACACAAAGTTTGTCTGATGTTGATGCCCTTCAGTTCCATCTGTACAGCCGGAAACGTGATCTCTTTCCTGTTTGGTAAGAGCTTGGTAAGTTCGGTAACTTCGTTAGTGCTCAGAGGCTCGACCTCTCTGCTCTGGATTCCACTTCAACTTCGAAACTGAACATTGGCCCACTTTTTGGAAACCCCCGTCCCCCAGGAGATCCTACCTGGAAACCTTGAACGCTGATGCGAACGGTGTCCCCCACTTTTGCCCGAGTGGGGGTCATCAGCAACTTGGGGCCTTTAGGGGCCGCTGGTGAAAGTAATGAGAGATAGAGGGAAAGAAAAAGAGAGATGTTAGTTTGTGAGTGTAGGGTAATGGATACAGGAAAGTCCATTTCTTTGCATTGGGAGGGACACATGTACTGTCAATTAAGGTCACAGGGATGAAGTCTGAGAGAGTGGAGTCCTTTCATTCAAAGGTCACCCATGAATTTATTCCCCGGGGGGAAACAAGGAGCTAAATCAGGCAGATACTCATTATGGAGAAGGAGGTGCCGTGCATGGGAGAGGGCATGGAAGCCTGCTGATAAGGGACGCTAGGGGAAGCTAATTCGCCCGGCCCGTAGGGGCAGAAGCCCCCAGATAGATTTAATTTGGTCCCCCAGACAAACGATGGAAGCAGTGATGGAGGTAGAAGAGACTGTGTCGTGACCTTCCAGAGGGCCTGGGGTCTCGCATGTTACTGGCAAGAGGTAAGTAGCAGTAGGTGTATTCTTATATATTCAAAAAGATGTGACAAAAAATCATCAGGGCAGTGCAGTGGAGTCACACTGGAGATAATAGGCACCTGAACACTCTTTACGGTTCAGAGAAGCATAATTTGCGGGATTTCTGAGTGCCCCCCCCCCCCCCCCCCCCCCCCCCCCCCCCCGCAGATATTTCACACTGGGGAAATCACCCTACAGGCAGGATACATTATGGACTGGGTTACCTGTCCTGCGACTGTTTTTCGGGGGAATTAATATTGGGTCAAAAAAACTGACACCATTATCTCCTGGAAATGAGCATTTCCCTAAAAACAGCAAGATCTCCAAAGACCTGAAAATGGTGACCCAGCATTGCCACAACCCCCCCCCAGGCACCCTCTGCAAAAAGCAAGTTCAACCCACTAGCAAGAACGAGAAAAAAAAACTCAGAAAGAACAAAAAAATCCATTCAGATCAGTGAGTGAAGTCAGCTCATCTGTAGAAGACAAACACGATAACGGACATTACCAAAACTCATCAATCATCAGCTGTCCTACTACCTTTCTTTTAACGATTCTGTCTTAGACACAGGTTAACGATTATTATTCTCTTTTCTTGCTTGGGTAATGTGCACTGAATGTTTTTCTGCAATTTTTATTTTTGGGCTGTGTGAAGTCCAGTGTGGCAGGGAATGCAGGCCTGTTCTCCAAGCGGAATCTGGTCTGGAATTAGTACTGTGTCCACAACACAGAAAGAGTTATGGAAGGATCATGGAAAGGATCGGGCCACAGTCTTGGTGGGGGTGGTGAAATCCATGCGGGTTGCCAAAACCACCCCCCACCCTTTAAATTGGGTTCAACCATTTACTTATCTCTGCATGTCATTCCTTTGCTCTTTCTGTAGCAAGCACCTGGTCACACAAAGGTCCCAATGGCTGTTGTTTACTTCGTTTTCTGACCAATGACGTAACAGCGACGGGATGGGTGATGTCACAGCATCATGGGCATAGCTTCCTCTCATCCGGCTGAACCTCAAGCAGTTAATTATCACTGAGGAGTCTGTTGGTTTCCAGATGATGAGTATTCTCCCCCATCGTGGGGGCAGAATTGGGCTCCTTGCAGGGGCAGCTGTAATCTGTCTACGCTACAGGCACAGAGGAGCTCATGAATATGCAGCAGCTGTAATGCGACATCGGACCGCTGTCAGGCTGCCATTTTAAATCAATGAAAGATTTAATGCTCAAGCTACCACCCGGCCCACTCATCCTCATTTCCCCAGCACATTTTAAGCTCCCCCCCCCCCCACCCATGAGGGGAGGAACACATTCAAACCAAGAGCACCTGCCCGTGCATGACTGTGGAGCGTCCTGACAACACCACAAAGCACACTCAGAAGACTAGATTTTGATGAGAACCTAGCATTCTCACGTTGTGTGGTCACCACATGCCTCGCATCCCAGTGATGTTGCAGAGTCATCTAATAAAAACAAAAGTGCAATCGTGTCTGTTTTCCTCACAGACATCAGCGTTCTCAATGCTGCCTGACTGGCAGCCAAAAAAGAAAATCTACCACTTAACCATTTTTTTTCATGTTTTAATTGCCTGACTAGAGTACTGTATGTTTTCAGATAATTATTAAATGAATACACATGTATCTTACTAATTAAAAAGCTGAGTGTTATGTAAAACGACACTGCAGCCAAGAGAATGGAATTCATTTGCATAGTTCTTACCTACAGTATTAGATATACAAACATAATTAGTATAATAACACATATTTGAGGCATTGAAAGAGATGCTGGGAGATGCTGATTTATGCAATGGAACCTGGACTGCAATGCGGTGTGTTTTGATAGGTGTGTCGAGTCCTTTTCAGAATGCTTTGGCAGGGAAAATTAAATCATAAACACCTAAGTCATGACAAATCACAGGCAATTTTCTGTGTGTTTTGATTTTTTTTTTTACTGACACAATCGCTTTTTATCCATGTGGTGGACAAAGCATATGTGCCTGAGGCAGGCGCCAAAAAGTGGGCCGATCTTGTGGGGTGCTGCCTCGTGGCACGTACAGATAAAAGGTAGCTTTGAGAGAAGCCCTGGTTTCAAGCCGACTGCAATTAAAATCAACACAAAAGCACATCTGAAAAAGTCCTGTATGCAGCCCCACTCTTCCATATTCTTATGGTAATAAAAAAAATGTATTAAAAACCATCAGAGTATGCTTCTGTCGACTCTTCAAAGAATGCGGCTCGTGGAAAATCAGTGATTCGGCAAAATAAAAGCCACTGCAAGTTACAAAAGCCTCCAGCTGATTGTAAGGAAGCCTATTTGTAGGGCTGCATTTTGGTGAGGAACTTGTTTGTAATACTGCGTGGTGACGGTCCGGCCCAGGAGGATATTCTGCACTGGTTGCTTCCTTATTTCTCATGGCTGCACACTATGCTTGTTTCAGGACGAGGAATGCATTTTTGGACTGGATGAATGAATGGGAGGCAAAAAAGGCAATGTTTGGGCTTCTCGGCGGAGCTGAACGAAAATTCCTGCGAACAGGTCGATGGATGCCTCTGGACAAAACCTTACCATCGGACTCGGGCTCGGACCACGGTCCCCGGCTGGCAAGAAGGAGCAGAACTGCCACCTCAGAACAATAGTCTACGGTCAGCTAAACTCTCATGGGTCATGTTGACTTGGCCCCCCTCCCTTATCCATGGCACCAGTGGTGGTGCCTTCCACTCCCAGGGGTCCTTCTGTGGAGCTTGTGCGGAAACATTACCGGGGGGAGGAGGGGGGCTGCCCTGTCAGCTTTCATAGTCAGCAGCCCCCACAAATGAAGTGCACGAAAGACACCCCCCGGCCACAGATGGGTCGATGTGAGCCACTGGCACGGCGCCGAGTCCGAAGGTGGTACAGCATTGAAAATGACTGTGAATCTTCAGAATGGGGATAATGCATTAATGTGGCACATGTGTTTACTTTCGTCAGTGACAGACAAGCCCAGTGTCTCGCTCTGAGATCACAGACCCCTAACGTCTCCCAAACAGCCATGTGAAGTCTGGGTGACGGAGCCCCATTTGCCTGCGGAAGCCCCCACAGTGATATATAATCCACTATAAGTGCATCGATGCGTCATTTTTAGCCACAGTCAGCGGAAAGCAGCTCCCATGACAGCGATGCGTGTCGTATTTTGCAGCATGTGCAGGACACGGCAGATCTCCACGGTCGCAGGTTCAAATCCAGCCATGGTCAGCTGGTTTGCCTGTTCATCCAAGTACATAGATGAGTTTGCAGCTTCCTGGTATTCTAGTTTCCATTACACACCTTTCATGCCTTTGTAGTGCAAATGTCCCATGATGCACCTGTGCACCTTACCTCATTTCTTATATTGAAAGAGATAGATTGGACTGATTGTACTGAAACCGGGAATTAATAAGTATCTATCCATCCATTCATATCACTTATAAAGTGCAAGGTTGTGGTGAACTTGGGGCACATCCTAGAAAATATAGGGGACACTATGGACAGTACAGTCCATTATGGAATATTTAGGGACACTAGTTCAGCCAAATTCAAGGAGGAATCCACCAAACTGGTGCAAAAATGATTGGAACACAGACTGTAACACATACAGAACCATTCAAAAGTTTGAGTGCCTGCTTCACACCATGATTTTCTGTGCTCTAAGTTTGTCTATTCATGGAGGTGTATTGATCAGTCAAAATTCGAAATTTGGTTCCAACCACTGTGTATTTGTAAGACGTACAGCAGGTGAGTACATGAGTCTTGCATTTGTTTGCCGTGTGTAACAGGCTTAGTGACCTTTACTAAATCCGTGGCACTCTCGAGCAGCATATTAGACTTCAAAGGCTCACCATTCTACCATCATATAATGACTTCAAGGAAGTATCTGGGGAAGAAGGAAAGTGACGGACAACTCAAACCCGCTCTCCCAGTCTCCAGACGCCAAGCCCATAAAACTTGCATGAACCAGGCAAAAGCAAAGTCACCCATAAGCACCCAGCATCTCTGGAAACCACTGCAGAGGAGCATTCTGGGAAATTTCCTGCTGAACCTTAACCAAACGCCTCCAGGACTTAGAAACTATTTTCTGTTCACCCGAACACTGCTTTGATACTCCACTCATATTGTTTTGCATTTTGCAATGTATTGTCTGTAAGCTTTTGGAGAAAAAAATATATGATGCAAAACATTATGATAAAGACTATTTTCCAGCAAGTGTAATCAAGCTTTTGAACGATACTGTAGAGCTGTGCTGCGAGTTGAGCTCATAACCCTGAGGGCCACAGTAAAAAGCACTGCACCGCGCAAATTGAATAAGCACATATTTAAAAAGAGATGGGAATATTCTGGACTCATTTGCAGTTTCTGCTCTGTATCGTTAATCTTATAATTGATATTGGAAGGTGGATCCCTGTGGTGGGGCGGCACGGTGGTACCATGCAGTGGTACTGCAACAGCACTATTGCCTCACATCTCTGGGACCAAGGTTCCCTGTGTCATTGTGGAGTTTGCGTGTTCTCCTTGTGCCATTGTGGAGTTTGCATGTTCTCCCCGTGTCATTGTGGATTTCGCATGTTCTCCCTGTGTCATTGTGGAGTTTGCGTGTTCTCCTTGTGCCATTGTGGAGTTTGCATGTTCTCCCCGTGTCATTGTGGATTTCGCATGTTCTCCCTGTGTCATTGTGGAGTTTGTGTGTTCTCCTTGTGCCATTGTGGAGTTTGCATGTTCTCCTGGTGTCATTGTGGATTTTGCATGTTCTCCTCGTGTCATTGTAGAGTACGCATGTTCTCCTCGTGTCATTGTGGAGTTTGCATGTTCTCCCCGTGTCATAGTGGATTTCGCATGTTCTCCCCGTGTCATGGTGGATTTTGCATATTTTCCCTGTGTCATTGTGGAGTTTGCGTGTTCTCCTCGTGCCATTGTGGAGTTTGCATGTTCTCCCCATGTCATTGTGGATTTCTCATGTTCTCCCCATGTCATGGTGGAGTTTGCGTGTTCTCCTCGTGCCATTGTGGAGTTTGCATGTTCTCCCCGTGTCATTGTGGAGTTCGCGTGTTCTCCCCGTGTCATGGTGGATTTCGCATGTTCTCCCCGTGTCATTGTGGATTTCGCATGTTCTCCCAGTGTCATGGTGAATTTCGCATGTTCTCCCCGTGTCATTGTGGAGTTCGTATGTTTTCCCCGTGTCATGGTGAGGTTCGCATGTTCTCCCCGTGTCATGGTGGATTTTGCATGTTCTCCCCGTGTCATGGTGGAGTTCGCATGTTCTCCCCGTGTCATGGTGGATTTCGCATGTTCTCCCCGTGTCATGGTGGATTTCGCATGTTCTCCCCGTGTCATGCAGGAGTTCGCATGCTCTCCCTGTGTCATGGTGGATTTTGCATGTTCTCCCCGTGTCATGGTGGAGTTCGCATGTTCTCCCCGTGTCATGGTGGAGTTCGCATGTTCTCCCCGTGTCATGGTGGATTTCGCATGTTCTCCCCGTGTCATTCTAGAGTTTGCGTGTTCTCCTCGTGTCATTGTGGAGTTCACATGTTCTCCCCTTGTCATGGTTAAGTTTGCATGTTCTCCCCGTGTCATGGTGGATTTTGCATGTTCTCCTCGTGTCATTGTGGATTTTGCATATTCTCCCCATGTCATGGTGGACTTCGCATATTCTCTCCATGTCATTGTGGAGTTCATATGTTCTCCCCGTGTCATGGTTAAGTTTGCATGTTCTCCCCGTGTCATGCTGGATTTCGCATGTTCTCCCCATGTCATGATGGAGTTCGCATGTTCTCTCCGTGTCATTGTGGAGTTCGCATGTTCTCTCTGTGTCATGGTGAAGTTCGTATGTTCTCCCCGTGTCATGGTGAAGTTTGCGTGTTCTCCTTGTGTCATTGTGGAGTTCGCATGTTCTCCCCGTATCATGGTGAAGTTCGCATGTTCTCCCCGTGTCATGGTGAAGTTCGTATGGTCTCCCCGTGTCATGGTTAAGTTCGCATGTTCTCCCCATGTCATGGTGAAGTTCGCATGTTCTCCCCGTGTCATGGTGAAGTTCGTATGTTCTCCCCGTGTCATGGTGAAGTTCGCATGTTCTCCCCGTGTCATGGTGAAGTTCGCATGTTCTCCCCGTGTCATGGTGAAGTTTGCATGTTCTCCCCGTGTCATGGTGAAGTTTGTATGTTCTCTTTCTGTCATTGTGGAGTTCGCATGTTCTCTCTGTGTCATTGTGGAGTTTCCTGCAGGTATTCCAGGTTCCTCCCACAGTCCAAAAACATGCTGTGGTTTATTGAAGTTACCAAATTGCCCATAGGTGTGTGTGCCCTGTGATGGGTTTACACCCCATCCTGGGTAGTTCCCTGTCTTGCACCAATAGGCTCTGGACCCCACCCATGACCCTGAATAGGACAAGCGGTTATAAAAAAATGGATGGATTGATCTCAGTGGTTAATGTTACAAGATCCATGTAAGCCTATACATCAAAACCTTCTGCCATTTGACAAAGTGTGCTTATTATTAAAAACAAGAAAAACAATAAGAGTGGTCACTTTTCGTGGCTGCTTAAAGAAACTAGAGGTTAAACATACAGAGCGTTGTATTACTCAGACGTAGGGCAGAGTCGATATAACGGGCTGATTATATGGCAATGTTCAAATTCTTATTTCAGCTCATTAATTTGGGTTGACTTTTTCAATAACAGTACCAGGTTAACTTAATCTAATGGCAGCCAGCCCAATGAATTTCCCTGTCAGTCATTCGCACTTTACTTCCCACGTTAATTCTGAGATCTGCTCAACTGTAACGCAATTAAGCATCAAGTGGATTGAACGCTGTTCTAAATATATCAGTCAGTTGTATGCAAATAGAAGGAGGCTTGCTGAAGGACTGGGGCAGAAAGAGAGCAGAGCATTATGGACGGCAGTCCGCTGGTCCTCACTGGGGCCTAGTAGCTGTTATGGGGCATTGTATGGCTCACTGCTTTAGGATGCAGTGACAATGATCAGTAGGTCATTGGTTCAAATCCCACTTCAAATCATTGGTTCAAAGGCCCTAAACCCTCAATTGCTCCAGGGAATGGCTGATCACAAAATATGTAAGTTGCTTTGGATAAATGGTCTGCTGAGTAAGTAAAATGTAAATGCGCTGGGGGAGGCCCCCCACTCACCAAGTGTGATTTCTGTCACCATGGGCATGGAGAGGGCAGGGTGCTTAACCTCACAGCTGAAGAGGGCATCGTTATCCAGCTGGGGGTTGAGCGCCCACGTGATCCGCGCCTGCACCTCCACAGAGCCGTCGCTCTGCGGTACCTGCCTGGCCGAGAAGTAGTACAGCGGGTCTGTGCTCAGGGCCCAGCGGGGGAACTCGCGGGACACCACCGTCTCCGGGATGATCTCTGTGGCGGGGCTGGCCTCGTGGCCAGCAGCCCCAGGGGTGCGCCCTCTCCCGGGACTCTCCGTGTACAGCCGCGCTGGCCTGCCGTCCTGGTGCAGCAGGGTCCGCGACTTCTGCAGTTTGGTGTCGTCCAGGTCCCGGCTGATCAGGGGCCTCGCCCCTCGCATGCTGGCCGTGCCCCGACTGTCGCTGCCTGCTGTCGGCTGCATGTAGTGGAATATCTCAATTGGCTCCCCGTCACGCTTGAAAAACACCTGCAGGGGGCGACAGTGAGTCATTAGTTATGTTTACGGAAAAATAGCAGATACAGGGAGTGTTTCTGTCAGCGGTTTGTAAGCTTATGGAATAAGAGCAAGACGCAAGATGTAGGATTGATTCTGAACTATTAACCCACAGATATAAATGCTTGTTGTTAAAGGAACCTCAAATCTGACTTTCTATATTATTTGCTATGTCAAAGAAATTGGCCAATGCCAGCAGTGGTGCTGCTGCAGAGCACTTGCAGGGTTTATCACTTTATTTCATCAAGGTATTAAGATTCCCAATCGGTGAATCTGTTGACAGGGAATAACATCTCCCAGGCCTACACATGGCCTCCAGTTATTCGTATTAAAGGCTCAATTTTGACATCTTGCCTGCTGGATAGGAGCCCATGGACGTGCCTGTCCTTGCTTTCCCTCATATAAAAGCAAACACAACAACAATAATAACAATAGCAACAACAAAAATAGATTTTTGAGGTATGTTGATTTTCTCAATAACAAACAGATTGATTCCTCCACCTGCTCAGGTACCTTCAAATTCAATTTGCAGGAGATCAAAGCGTCATTACATTACACGCTACATTTCGTGTGGAGTTCCAGTTTATCATTGTTATTTTTCCCCCATTCCCTGCCGGTTTGCAGACGCACAGTGTGATTGTTACGTCACCTCAGGGAGACTCACTCGCTTTGGTAAATAACCGTAATGACTGTAAACAAGTGTACCACCGACCGGCCCTCACGGGGCCCATTTCCTTAACGAGGTTGCAGCTAAAGGTATTTGGGATTAGAGAGCTGTGCTACACTGGGGGTATCTTGGGTGGGGGTTAGGTGGGGGGTGGTGTACTACAACTGAGGGGTTTAATAAATCTAGATGTTTTCTCATCAGGAAGTGATTTTGAGCAGATCTTGAATATTTTGTTTGTCACAAAGGCCACTGCTCAGTGACAGACTACAATTACTGGATTGCATAATGTAAAGCATAGGTGTTTAAAGTGTTTACAGTGTGTGTTTACAGTGTGCATTTACAATGTGCTTTTACAGTGTGTATTTACAGTCTGCTTATGCAGCGTGCATTTACAGTGTGCTTATAGTATGCTTTTACACTGTTTTTTCAACATGTTTTCAGTGACTTTCCAGTGTGCTTTTACAGTGTGCTTTTACAGTGTGCATTTACAGTGTGCTTATAGTACACTTTTACACTGTTTTTTCAACATGTTTTCAGTGACTTTCCACTGTGCTTTTACAGTGTGCATTTACAGTGTGCTTATAGTACACTTTTACACTGTTTTTTCAACATGTTTTCAGTGACTTTCCAGTGTACTTTTACAGTGTGTGCTGCTTGTGCATCTCTTTCCCACTTTCATTTATGAAAGAAAACTAAACAATCCAATTAAGATGGTATACAATTAAGGGTCAACTGCAGGTCCAAACTTACCAGAGTTTTCAGGATCTGAAACTCGCTCTGTTCTGATACCAAACTGAAAACATTCATTTAGCAAAAATTCAAAACTGGAGCTTTGTTCTTGGAAAAATATGGGCTGAGAGGAAACGACCAATTAACCTCCATCTCACAGGATGTGTCGGCAAGTAAAGATTACCTGCCTCGATTTTACAAACCGCCCTTGAGCAAAACGCATATTCCGGTCGTCCGGAAGCTCTGGAAACACCTGCTGCTCTTTTGGAAGAAACACGCCCTCTTTTTTTCTCGCGTACGCACACAAGTAACACATCCATCATGCTGGGAACAAAAGGATGATTTTCAAAACATGGCACCTTGCTCACTCCACAGAAACGCGACAGAGGAGCTGCGAGAATCCTCGGCGCTAATTGCCCCTTTGAAACTGCTGACAAACGGAAGCCAGAGCAACATTTGTGGCTGCAGGGAATTTCCTTCATGAGACGAAATAAAATCGGAATATAAACACACATTTTGCACTCCACTCCGTTATTATTCTGCTTCTGTATTGTTTACGGGGAGCATTATTCATGCCTCAGTCACAACGTGCCAAGAAAAGGTAACCCGGGCCAGTTCGGGAAATATGAACCTCTGCAGTATCTTATTCCCGCCAGTGGATGGAGCTGCACATCCTTTTTAACAAGCTGGATCAACTGGAAGACTCACATGAAGGCTATCTGTTTTGTCTCAGCATCTCATAGCCTATATATTATTGCTCTTTCTTATACTGTCTCTTCTCAAGGTTACTACCTCAATGTTAAAAAAGGCACTGGGAAAACTCGCATAAAAATACAGATACCTGGGCATTCACTGAAAGCTCAGCCAAGCTGCACTTATGCATCGAACTCCTTGACAGCACGTACGTTTGTAATGTGCTATTTGTCTCGCTTACTTTGGATGACAGCGTTTTCAAACAAATCAACAAGCAAAGAAATAAATGAAAATGACGCCAAAACAGGAAGGACGGTAACTGAAGGTTCACCCACCCCCTGAAAAAAATCCTCAGATCTAATTGTCAAAATTTTTGTCTTCACCTGCACAAGGACGTAGTGCCCGTTCTGCGGAAACAATAGCATCCATTAGTAGTTAAGTTTTTTCATGTAGGATAAACAGGCCTGTGGATACTTTCATCCCGTTGAATGATGCGATTGTACTGCCCTAGAAATGTCCTGCCTGCTGTTGGATTTGACATCTCTGTCCAAAAGACAGTGGGTCTTGGAAAAGTGGAAATAATTGAACAGGCTGCACTGTAGTATAATCTATTCCCCTTAATTTTGTAACGTGTCTTATAAGTGCCTCACCATTCAGCGGAAAATTCCATTGTTATCAAATAAAGTATAAAGTATGGTCATTATAAAACATCTCATAGATTTTTGCTAAATGATGAGCTGCTGCTTTCCTCTTAATAACAAAATGCTTTCAATAATATACCAGATATTGCTATTACCTAGGAAGAAAGTGTTCTGCTCAACAACGATATAGGCCTTATGAACTTGTGAAGGAACTGAACTCATGAATGCAATTCTTACTCGTGCCCAAGACATCATACTCCTGCAGCTGACATCCTCTGTGTGTGGGAGTTACGATTAAAATAGCATTTGAGAACCAGTTGTGTTTGACCAGTGGATTGCAGAGGTATGCTGCTCTACACTAACCCAGCCGGAGTTTGAACATCTACCTAATCAAAGCTCTGTTACAATTCATCCCTGCCCCTGTCTAAGGAGTGCCAATAATGTGATAGGCTGACACGAATCAAGACTGACCTCTGATTGGAAGCTAAGCCATCATTGCCTCATGAGAGTCCATTACAGTCCATTATTCTCTCCTCATTCAATCAGTGTTTAAACAGAGCCTGAATTTGTGTAAAATGACTTTTTTTAGGGCGACCTCTGCTGAAATAAGACAAAGCTAATTTTGGCGACATGTTCCTGTGGTTCGTTAATATGAACCAAATGACTGGATAGCACAGAACTCTGCTTTAAGGTTAATTTTCTTCCATTCAGCTACCCTGTCCCCCTTTCTTTCCGTATGTGACACGACCTCTAAACCCACATATGAGTAAACCAGCTGCCACAGTACGTTACACTCAGGAAGAGCGTAGATAACAGCTGTTAACGTACTTCTGTCTCGTTCTGGCGCACAAAACGGTTTCTTGGTTGACAGCTGTTTCTGCTGGGAAGGTATGCATCCGCAAACTATGAAATGGATGTTTCTTTGGTGTCATACGAGCATGAGTGTTTTATTTCCCCTGAAATCCCCCATTTGTTCGTACCGAACGACCCATTATTAAAATAATAGCTCATGTTGCTTTATCAGCAGTTAAGACAGCATTGGTTGGCTTTATTTTTACAGTATCGGTTTCCTCTCAGTTGACAATTGGCAATATAAAGTTACTTGTAAAGCAAAGTACTGTAAGCTCACATTAAGACGTTTTTTTTGTTTGTTTCTCAGCACACAGCAGAAATTATCTGGGAAACTCAATAAAACAAACAGGCCAAGGTAATATTTCTTCTGCTGCCTCGGCAAAAACCGAGGAGAAAAAAGCAGGTTGTGGTCTTAACAGACTTTAACACACAGGGGAAAGAAGAATTCTTTTCCCAGAAGATCCCATTTCAAAAGGTGAGAGCACTAAAATACAAATGTCAAGAGCTTATCTTTCGTGATTTTTAAGTCGTGAATTGATGCACAGAAAGTAACAGCTGCCATTCAAACATTTAGCTGAAAAATGATATTTGAGTGAGCTCCTCCGATATAGATAGTTGAGAGCATTGGAGAAAATCCATCAATGAAAATCATCTCCTAATTACCTAATTTATCCATCCATCCATCCATCCATCCATCCATCCATCCATCCATCCATCCATCCATCCATCTATCCATCCGTCCATCCATTCATCCATCCAACAGCTTATCCTGAATAGGTTTACGGAGAACCTGCAGCCAGACCTAGGAAGCAAAGGGACACTATGAATTGCATGCCAGTCGATCACAGGACACACACATAATCACAATTTAGAGACACTAGTCCACCTTCACAGCCACTCTGCTGGACTGCAGGAGGAATCTTGCCTGTCATGGAAAGATCATGAAATCTCACCGCAAATCAAATCCATATCCCTAGAAGTGTGAGGACATCATGCTGCTCATTGATTTAGCCTTGCAAAAAAATAAAAGGAAAAAAAAGAATTGTACGCAAATTCTGGGGATAAAAGGAGACAAAACAACAATGGTTGTCCTTTAACGGCTAATCTCTGCGCGATCTTCTGGAATCGGCGTGTGGACCAGCTTCAGGTAGCAAAACAAGCTGATCATAATTTGCACCCTTATCACTAAGCCTTTGGGATTCTCCAGTAGACCTCCGTCTATGTTGGGTTTTAATGTTAATCACTTTTAATTTTATTTACACATATTACAGTACATATAATTACCCAGGTTTAAGTTGGAGGGAAAAGAGTTGGTCTGGTTGATATGCTGTGCTTCCATAGCAATACCCATCTGACCATTATGGAATTAATTACATTATTGGGATTAAATTGAGTCAAGTGGGACAATATTGAGAGTCGGAGGGATTATCCTGATGAGCTGTGTTTGTAATGTAGGTTTGGGAGGGTGTGAGGGAAGTGAGACATTCCTCCTTGTTTGAGTTTTCTTTTTGGTTGAAGTCAGTTGCTGCATATGTTAGTGGGGCTTTGCCCTCGAGTCTCTGTCCCACTCATGTAACCGACTCACAACATGCGATTGAGGCAGCTGTCAGGGATGCGTTTGTTCTTATTACGGACTTAATATGTGGTAATGTTCACTGTCAAGCTGCATTTTTCACTTTCCATAACTGTACACAATTGGAGCATAATGTTTTGCATTTTCAGATATAGTAATATGAACAGTGATTGTATTTGATTTTTCTGTTCTTTGGTAAAGATTCAGATCTATAAAGAGGAAAAATGTTATTGAACTGTTATTCTTATTTTTAAAAAAGACACACCTCTTACATTTAATCGCAAATGTCATAAAGTGCTATAAATATTTAGACGTTTCTTTTTCCATGTTACAGAAGAAACCACCCGGTCCTGGTTGCCTCCAGAAGGTTTTCCTCAGTTTAGTTGGCATCGTCGCTTGCTTGGATTTCAACCTTCAAAGGGCACTGGACTGTACCCATGCGTCTGAGCTGTGCCTGCTTGGAGAAACTCTCTGCAGTGAATGTGGCCCTGAGCTTTTATTGCTGGAGATGATCACGCCTAACAAAAATTATACCAGGGGCAGGATGGAAAACCTGCTGGATTCTGCCACTGCATGATCAGGGTTGCCTACCCCTGAAAAATAGATGAATAAAACTTAACTGGCATTTCAAGTTCTGTTTTGAAGGATAAAGTCAAGTGGTGATTATGAGCTGCTACTATGTCTCTCTCATGCTGATATGATACTCATGAAACATTTAAAATATAGAAGGTGGTGGGGAGGGGGAGGCCTTACCAAAGCCTGATTCCTGATCTGCCCCAGACTCATTTCTCATTCGTTTTCTTCCTTTGT
This sequence comes from Brienomyrus brachyistius, assembly GCF_023856365.1. Classification (NCBI taxonomy): domain Eukaryota; kingdom Metazoa; phylum Chordata; class Actinopteri; order Osteoglossiformes; family Mormyridae; genus Brienomyrus; species Brienomyrus brachyistius. Next base: position 21,634,527 of record NC_064540.1, read on the forward strand.
CATTTGTTTTCACACCTCTACTCCAGCTGATTCTGCAAAGCCTGTCTCACCCCCCACCCCCCATTTCCTTACCTCTTCCCCACATCATGCACCTTCTTGTACTTTCCTACAGGGCAGTTAATGGGCACTTTAACACTGAAGTTCCGGAACCTGGTTCCGGTTTATGAGTCCCTGGGCTGTCTGGACCTGGAACTATTGTGGCTCCTGGCTAGTTTCTTGTGTCGCTTTCACACCAAACAACAGGAACCAGGAGCTTTATGCTAAGTGAACTTGGGAGACTCAAAAAGTTTGCAGGTTAAACTTCACATATAATTACCTATGAAACTAAACCGTCACACAAAAACAATGAAGGTGTCACGCCCGGCTCGTACGATCCTCATGTGTGCCACACCCCTCTGATTATCCACGTGTGCTTCCCAGATTGTACCCAGTTGTTTGGTCTATTTCAGTCCATGTCTTACCTTAGTGCCTTGTCTGTCATTGACGTTAGTTGGCGTCTGATGTTTCCCATCCAAAGTCCTTCGATTAAACCACGTTTACCTTTTATTCTGCCTGCCGTTTATTCTGCCTGCCTGCCCACTACTTGCCCACTCTCCCGCCTGAGCGATCACCTGCGCTACAGCGATCGTGACAGAAGGATGAATAAGTTGCAATTTTGTTCGTTACTCAGGGGGAGGAATTGTGATAAAAATGGGACACAGCCTTTTATTTATATTTCCTAATAGTTTACTCATATAATATGTTCATGATTCTTACTAAATCTGGCCAACAGATAGATCTTTAATTTTCAACAGATCAAAAAAATTATGTAACTTTACCTAGCTAATAAGCACTAGCAAGGTTCATTGGTGATATTAGACAAAAGCAAATTGGTTATTTTGTTATTGATAAAATTTTCCAATGGAGAAATGTGGAGACACAAGCAAAAAATATGTAGTAATTGATGCATTAAAGTAATTGGGACAAATTATTTCATCTGCTCAATTTTTGCTCCGCTACACCTTTTTTTGTGCACTTCCGTCTTCCAAGTTAACTTCCAAGTTAACGCCGTTGCTTGTGGTCAGTCAATCAGTAAAATCATCACTGTCCTCACCTCCCCTGTAGTTTGTGTTCAAACGAAAAGTAACTAGTCTGAAGTAGGTGTTAAAAAAGGGTTCCGGAACTGCCTCTGAGGAACTACAATGGAGTTCCTGCAGTGTAAACGTAACAAAAGTCCCTGGTTCCAAAAAAAAGTTCCAGTTGTGTGAAAGTGCCTAATGGCCCTGAATGGCACAGCTTGGTACAGAGAGCCCAGAGCAGCACAAGATCAGACTTTCTGATGTTCTAGAAGCTTCTATCCACCCTTGTGTGTGGCGTGTGTGTGTGTGTGTGTGTGTGTGTGTGTGTGTGTGTGTGTGTGTGTGTGTGTTGCTGCCTTGGAAGCTCTTAACTTTAGCTCTCACCATAGATTAAAGCAGCTCACAAAGGCAGAGGACCTGACAGGGTTTCATATTTTTTCTGCTTTCCAGTGATGAGATGTACCATTGTGTGGAGTCAGGCCTCGTTTGCGTCCGTTTGATTTGGCAGCCCTGTGTGGATTCCAGCGGCTTGGATCTGCTCCCCGGTTGTGGATTTACGGCGCTGGAGATCGGCTCTGTTTGATATCCCGGCACGGTTACATCGCAAGCATTTCATATGGCGGAAGTGCCAAGATTAACTCCCACACAAGTGTTATGTTGTCGGAAAAAATAATCCCTCTCGTACTTTAGTCCTTCAGACAAAAGCTGGTTCTGGTTGCTTAATTTCTGGAACCCACAGGGCCCAAAACCTTACAGAGTCTAGTGGATCCTCACAGTACTATAGTGGAGTTTCAGAGAGTCGAGCGGATCTTCATATACACCATTGGCACTTCACAGAGTCCAGTGGATCTTCACAAACCTACAGTGACACTTAACAAAGTCTAGTACAGTAGATCCTAACAGACCCTTGAGGCACTTCAGAGACTCTAGATGATCCTCAAAGTCCTACAGCGATGTGTCACAGTCTGACACACTGTGCACATTAATCTAAATCTTTCCATATTTCACTTGAATATTTTGTTTGTTTTTCCCAGTCATTTTAAATGGCAATTATTAATTAATTCATTATGACTTTAATATGTTTGTATTGACTGCTTCACACAATATGATTTCTCTGTATTAAAATTTTAATTAATTTTTCCCACTTCGTTGTCAGTACGAAAGATAATGGTTTCATGCTTGCTGGTCCAAATCCATCACAGAGAGGATCGTTATGAATCACAGAACAAACAAGCACCAGCAGGAAGAATAGTGTGACATACTCTGGTAAGAAAGCACTCGCAGGCACCTGACGTGTCAATAAAGCCACAGGATAGTGGGCAACTAAGGTCAGCTGCCTGGTTCATCCATTCTGCTTCTCGCTCTCAGCCAGGCCATCGAGCCAACAGCTGATCCCAGAGTCACCCCGGGATTCTAATCTGCTTCAGCTTATGTAACACCTGCATGGTTTTCCGGCCCACGAATGCACAGTTAACCACTTTCCTAAGCGTTGCCCTTTTCATTTCCCAGCACCCACACCAACTACACTCATGACGCATTTGATGGCTTGTAGACGAGAATTAGAGATGACCTCGTCAGACCCCGGCTGCTGATTAGTATAAGAAAAAAATCGACTCCGCCCTTCATATTCAGGGATTTCGAATGTCTCTCCTTCCAAGGAAACAAATACAACCTCCACTCTGGGATCGTTATAGGGCCGGGGACAGCAAGCCAGCATGGATCGCTGGGGGGGGCACCCGGAAATCGCCTTCACCTCCTGCTCCCCTCTCGATGGGCTCCTAATTGCTCGAGACGGATTTCTGATGTCTGCAGCCTGCAATATCATACACCTTAAGATAATGATTAATGGCCTGGAGAGGATTAACGGCAAGTGTCAGGAGTCACACTGCGTTTATACCAAGCCGTCTGGCGGCACCGAGACAGAGGAGGAGTGGGGAGATCGGGTGTGGGGGGGGGGGGGGGGGGGTGGGGATGGGCACTCACCACTGGGGCCGGCTTGCCTCCGGACACGTTGCACACCAAGGTGAAGTTCTGGACCTGGTAGCGGCTGAATGGCGCCAGGGTGTCTGCTGCCATCATCGAGATGGAGTGAGGGGGTGCTGTGGAGAAGGAGGAGCACGGTCAGCACTAATCCCGCCATACTTTTGGCAAGGTCGTCCGTTATTTATTTTTTCTTTTTTGCAGGGGTTTGTGAAGGCCGGTGACATCCGGCCTGTCGGCTTTGCTCGGCGGATTATGGATTTAAAAGCTGTCAGAGGCGGACGAGCCTAAGATAATAAAATTCCAACCCATATCAACAGGACACTCGAAAGGAAGATGACTCTCCAAATCCAAAATGCTTCCCCCAGAAGCTCTCCTAGTCAATCACTGGGGGGTGAGGAGGAGGGTAGGGGCTTTCCATTCTTGGTTGAAGATGGGCCCTGAAGGACAGAGCAGGTTAAGGTTATTGGTGAGTTAGTTATGAGCAAGGTGGCCTCTTTATTCAAGGTAGCATGTGCTGAAGTTAGACAAGAAGACCGTCCTTCTCCGTGCCTTTAGAATGTCTGCCACTGCAGAGGATGTTGCCCTGGGACCCCTCCTGTGTGCACTTTGTGGTGTGGTGTCCTTTAATAATTCAGGCCTCCGGTAGCTATGTAAAGTCGTAAAAGCACGAGTAAGGCTGCAGTGCTCATTTTAAATAGCCCCCGTGAGGGTGCTGAACTATGAGGCTATGAGGGCTGTTCCCCCCACCCCAACCTCTAGCTCCCCCCACCTTCTTCACCCCCTCCCAAACAATCCTATTGATCTATGGTAAAACATAAAGGCAGGGTTTATTTCAGCAGTGGGACTGTGAGGCTGTGAGGTCTATTGGCAATGCAAAACCACGCACCAAAAAAAGAGGTGATTTTTCTAACGAATGTGCTGTGATGTTGTGGGATTCACAAAGAGAAGGCTTTTAATTCTGTCGTGTTGCAGTTGCGGCAAACAGAAACCCATGCCTTCTCTGGTTCCACATGAAGCACACGGCCAATTAGGGAGCAGCGCAAATGAAGAGAAACCTCGATGGGGCCTGAATTAATTTGCAAGTTCCGGAACTCAGCAAAAAAGAAAAAAAAAACTGCCTTCTTTTTTTTGTGTCTCACAGATAATAACATCATCCGCGCAAATGTCACAGTGAAGCGTCTTTGTGGGTGGACCACCCAGATTCTTCATGAGCCGATGACAGACGTTTAAAAGTAACACGAAAGGAGAGAGCGCAGTGAGCAGGATGCGGAGGTGCGGGGTAGCTGTGAATGTGGCGTACGCAGACAGCTCCGCACAGCACTTAGCGTTATTAAGTCAGTTTGTATCTTTTATGCAGGTGCTGGGTAAGCACATGGCGACAGCGCATCGATCAGCAGGTGGCAGGAGGACGCAAGCGATGTGGAACAGGGCCCCCGGGAGGTGGGGAGCACCACTGAATCACCATGGTTTAGCCGTTACACAGCCACCCCCCCCCCTCCCACTGGGCCAAAGCATGCCATTTTTATGGGGGTGACAAAGGAAAGCACGGTCACCTTCTCCTCCCCCGACCTCCCTGGTTAAATCTCGGGAACGAATGCAGCGAGAATGTTCTCTCTGGGTCAGACTTTAAGATAAGAGATGTGTCTGGGAAGCAAGCTATGTATGCATATTACATGATGGGTGTGCTCTGCATGAAGGTCTGTGACCGTCCTCCAGACTTCCTGAAACTCCACCATAGTTCTGTGAGGATCCAGCAGACTCTGTGAGGTTTTAAAGGAAATAAACCTGCAGGACACAGATCTCAATAAACAAAAATAAGAATATATTTCCCCCCAAACTATTATCCTGCCTTGTGATAAGGCGTGGCATTAGGGATTTTGGGCCCCTGAAAGCATATCATATTGGGCACCCAATTGCTTAGGGGCCCTTGGAATTGTCCTAACTGCCCCCCCCCCCCTTTACTGTGTCCCTACTTGCGAAATACCACCAGCCATTACAAGACCTTCATGTATATGCATTGAGACCATGACTTTGCATTGCCAGACAGGAACTGCACCATTACGGCCACTATGCCCATAGAAAAGGGTGAATATAAAAGACAAGTTTTCATCTTATTATAGGGAGTTTTGTGACTGCAATAGGAAGAAGTCGACCCGGCACGTAAGTGCTCGTTATGCAGCTTGAATCGTCTGTAGCTTCGTCTGTACGGAAAGCTCATTTTAATACGGACCCGCGCATCGGTAAGGCTGCTGTCGGCCAAGATACAGAGCCTTTTAACGAGCGCTGACCCTCATGCATTTCTCCCCACAGACGACCGGGTCTCGTTAGCCGCCGCCTGCGTTTGGCCTCTTATTAGGAGCTCCTGCTGCATTCTGTAGAGTTTTAATTCATTATAACGAAGAAGACAATGGTGCGAATGGAGCCTGAAGCCAGGACATGGTAGCTAATGTGGGGCCTGGCTGGAATTAATTCTGTCGGTTTTTTTCCTTCAGCACCGAAGACCTTGTGGTACTTTAAGCGGCCACCAAAGCCAAGGAGCAGGCCGAGCCATCACTGCCCATCCATGAATACCGTCTTTATTATGGACAAACTCTGAATGCTTATCCAGCAACACCATCATTTTGCCCTCTTCCCGGATAGATGGAACTGAATCCTGTAGCTGGTCATCACTAATTCAGTTGACATGTAGACAAAAGTGGCATCTGTTACGGTAACCAGAGTGCAATTTAATACCCAGTGCAGTACAAAATAAATACTGCATTTGTAAAACACGGATAAGGTGCTGTGAGGTAATGTGGCTGGTAACGGTCAGGAATCCCATCCAGGGTTTCACCCCTGAGAGACCGTGTGTTTCCTGGGATTGCCCTGACCTCGTTCCACCCCTGAGCTGCGTAACTGCTGCCGATGCAAGATGAATGTTAGCGCTGGTTATGAAGCTCTATTCCCAGAGGCTGCAGGTTTGAATCTCAGCCCTTCACCAACACTGAAGGATGGCTCGCTATATAAAAGCTGCTTCTTCACACGGGTAATTTCATGCCGGAGTCCATTTTCAGATCGCCCTACCAGAGGTGGAGCTAACGATGTGACCATATCGGGGAAGATGCACAAGGCCAATCTGGAGGGCCGCAGTGCACAGCTAAAGAGGGAGAAGATCCACCTCTCTACAGGTCACCCACTGCAGCTGAGGCGTTCGATTACGAAATTAAAAGGGCTATGTATGCAGAAAGAGATCTTATTAAATATTTACTGTGATTAAGAAGCAGGCAGGCTGGCTGGCCAGACCCACAATGAAACCAGAGATCTGGACAACATGTCAGTTAACTCCATTCCTGCTGGCGTAACAGGGTGGTGTCTCCGTGCTTCACAGTCCATTTAGCCTGACCTTCAGGATCCTAACATACTGCACGTTCACATTGGGGTAGCCGTCAGGCCTGCCTAACAGGGGTCATAGTATCAGCAGGAGTAGCATTAGTGTTATTAATACTGATCACAGTTACAGCAGTGGTAGCAGTGGCATGGTGGTATTGATTGTAGTCGTAGTAACAGTAGGTTGCATTAATAGTGTCCGTAGTATTAATAGTAGTATTAACTGTAATATTAACCGTGGTGGTATTAATAATGGTTTTTGTATTAATAGTGGTAGTATGAATAGCAATGGTATTAGTGGTATTAATAGCGGTCATATTGCTGATAGTAGTAGCATCAGTAGCAGCTGTAGTAACAGTAGAAGTAATAGTGGATGTACTATTAGTAGTGACAGTAATAGTGTTAGTAGAATCAATGGTGGTATTAATAGTGAGTGTAAGTTTAGTAGTGGTAGTACTGAATCAATAGTGGTATTAATAGTGACTGTAGTATTAGCAGTGTGAATGGTAGTATAAATAGGAGCAGGGGTAGTAGTATCAGTTTCATTCATGGTAGTGGTGTCAGTGGTAATTTCAGCAGTAGCAGGACTGGTATAATTGGTGGTAGGTAGTAACAGTAGTAATATTCTATGAAGACGAGGTTCTATTTCCATTTTCCAACCACTTATCCTGGTCAGTCTCTTGCGGTTGGTTAGGTAACTTTTCTTGTAATTTTTCCAGAAAAAATACACTCATTTTAAGTAATGAAAAAAACGCCATTTCTCGGTGTGCCCTGTGTAATTAAGCCTCCTTGCCTCACAGTGAGCTGTGATCCTGCCATCTTTCATCATGCTTCCCAAGCAGAGATGAGGAAGCAGGCTTTCAGCAGCACCGCAGGACTCAACTCACGCACATCAGGCCAAGGAAAGCGGGCTTGGGCTGAGCGATTTACGCCACGGCCGCCTGACAGCCCATCATTGCTGCCTGGCCCTGGGACGGTATTTTGGTGGGCTGTGAGCTTACTTTCCAAATGTGGCATCTGTTCTTCGTGGGGCGGGGCGTGGCCGACATAAAATCAAGCAGCGGCAGGGCCTGACCGTGTCATATGTGGAAAAACAGACGACAGAAGGGGGGCTTACATTCGGTAGGGGGCCTCTCAAGCCCCTCCTTGAATTTGTGTGCGTCGGTGTGAGATGTAGACTCTTTCAAACACCATCAATATTCCTGACAGCTCAGACTTGTCAGAAGATTGAAGCAGCACAAGGACTAACACTAGATATCGATACCCTCGTGGTAGAGAAAGGAGAGCTGTCTGAACATTTTAAAACATGTATAAAAGTATAAGAAAAAAATACAAAGTCGGGGTACGTCATATATTTGAGAGAAACTTTCAAGCTATAAGTGGAGCGAGAAGGCAGAGACAGTGGAAGCTGGATTCGTGCGCCGTGTGTCTTTGCAGGCTGGTCCGGTGTGTCTGTCTTGTGCCCTGCGAGGGTTACTGTACTTGACCGAGTGTGAAGCTTTGCAGGGAGGGGATATCTAACCCAGAGACAGCGGCAAAGGACTTGACTGCAACAGATAGTCTGGCGTTCCCCTGGTTCGTCTGCGCTGAGCTCTGGGGGAAGTCTATACCTCAGCTCCCTAGGTACTGCCTGAGCCAAGGATATGAAACTGCCCCTGACCCGTTAGAGCTCAGCCACCAACTATCAGCCCCACAGCACCCCCCACCCCCAGACATTGGTCCACATGTACCCCCTCCCTCCCCCCACAACACACACACCCCATTAACCATGTCCCAGGCACAGAAGAGCAAATTCAGTCTTTCCTGTTAGTGTCCCATGATGAAAGGATGGTGTCATATGGTTTGAAATATGAGAGTGACAGAATTCAAAAGAATCCTCCTACTCTTCCTTTTTCAGCAATTAATTGGCCAGAATGTTATGCAAATAATCAGATTGTATTTTTGAGCTAAAACTGCCGTTTTCTTACAAAGTCGGTAAGTTTAGTTCACCTCTCCTCTTCTAACCTGGTTGGCTGAAGAAAAAAGCATAATGGTTCATTCTATTCGAGCTCACATTAAGGTACAATAATATATAATAATGTATAATAATGCAATGTAATGGACCAATTCTACACACTGTTGCACAGCACTGTATGGTAAATCACAAGGAGCACCAGACCTATATCAACTGAGGACGTTTATCCAAAGTGACATATTCGAGGAGAGCGCTACAGGCCAGCCACCGGGAACAACCTGATCCAATTCTGCTTTACGCCACTTTTACTTCTCTTTCCACATGGAAGATGAACCCGCCGATTTTACAAACCCGAGGCACGATCACCAATGAAGCCTCAGTGGGGCAGCGTTCGAGAATCACGCGCAGTCAAGCTCGCTGCTCAATCTTCAGTTTCTCTCTCTAGCCCCATTACAAACCGTACTCATCTCCAGTGTGGATCTGCACTTCCCAGTTTATTCCTGGATTCTTCCTGCCAGTCTGTCCGGTGACCCATTTTATTACACGTCTCTAATATGGGCCTCAGTCTTATCCACTGATCCAGTCATCCCCGTCTGACTCTCTGCCGGTCTTCAAGGACAGTACACTGTTCACAGGGAGCCTCGGGCTTGGTCCTGGCGGTTCTGTTAGCAGTAGAAAAAGTGACCGTGCAGTACTGTAAGAGCGGGGGGCAGCAGTTATGCATCACATTGGGTTGTCTAAGGACCCAAACCTCTTGCAGATAAGGGAAACGTTTCTTTTACACCTAATTCAATGGGGAATTTTGACCTCATTTTAGGTTAAGTACAGCACCGTGTTCAGAAGTACGTCAGAACAGCCCTAAGACCTGCGAATATTACGCAGACTCTCATTTTTTCTTTTAATGCTTTTAAATGTACCATTTCAGCCCCAGAACATGTTTTAAGTTATCTTGCATTCATGCAGAGGAGACTTTCAAACTTGGAATACTTTCACCTTCTTAACTTCGCCAAGAACACTTTCCCCCCCCTGTAGTGAGGTCAAAAAAAAAAGCAATTTGCAGAGAGAAGACAATCGCATCACATGACGGCCCCTAAATTATTAAAGTCATAGTGAGACATTGTTGTTGTTTTTTTGAGCCGTTGCATTTTCTGAATGCAAACAAGGGACAAACGCTGCAAGTATGCCAAGGAGGAATGAATAAAAAAAGTATTTGTACGGCCTTAGAGAAGCAATAAAGAAAATGATTTCAGGGGTGAGTTTCAGCTTCAGGTATGCTTGACCTACAGACTAAGCAAAGAACATTTGTTTCACGCAACTGAGCCAAAACGAGCAGCAGGAGGTAAGAAGTGAACATTTTCACTTCACTGACAGACTGATGCAGACAGGCAGAGCCCACGATTCAAACTCCAAAAGGAAACATGCACATCATTGTACCTTTAGTGCCCCTGTTCCTACACCAGCTATTGGGGGGGGAATGAAAATGAGAGGAATGTATACTAAAGGACATGTGAGTGATATGAGTTTCTAGTAATTTACCAGCATATTATGAGGAACAACAGGGATCAAGTATTTGGTCCACTGCTCTTATTTCACTGCCTAGTCGACAATATCTTCAACTGACATTTATTTAGAGCAGATTTCACTGAAATAAAATGTATTACACACAATTAGCCAATATCAAAAAAATAAAAAAATACATATCAGTGCTGGACTTCAGATGTTTTAAGCTAATATCTGTGGGCGAGTAGACAGAGGTGGAGAAGAAGGCTGGGGGACCGTTGGAGAATATGGTTTGAGGTGACATCGATTGGTTCGAAACTGAGCCGGCCACCCATAATGACCGGCTTGCAGAAAAGGAAATCAATTTTGGCTCTTGTGACAACAAACCGCCAGCCAATCACAGGTCAGAAACCCAGCCGTGCCGCTTTAACGAATAAAGGAAAGAAAAAGGTAAGCGTGTTTTGTGGGGCTGATTTGCCACATAAATGACCCCCCCCCCCAAACACTAATTATGATGCCCTCTAAGCAGTATGACTTCCTGCCGTGTTTTTGTGAAGAAATTGAGCATTGGGGACTTTGATCAGACGGAACAGCAGTCGACCGTAGCCTGAGAAAAAGACCCAGAAAAAAAACAATGCAAAACCTCAGAAGATCTTTAAATATTTTAAGCCTCTGCAGAAGGTGCATGGAATGATGTGTTTTATTCTGAAACAGCCATTTTTAATGCTGCACTCAAAAAGAAATTTAAGCTTCAAATACAACTAATTCTTCATCAAGAAAGCTAAAAAGTAGATTGTGCATATACATATGCAGATGTACACAGACGTGTAACAAACATTTGAAAAATAAGATTAGTGCAAAATTAATCACTGCATGCCAAAGAACTGGTTCTGAGTTTTCAGTGAAGCTGTAGAGCTTTGCATCTAAACTCTGCTCCACTGCCTCTATCGAGGTACACAAGTGTGGATATAAGTAACATCATCACAAGGGACACCGCATGCAAGAGGTGCCACAGAACCATTCACACCCACGCTGGAAGGTTCCGGAATCATTTTTTCCAAGGGCCATCTCACAGCTGAACTGTAAACCCCAATAAGGTCACATCTCACAACTCACACAAGTTCAATGACGGTCCACTGCTGTATCCTAGAACTGATTATTCAGTTTGCAGTATGCAAAGACGTGCTATAATCAGTGACAAATTCTCACTGATTGTTTGCATGGCTTGTCTCTTTATAACTTATTAATTCAACAGCTCACTTTTATATACAGCTGACCTTTTTTATACAATGCTTACTTCATGTTTGTGATCGCGTCGGCGTGGGAAGGTAATCTCACGGTGTGTAATGCGGCAACGATAATAGAGCTTGAATCCTGAACGTCGTTGGCATATGGGTTGGCAGGGTCCGCCTTGGGAGGCTAATATTTCACACCAGCTGCGACTGGAAGATCTAAGACGTCCTCCTGTCGTCATCCTGCGTCAGGGCAGACCTCAGTGTCGGTAACGTGAGACGGGGCCATGCGCTGCCTTGTGGGCTTAGCCGAGCGAATGAGGGAGCTGATGCTGAAGGGCGGTGCCAACACAGTGCATGCTGAGGGGAAGCGGAACCGGGGAGAGGAAGCCAGCATGGGGCAACAAAACACACGGCGTGGAGAGAGGGTAGGGGCCTGCAGAGACGGGTCGGGCTCCGTTTGGATGCCTGCTTAACTTGGCACCCCTGAGCTGCTCTGTCCTCTAGCGCTCTGCGTGGATCTGGAGGTCAAGGGGATAAAATGAGTGCTTCAAAAGGACCAGAAGCTTGGCTATATTCCAGGCAGCCACCGGGCCGTTCCCAGAGGACGGGACACCCGGAGCTTACGGAGGCTTGACCATCTTCATCAGAGCACTGAAGCATCTATGGAGACAGCTTGTGAAATAAACTCACTGTGGTTAAACTGCTCGCCTCGTCTGATCCCGATCAGGGAAAGAAACAGGAAAACGACCGGGGAAAGTCTCTGGGAGAGAGACCCCTAGAATCATCCAGAACAACATGGGTCATTTCGCTATGACTGAGTGACTGATTGAATTGATAATGCAGCTTTGCATTGACCTGCATCCGCATTTGGGATCGGGACCACCAGATTGGGCGTATTCCGATATTGTGGCTATCCATCACATATACATAACTGCATGCTTACTGTACTACAAGTTAGATATTGACAGTGGGTCATTATACGGCTGGCATTGCTGCCCATTCTCCTGTGCCTTTAACACTAAGCGATACAGCCACTAACGTCCGACTACGTTCAGGTGTAACTTGACGTAAGACTGTAATATTACTGATGGGAGAAATTTCTTAGTCCAGAATAGTACAGCGGTAAAAACATATAGAAAAGGATGAACTATATCCATCCATCCATCCATCCATTTTCCAAACCGCTTATCCTATTGGGTCGCGGGGGGTCCGGAGCCTATCCCGGAAGCAATGGGCACGAGGCAGGGAACAACCCTGGATGGGGGGCCAGCCCATCGCAGGGCACACTCACACACCATTCACTCATGCATGCACACCTATGGGCAATTTAGCAACTAGGATGAACTATATATAAAATATAAAATGTATAAAATGTATAAAGCTAATAGATAGAAAATTAATATACAATAATCAGAAAGTATACAAAGTATGACGAACGTACAGTATATACCGAATTTTCAGGACATAAAAAAGTTATGTAAACATACTAAATACAATTGCGAGGAAGAGAATAAACAAATGTGTAAATGAAAAAGACCGCAATGACACACGAAATGTTCGCAATGCGTGAAACTACACACGACACTAGCGACGAAATTAAAAACTCTGGAATGGAAGAAATGGCTGGTGGTGGTTATGTCTACAAAAATGAACGAGAGTACAAAATTCCAAGCAAGCAGAAGATCACTTTGTCAAAGTGCTTGCAGGGGAATTCGAGTGAAGCTGGCCACTGCTGGGACCGGCCCTCCCCGATGGAGGGTGGTAGGAGAGTGATTGGTGGGAAGCAGGAAAACGCAATCAAAGCCGCCGGGCTGCAGGGGGAGACGCGTTTGGATGAGCGCTGACTAAGAGTCTCAGGGCTCTGAGAGGCCCCTTTGATATCGCGCTTCCAGGGCGTGCCGCGCCACCACATGAAAGACACCAGAGCCCCTTTTTTAATCATTTTGCCATTGTGCTCTTAACATTTGCATTTGCCCCCGCCCACTTCATTTGCATTCGTCATTACAGCATTGTCAGCTCTTATCAAGGTCCCCAGGGAGAGGGGAGGAGGATGGGGGGGGGGGGGCACTTGAAAGATTGCCGGGCCCATAGTTGTGGGGGGGGTGTGATGCTCAGAGACAAAGGCCGCAGTCACATTTGTACGGGCTCCACTGCCACACAGCTCATTAATCACGCCGTGACTTTCTGTTGTAATGACTTTGAGTGTGTGTGGGTGTGCTATAGAAATGGTACAACTTCATTCTATTCAGTGCTTGCAAGGGGGGAAAAAGAAACATAGGTGAGCGGAAACCCCCTCCCCCCCCCCCCACCCACCACTGCAGCGCCATGCCACTCAACTGGCCATCCATCTTCAACGCCAACAGTCATGGACGAACTGTTTCTGAGCGTGGGTCACGGGTGCAGCTTAAGGGATGCGTAATTACACGCTTCATCCACAAGCACTTTTTTGAACCACCGTGCTGAGAGAGGCTGTGCCACACTTCAAAGGATGCACACGCTGCAGAATTACCCCGCCATGTGCAGGCAGTGGACTCTCCATCCTGTCCTCCCGAACGCAGAGCACAATGGCAAACGGTCATTGTTAGCATTAGCCACCGCTCTGCTGTCTCCCAGATCCTCGTGTGGCAAAGCCAGTCTGCTGTAATTCCTCTTCCTTTAAAGATGACGAGCTGGAAGATGCCAGACATGGTTTTGTGACATCGACAGACGCCAGGCAGTTTGCCGGCGATGACTAAAATCTTCCCCACTTCCCCGGCTCTAAGATCCCATTGAGGTAGCAGATGGAAACTCAACGCCCCGCGTCGATTTGGTAATACCAAGGCTGGCGATCTCACCGTGAATCCGGCCCATATCCTTCACGGGGCCTCTGAGCAATCTGGTCCTATTTGGCGTTATACCCAAAGCATCCTGGTTAATTTATTTGCCTTGATGATCGTAGTGCCTTTAGAGCATCCGATTGCCAGAGACGTCAGCAGAAAATGGGCTGATCGGTGTGGTCGCGAAGCCTGTTCAAACGAAATTTTTGTAACACCTGACCGACAGGGTGGGAAAAGTCAGGCCATGAAGTTCTACGAGGCTAAAGGGAGCCTGACAAAAATTCCCAGGCATCCAAAATCTGGCTCCAAAGTCTGAACGGTCTCCGTTGGGAGGTTGAGAGGATGCCCAATCTGCTCGCCCGCAACCAGATGGCCAATGGCATGCGACAGGAGATGCCGGCTCGGAGTGTACGTGGGGGTAGGGGGTGGAGAGTTATGTTTTAGTTATTTTGACACGTGCCCCAAAGACTTGGCTTCTGCTAAACCATTCGCTGGTAGACCAACCATCTGAGATGTTGATTCTCATCTTTTGATACTAATAATTTGAGAACAGGATAATCCACAAGGGCTGTGTGAAGAATCTACTGGTTGGGTGTGATGGATTGGAAAACTGAGATCGCCCCATTACATATAGTGCCATGTTAGCGCCCATTGTTCACGATGATAGTGCATTGAAACAAGCAGAGTGTGTAGCAAATTATGTGAACAATGGAGTCTATTGAATTATGAATGCTTTATTAGGCTACATGAGCTCCCCCCTCAGTATTCACTTTTGCTCTTTTTTGGATGCTAGATGTTGAAAGAAATGGGCACGGATGTGTGTTGGTCAAAAACAACACGTCAGGAATATGAGGGATAAACAGCTATTAAAGACGGTGAGCAACGGTGATGGGGAAAGAGCGAAGCAGTGTTGAGGCGAGTCATCACTTGCTTAGGGGTGGGCTTGTGACCTTGCATGCAGAAGATCTTTCGGGCCAAGTCACACGTGGGTGAAGTTCTAGACCAGGGTCCCTTCCTGCGGGTTCACTGCGGCCGCTGTGAGCCGAGGCCTAGCCGCCATGCACACAAAGCGGGGTTATGCCGGTGCTCCTCCATGCCCCATGTGGTGGATCTGTGCCAATGCGGCGGACTTCTGCGCTTGGCAGACAAACCCACAGAACGGACCTCTTCTCAGTGCTCTTGCCAGCTCTGCATCGATGCCTTGCCAATATGACCCCTTCTGACCCTCCCTTCGGGTCCTGCGGTGCTAAGCCCGACGGCGTTTAAGAAACCGCTAGACTGGTGAAATTAGAAAATTAATCACATCAAATATTTACATTACGGCGCAAGCAATTGCAGGGCTTGGTGTGCAAAGCCTTACATCTTTGCTTCTGCTGTTTCTACCATCACCCATTTAATGCAGAGGCCAGGGGCTCATGGTTGGTATTTAGATCTTACTGGAGGGATCTGATTTGCTAATTAGAATTTAAAATCTAATTACGGGACAATTTAAAAATATCCTAATTTTTAGAAGAGTTCACAGTCAAAAGGCATGCATGCAGTGCTGATGCTTTTCATATAAGCTGTGAAGTGCTGTTCATTTTCGGAACAGAATTAGAGTGATGACCTTTGAACTGATAACTCAGTTGCTTGGTGTATGTGGGGTAAAGAGGTGTGGAGACCATGCTTGTTTACTATGGGAGCTACTGCATTTGTAAGTCATCTGGTGTTTTACATCCTGCCTGTATGCGTTTTCACCTTGCCAGAGCATCATGGCTTGGGATTTTTCTAGCAGCTACTGAAGCCAGTGACCAAGTAGGACGGCCACAGAATTTCCCAGCTTATGCTGATCTTGGTAAAGTGACCTTTGGGATTGTGATGCTCCTGCAGAATGGGGCGTCTTGATGTCTTGTTTACAGTAATAGAGGCATGTTTTGCATGGCCCATTTCAGTGCAGCTACACCAGGGCTGCCCAGTCCTGCCCCTGGAGAGCTGCCACCCTGCAGAGCTTAGGTACAAACCCTTATTTAACCCCTGATACAGATAATCAAGTCTTTCAGTATCACCTCAGTATTAGAGTCGGCTATGCTGAAGTTAAGCTGGTTCTCATACTGAGATATAACTGAAAGGCCTGATTATCTGCATCAGGTGTGTTAAATGAGGGCTGTACCTACAGTAAGCTCTGCAGGGTGGCAGCTCTCCAGGAGCAGGACTGGGCAGTCCTGCGCTACACAATGTTTCATGTAAAAGCACAGGGTAGTGCAAAGCAGTCTTGGTCAGGCCTCCAAAAAATCTTTTTTTGTTTGTTAAAAAACAGAATACATAGACCTTTAATATTGACTATGTAAGAAGGTCTTCATACATGGCATTTTTCACCATCCATCCATCCATCCATCCATCCACCCATCCACCCACCCATCCATCCATCCATCCATCCATCCATCCATCCATCCATCCATCAATCGTTTAACCATTTATCCCTTCTGGGAAGACCTAGAGCCTTTCATAGGCAAGACAGGGCACAGGAAAATGTTTATTACAAATTTATAACTTTGGCAACTAGATGTTACCTATAGTGAAACTGTTTATAAATGAACCAATGAAAGCTCAGACACAAAGACTAAAAATAGAGATCTAGGCAGCAGGTTTTAGCCTTGGTGGTAACTAGTGCGAACCATATAATACCTTTCTTCGCATCATCTCACGCGTGTTGACCAGCTTGTTGACCAAGACAAAGGCAAAATTCGGGGTTTTATACACCCATGACCAGATCTGAAGGAAAGGGGGAGCTATATGTACAACAGAGATCTATCTGTGAGTTAGAGGGCATCCCAGCCTGTGAGCTAAAACCAACGTCCCTCAGGCCATTAAAAGCTATTCGGTAACATCAAATTGCATCAGCTGTGCTCTAGAGGTGTACGGGGGCACAAGTGCAGAAGAGGAATCATCAGTGAAAGAAGACCATATATAGTCTGGCGACAAGTGCTCATTTGGTACATTGAAACACCGGCAAAATATATATCGCTTCCACATGCCCTTGTAGCAATGGTCAGAGTTTATGACAGCCAGGCAAGGCTGGTGAATGGCAGAACATGGGAACGAGAGAGCAGGCCAGGAAGCAGAGTGGCCTATGGAAAAGCCATAAATGCCAGCAGGAATCCAAATAGGCCCCAGAAGGATTTAAATGAGACCTGAAAGGTAAGGCTATTAAGTCTGACATTGAAAGAGACTTGAATAACGATAACTGAGTATTGAAAATGTTTATAATCTTCCTCAGCACAGACCAATTTCCCAACTGGGAGTAGAAACTGCAGCACGATCGTCTCTTCTTGGTCTTCAAAATGATTGCAAGATCTGTGCAGATATGAGGATGAGACTGACTCCTCAGACTTCTAGATTTTTTTTCATGAAAAATCAGTCTTAAAGACTGATCGAAGGCTCTGCTGGATCTAAGGAAGTAGCTCTACAGCATCCAGGTGAAGTTCTTCTTTATCTCCACTCACAGAGCACCCATATGTGCAATGACAAGAAGGGTTAGGCCATCATTTCTCCTGACCTTCACTGATCATGTCTAAATTGTTAGTGATATGTTATATGATATCTCTGTTTTTATGCTATCAAAACTCAAATGGATTCCATCACCGAGATATAATGTACAGTGTGAGTTTGCATGTTCTCTCTGTCGTTACGTGGGTTTCACTCTACAATCCACAGGAATGTAGGTTATGTTGAATCTTTAATGTTCCGTTTTGTCTTGGAGTAGTACAGGCAGTTAAGGAAATATATGGTTGGATAGGTATGTTTGCATGTATTTACACAAATATTCAAGGAAACACAGCACAATCTGGCAACCCAAGCAAACGTCATTCCAAGGAAGTAGGCTGTAATGAAGCTTTGCTGAAATTGTTCGAAGTTGTACTTTGAATGTACTTAAAAGTAAAAACTTGCTGAAATTACAATTAACCTGACAGTTCAAAAACAGCCAGCGGCTGTCTTGATACTTTTGGGCTTCTCAGACCCTCAGATGGTTTTTTTGTTTGTGTGTGATAAGGAGGATTAATTTAGTTTTTCTGGCAGGTGGTATGACAGTGTTCCACTGTGGAGCAGTCATTTTTGCAGGGGACAATTACATGTCCGTACTTTGCAGATTACAGTGGCCTGACAGTGGAGTAGGATGTAATGGGAAAGACAAGGCTGGTGGGTGGGATTTACTGTCAATCAGATCCTTAAACCAATTGTGACTGAATTTCTCACTATAATCCCACCCCCCAGAGATTCAAAGCTCTGTTTCATTCATCCCTCATTGATGGAGCTATGGAGGTTGTATAGATAATAAAGTCCTCAGCTTGTTAACTGTTCCGTAGTGAACTCCTGGCTGAGCAAAAAAAACGATGAACCAGGAAGGACAGAGATGGGCAGCAGGGGCTGTGATGAACTGGCAGTTTTTTCGGTATTCCGAAATTTCTGTCACTATATTTTCTTGAAACTTTTTGAAGATTCAGCCTAGTCACTGACGTTTCCAATTTGGCATTCAGATCTCAGGATGTCTAAGAACCTTGTTTTTGTAAATTAGTTTTTATTCCTGTTTGGATTCAAATTTTATATAAGCCCTATTTTATCACAATACCCAAAAAAACCTGGCTGATTACTCTTGTTTTTAAACCCGGGGGGGTCTCTCCCACCTGTCATAACACCTTAGATACTGATTTTAATTTTCTTAATCTATTTTCTTCCTTCTGCACGCCTTCTGTGTGAGTTTATGCTTTTATGGTTCAGTCGGCTGTTGCTTCGCATATGAGACATACAATTATTCCACAGCATGGATCGTTCCACTTGGAAGGAAAGCGGGGGGGGGGAGGGGGGGGGGGGTTAAGAATTATGAGGTAGTGCACCTACAAATTAATACACCTGCATGTTTATGGAGAGATACGAAGAGATGTAATTAAGTCTATATTATGGAACATGAGTTTAGAGAACTAAAGTCTTTACTGATTAATGACATTTGAAAAAAAGAGGAGGAGGGAAAATGCCAAGGTTAGGGTTACTATGATTTATATGCATGTGTGACATGTTATACATACAGTAAAACCTCGGATTGCGAGCATAATTCGTTCCGGAAACATACTCGTAATCCAAAGCACTCATATATAAAAGTGAATTTTCCCGTTTAGAAATAATGGAAACTCAGATGATTCGTTCCACAACCCAAAAATATTTCTATAAGAATGACTAATACAAAATATAAAGTAAAAATACATAAAACAAATTAACCTGCACTTTACCTTTGAAAAGAATCGTGGATGGTGTGAGGGAGACCAGAGAGAGGAGAAGAGGAGGGTTATTCTGTAGGATGACTTTAAGTATAACTAACGGAATCACTGATATCTGTTGGCTCACTGGAATCTTTTTCTTTTTGTGTGACTATAACAAGGAACCTATCCAATGACAGCCGCTTTAGCCTCCTTTTCGATTTCCCGGAAATGTGGACATTGCATTGTCATTTAACAGATTCATTGCACTGTTACGCCCTCATTCAGGTGCTGCTTTTCTACTAAATTTTGGCGAGCATGGGAAACGATCACCCACAATCCCGCAGCAAGAGAGAGAAGAACCATCGGCTCAGTTGTGATTACGTGACGCTCGGTAGGCAAAGCGTATACCTGATACTCGTATTGCAAGACCTCGCTCGTTTATCAAGTTAAAATTTATTAAAAATTTTTGCTTGTCTTGCAAAACACTCGCAAGCTAAAGTGTCGCAATTCGAGGTTTGACTGTGTATATATCAGCATGGTGATGCAGTGGTTAGCACTGTTGCCTCACACCTCTGGGACCCGGGTTCGAGTCTCCGCCTGGGTTACATGTGTGTGGAGTTTGCATGTTCTCCCCATGTCGTCGTGGGGTTTCCTCCGGGTACTCCGGTTTCCCCCCACAGTCAAAAAACATGCTGAGGTTAATTGGACTTGCTAAATTGCCCGTAGGTGTGAATGTGTATGTGAATGGTGTGTGAGTGTGCCCTGCGATGGGCTGGCCCCCCATCCTGGGTTGTTCCCTGCCTCGTGCCCATTGCTTCCGGGATAGGCTCCGGACCCCCCGCTACCCAGTAGGATAAGCGGTTTGGAAAATGGATGGATGGATGTGTATATATATATATATATATATATATATATATATACACACACACACACACACACACAAATATATATGCATGCATGTATGTATATATACATTTAATATGTGTATATGTCTGTATATACATTTGTATTTATATGTGTGTGTAGTAAATGTATTTTGTCATCTATGAAAAATTTAACTGTAATATTTCTTCCAGCATGACCATGGTTTGAAATTTCTCATGTCTCTACACTCAATTAATTGATGGGGAAGCAGGCTCAATGGTGATAGGTGACCCGTTTAAAGCGTCCCGTCGCTACCCAGCCTCCACCATTTTCCACTCCAGTTGTCAGGCCGATGGCATTCAGGAAAATAAATGCCCTGAGTTGAACTTGAATATATCACCTTCAAATATCAGGGTCTCTTTCACAGCATTCCGTTACAATCTTCATTAGCAATCTTCAAAACGTGTGGGATAAAGGCCTTGGTCTCTAGATTGTAGTGAGACACAACTGCTGCACCGAGGGGGATAAAGATCACAAACAACGGCATCGCCTTGTATGAACCTGGGAATGGGGGCACTGAATTTCAACAGCGATTCCGGATTAATCTCAGGCTTATTGCTGCCGCAGCTTCCAGGGAAGGATAATCGCCCAGTCAAGGTGTCTCCAGAAAAACCCGCCACGTCATCAATGCTTTTTTGGATTTCTCTCTTCTAAAAGGAGATGACACAGCATTACGATACTTCTTAGAATGTTACCTCGTACATTTAAAAGAAGTCCGCAGAAATACCCAAGACAAATAGTAGACTAAGTTTCTAAGTAGCCCTAGACAAAAACAACTTAAGTGAGGGCCGTCGTCACTGAAGAGCAGTGAAATATTTCTCTTTAGTGTAATTGAACTTTACATGAGTGTTTGGAAACTATGTTAGTAATCTTGGGGGCGGGGGGGGGGGGGGGGGGGGGGGGGGGTTGGAAATGCTGCTCTAGCCTAGACAGTGCAACATAAATTGAAATGTTATATCTGAAGGAAATGCCAGAGAGGCACTCGCTAGAGAGCAGTTGCCTGCATTCCATGGAGTGGTGTATGAAGTGCGGTGACACTCCTGGGGATCTCTGACTGCAGGATAAAAGCAAGAATGACACTGCGTCCTGCGTGTCACAATCATGAGGAATGAACTCTGACTTAAAAGAATGCAAAAGCATTTGTAAGGGAGAGCCACTGGCACGGCCCCTCCAGCTCGGTAGTTCGGTGCAGGCAGCACTGCGGTCTCTCTTCAGATCCTCTTTGTGTTTCCATGAAAGACAGCAAATATCCATGGTCCATTATCCTCACGGCGCTTTTTTCCCCCCCAGCATGTAGGTTTAATAACAAAGAAAAAACAAAGTACAGCTAAAGCAGGAACTCTCCAGCCCCTGTTGCTGTATCAATAACGTTCCTGGATGCCCATTTAGCTTCTGGGAGTTTTACTTACAAAAAAAGATCTGAGGATAGAAGGAAAAATGATTGGTTCAGAGATAACCAATCAGATTGTAGAGGAGGTGGGTTCAAGCAACTATTGGAGGGGGAACCACCCAGATATCTTGACCTATACATTTACCCACACACACAGGGGCCCATGGGTAGGAGGTCTCAAGTTTCATCCAAAGAGTCACCCATGTGGACATACAGTTTCAAAACTGCTGATATTATACCACTTACAGTATAGATGGTTGAATAACAATCTAATAGGAATCCATGTATGAATTCACAGCCTGCACAGAAACAGAAGTAATCTCCCTATTTATTTACAGCAGGCTTGCTTGGAACTTTCTGGATCCCTCCGATTAAATGAGCAACACATCCACCCACTTCCGTACAACAGAGCCGACCTCGAGGATGTTGAGCTGGCTGCAATTTCACGGCAATGTGCAGTCGTGCTCCCCCCCCCCCCCCCCCAAGAAATTGTAACGCTATAATTGCATGTTAGGTAGACAGGCTGGCTCTCCTTCTCTGGCGATTAAAGGTTTGTTGGGGGGGTGGAGTTGAGGTTATGGGCCCTGCGATGTTGTGATGTGAACATGTGCAGTGCCGACGTCATCACACAGGATAAGGTATTATTCACGACAATGCTTCCCAATCCAGTCCTTGGTGACTCACAATCTCTCCATGTTTTTTCATCCTCCAAGCTCCTTGTCTGTGAGTCTCTGAGGACCGGATTGGGAAACAGTGATTGACTCTGCTGAATCTTTCTGCATCAGGATGCCATGACTTTTAAAAATCAATTCCTTCTTTCTCTTTTTGAAAAATATTTCTCCTACATTCCATGGGAGCCCAATATTATATAAGGTGCCTCTTGAGCTTCACTGGGGACCCCCACCAGCGACGTGTAAGAGATTGTCACCTCCCTTCCTCTCCCCCCCCGCTACAGCTCCAGATCCACCCATGTTCAAGCGTGTCACGGTGTTGCTGAGACTGAGACAGGTGACGGTCACCTTCATGTGTAAACACTCTTCCATTCAGGGGCTCTGCTGTGGAGTCGGAAGGTTATAGGATTAAGCGCAGCGTGCTTTCGTGAGTTTCCAGCCATGAGTCCCCACTCATCCCACTGCCAGATAAATAAAACAGCAGGCTGTGTGTTGACATCCCAGGAGGGGTCATTACAAATATTTTGTTGCTCCCTTGAACCAGAGTTCTAGACCTAACATCCATGCTGAACACATATTTTCCATTTAGGCAATTAGGTATGCGTGACGGATATTCCTCTACACATTCCCTCCGCCCCTACGGACCTGCAAACAACAGCGCCATCGGTCAGGAGTCCATTCCCCATTCTCAGGCCCGGTTTTCACCTCGCAGCCCTGTCCCGAGGCATCGCCGGAGAAGGAGTCTGCGAAACATGACAAAACCTAGGCTTTGTGTCCCCACAGTTTCCAGAAGCTTCTGTGTAACACCAGCCATCTTGGTTTTATGGATATAAAAAGGACATTTAAAAATATTTGCGGGGATAATCATGATGTTTCTGGGGCAGCATGTTGTTGTGCAGCCTTACAGAGCACCGCCAGGCAGGAGAACAAGAGGAATGACATTATCCAGCCCCGACCTGGCTCTCCTGCCTTGTTATTCTTCATCGGCTGGTATTTCCATCCATATTCACAAGCAGGCGTTATGCACCATATGGATTTTTTTTCCCAGGGTGCAATGGCACACCTTTCCAGGTAAGACCACCCCCATTGTTACAGGACGAGTCTGGGGTTTCTGGGGAAAACCAGCCATGATGGCTATAATTGATGAAAAATTCATCTTTGTGGGGATTTTCCCATTAGGCAAAAATTCAAACAAAAACAAACAGGAAACTGAAAATACTAAAAATTGCATCGCTACTTAGCACTTTTCTGATCTGTGTGGAGGGGCAGCATGGTGGTGCAGTGGTTAGCACTGTTGCCTCACACCTCTGGGACCCGGGTTCGAGTCTCTGCCTGGGTCACATGTGTGTGGAGTTTGCATGTTCTCCCCATGTCGTCGTGGGGTTTCCTCTGGGTACTCCGGTTTCCCCCCACATTCCAAAAACATGCTGAGGCTAACTGGAGTTGCTAAATTGGTGTGCGTGTGCGTGTGAGAGTGAATGGTGTGTGAGTGTGCCCTGCGATGGGCTGGCCTCCCATCCTGGGTTGTTCCCTGCCTCGTGCCCATTGCTTCCGGGATAGGCTCCGGACCCCTCGCGACCCAGTAGGATAAGCGGTTTGGGAAATGGATGGATGGATGGATGGATGATCTGTGTGGGTGAGAGGTGAGAGCGACGGCCAATAAACAAAGCTCAAGGCAGCATGGAAATGTATGAAAAAGACAAAAACACAAAGCTGGAAGAAAAACAAAATGCAGCTTAGGTCACATCAAGGTTATCATCACTCACTGTATCAAAACCTTCATTCATTTTGCTGTGTCCGTATACAAAGAACAAGGTTAATGATTTGAATAATTCGCTGAACCCAAAGGTGAGTAAACTTTGCAGTTTTCTGAAATCACTCATCTTGCTTCTCCTTCAGTTTATGTAGATGGTGCGAAGTGAAGAGAGCAGAATACAGAGCAAAGTCTCAGCTTGTTGAGTGTCGCCTGAACGTCTTATTGGGTTTCCCAAGTGGAAACAAACACGAAAGCAACTTCGAGAAGGGAAGTGGTAAGAAGCACAGCAGATCAAATCTGTCACAAAGTGCTACCAAAATATATATATATAGCAGAAGACAATACATCTAGAAAATTCTATGTCTTAGCTCGCAAAATTGTTTTTGATCATCGTGTGCGAACCAGAGAGAGCTTTTAGTTCCGGTCCGAATATTCCTGTTGGAGCCAAATTGAATAAAATCTGTTGAAAATCAAGTGAACTTTCGAATGACAGTCAAACATTTTGGAGAAAATCCAGAAATGGCCGGAAAGGTCTAAATTGACAGAATGAGTCACAGGTTACGTGTGTGCAGGAGCTGCTCTTGCCGTTGCTAAGATGTCTAGGTGCATTTTTCTTAAACCTTTTCCCTGATATATTTACGTGCCCTCATGCCTCAGTGCCCCTTGATTTAATTACCGCCCTCGGCACTCGAGTGGCTGTCCGATGCCATGCAGAGACCGGGAGGCGAAGCAAAAGAGCTGGTCTAAAAAAGGCTGCATTCAACGACGGAGTTCCACAAACAGTCCTTGGCTTAGACTATGAAAATAATAGCAGATCCTCTACAGACTGTGCATGTAGTACAACTGCATCTCATCAACAATAGGCCAGCTTATTACTGTGATATCCGCTTGCTTAGGATCCCCCATTGTTCATGACGGCTTAATGTATCATTTTCTTCTACATGCACACCACTTATAGCCCTGGATGTTTAAATGAGATATCTTTTCTGAAGGTACAACAGATGGACCGTTTGGTCCAAGGTGCAGTTCATTAACCATTATTCTACCTAGAGTAAAAGGCTAAGGCTAATGATGTCTCAGAAAACTACATAGCATCTTTATGAAGGCAAGGATTAATTCTGTTCCAGAGCTTTCCGGAAAACCATGCGTCCTCTCTGCTGTGCATGTTTAAAATCCCTGCGGCAATGGATTTACCCCCAGCATAAAAAATACAGAAAGTAGTACTACTGTGAGCATTAAATCAGTTTATATTCCAGGATAGCTTTCCTGTTTCCATGGGCGACTTTGGGCATGCACCAGCAGACGGCACGTGCAGAGCAGGCGGCTGGAAATCACTGAAGATCACCAGCGTCAGCGGCAAGATGATGACCCACGATTACTCCATTAATCAGAAGTTAATTACTCATTAATAACCCCCCCCCCCCCCTTTATGTTCCCACCAAGCCATTTTAAAAGAGGGAACGTTTTTCAAAAAATCATGAGATTTGGATGCTGGCAATTTGAAAGAACCCTATATCCTTTGTAAGGAGATGTACGCTGTCAGAATTATCTTTGGAAAGAAATGCTTGCATACTCAATGGATGTTTGCATTCTTTTCAGTTATCGAGTATCTCTCTCGGTAGCAAACTGAATTATTAATCTGTCCATCACAAAGGCGTAGATTTGGGTCTGGACATGGACCTAACAATATTGTGGGAGTCCCGTGTGGGGGAGTGGGGGGGTATTGGAGCTGATGCCCTCGGTCACTCAGTGTGTTTTATTTTATTGTGTCCGCACTGCACACCCAGTCCGGCCTGGCTTGCTCTTCCTCAGATCCCCGCGAATCCACGATGCTCAACTGCTGATTGGCTCCCGAGGCAGGAGGAGGAGCATATGATGCGGGTGTCTGCGGACGCTTCCGTCACGGCAAGAGTGACGGCAAGTGCTGGCATCTGGACGTGACAGACTGGACCCCAACCCACCAGTGCACCCTCGCGAACAAGAAAATAAAAAATAAAAATGCCAGCAAAAAGATTTAAACAATCGCTGCGGGACAGAGAGAAATTCATGGGGGGGCGTTAAATATTACAGGGTAAAAGCTGTGCATTTGGGATGTCGTTATTTTAAAAGGCTTTGTTGGAAATAGTTGCTACCCCTACAGGGCCCTGTGTCATAAAAGCAGGCCCATGCACTTCAGCTCAGTAGCTTCATTAACACCTTTGAAGGCAGAGTGGCTAAATATATGTGACTTAATTAACACTGTATGTCTATAATTAAAGGGAGTGTAGCTTTCATGGGACAGGAATGTAATTTTCAGAGCCTTGCCTGTGTTTGCAGATGCTGACTGATTATGAACGGTGTTCGATTTAGCCACCGCGCCCCTCGGTGGAGGTTAAAGGGGATGGACTCGGGGCTGCGTGGATTTGCATGCCGATGTGGGGTCTGGCAGTGGGATCAGGCTTGTAGACCCCGTGGTGACCCCAGCACTTAAGCCGTCGTCAGCGCAGAGACACGGAAACACGGCTAAGCTGTCCCACCTCTGTCTCTCTCTCTCTATTTCTCTGTCCCTCTACTTTTTCTTTACGCCAAGCAGCACTTTGTCGTGCAATTAATTGCCGATTAAACGGGAACAAATGGATTCTTGTAATATGATTAGGCAGAAGTGTCACCACCATGAACCTTTCCGGGGGTCCCGGGGGGAGCCTCTGATTTTCACTGCAAACGAGGCTCTCGGTTAATGTAATTGATCTAATCATTCGCTTAGCCTCACTCGTTTAGCATTGTTTCAAGGTCGCCGTCTTCGGCATCAGCAGACTGAAAAAAAAAAGTAAAACAAGAACGAAAGAAGGTGTGGTGGAGGTGTGCTTGCGAGGTCTGTCTGGAGAGAGACTCGCTTAATTAAGCTGGAGATTTGAAGAGAGTGTGACAGAAAGCTTGGCCCCCCATTAGAAAAATGCCTTTGAGGACCTGGTTGTCGGTGGTAATTTAGCTACATGAGAGGGGATGAAGTTTTCGCGTCTCGATCTCGAGCGCAGAGGTGTTCCGGAAACATCTCAGGGCGTTCCAAAACTCCTTGGACCCATCTCTAGACACTTTGGAAAATCGGGTCGGAGCGGGAGGTGCCATGAAATAACCACACCTCAGCTGTGTGTCACGCACTTTCCGGGGGTAATTAAAGCATTTAATTAAATGCTGTGTGAAAATGGAGGCCGCCCTGGTACCTGACTGGCCCCTGAAGGCCGTGCAGTGGAACCTGTCCATGCCATAGTGCCAGTGCTACCACTGGTTTCACTTCCATTAATTTCCCTGCACTGGTTAGGAGTCTGACTCCTCCCTGGCACAGTCAGGGTTTCTGCATCCCTGCTCACTGTCCTCCTCTTGTTGGTCTGATGATTAACCCCCACTTCCCTAACATATCGGTAAACAGACAAAACAGCCTCCTTCCTCTCCTCCTCCGAGCCTACGGCTTCAGCGCGGAGAGGCCTGCACGGCTCCTTGTGAAGGATTCATTAAAATGATAATTGTTATTTATGAAGTCCTTGTTATTGAAATTGTCTCCCTGTACAGCCTATCCTATTAACTTTTCTTCTCATTTTGCCGTCTCTCTTTCTCTGCTGCAGCTGTATTATAATTTTTTTTTGTCTCTTCCTCTCTCTCTCTCTCCCCCTCCCTCCGTACCCGGTGAACTTGGCGTGCTAATAGTTTATGAATAATTCTGTTTCAGCCTGCGTTAGAGATTAGCCACAATGCTACGGGCCATTCTCCCCTATGCGTTCTTCTTCCTTCTTCACAGGGGGAGATTCGCACCCAGCCAGGCAGAGTAAAACACACCTCAGCGAATTCCCAATAGCAATAGCCCCCCCTCCCACCTTCTCTATCCCCCCTAGGCAGTCAGAGTGCGAGAGGATTCACCCTGGAGTGCTCCCCTGGTGCTAAAGCTTATGAGGTATTAATCATCAATAGATAAACACTCCCCCCCCCGTCCCCTCACCGCTTCTGTCACTCTTCATGTCTTGACGTCACTTAATAACTCTAATGGGAGGGGGAGGTTACTATGGAGATTCACACGGTGTCACTTAGGCCCCCACCTGTCACTCATGGCAAATAAGCTGCTGTTTGGTCAGAAGAATTGGATCAGAAGTGGAGGAAGAAACAGGCAAAGTAAGCTGTGGCATCCTGCCATTGTGAGGAGAATCCATGGAGGTAATATCAAGGGGGGGGCTAAGCGGCTGGCCGTCGGATTGAAAATAGAGCCATGTGACAAGCAATTGAGGATATCACCTAAAGACAGATCTCCCTGTCTGCAAACCACGCGGAGCGCGATGGCGATGGCCGTATCCCAGCCTCCTGTCCTCTCTGCTCCTTTCCCCCATTTGCCTGTCAAAATAATTTATACTTTCAGGAACGGCATCAGCAATTTGGTTTTCAAGTGATTTTAAAAGCAAACTGCTAAGTGTACTTCACCCAAGATTTTTAAGGATGTATGAATAGACTTATTGATGGGGTTAATTATGCGGGGTAATTAACGCTCGTCAGCGGCTCTGGTTTGCCGGGGACACTCTGGCGCAGAAAGCGGCTGTGTGGGACACCGGGTAGTGCCTGCTGGTGCTGAGGCAGCGGCCCTTCACCGAACGTTGCCGGAAGGAACCACACTCCGTGTGTCCGTGATGTGCATGCTGAAGTGCTCCGTGGAGATTCCCACAGTAAATATACGCAAACCCCAGGAGAAACTGTGCTGGCGGAATGCACACATCCTCATTATTCCCCACGGATCAGCCGATCCCGTCGGCCATGTTCCCTGCTTCTTCCTTGTACTCTGTGGCAGCGTGCGGATTCATTAGAGCCCGTAAAAAGGACCCCTTCGCTCACAACGTATGGCAGCAAATGATGATCGATGATATCACGCGGCAGACGATGCAACATCAGCTCCAAACCCTACAGCACCATGGGCAACAGATGGGAGCGCTATGCTTTGTTTTTTTTTTCATTTCTAATTCTCCATAGTTAAAGTCAAGATTAATAAGTGACAGGACAAATATAACCAGGGCTAAAAATGAAGATTAAAAAAAAAATAAAAATCTATGAAAGCGCAGGATATTTTTAAGCTGCGAAGGAGCAGAAGACGTTTCGCTTTGAAGAAGTTTCATTTTGGTGCTGCCAGAACATGGTTTTTAAAAAGAACTTTTGCCGCGAACATGTGTGTCTAGCTCTCGTGTTGATCCCTGATTTATCATGAGTGTGGGTGGGGCTGCAGTGCTCTGTCAATCACTTGTCTAAACCAATGGGGTTAGCTCAAACAATGAAGCAACCAATGAGAGATGCGACAGGTAAGGCTCTTACCATACACTGTGAGATAGGTGTTTCCCGAAGCCAGGACCACTTTCTCCCGTGTGGCTCGGTCATAGATGCCCACGTGACACTCGTACAGCCCGTTGTCGGCGATCCGCACCTCTGGTAGCCTGGAAGGGACCAATAACTGCTGTCAGGCTTCTTCTCTCAGACACTCTCCAAGCCTTCCAATTCTTCCATTCTCAAGTGGTGTTTATCTGAGGGAGTTCATTTTATCCCTTTATTCATTTTCGAATATAAGCACACAGATATTGAATAATAAATTAATATGATAATCTACCATTATTTTAGCTTTGTTTGTTTTTGATACCTCTGGTATCTGTATCCTTTTTGAGAGGGGAATAGGCTCCTTTTTGACTAATTTAGGTAAAGTGCAGTGGGTGATAGCTACATAATCATAATGAATGTTAATGGCGCGATCACTCGTTTGAGAGACACACTGTTCTCTTAATTGGTTAGCGTGCTGTAAATTTGTGTGTGGCGAAAAAAAAAGAGACAGGGATGCTTATTGGAGAAAACCATACGCACACTTACCAGCGTATTCAAGGTCAATGGTTCTGTATAATGATGTCAAACTTGAGCCTACTGCTGAACATGCTTTTCATTTCATTTATGCTTCCACTTTTGCAAATACTTCCTGGTATACGCAATGTCTTCTGGGTACTGTAGTATTAATACCGAGTCTATTGCAGGTACTCCAAGACACCCCATCTCCATCCAAGACCAACGAACATTGAGGTTTACTGTAGTCAGAAAGCACCTTGCTTTCAGGCTGGAGTGGCAGGGGCTCTCGGAATAGGATTGTGCTAACAAGTTTGCCAGGGGCGAGACAATTGTTCTTCTGGGGGCATACCATTCTGGGAAGAGCGGGGCGTACCATTCTGGGAAAGAGCGGGGCATACCAACGTCCCTTCCATGACCTCCAGCCCTAACAGCCATACCTCTGTTCAAAGACAGGAGAACTGTCAACCATCTCAGTCACTTTTGGCATCTTTGCTAGCCTAATGTGCCTTGTCTACTCTGTTACTTCTTGAGTTAAGTTTCACTTTAAGAATCGATATTTCGAGTGAAGGACCTTTATTTAAGGTTGTCGATGGGCACGCAATCTTCCCAACTTGCAGTCCTGGTTTATAGGACAGTGTGCTGAGAATCACTGAGAATCGGAGTGCCAGTGTGGTTTCAGGGTCACATGCCAGTTCCTGTGGCCTTAAAGATGAGCGATTTATTGGGACCATGGTAACCTTGCAGGGTTTCAAGCCTGATTACGTTTCTGCAGGTCATCGTGGAAACTTGATTGCAAGAACTCAGTGACTCCTGATTGTCCAAACTCCACTTAGTGTTCAGCTGTTGGCCGCCACAATTTCTGACCTCTGGAGTCTACAGTAAGACCTCGACAGGCCAGGTGGGGGCAGGATGGCAGGCGGGTGCAACAGGGAGCAGAACAACAATGCGGATTGTCCCAGAACTCGTGTGTTAAATCCCGCGTGTGTTCACATGTGGCAGAGTGGGAGTGTGGAGTCAGCGGTGAGCAGGTGAGGTGATGGAGCAACATGCAGTGGGGAAGAATCGATACGCCATTTAGAACTGTTTTTACCAGTTTAAGTCCTGCCTGCCCCTGCCACACACACACAAACACGCTCACACATATTTGTATTCATGTCTTTGCGGGAACCATCCATTCATTTTTACGGGAAAACCCCTAATCCCAATCTCGACACCCTTAAACCCTACCCAGCCCTAAAGTTAATGGTAAGTAACCAAATATAATACATGACTTTTGATGTTTTTCATTGCAGTTACAGATTACAGTAAAACCTTGGATTCCGAGTAACTGGGTATGTGAGTGTTTAGAAAGACAAGTAAAAATTTTCAATAAATTTTAACTTGATAAACGAGCGAGGTTTTGCAATACGAGTATCACGTATACGCTTTGTCACAACTGAGCCAATGGTTCTTCTCTCTCTCTCTCTCGCAGCGGGATTGTAGGTAATCGTTTCCCATGCTCGGTCTCACCCGTATAGTCAAAATTTTGTAGAAAAGCAGCACCCGAATAAGGGTGTAGCAGTGCGAGCGATGAATCCGTTTAACGACAATGCAATGTCCACATTTCCGCGAAAACGAAAAGGAGGCAAAAGCGCCTGTCATTGGATAGGTTCCTTGTTAAAGTCACACAAAAAGAAAAAGATTCCAGTGAGCCAACAGATATCAGTGATTCCGTTAGTTATAGTAAAGTCATCCTACAAAATAACCCTTCTCTTCTCCTTTCTCTCGTCTCCTTCACACCATCCACGATTCTTTTCAGAGGTAAAGTACAGGTCAATTTTTTAAATGTATTTTTACTTTATATTTTGTATTAATCATTCTTATATGAATATTTTTGGGTTGTGGAATGAATCATCAGTTTCCATTATTTGTAATGGGAAAATTTGCTTTGGATTACAAGCACAATTCCAGAACAAATTATGCTCGCAATCCAAGGTTTTACTGTATTTTTTTCTGTAAGCCATACTGGCTGCATGTGTATTGAATTACAGGCTGGTTGTCCAATCAGATACAAAAACACCCCTCCGTCTACCTCCTGTGATCTGTGTGACTGGTTGAGGAGCTTCTTCAATCCCTGTATGGGTGGCTTTGTCGGTCAGTAAAATTAAAGGAGGGAAAAGCCATTAATCCGCAGAATGGGGTGATTTGAAACATTCTGCATTTCGGCTTTGCTGGAGGACTCTGGTTTCCTACAGCAGCAGTGCTCTATCACGTGTGTGGGGGGGGGGGGGGTGTTTCACATTTGCTCTGAGCATGGAGTCAGAAATTACAGAGACGCTTTGGGGTGCAGGGCTGGAAGATGGGGGCCTTGCTGTGCGACACCCCTTCACTGGGATAAAGCTGAGACACTCCACAGGCCATGGAGAGATGGACACCAGAGACAGCCAGGATCCTGGAGTTTCTGACGGTTACCATGTTGTGTGGTGCATTGTGAGTTGGGTGGGGCATCATTTGCCTCTTTTGGCAGCATCGTTTGCCTTTCTTTCCAGCATCGTTTGACTCCTCAGCATCGTTTGACTCTCTTTCTGGCATTTCTTGCCTCTGCAGCATCGTTTGTCTCTCTCCAGCATTGCTTGCCTCAGCAGCATTATTTGCCTCTCTGTCCAGCATTGTTTGCTTCTGAAACTACATTTGCCTCTCTTTGCAGCATCGTATGCCTCTCCAGCATCGTTTGCATCTCTCTGAAGCATCGTTTGTCTCTCTCCAGCATCGTTTGCATCTCTCTGAAGCATCGTTTGTCTCTCTCCAGCATCGTTTGTCGCTCTCTGCAGCTTGTTTGCCTCTCTCTGCAGGGATTACGCTGCATGGAGTGAGAGGGTTAAACAAGGACCTAACGCCTTTCTAGAAATGAATCGTCTGCGTTTTCTGTCTTGGATCAGGATTGCAGTGGAGGCCGTGTGTGTGTTAAGTTACGGAATGAGCCACTGCCCCAGGTGTGAATGGACCACGCGTTTCTTCAAACGAAGCTTGCTGACTGTCAAGTTCAGTGGCCAAAGCAGAGTCAGGAGATCGCTTCTGCTGCCCCCCCCCCCTTTCCCCCCACCGCCACAGCGTCCCTACATCACCACGGCACCCACTCCACCAGGCACCTCTGTGACTCGAGTGCAAAATCCTCCCCTGCGCTCCCATCCTTTTATTTCCAGGTTTCACTCATAATACCACGGCTTTGCGGTCAAGATTTAGAGCTTTAAAGTGGAAATGTGGAGATTACACTCATCGAAAGATCAACAACACCCCACTGCGTTTTTTTTTTTCCCAACAGATGCTGTCTTTTGCCCGGATCCTGTGAGCTACTGACGTTATGCTGCCGTTATTGCTGCCTGCGACCTCCTCCTTGGATTCTCCCATTCTCCACATAATGGGTGGTCTATACTGAATGTGATATGTTCTATGTTGTCTGAAATAGAACATAACTACTGTAAAATACCAGGGAATTAAAGCTGTAACTCTGACTTCTCTTCTCATATTCATATCAATTGGCCTTGCTGTTCCAATACTTTTGGAGGGGAATGTAATTGGCTGGTGAGACACCAGTTTCGCTTTAAAATGACCTTCCAGTCTTTTCATTCTCATCGCTGACGTGTTCGCTTTCCCGACTGTGAGTTTGTTTGCTGGTTAAAGACTTGTTTTCACTAGGCAAAGCTTGTGATGTACAGTTCCAGTCAAAAGTTTGGACACCTATGAAGTCCCCTATGAAGTGTAGTGTTGCATCACATGACCTGACCACCTGACCTAAACGCAGTAGAAATGGATTTGGAAGAGATTGGCCAGAGACTGAAGAAATAGTGACCAATGAGTGCTCAGAATATATGTGGGACAGCTGGAAAAGCATCTCAGGGAACCACCTCATGAAACTGCCATAGAGGAGAAGGTAGGGTCAGCAAATCTCTGGAGCAACTGGGGTTAAAGGCCTTACTCAAGGGCCCAGTGGTGGGATCACTCTGCTAATCCAGGGATTTGAACCAGCAACCTTCTGAATCCCAACCCACAGAGCTGCCTCACCCCCTAAACAAAGTATTATTTTTTTGTTTGATGCTTTTTTGGTCAGTCTATAATTCCATATAGATTATTTTATAGTTATAATTATTCTAAAATGTAGATAATAGTACAAATAATCCGTTCTGTGGGTAGGTGTGTTCAAAATGTTTGACTCGTACTATATGCACAGATTTTATATATAACAAGCTACTTTTATAGATACATATCATGGTTACGTCAGACAAAAACACTACAAAGGTACAAAAGCAAAGCCCTTTGGGGATCGGAGTCGCCTATCAGAAACACGTCCTGCTGACCCTGAGTGCTGTCTGGCCGTGAAGGGAATAACTGGAGACCCCTTCTTCTGCTTCTGCTGGGGCGAGGGGGGGGGCGGGGGGTGGGGGGGCATGCAAGTGAGTGCTGCAACCTACCGAACTGTGGACTGGTAAACGAGATCCTCACGCCTGCGGTAATCTTCCATGTGGGAATAATTGGTATTAAACATGGCGTCGTATGTGAAGATCTTCTGCTTGTTAGTGCCGCCTTCCATGACCTGCAGGAAAGAGGAGGAAAAAAGGCAGAAAGGTGAGAAAAAATACAGACCCGTGACGGATATTGCCTCCACCAGAAAACCACAAAAACGAATATCTTCCCTGGCAGACGTACGGTAGCTGCGGTACAGCAGCAAGCAAACCTGCAGGCAGAGATCTCACTGGAACTTTCAATTACCTCATTGATTCACTGAGTGGTATAATCAGTAAATTATTTAATAGGAAAGCTGAATTCTTTGCGCTTATTAGAGGATGCCGGAGTGATGGAATTATTTGAAGTGCCTTTAAATCAGCTGCAAATACAGAAATGCAGGTGATGCCAAGTGTCCAGGAAAATATTCCCTCCCCTGTGGTGAAATTTCGGAACGGTGGAACAGTGCCGTGGGGTGTGGGGAGACGCCCTGAGCATGTTGAGACGTAGGCGACAATCCTGTAAATTATGGACTAGCATCTAATACTCTCCTGATGGGTGGGGGGGGGACCGTTTAGCATATGAATGGTGGCAATTTTTCTCCCCCATTCGACAGCGGACACGCGTGCCGGGGGTGATGGGGCTCTAATAGAAGTGTTAATGCCACTTTGAAGGAAGAAACCATTCCCCAGATGAGATCTTTCTTCTCCGGCCCAGTGGAGACCCGCCGGAGCAGTAAATAAGGATTCACAAACAAAGCAATTAGCTGTCCGTGGGGCCCAGGGCCCCGCCAACGGGGCACTCAGACATACGACCTTTTGGTCACCTTGCAAGAGGCACAGGGGCCCTCCAGGGGTTAGCATGCATGGCAACTTCTTAACCGCAGCTGCTCTTTCCTGCAAGTGTCCTGAGGGAGGTCGGTGCCAGGAGGTCAGTCACCAAAATCATAAACTCCCCCCCCCTCATTTCTAGTTTACCTCTCCCTCTCTCCTCCTGGGTGTTTCTGGAATCCTCTGAAAGGCTGCTGAGAGTGACAGTATCAGGCAGGTGTCGCCCCGAAATGCGAGATCTCTGAGCTCAGCACCTTGGACTGACGGTTCACCTTGGATCTGCGCCCCGACAGATAGGAAGGAAGCGCCAGGGGGGCAAATGCCAAGATGAATCAAACAGCACTTATAGGAAAACGGGCTGCGAGGTAAAAGAATAAAAATATATAACTGAAACAATGTCCTGAGACTGTTATTGCAGCCGAAAGCATCTCAGGGAATGAAATATACCCGTTCTTCTCAGAGCAGACTGACTAACGCAATCCGGAGGAAAATCCTGAACTTCGTCTCTGCGGTGAAAGAAGGCACACATGTTTACAAGCAACGAGATTAAAAAATAAATTATAAAACTCAGTCAAGTATAACTGAGGAACAAACCGACTATTCTGCTGCATTCTTTACTGTGGTTTGAGCATGTAAAACTGCCAAATCCAGGGAAATGTAATTGTTTTAATTGTGTGATTATAAATGTATTTCAAAATAAAAAATGAGGCCTTCTTTTTGTGAAATGTGACACAGTATTTGGCAGCTGATTAGCCGGACGAGCCAATCAGCTGATGCAGAGGTTTGTGGGGGGAGGGGTGTAGGGGGCTGTTGCAGTATGCTGAGCTTGAAGTCAAATGGGAGAAATCTTGCGTTAGTGACTTGTGAAAAATAAGTGCTGCTTCAAGACAACTCAAATGCCTGAGTCAACCTTGTTCAGAAAGTCTCCGAAGAACCTCATGGTGCCCACCTGAGGTAGATACAGATCTTGGTGCCGATTGAGATGTATATCGTGTGCTCAGAAATCTGCTCACTGATCCCTCAGCACTCCATCACACCAAAGGAAAGTGCAGTGATAATTTTAAGCATACTGCACGTCACAGTTACAAAAGATCTTCTGATCTTCTGTTCCGCTGCCTTTTCTGTGATTCAAGGTCATTGAGAGGCTGGGCTTGTGACCAGACAGCAGACAGCGGCCGGTTCTCAAAAAGTTCCAGGAGTTGAAAAAGGTGCTCTTCATTAGCGAAGAGTTGGTCCTTAAATAAGTGGTACGGACACGCGTGAGGGTCGTTATTGATGAATGACGTCAAGCATGGTGTCAGCCTGTGCGGTCAGATGCTGATCTCAGTCAGATTCCTGGAAGGTCTCTCAGAACGTTTCTTTGACCTGTGAGGATCTTTGGCATTCCTGGGCATCCCTCTGTGACTCTTCTCTGCCATCTAGACATCTATTTACAAATCCTGCTGCTCTCCTCTCCATTTTGCCCTCCTCCCTGTGCCACTCTCAGCATGACTGCCATGCTAATCTAGTCAAGATGACGATGTCATGCCCTCACAAACAAGCTCCGCCCACCCTGTCATACTGCCCAGATTGTCATGCTACTCTGGCTCCCCCTAGAGATTAATCATGTCACAGCAGATGTCATCCCTGAGAGGGAAGGTTTTACATGGAGCAGGAGTTTCAGCCTCTGGGATCGGGACACGAACATCACGAGGATGAAATTAATACGATAAACAGTATTTATTACCACTTTCAACTAAATGTTACTTCAACTCCATCAGGCCCCACATGCGTTGACGCAACAAAATGCAACACAGCGCAGGGGCGCCGTAAACATTCCCCCCACGTCTCACTTGTCAGATCCTCCCAGCTTGCTGTCGCTTGCTTCCCCTTCCCTCTGAATCGAGCCTGTCGCCCTCCCCCCTCCCACTAAAGCAGAATGAGAAGGGATGACTTAGCATCGCCCCACCCTCACCCCCTGGGCCGAAACACCTTGCCTGTCATAAACTCTACCATAGAGGCTGAATACCTTCAGAAGGTGTCTGTAAATGTTATGCTCCAAGCCCCTTCAAGGGAGATGTGCAGCTCAGCAGGTTGGGATGCAATCCGGGCAAGTGGATGATTGCTGGATCAAATCCCTTGGTCCACAGTGATTGGCCGACAGCAAGACCCTTTAACCTCTAATTGGTCCAGGGGCTGGCTGACCCTGCTTTGTTTCCAGTCACTTCAGATAAAAGCATCTAATACATACATTAATAAAATATAAATCTCCCAGCTTCTGCTCAGCTGGGATCCCCATTAATAAAAATAACCAGTAAAATAATTACACTAACAGACAGACTATTTGACAAAATCAGTGTGGTAGCAGCTCCCGATAAAAATCACCCCCCCTTGCCCCCCATGGTGGGTGGAACAGAGTCACCCACCTGGGGGGGGCGTAGTGCGGTGCAGTCACCAGAGGAGGCGCAGACGAGCGCGGTGTTTGTTTTCATCTGCTCCCCCGTGAGCACATGCCATCTCGCATGGTCGCCCACGCGTCCCATATGGACGGCGGTACGCACGCCCGCACTGGCAAGGGCAGATGGTCTGAAACTCCACCGGGGGTGCCGGGGGGGTGCGACACTCTGCATATGTTTCCTGCTAATCTGCCACCCACCCCCGCCCCCCGCCACCCAAACCCCCCATCGTTGGAGTGCGGCAGGCAGTGAGTGTGAGGATCACTGACAGACTCAGATATCGCGTCCCTCACTCCGCGCCTTTACAGCATTTACCGCACTTCCTGGCTCGTCTGTGTGCCGTATGGGAGCCAGGCTCTCTTTGTGGATCTCTGACAGATACCGCTCATCCGCGTCTCCGGTCTGTCATATACAGGGGTCACCTGGTACTTCAAGCACGGCCCACTGAAGGCCGTCCGTTTGCCTGCCTGGGGGCGCTGCAGTAGCCGGGGTGACCAACCCGAATATCTCTGGTCTAGAAAACCCAAAACCGTCGACCTAGCAATGAAGCACCAAAGGACCGGTCATCGCAAGGACGCGGCGAGGTGTTTCCATGGTGACAGCACTCAGCAGAGAGTGAATTGTCCATGAGAGGCCATCCTTGCCACGTAACCATTTGGTGTTCCCATCCTGTTTAATTCCAAACTAACATTTGGATGTGCTCCAACTTGGAATTATTAACTTCCCTATGCTCAGTTGCAGCTGAAGGCATTTATTGCACCTTCATAGGGAAAGAGGAAAAAAAAGTTTCATGACCCATAAAAAAGTAATAAATCAAAGAGATATACACGTGTATGTACATATATCCATAAATGTCTACCTAAATCAGTGTCTTGAAAAAAAAATGGCAGCAGTACCACAAAAGCATGTATTTGAGGACAGGCAGTAAATTCCAACACGGCTGCAGCTGTGTCTTCTTGCAATGCATTCTGGGTCATTTCTATTGAAAGCCCCACCATGGCTGTCCCCTAACTGGCACTTTATCTGTAATCTGGAGAGTGGATTTTGCCTTTTATTTTGTGGCGAAGAGGTATCAGATGGACTACTGGAGATTAGCATATGGACTTCGACCGGGTCCTGTTCTGTTCCTCTGTGCCTCTAATAGAAAGGTAGCTTTGTGGTTACACTGAGGGGGGGTAAATGCAAATAAATAAGAGCATTGATTGCTGATGCCTGTAGCCTGGATCCCCAGGGTAAGTTAGCCTCCGTTTCGCTTTGTAATCATATGTGCATCGTTTAAATCGAATAAACATTTGGGCAAATGTTATTGGCGGCTTATGCATTAGCGCTGGCTTCCGTCTGCCTGCTGCATTCTTGTCTAACGCTTGTCTAACTAAAATCGTCACCTGATGCAGACTCATTCCTTTGCGCGTGATTTTTCTCATGCATGATCTGATTTTCCCGCCTTTTTTTCCATTTACCAGCTTGTCCATTTCCCCCGTCATCTTGTCTCAGGGCCATCAGATCTAGTTGTCTTGGTTACTTGGGGAACCATAAGAGACACCTGTGATACACACACCCAGAATAATGTAAATGAGTGAACAGGCGGAACATATCAATCCACATAACTTGTGCCACCTGATCCTCCCTTTGTGTGCCACCTTCATTCTGGCTTCTTAGAAAACATACAGGCACAGATAAGCATCTCCTTACTGCACGAATAGCCATTGGTGACAGATGTACAGCTCTGAACCCGGGTCCCCTGAATCAGAATGTTCCGGAGAATTCTCCTTCTGTCTTTTCTCCAACACTGCATCCTAGGGTGTTGTTTCTCGTACCTGTAACAGCTTTCCTAGTTGCCAGTGTCCGTATCCAAACACGTTGCACGTGCACGTATCAGTCCTGGAAAGGTTTCTGAGATGAGCATCAGAAGACATCCAAACACTGCTTATCTAAATCTTTTCTCAGTGTGTTTACCATTTAATGCCCCCCCCCCCTGCATTTGCACTGGACGTCCTTAGCAGCTGAGGTGAGAAGACAAAGGCACTT
This sequence comes from Brienomyrus brachyistius, assembly GCF_023856365.1. Classification (NCBI taxonomy): domain Eukaryota; kingdom Metazoa; phylum Chordata; class Actinopteri; order Osteoglossiformes; family Mormyridae; genus Brienomyrus; species Brienomyrus brachyistius. The sequence goes on from NC_064540.1 coordinate 21,674,015, forward strand.
GGAGGACATCACATCAGACGGAAGCTCCGCCCACATCGACATCTTGCCAGGGGAGCCTGACTCGTCGCGGCCCCCCTCCACCCTGCAGTCCACATTAAGCCGCGGATGGCTCGTGATAATTAGTAAGTCGTTCTCGAGTAACAAAGGGCCAATTTTCTGCATTAAGGCGGGGTGGCTGACTGAAGGACGTTTTTATGTGATGTGTGAATTGTTTGTGACACTTTAAAAAACGGGGGTGACGTGCCATTAGACAGAAAAGCTTTCCGATATCGACTGCTGCTGTCTGTGGATCATATAGTATGCCGGTGGTGCATAGTCAACCCAAGGAATATGTGAAGTGGCTGCTTAGGGCCCAGCAGCCACCAGGGGGCCGCCATCTGATCAGTCTGTCAAATGGAAGGAAGATAACAAATGACAACTAACTTGATCAGATTTTGCTTAGGGTCCTGAAAAGGGTTGGGCTGGCCTCTGGTGTGTGCCTCTGTGGGCAGGACTCTGTGTTAGTGATAGAATGGTCATGGGTTCAAATCCTAGGTGTTTTGCTTTGAATTTATGTCCCCAGTCATTAAGTGTCCTTTCTCCAAGCTCTTAAAAAAAAAGCTTCTCAAAAAGTTGGGGTCACACGTCACCGGCAAGTAATTCGGGCTAAAGGTGCTGTTTTCCGTTAGTTGGTGACCAAGCAGGTGGCGGGTAAAAATGAGAGAGTGTCAGGGCTTACAGTGTTTACTCGCCGGAGGCCGCGGTCAAGGAGACACGGCCGTCAGCTCACACTGTCAGGAGGACCCAGCCAGATGACGCCGGGCTCCTCATTAAGACTGGGGGAGACCGGAGGCTTTGGGGACTCGCAATCACTCCCCGGTGGCTAACGAACCCGTAGGTAGCAGATCTGCAAGGATAGGAGGAAGCCAGGTTTGTGTCCATGCCCTCCCATCCTGACTGAGAGCCCCTCTCATTAAACGCCTTCCAGCGGACGGGCCCGTTGCTTTGGGTCCGCCGCGAGCGAGGGCTGTCAGATAGGAGGAAGAACCCCCCCTCCCCTCTGTCATTGTTTCCCAGGTGACAGAGGCCTTGGGAATATGGCGCGGAGAGTGCCGGAAAGGCAGACCGCAGAAGCCGTACGGAAAAGACGGAAAAGTTTCCAGCTCCGTGTAAGAAAAAAGGAAAAAAATAAAGAACAAAACGTTCAACAAAAAAGTTTTTAGCTGCTACAAGACCTGCGACCTACATTCGGGAGCCTGGCGTAGGCTGGATTCCGCACGCAGTCTAATCTTCATTTTAAAAGTGCTTCACCGGAAAGAGCTGTCTTGTGCCAAATGTAGGTAGCCTGAAGCTGCACTGCAGACAAGCGAGAACCCATGGGTCCCACGTGTTTATTTTCGATACGATGCGTATGACTCGCAGCATCTGCGGTGCCGGGGCCGATGAGAAACCTTGTCGGCGAGCTGTTAGCCGTAAGAACGAATGTGTTGGTATTGGTGTGACTCGCCGGGCACCCTGCTATGGTGGGAGCCTGTCCGGGTGCCTCTGGGCCAGTGGCATGTGCAAAACTAATATAAATGACAGGCGAGACAGGAGGGCGTCGTCAAGCAGGGAGACAAAGTAAATGCTGCGCAGTACAGGGACACAGGTAAACTGGAAATTACAGGGAAGTCTTCTTTGGAAATTTGTAATGGCTGAGAGGCCTGCAGGTGTGTTGGGGGGGGGCAAGGAAATGTTAATTATTTTAGCGCTGGTTATGGTGCGGGGGCTTTGTGTAAGGGGGATGAGCAGACTCGCAGATAAAATACGCCTTTGTCTGATGAGACTCGTCTCGCTGCAGTGAGGGGGGATGCGCCCGAAGGGGGGGTCACGGCACACACTTCAGGAGCAGAATCCAGTGGCGGCTTATCGCCGTCTCGGGGAATCCACCGCCAGCGGCTAAACTGCACCCCCTGCTCACACAGGATTTTTTTTTTGTCACCCGCCGTGCTCTGAATAATTGACCCTGGAATGCTCAGGGGGAACTCAGTGCACTCGGATTTGCCGCTGTAGCGCAGAGCCCCTGGATGGCGAAGAGCGGTGTGGAAGACAGCGGGGCTTGTGCCATATGCTACGTGGTGCCCCGCAAAGCGCCTGACTCAAATTATTTTCATTCATTTCATCCATCCATCCATCCATCCATCCATCCAATCAGCCAGAAATTTATACCATAATAGTTTTAGCACTGCATGGCAAGTCCACCACACAAACACGGCCCCAGGACCAGCCTCCCCTGCCTTTGGGACGGGGAGGAACAAGGCAACAGCAACACCAGTGCTGCTGTTAATTATTTTGATAATTACAGGAAGCAGGTGCTTTTTGAGAAAGTCCCTATGGCTTTATACAGCTTGATATTTTAGAATAACGATCCAGAGCCCTCACACTGCTAAGTGGCACATGAAATGGATGGATTAAGGATGAATAAACATCCATCACCGACGTGACTATGCCCCCTGGCTGCTATGTACTAGCCCTGGTAGGAAACGGACACATCGCTACATGCTTGGTACTGACCTATGCCTTCCGTAGGTTCTATGATGTGAAGGAAATGCATTCTGGGTTATCACAGTGCACCGCTTTGGAGCCGCTGGTGCTCCCGACGTTAACAGATAATGACAGTCTGTGTGGTTCAGACAGCAGGCAAGCTAAAGCATCTTTATTAGTAACAGTCAATGAGAGGAGATATTATATTAATATGAAAAAAGCCATGAAAACAATAGCTCCAGGGAGGAGTGTAGAGACCTGGTAAGCCTGGCCTATAGCCGGCCGCTGCTCAGCCCTGTGAATCCCGAGAGTCTGTGTTTCGTGGAGAGTTTAAGGCTCAAAGCAGCGGATTCTCGCCTGACTCCATGCAAAGAGGCTGAGAGATGAGCCGCTCTCGATATATTTTGTCTCCTCACGGGGGCTGGCGATAAAAGATCAAACAGAGGCAGCGGAGGGGGAATTCACAGACATGAAAGCGGGAGAATGGCGGCCCTGAAATCTGTCTGAGGCGTTGGCTCACGCAGATACAAGGAGACTGCGAGGCACACAGAAACAGCCCCAATGCCCCCAGCCCACTTTGGCGCCACAGCAGTGTGGGGGGAGGGTCCCTGTCTGGTTGGAGTCTGACCTCAGGAAGACCTGCTTATGGGTATCGCTTTTTGCAGCGGCCATCTTGTCAGGTGGGGAGTGGCTGTGGAGTCCTTAGCCAGGCCTGGACTGGGGGGGGTTCTCAGCTTCATCATGTTTCCCACCCCCAATTATAAACAAAAATGACAGAACCTCCCATGGGGGGAGACTTGGTAGGGGGACAGAAATGCTACTTGCTTTAATGCACAGGATTACTCAGCCTAAAGCACAGGGGCCATCCTAAGCTCAACCTTCGCTAAAAGGGACCTCAACTAACCTTGTTCTTTGCTTGCAACTTCAACCAACCCCACCCCCCCCCCGACTCCAGTTCATAACTATTAGCCTTGCTACCCCCCACCCAGTTTCAAACTTTTACTGACACCCAGTAGATAATCACAACAGCGTGGAAAATAGCCCGGGGGTCTCTGCTCATGTCAACATGCCTCTGGTGGTAGGAGGGCATTGCAGCATCATATTAAATGCCCACTGCTTTCCTCTCACCCAGCCACTGCCCCCCCCCCACATCCTTCAACAACTCCTTACTGCCCCCCCACCCCCACATCGCACCCGTCCTGGCATTAGGAGCCCATTAAAGCCGAGCAAACAGTTTTACACATTTGTCTGGCACCATGAATTGCCACCAACACCCCCCTAAGATTGCCTGAACAGGTATAATTGGCCTGCTGAGCCGTCGCCTAAGTAACCAGCCAGCCGCAATTTCACGTGCGTCTCCTCGGCCGGAATCTCCTTCCATCCGGCGAGGCAGCGAGGGGTCCACTGGACCCAGGCCTGCCTGCATCTACAGATGGAGCACAGCTTAATCAGCCAAAGGTCCCCTGTATCTTTATAGGATGCCAATGGAAGGCTAATGCAAGAAAAGACCAGAATTTCTGAAGTCGTGTTTTAATCTGATGTGCTTCTAATTATGAAAATGTTGGATGTTAAGTAAGAGAATCTCGGCTTTTGATGGGTCTGTCATCCCATCATGCAGTTTTAAACACCCTCTAATTTTTGGGGAAAATATGAATGAATTAGCTGGTTAAACTATATGTCAGACGTTTATCACATGGTTGCCAACTCTCACACATCTGGCTTTCAGACTGACCCTCGCACAAGGAATCTTACAGCAAATCTATAGTATTCCATTACAAACCTACAATTACATATATCAAAGATATTGAAGTAGTTTACAAACCCTACGGACTATTTACAAGGTGATACAACTGTTAAATACATGTAAAGGTGTGTGCAGACTAGTATAAAATTGAAAATCTCACACCAGCCAGCCGACCTAAGTTAGCAACCCTGTTATCAAGAGGACAGGACCGACGGACACAGTTTTGTCTAAACAAATAAACGGAGTAAGTGTTTTGCGGTGAAAAATTAGGAATTGTAGCCGAATCTTGACTTGCTGGTCGTTTGTGTGAAGGGACTTGCCACCCTCGCAGTCAGCAGGGCCCAAAAGGACTCAGACTGCAGCTGATCGAGACGGATACAGACCAGTAGCATCGGGCGACGGCAGTGGTGCTTCGCTTGGCTGCTCGCGTGGTGCCGCCTGCCGCACCTACAGGCCGTCAATCGCCTTTTACAGCGGAGGGCCAGCAGCCAAACTGACGGACGGGGCATAAAACAGACATATGCTACTGGTAGACACGTATAAAATAGTCATAAAGTAGCAGCAGACCCTAATTGGGTGATGGGGAGGTTCACTCGTTCGTGACTAGCTGGTAATTTTTTCTGTACCTCTTCCTCGTTCACTGGTTAGCTTCAGACAAGTCCAATTACTGTGATCTCCTGAATCCTGTCAGTTATTAAATGTAATAAGTCATCGAGTGAGTAAATACATCATGTGAGGAATATATCAGCACGGTCGCTGATATAGCCTTACATGGTAATGACAAGGCGAGAGCGCCTACCCCTTTCAGACCGGGCCCCGGGGCCCCCATGGGTCCCGGGGCCGGGTTCAAATTGAGCTTAATCTGCCTTTGTGAATCTATTTACCAACTCGAGCTCCCAAATCATTGCGAGGCTGGATCCTAAAGGCAATGCATGCAAGAAGAAAAACTCATGGACCTGTAGAGGTGCAGACGTATCTTTTGTTGGACGAAACAAGCCAGGGAACACGAGGGTGGGGGGGATACAGCAAGCAAGGACAATTTAGGTATCTGGGACACTTCCAGACATACATACACGGACTAAGATGACACCTTGTTCCATGTCTGATTCCTCCTGAGCAATTAAGGCTATATTTAAACTGACGGTGGTCACCCTTTAAGCCCCCAGCTGGGTGTCGTGGTTAAAAAGGCAAAAAGCAATAGAGGAATCAAAAAATAAAAATAGCAGGTGGTATTTTCTCAGGAGTCGGCTGCCTTCCTGCAGCCGCCGCCATGATTAAGCCGGGTGAGAAAAGGCAGCTTAACCGGACGTAAGATAATCCAGGAGAAGGTCCTCGAACCACAGCGGAAGGCTAGAATCGCAGGTTTTGGCCATAATTATGACAACGAGAGCAGATGAAAGGAAAATTCTCTCTAATTCCATGGGATCTACCTTTGAAAAATAAAAGAGGAGGAGATGAAAAGATTAGTCGTTTTTTCTCATTATCACCAAACAGCTACCAGGTTGCAGCCTTAAAATCGTCAGTGTCTTACTCGTTTGGTCATATTATTACTCTCACCTGTCAAGCTTGTGTGAATATGTAATTAAAGTTTAAAAATTTATTTTTACCTAGCTTAATAATTCACTGTGAATTGTTTTAACAAATCTAAAACCACTTTAGATATTATGACTTGGTCCTTGTTCTGCTGACTGCTCTTCTGTATTTGCAATATTAACTGCATCCAGTATAGGACCAGGGTCACTGGTTTTGTTGAAACACTGATTGCTAATTAGGGTCCCATTCAGCACTTAACCCTTTCAGAGATGCGCCACCTGAAATAACCCCTGGATGACCCACCAAAGCAGCGGCCTGTATAACGTCACACACAAACAACCCTGCAAATTTTTAGCAAACTCTCCTGAACTGGTAGTGCTTTCTATACGGTAGGGTGGGCTCATATTCTCCCGGGGAGGTTGGTTGATTGTTCTGGAACTCGCAAAGGGACCTGGTGCTGAATCCAGAACTGCCTCTACATTCCCCATATGCTACTTCCTGCTTGATCGACCCACTGCATCAGTAAGCTGTACCGCCCTCCATGTGGCCAGGTGCTGACTTTATTTAGGTTTACCATAAAGCCTGACTATCTGAATACAATACAGTATGATTCCATGTGCTATGGCAAAACAGAAGTGTTAATTAAGCAAGTCATTAACTCGATAAGCAATTAACAGCTCATCGCAACTGAGCCAGCCCCCCCCCCCCCCAATCCCAGCCCTCCACCACTAGTTAATTAAATGTTACAGCCAGAACTTTAAACACACGTCAATGTGTTTGCACCTTCACTGAATGGTTAAATGCTCAGTACTAAGCTACGTGATCCAACAGCCCCAATAAACCTTGTGTAAAGTGGTCCCGATGCTGGCCTATATTGTTCTGTTTCTGTGTTATTCCTGTGCATCCACGACGTGCTACGTTCCTTCTCAAGGAAGCAGCTCTCTTTACCAAAAATGACACACACCTATGAGGCAGCGCTGCCCTCCAAGCCAGCAGCTGACCTGCAATAACATCCTCTGTCCTGCAGGAGGTGTTTTTCAAAGTGGGCAGCAAAGATTTCACGGCCATATTGCAGTATGTGGCCTGGGAGTTGAAAGTGATTCTTAAGTTACTCAGCTACAACTCAGTTGTTTATTTTTTATAACCCAATTAATATCGAAAGAAGGCATTAGCCTAAGCATTAACCCTACAACAGTGACCATTTTTTGGCAGTGCTGAGACTGGCTCTACCTTTGCAAGAGTCCTAGGCAAAGCTTTACTTGGGAGCCCCCCACCAAGAAAACTGATAACCATTTCACTTCCTCCACTGCACAGGTAATTCAGGGGCCGTGGGCAACTGCATATTATGCTTATAACTATAGCTCTGGACAGCGCACTGGCTCGTACCCCTGCCTTGCTCTACAGTGCAGGAAGATCACTTTCCAGCCCTGTGTTAGTGATTGGAGGATGGATGGATGGTAATAATCAAGCAACGCACTCAATAGTGGCACAATCCAGTGGTCCGCCATAGCTCTGGACACATGCCACTCATACTCGGGTTACCATGACAAACTGGCCAATTGTCGATCAACTCCTCAGCGGCAGTGTAATGGGAAACAGGAGCAGAAAAGCCGGTGCCTGTGGAAGATCGATCAGGGACACTCTAACACGGCTCCAACCAGAGGGAGAAAGAGTGACCCCACAAGCCGATATGAAAGAGGACCCTTCACTCCTGATCCGGGGGTAATCTTCCGGATGATGTTGTGGCACAGAGACTTAACTCTGCAGCCTCCAGTGGGGGACTGGTCCTTCTGGCCTTTAATCAAGTTGCACTCTCGCTTTCGCATCAATCATCCGTGAATGTGAAGTTCTTCTCTTCCTGCGAGGTCACACCTTCTTTTCCACCAGTCTTCAAGGATCCAACTGACTGCCAGCGACTCACCGCGACCCAGCCAATCCCTCAGAGGTGATCCGGCAAAAAAAATATCAGCTACAACAACCATTGGCCGTTTCATCAAAACAATACGTTTAGGTGACTAATCAAAATGCTAGCTACCATTTCTGTTAAGTCATGGAGGATAGCCTATGATTTAAATATTATTTCTAGATTATTATGATGCTTGCTGTAAGGATGCAAGGTGGAGTGTTGGCTAAGTAATATATCACCATTTTCCATATTTAATTTAAAAGTTAAAGGGGATATAACACAAAATCAAAGGTGTTTTCCCACTCGGTCTTTTCTGTCTTTTACACCAAGGAAGAGCAATTAGCAGCTGTCTACCCCCCCAACTCAGATCCCCCCAGAAGATAAGACTTTCCGTGGGTTCTCAGAAAACTGTAGCATGTTTTCTTTTTTCCCCACTATCTGGAACCCCAACTGATAATTGATGTTGGCCGGAGTCCAGCGCTGGATCGATCCGACCCTCGCTATATTGCTTCTGCCTGTCCCAGACAGAGGGAGTGAGATATTCATCTGTGCTGGGCTGCGGGCTGGGGAATGCCTGGATGCAGCACCGATGCCGGAATGCTGGCCAGAAAAGCTGGACCTACAACGCAGGAATGCTCCTCTAACCATGCCTGATTAAACACCATCCCTAACTCCTCTCTCTGCACTCACGGAGACTGCATATCGCCATGCGGCAAACTTCAGGATTTCCACTTTTGTTTATGTGTTAGTTTTAAGCGTTCCGCCGCAAATGGATGGCGAAACAAAATAATGCACGTGAAGCAACTGAAGATAGCGGAGGAGAGAAGAGTTATGCAGAGACGGTAGTAACAAAGAGGGTTTTCTTCACGTCTGGCGCTGAATGAAAACAACGGAGCTGAAAGCGCGGCGCGGTCTTTGAGCCGCGCTCAGCGCCAGGCTGCCTGCGTCGTACCGCCGAGGCTGTTCGTGCACCAAAGGGACTTTTCATTCCAATGAGGCTTCACACCAACTGACGAGTGTAAAAGAATATAATAAACAAGCGCAATTTCCCATAATCTCAAATATTAAAGATAAAAGATAAGGAATAGAAATACGGTCTTAGTGGTGTTACAATTCCAACAGGGGGATGGGAAGTCTCCCTTGGATGTTCTCTTTCGTCCGAGGAGCATTTGGCATGTTTGTTTTATGCCTCTGAATGAACAAGAAGCAGGCGAATCCGTGATTCATTACACGACGCCCCTGTCTCGTCCTCACAGCCAATTTAAGGAGAGAAGACATAACTCCTGATACACTCCTTCCATGCCTCCTCCCATCCAGCTACATGGCTCTCGTTTACCTCTGAGGGGAGAGAGAATAAATACGAAAAGTGCTGTTTGCCCTTTAAAGGGGAAGTCCACTCATCCGCAATAATTGCACTTGTGTGTTTGTCATGTTTTCGACACAGAGCGTTAGCAGCAATCTTTGTAAAAATTAGCATTTTTATTTTTAGTTTCACAGCATGAGGACTGCACACTTCCTCCACTACTGAAAATCATCTAAAATAACACCAAGAATTCACAAGACACTTACTGCTAGTCAAACGTAAAAATGCATAAAACAATGTTAAATATAAGTAGTAGATTGCTGATAAGACTAATGAAAAAATATAGAAGTTGATGGGAAGAGAACAGTGATGATTTGAATGCTGCATATAAACAGCACATCTGAGAAGGTCTCTACAGCAAATCTGTTTTAAAAATAATTTCCGATATGTGATTTAATAAGTGATTTAATAACAGCGGCATTCATTCTCTGCTGTCCTGTGGTAGATGTGGAGATAAAGGTGCAGACTGACTAGATGCTATAAACGCATCCCTCAATGAAACTGGTACCTCAAACATACAGATTCCCGCTGACACACACAGCAAGACATAAAATGAGCAGAGAGGAAACACGACTCCAGAGTTCCCTGTGAAACATACAGTCTTGGCCTGACAGGATCCCAAACAGCAGACTGAGTTCCAGGATTGTCAACTTTGGTCAGTTACCTGGCATGAAATTTTCAATTCGAGACAAATCTGCACACACATACACATGCATTTACATGTATGTAACAATTTTATTACCTTGTATATAGCCTGTGCGGTGTACAAACTACCCTAATGCTTCTGAGGCAGCTAATTTTAGGTTTATAATGGAATAATATAGATTTGCCGTAAGATTTCTTGCGTGAGCGTGAGAGTCTGAAAGCGTGAGGGTCACGCCAGATGCAACCCTACTGAGTTCAGAGAGACTCTCCCCCAGAGACAGCTAGGTGTCACATGACCGCTGAACGGAGGTCAGAGATGTCTTTGGTGGGGGGGTTAAAACTGTGCTGATAAAAAACCCAAACCTGTTGAAAGGACTTTACAAGATGAATAAATGAATCTTTGTGAAAGCTGGAAGTGTTAGGATAAGGATAGGATTATTATTTTTTTTACATAGCCTGCCAGGAGGGACACCTATCAGGAAAGGATGTGACAAGGCAGGTGACATATTGGGGAGGGGGGTGACCAATCCCGGGGCCTCTTAAGGAAGAGGCTGGTGCTGGAGGAGCCGGGGACAGATGAGCCTGTCAGTCAGCCACTCCTTGCCTCCCCCCTCTATCTCTCCCTAATGCAGATAAGGAGCTTGAGAATGAGGAGTGTGGATGTGGTGGATAGAGTTGCAGCACAGGGGTGGAGCTCAGTGCAAGGAGGCTGCTGAATATGCTGCTAAATATCAACCTCCCCACATAGGGGATGCAGGCCTGCTGAGCTGTCTGCAGTGGGGGGGGGGGTCACCATGGCGTAACACCTGACTGGAAGAAGGGAGCTGATCCATTACCTCCTCTGCCACCCCCAGGTGATGCAGGGGCTGTGCACTGAGGAGGGAAGACCTCAGAGATATGGAAGCACTTACCAGTCCAGAACTCAGGGTGGGGGGAGTCATTCATTGTACCTCCGGCACACACACATACATTCACCGCATGACACCTTGATTTGATGGGTGCATTCTTATCTGAAGCAGACGGTGTTATTTAAAAAAAACAAAAAAACACGCTCTGATGTAAAAGCTCGGCGGGCTGGTTTCACAAAACATACTCAAGTAATAAAAACAATTTCCCCAAGGAAGACATCGCACGTCGCACTGTCCACATAGTTATCGATAATCTGGGACCGCTGGCGCTTTTCCACAGAGGAACCGAGTTTGCCCCCGAGCCGTACCCTGGAGAAAGGATAGTTACGGCGCAGTGCCAGCTCGCTTTGGTTTTTCCACTGCAGATGGATCGGGTACAGCTTGGGTACGGCTTGGGTACGACTTGGGTAATTTACAATGGAAAACTGTCCATTTGTGGTACGGCTTGGGTAATTTACAATGGAAAACGGTCAGTTTGTGGTACGGCTTGGGTAATTTATGATGGAAAACTGCCCTTTGTGGTACGGCTTGGGTAATTTACGATGGAAAACTGTCAGTTTGTGGTACAGCTTGGGTAATTTATGATGAAAAACTGTCCGTTTGTGGTACGGCTTGGGTAATTTACGATGGAAAACGGTCAGTTTGTGGTACGGCTTGGGAAATTTATGATGGAAAATTGTCCGTTTGTGGTACGGTTTGGGCAATTTACAATGGAAAATTGTCAGTTTGTGGTACGGCTTGGGTAATTTATAATGGAAACCTGTCAGTTTGTGGTACAGCTTGGGCAATTTACAATGGAAAACTATCAGTTTGTGGTACGGCTTGGGTACGGCTTGGGTAATTTGCAATGGAAAACTGTCAGTTTGTGGTACGGCTTGGGTACGGCTGGGGTAATCTACAATGGAAAACGGTCAGTTTGTGGTACGGCTTGGGAAATTTATGATGGAAAACTGCCCTTTGTGGTACGGCTTGGGTAATTTACAATGGAAAACGGTCAGTTTGTGGTATGGCTTGGGAAATTTATGATGGAAAATTGTCCGTTTGTGGTACGGTTTGGGCAATTTACAATGGAAAACTGTCAGTTTGTGGTACGGCTTGGGTAATTTATAATGGAAACCTGTCAGTTTGTGGTACAGCTTGGGCAATTTACAATGGAAAACTATCAGTTTGTGGTACGGCTTGGGTACGGCTTGGGTAATTTGCAATGGAAAACTGTCAGTTTGTGGTACGGCTTGGGTACGGCTGGGGTAATCTACAATGGAAAACGGTCAGTTTGTGGTACGGCTTGGGAAATTTATGATGGAAAATTGTCCGTTTGTGGTACGGTTTGGGCAATTTACAATGGAAAACTGTCAGTTTGTGGTACGGTTTGGGCAATTTACAATGGAAAACTGTCAGTATGTGGTACGGCTTGGGTAATTTGTAATGGAAACCTGTCAGTTTGTGGTACGGCTTGGGTACGGCTTGGATAATTTACAATGGAAAACCGTCAAATTGCGCTGCAGCTCAGGTACGACTCGGTTCTTGATGGCAGTACAAAAGTGCCACAAGTGAAATTACTTTCTGCTGTCTGGTCGTGGTTTTGGGCTGGAATGGAAGGTCTGAGCCACAGTAGATGTAATGGAATCATGTCGGTGTCACAAGGAGTCAGACGATGCTGTTAAAAAGAGATGTGGGAGAAAGTACTGGTAGCCTTGCATTTTATTTAAATAATACCATTCTTCCTGAAAAGTATTGAAAATAAAGTATTGATAGATACTGATGTGTGTGTGTGTGTGTGTGTGTGTGTGTGTGTTTTCGTTTGGCGAGTGAACAAAAAAAGCAGGAGAAAACAGTTTTTGCTTATTTTACAAAGATATTCTAATGTTGCTTAGACATACCATTGATGATCTTTCGACATTATAAGAAAAAAACTGCTTTCTTCAATACTTCAAGCAGACTATTTTCTTTTAATTAGTATCTCAGTGCCTTCAGTCTTATAATCAGTCATTTAGCGAAACTAAATGGATATAAGTACTCTGCCGTGTTCTACCTCTATTTACCTCACACCAGACAAAAAGACAAGGAGAGTTTAGAAAGAATGTAAAAGCTAAGCAAGCTAAATGGAGATGGCTACCAAACCATATCCAAGGAGTGCGATATTCCTGTGACGTTTGCTGCCAAAATTATCAAGAAGTTTATGTTCTATGGGACTGCAGCCAGCATTCCTGGATATTTACCCAAGATTAAAGAGAGATTGTGAGAATGTTGGATAAAGAATTAAAGAGAATTTTAAAACAGATCTAGGCTGACCTTCAAGCTCAAGGCGCCACAGTTTCAAGCGTGTGAATGAAAATGGGCTCCACTGCACAAGACCCAGAAAGATCCCATTCATAAGAAAAGACGATGAAAAAGTCACAGTCTTTCTGGGAGAAGGTTCTTTGGACAGACTACACAAAATTAGAGCTTTTTGGTAAATCACAGAAAACAAAATGAAACTTTCAAAGAAAAGAACACCATTCCTACCCTAAGATGCGTAGGAGGCTCAGTGATGAATCTGACTATTGAGGCATTTTGTACCAATCATGGGTCCTTCAACAGGCAAGACACTTGAAACATACCCCAAATAGTATCCGAGAATGAATTAGAAAAAAGGTCCCACAGTCCACTCAACATCTGGAAAGAGTTTAAGCTCACAGCTGGCAGACGGGACCCATCAGACCTGGGGAATGGAGTAGTTTTATGAAGAAGAGTGGACTGATCTACCAGGTGACAGGTGTAGAGATCTCATTCAGAGCTACGGGAAGTGCTTGACTGCAGCCACTGTCCCCAAAGACGGTGCTACAAAAGATTAATCTGACAGTCCCTATACCTTTGTCTGTGCCGTTTTCATTTGTTTTATTATTTAAAATAATTTGTTATGAATCAAAAGCAAAGTTTCTCTCCTATTAAATGTGAATTGCGGATACCAAAAACTTTTGTCAGTTTAAACTTAGTTCACAGAATATTAAACCTACGCCAAATGCCTGAGCGTAAACCTTGTCATCACCCTTCCCAAAACACCATGCTAACTGACCACCCCAGTAATGGTCATGTGACACAGTCAGGGACACTATATGGACAAAAGTATTGGGACACCTGAGCATTACACCTACATGAACTTTCATGACGTCCCGCTCTAAATCCACAGGCATCAATATGGAGTTGGTTCCCCCTTTGCATATATATAACAGCTGCAACTGTTCTGGGAATGATTTCCACAAGATTTCGGGTGTGTCTGTGGAAGTTTTTGTCCATTCATCAAGAAGAGCATTTGTTAAGTAAGGCACTGATGTTGGATGTGAAGGCCTTTCTCACAATCTCCGTTCTAGTTCCTCCCAAAGATGTTCCATGAGGTTGAGGTTAGGGCTCTATACAGGCCAGTCAAGTTCCTCCATACCAAACTCACCCAACCATCATGGAAAAGGGCCTTTCCCAAACTGTTCCTACAAAGTTGGAAGCATAGAATTGTCCAAAATACCTGAAGCATTAAGAGTTCCCCTCACTGGAATTAAGGGGCCTAACCCAAGCCCTGAAAAACAACCCCATACCATTTTCCCACCTCCACCGAACTTTACAGTTGGCACAGTTCAGTCAGGCAGGTAATGTCTTCCTTGCATCTGGGTTTGGCAGATTCATCCATCAGATTGCCAGACAGAGAAGCGTGATTCATCACTCTACAGAACACGTTTCCACTGCTCCAGAGTCCAGTGGCAGTGTGCTTTACACCATCAGATGTTGGACATTGACCTTGGTGATGTGAGGCTTGCATGCAGCTGCTCAGCCATGGAAGCCCATTCCAGGAAGCTCCCGGTGTACAGTTTTTCTGCTAGTGTTAATTCCAGAAGAAGTTTGGAATCTTGCAGTTATTGAGTCAACAGAGTGCTGGCAACTTTTACGTAATATGCTTCAGCACTTGGTGACTTTGCTTTGATACTTTATGTCGTCTGAGTTTCTGTTGTTCCTAAATGCTTCCACTTTGCAATAATACCACTTACAGTTGGCCATGGAAATCTAGCAGGGAAGAAATTTCACAAACTGGCTTATTGCAAAGGTGGCACCCTATGTACCCCACTTCAGTTCCCTGAGCTCTTCAGAATGACCCATCCTTTCACCAAAGTTTGTAAACCTGACTACATGGCTAGGTGCTTGATTTTTTGGGTCTGAATGAAACACCTGAATTTAATGATTAAGAGGCGTGTCTCAATACTTTTATCCATATAGTGTAACTACTGGCTGTTTGCTTCCTGTCCACCAACTAGTTCATCGTATTACATACTAATTATTACCCATAGTAGAGGCTAACTATGAGTTATTTATATGAACAATACAAGCTGATATCTACTAAATGTAATTAATGCCTAAATGTAATACACAGGGTTATAATTTATTGACAAATTTGCTTACCTCCATTAAAAGACTTATTAATGCCAATAACATTATAAAGCTTTAATAATCCCACTGGCAGGCTCAGAGCACCAGTGAACACTTGGAGCTATAATCCCCAACCCAAGGACCACATCTGGACCATAAACCTCTTTGGAAGTGTGAAGCTCTTTATGGGATTAATGGTTGTGTTTTCACACTTGCTGTAATTTACTGGGAACGCATTAAAGATGAATTTAGTAGTAAAATTTTGTATTAAAGAGTTTAGAGATTTTTATGCACGCATATTTCTTGTGGGTCTGGTTGATGTTTCAGGGAAGCCGGCCATGTCTGACCCCGGGTCCTACTGTATAAATAAGAATAACGACTCTCAGTCACTGACTGCCTCCATGTGTGGGTGTAATGGAGACCCCTGCAGACACGCCCAATTAAAACATTGTCAATTAATTTTAGTAGCTGTTCCGCTGAGCGCCATATCATGGTGTCCAATAAATGTCAAACTTGGTACTGTGATAATTCTGTTTTGGCGAATTGATAGGCTATATTATATATTATCACTTATGTGCTGCAGTCATTAAAGTTGAGGAAACTTGTCCTCGTTAACTTCATTAATGCATTAATACAAAAATACAAATATGCCCTTTGAGATGATTATTAATATATCACCTGAAGAAATAAACATACATATGACATGATCATTTAAAAAAGTAGAATGATTGCATGTTTTCCCGAAAGAATGTATAGATTTGCAAGGGCTATGTTAAACTGAGATTTCAAAACCAATCATTCAAACAAACTCAGATTTTAATGAACTGTCAAAATAAATTATTTTTTAAACAGTTTGTGTGAATTTGTAATCAACAGCATCACAACCACATATTGCTATAACAGATGTGCGCTTGGGGGGGTACTTTAGTTAGAACACACCTGACTTGTCTACAGACCTGAGATGCTTTGAGGTTTTATATTTTCTATTTTATGATCGCTAATTAACTCAGCAGAACACAACAGCATGGATGATGTTTAGGTTTCTGATGTTTAGGTAACACTGCATCCTCAAACCTCAGCGGCTGGGAGCTGGAAATCCCACCTCTGTTCTGTGGCTGTCAAAATCCCACTGCCATCCTCAGAGGTCTGAACTTTAATCTGTAGCCTAACACTGCACACTGGGGGAGCCAAAGAACACAGCACTGTACTGTACACACACTCCATACAGTACATAATCCCACCTCAAGTAGGCACCCTGCTGAATATACATCAGGTGTCGACGTCGGGACAGAATTGGGTCAAAGTCCGGCCTGCTTTAACGCAGAAGGGAGGCACAAAAGGAGCAGTTTGGCAACAGCTTCAGAAAAAGGTCAATTTTGGTGCAAAGATGAATTGATGGATTCATATTTACTTTGTGTGAGCACACGATTCAATTCACGCCCGTATATCACCCCTGATTTTTGATAAAACAGCTAATTCACCCATGGAAAAAAAATCTACATTTGATCATATTTGAAAATCTTTGGAAAGCTTTCATCAAAAAAGCAAACAGGTGGCTCTATCTGCAGTGCCTATGCATCGCAAAGGCCCAGAATATCTCCTCTGTAACTGACTGGTTACCTCCCTCAGTGATACATTACTACTTATTCTGTATATGGGCTGCTTGTGTTCACGTCTTTAGAAAAAAAATAAACTATTATACTGTGTCTACTGAGGTGCAACGGGCAAAATCTCCGCCACCCCCCTTCTCCCCCACCACTTCGGGATGATGGTCTACTCTGCGCGTAATGACTGTATGCCTGTGAACATTGCCGGTTTGAATGCTATGGCTGACAGTGTGATGACACAGTGAGGCCACTGAGATACCCATTAACCCCTAATGGTCCAGGGATGCTGGCTGACCCCCCCCCCCCCAGCTTTCTGTGTGTCTATCTGTGTGTCTCACAGAGAACAAAGGGAATAGGCAAAAAGGCAATTGGGTTGAAAAGGGGATGAATGAAATACCTCTATGCTATGCACATACAAAAACACACATATACATATAATCCTTCCCTAATTGCTAAGTATGCTTCTTCTGGCTCCATCATTCCGCAGTTAGCAAAATGGATTTTAGGCTCTGGAGAGGATTCCGTTTCATATGGGATACCGCAGCGCTGAGAAAAATGAGCAGGTGGTCCGGCACAGTGCATTGTGGGATAGCGTTAAGCAGCAAATTCCACTGAGATCTATGAACACCTTAGATCAAATTACTAATATCTCATGCAACATGTTCATATCCCTCTCATCAGTTTGTAACATCATATGGCTGCCATCAAACACACACACACACACACATGCATATACATATGATTATATATGTGACTGTTTCTTGTACTCTGGTGTATGATATTTTCAGATTCTGTATAGTCCATGAAGAGAATAAAATGTAATAATTTCTATATTTTATTTCTAAATTAGATACTGGAACAGCTTATTCTCAGGCAGAATGCAAGGATAAGGATCGCTGTTGTTAGTTAGTGTCATGTTAGAAAACACGGTAAGGCTTTCATGTGTGATAAATTCAATTTACTAGCAAATCATGCAGATTTTTCCCTTTGGAACTATTTCTCTGTCCCTCGACCTGGCCTGGTATTTTCACACTGATAAATCCAATGGCAATGAACAAAAAAAAATTAAACAACATCTTCGAAAAGAACAGATTTCACAATTGTATATGACAAATGCAGGAACATTAAACTCAGATAATACTAACAGCTATATTTTACCATTGGTTAAAAAAAGTTAAAGAACAATAGGAAAGACAGATTAATACAGTTTAGGGTAGTTATTCATCCTTGAATGTCCAGCCCTACTCCTTAGAGGTCGGAGCGCAGTGAGTCAGAGATATTTATCTCGTCTCTCATGGCGCAGATGGTGTGTGATGATGGAAACTCTTCCGCTGTACCCTGAGGGGGGGCTGGCACATACATCCCACCCCCGTGCATCCCAGTTCAACCAGACATGTTATTCAAGTCTTCTTCTTTATGGCTGTGTTTAACTGGACCCCCTCCCCCCCCCCCCCCATCAGAAGCCAATAACTCCCCGTCTAGCTGAATCAATATGACAACATTCTTCAATCCAGAACAGATCTCATGCTAAATATATCTGCGTTCCCCATCTCTTATGCTTATGCTGAACGGCACGCCCTGTACTCTTAGGCAGACTTGGTACTTTTTAACGCTTTGAAATCGCATGGCTGGGCGCCTCTCTACATGTAAGTTACAGATTCCTCCAGAGTGAATCTAATAATGAGCCTAGGCCTCATTAGGAAGAGCGGGTGCCATTAACAGCACACATCTCGCCTGGCACAGATTAAAAATCGGACGTGGACCGTTGAGGGCTGAAGACAGCATCAGACCCAGTAATGAAGAGTCAAAGCATCTGGGAGAGAGAATTCTGCTGTACTAATACTTCGGCACGTAGAGACACTGCAGAGCATTAAGTGATTACCCAGAACACAGGCTGGCAGGATCCTAAGCTGTCATTGTGCCTTCTGGGGCTTAGCTGGAACCTTTATGATAAATGCACAGATACACTAGAGTACAAATTCCAATTTAAAGAAAAGTATCTAAGGCTTTATGTCCTGTAACAATTTACAATCAAAAGTGTTATCCATTACCAAAGTCCTTTGGTCGGTGATGGATCGATCGGTAGCTTTACTTCGCTGCTTTGAATCCATTTCCCTTGATTGCTGATTAATATTTCTGTACAGTGATATTATGGGAACCACATCAGTCCTGCAGCGAGAACATTTAGGGTATCAATTAAAGGCACTGAATGCCATATTTTCAACAAAGAGTTTAGCGCTACTCTTTAGCATTGTGCCAATTAGCTCGGCTGACAACACCATGTGAGAACGTTGGAGCGTAATAGCGAATGGACCTACCCACAGTTTCACTTACTGTAGACAGCTTTCTCTTTATCAGAGACAGCTGGGTGCTGGGGGAGAGTTAGCAGGAGCCCACAGGTAAACATAAAAACCATGGAGCTGGTCTGATGGGATAAAAACACTGTCGTGCCACTTCTCACACATCTGGCATGACGCACACGCTTTCAGACCCTCACGCTTTCAGACCCTCACGCTTTCAGACCCTCACGCTTTCAGACCCTCACACTTTCAGACCCTCACACTCACGCTTTCAGACCCTCACACTTTCAGACCCTCACACTCACGCTTTCAGACCGTCCCACTCACGCTTTCAGACCCTCACACTTTCAGACCCTCACACTCACGCTTTCAGACCCTCACGCTTTCAGACCCTCACACTTTCAGACCCTCACACTCACGCTTTCAGACCCTCACGCTTTCAAACCCTCGCACTCACGCTTTCAGACCCTCACGCTTTCAGACCCTCACACTCACGCTTTCAGACCGTCACCCTCACGCTTTCAGACCCTCACACTTTCAGACCCTCACACTCACGCTTTCAGACCCTCACGCTTTCAAACCCTCACACTCACGCTTTAAGACCCTCACGCTTTCAGACCCTCACACTCACGCTTTCAGACCCTCACACTCACACTTTCAGACCCTCACACTCACGCTTTCAGACCCTCACACTTTCAGACCCTCACACTCACACTTTCAGACCCTCACACTCACGCTTTCAGACCCTCACACTTACGCTTTCAGACCCTCACGCTTTCAGACCCTCACGCTTTCAGACCCTCACACTCACGCTTTCAGACCCTCACACTCACACTTTCAGACCCTCACTCTCACGCTTTCAGACCCTCACACTTCCAGACCCTCACACTCACACTTTCAGACCCTCACACTCACGCTTTCAGACTGTCACGCTTTCAGACCCTCACACTCATGCTTTCAGACCCTCACACTCACGCTTTCAGACCCTCACACTCATGCTTTCAGACCCTCACACTCACGCTTTCAGACCCTCACGCTTTCAGACCCTCACACTCACGCTTTCAGACCCTCATGCTTTCAGACCCTCACACTCATGCTTTCAGACCCTCACACTCACGCTTTTAGACCCTCACACTTTCAGACCCTCACGCTTTCAGACCCTCACGCTTTCAGACCCTCACACTCACGCTTTCAGACTCTCACGCTTTCAGACCCTCACACTCATGCTTTCAGACCCTCACACTCACGCTTTTAGACCCTCACACTTTCAGACCCTCACACTCACGCTTTCAGACCCTCACGCTTTCAGACCCTCACACTCACGCTTTCAGACTCTCACGCTTTCAGACCCTCACACTCATGCTTTCAGACCCTCACACTTACACTTTCAGACCCTCACGCTTTCAGACCCTCACACTCACGCATACTCACGTTGGGGTGGTTTGCAAACCCTACAGACTATTTACAAGGTAGTAAAACTGTTACATACATGTAAATGTGTGTGCATGTGTGTGCAGACTTGTCTCAAATCGAAAATCTCACTGCAGCCAGCTGACCAAAGTTGGCAACCTTGAAAAAAATACATCAAACTCTAGGAGTGGAGCTTTGGGAACTAGCAGGAAATCGAACAGGAAAGTGGTGGTATGGAATTTTAGGAGGGACATTACAACTTCGATCTGGGTTAATGCAGGGCAAAGCGAAACAGGACACAATAATATATACAAATTACAGAGAAGCAGGGACAGGTGGAATGAATCGATATAACCAATCACCTGACTTCCCTTCCCAACTTGGCTGGTGGCCCTGCCCCCTCTGCCCCCCCCCACACTGATGTATAAATATGAAAAAATCCTCTGTCCACTTTTAAACAAACTCTGTTCAGACCCATCGCTGTTAAAAATAAATGTATGCTACAGAGAAAGAGAAGGTTTTTATTGGATCTAATGATGTCCGACTTTGCCTGATGACCTGTAACATATTCTTTTATTGTTTTAGTACCAGCATCACCAATGCAGCAAATTTACATCAAACATTAAATAACGTGGCAGTAAATGTCCAGCATGCATTGTGCAACAAACAGAGATGAGGGCCGTTGCCTCATGATTGATTTCCAAGCTCTTCACCAATTTCCTTCAATTATTTGTTAATTATCTGCATCAGTTTTTTTTTTGTAAAATATTTGAAATGCGACACAAACTTTGACAGTATTGAGGCATTATGTTATGAGAGATTAATTGCGATAGTAAAAGGAATTACAAGCAGGCGTATCTATGGCCACCTGGAAGTGAGTTTATAATCGCAGATGCAAGGACAGCCTGCCTCTTTGTGTTAATGCCACACAGCGTCCATTAAGAAAGGATTGTTGTGTTGTACCTTGATATGTTATGATTATCTTGTCACAGATCAGAGCACCATTTTTAATATACTACATCTATTCGTACTATTTTTCTCTTCGGTTCAGTCAGTGTGACTGTCTGCGAATGTGACCTTCGCACCTTATTGCTGTGCATCATTTGAAAATTGTCATGTCCCTCCATTTGCATTACAGGCCTCGGCTATATAAAGCCATACAGTACATAGACATATCTCTGTGTGTGCGGCGTTCCCGTGTCCCCTAAGCCATGCAGGATTCTTCCATTTACTCCAGTCTCCTTCTGAGGTGCAAAAATATCCAGCTAGGCTAACTGGTGTCTCTAAATTACCTGTAATACAAGCAGTCCCCAGCTTAAGAATGGGCAACTTTTGGGCAACTCGCACTTAGGGATCGAACGGACTGTCATAAAGCCTATCGCATTAAAAATGGGGGCTACAAACGCACAAACTACTTTGTGATGCTCCTGAAAGTATTGGCAGACTTCAGGTGTTCATCGGCTCGAGGTACATTACAGTCCCGGATGTAGCTACCTTTATTATCACTGTATTCCTATTATCCATCCATCCATTTTCCAAACCGCTTATCCTACTGGGTCGGGGTCCGGAGCCTATCCCGGACGCAATGGGCACGAGGCAGGGAACAACCCAGGATGGGGGGCCAGCCCATCGCAGGGCACACTCACATACCATTCACTCACACATGCACACCTACGGGCAATTTAGTAACTCCAATTAGCCTCAGCATGTTTTTGGACTGTGGGGGGAAACCGGAGTACCCGGAGGAAACCCCACGACGACATGGGGAGAACATGCAAACTCCGCACACATGTGACCCAGGCGAGACTCGAGACACCCAGAGGTGTGAGGCAACAGTGCTAACCACTGCACCACCATGCTGCCCCATTATTATTATTATTATTATTATCATTATTATTATTATTATTACGACTTACCCACAAATTCGACTTAAAAACTGACTTAGGAAAAGGATCTCATTAGTAACCTGGGGACTTGCTGAATATAATTGCTCGTGCGTGTATGTTCCCCGAAATGGCCTGGCATCCCAGCCAGTTTGTCCCCAGCCCTGTGCCCTGTGGCCCGTGACCCCACTCAGGATTAGCGGTGGATAGATGAATACACTGTTCTGAGCAAAAAGTGAAGCACTGCACTGGTTGAAAACCAGCACGCCGGGAGTTTCACTGTAATATGAGCACGAAATTAAACTTAAAAGCGACTGAAATGCTGGTTTTGTGACCCTTGCCAGGAGATGCCGAATGAAGAAGGAGTGACGAATATCATTTGATGATGTTACTTGAGGAAGAAAACGCGTGATGTTTAGCAAGGTACAGCTTGGTGCATCGCCATGCTGTAATAGTTACAAATTACACCAATTATCTTCACCCCAGAGCCTTCTTCATATCACTGCAGTTTTTTTCTCATTTTGATCTCAACCTGAAACATACACAGTATCATTCAAATTCATTTTCAGTCCGATTTACTGAAGAAGGGCTGACAAAGCTGAATGAACTGGGAAATTATACAACTCCATATGAGGGTTGGACCCAGTCACAGATAAGGACTACAAACCCTTGACAGGAACACGCCATGAGAATAAGTATTGCAAACACTCCCTCATGCTAAGAATATAGTTACCAAGGCAACGATTAAAAAAAATAAAAAATACAATTTGCGTTTGAATAAAGACCTTCATCAGTCTGGTCAGGAAGTAGCATTGCTCTCTTGAAATTCTGGGGCTGGCCACTCCCACAATGTTTGGGATTGGTCATGCCACAGATTTTGAATTTGGCCACACCCACAACTTTTGGGCCCCTCCCAGCCCAGAGCCTGGGGGTGGAATACCACTTGTTTCATTGTCCCAACACTGTATTAACCATCGTTCTCCTCCACTTACTGGCCTGGCATCTCCTCTGAGAGTCAGTCCATTTGCATCCCGGCTCTGCGATATCAGCCCTGCTTCAAGAGCTTTAATAGGATTTACTTGGGTGTGAGTTAAGCTGCTGATGGTGCCAAAGGCGCTATAAAAGGAACCTGTGGTGGAGGTGCCACTGGAGGGGGGAGAGGGGGGGCACAGATAGTGCCGCTTCTCCCCAAGTGCCGCCCCGCTCCCCCAGTGCTGTATGTCAACATTCGTACAATAAATATACAACAATCATTCATACCAGTAAACTCCAAACCACAATACAATTTTCTATATATCAGTTCAAACAACTCTGATGTAGAACATACTGGCAATGAAATGGGAAATGATAGGATAAGCCAGTGTCTTCCACTCTGGTCCTTGTGGACCCACAGGCAGTGCACATTTTTGGTACCGGGAGCTGGGAGGGAGTGAAAATCTGGACTGTCTGGCAGGTAGCTGGGAGGGAGCAAAAATGTGGACTGTCTGGCAGGGAGCTGGGAGGGAGCAAAAATGTGGACTGTCTGGCAGGGAGCTGGGAGGGAGCAAAAATGTGGACTGTCTGGCAGGGAGTTCAGTGGGAGCAAAAATGTAGATTGTCTGGCAGGTAGCTGGGAGGGAGCAAAAATGTGGACTGTCTGGCAGGGAGCTGGGAAGGAGCAAAAATGTGGACTGTCTGGCAGGGAGCTGGGCGGGAGCAAAAATGTGGACTGTCTGGCAGGGAGTTCAGTGGGAGCAAAAATGTAGATTGTCTGGCAGGGAGCTGGGAGGGAGCAAAAACATAGTCTGAGGGTCCCAAGGGTCAGATTGGGAAATACCGGGAAAAACATTATTTCATTGACAAATAAATCATTCACAGAAAGGTTAAGGTCATTAATCTCATCCCTGTTGTTTTTATACTTTTCATTCTCTCTGTTCACAGATCCTCTTTAACGGACAGGAAGAAAAGTGTACAGAGATAGTGAAGACCTTCATTAAAACATTTACGGTTGGTGGTTTGAGCCCAAACTAACCTGTGAGGCCGAGTAGAAACACTTCTTTCCACACTCTGCCAAACTCAAATGTATATGTTTACTCTCGACTTGTTTTTTTCCACAAAAAGTCTATTGAAAAACATCTCGGCTTTCATGCAATATTTTTCTTTCCTTCACAGCTGTAATTTCAGGATCTCTGGAGAAGTGAAATGCTTTTGTGTAACAGGCTATTACTTTTCCTTTATACTGGTGTTGACTAGACAATATATTTACTCTGAATTCTGAGTGCCCCTTGCCTTGTACCTTGTGTTTCCTGGGATAGACTGCAGGCTTGCTGTGACCTGGACCTGAATAAACAGTTATGGAAGATGGATGGATGGATGGATGGATGGATATACTAAAGTTACAATATTTTTATTCTGAATATATCCTTTAAAATCTGTATAGCACAAACATAAAGCTGGTGATTTGTAACTAAATACTATCCTCATTAAATCCTTACAGGAAGGAAACTTTAAGGATTTGTTACTGGTCCAAGCATGGCAGAAAATGTAAGAACTTACTAAGACCTTTCTGTTCTATCCTGAAGATTAAGTGCTCAAGAACTAGATGGAGAAGAGTCGCATTCTCTGGAATCCTGGGATCTTCTTGCGGGCTCAGTTGTCTCATCCACATTAACTTCTTCTGCAGAACACTGCAGGTATTTTTTTTTTTTCGGAGTGTTTTTTTTTACAAGTTCATATTTTACAGTTTTATACTCTTCAGCTTATAGGAATACACCATAGAGATGGAAGAAAAAAAAGATAATGACAAGACTGATCTATCTCTTAATCCACAGGAAAGTAGTGCTTGACAGCTGTGAGATGGTGAAAGGAAGAGAACTTGATAACTATTATTTGGGTTAAGAACAACCTGACACACCTGCTCCATTAATATTTTATTTTAAAATGGCAATTTACCAAGCCCAGATCTATCAAGCCACTTATCTTGCCAAATGTACTTGTCGGGAAAAAAAAACAGAAAGCGAATGTTTCAAGCTGCCGGCGTTTCCGGTCTCTTCAAACGTACAAGTAATCGTCCAGAAATGGTATGACATGATGGTACTGCTGTCATGTGCACCTTGCTTGACCCCTGAGCTTCCATGTCTACCCTTTAAATACAGCTGTCAGGGTCTCCAGTGCCTGTGCAACCTCAGATAAAACTGACCCACTGGATTGATAATTATTTTGCTTTGGACTCATTTTAAATGTGGATCCATGACTCCAGTGATGGGTTTAAAGATTTGTATGCAATATCCATAGGTGGGTAGTTCAGGTCCAGAGAGTTGTAGTTCAGGCCAAGATTTTGTTTCAACCAACCAGTTGAGTACCCTGTGACTGTGACTCTGCATACCCACCTGGTTTGTTCTCCTTGGTTCTGAATTACCCACATGTGGTTATATCCAAAACTGCTCTTTCTGATCCCGTTGTAGGCAAGGTGATGACCACATTGCTAGGATTACTTGATTCCTTTACTGCAAATGCAGTGCCTCACTGTTGGTAGTATCAGCTGGTAAGAAACACCTACAATTGATGCATCCAAAAAATTTCACTGACTAACTTTCCTTCACAACTAAAAATCATATTGATGGGGGGGGAGGGGGCTTCAAATGATTTCTGATAAGATTAGTTTGAGTTTGTAGGGGTCAAGGACGAAAAACCTCACTGTTCCAATCCATCTGTACTAGTGTGGTGCTCAGGTATAACCAACTGCACAACTGTATTTGGGTTCCCATCCCCGAGGTGGTTCGTCGCGTGGTGGGTGTGGCAACATGCTGTCTCAGCACACACTCCTCACTTTACTCCTTGAGTCTGCTGAATGCCAAACACCATGTAACATCCTGATCTCCATTCTCTATTTAAAGGAGTTATACGCCATGTCAATAAGTGGATGTAAAGAGCATTTGACAAAAAAATTAGAAGAAGAGGCTAATTACGAAAGGCATTCAACTAAGCCAACACCCCAGTTCGCCCCAAGTCACCCCCTCCATGCATGAAGTGACTGAGAGAGAATGTTCCAGAAGCAAAGTGGCACAGGGTATAACCACAACAGGCATCAAATGGGAATGTCTGATCGCTGTCATTTGACAAGAAGGACAGCTGCCATCTTTGATCAGATGTGCGTTGGCATGTTAATCCTGGTCTGACAGCTAATCACGTCGTAGCCCCCACACATGCCATTAGTGTTGACACCGAATCTCTAAATCTAAGACAAATTCTCGATTCAGTTTTTTTCTAGCTTGGAAAGTTCTGATTGGTCTGTTTGAACTGCTCTAAAGGACGAGACCTTGAGATCCTGAAATTACAGCAGTGACCTCACATACATCCTGGAATGAGCATAAATACCATGCTACACTTCTTCTTCGCTATTGTTTATTGCATAAACGTCTTCATAAACAAAAACAGATTTGTTTTGAAGCAATTATGGAAATCATGAATCACTTTCTAAGATGATTTGTAAGCAGGAGCTTAGTTAAAAACTGTCATCTTCAGCAGTATAACAGTTTTCACGTTTTACTGGGGTTTATTAGTATTGGCATACTACAAAAATAAATTCAAATATCATGTAATGAAGCTGCTCTCATACAAATGAATCCTCAACGGCTGATGAAATGGTCAATTTGTTACACCTACTGTACAAGAAGGTCATTAAGACATTGTGTGATTTTATTTTTAGTCTATATGCTGACACTGGATGATGTCATTCAAAATTCACCCACATCTCAGTGCTGTGTTCTGTAATCTAGTTGTTTTTGTTTTTTTTACTCTGAACAAATGCTTTTGGCATTTATGCCTCTGTGAATGTTATTTTCCAGAAGACTGACTCATTCACCTTCGTTGAAAAGAGCCAGGAAATAATTTTCAGTTTTTTCCCTGGATTGGCATTCAGAGTTTTTTCCTTTTGCTTTATAATTTCATCTGGAAAGGTGACTGTACTTTGTGGCAGACTTGCTATTGCATATATGACGTCCTAAGAAAATGTTTATAGATTTATTAATAAAAAACAATACAAGAATACAACGTAAAATGAGAAGCATCTATTCATGGCTGAGATTACAAAGCCAGACCAATGGAGCTGAGAATCTTATGAGGGTTTTTAAACATTTTAAACTATTCAGAACGTTTTGGCCTCTGAGAGTTTTACTGCAAATTCCGGTAATTATAGGGCCATTTAGAAATGCCATTTCAAAATTTATTTCACCCATAAAGTAGGTAAGGCATTGTAACTGTTGTAATAATGCAGCGGGGATGGCATCACCGTGGTTACAAACCTGGATCTGGCTGCTGTTTAGGAAGAGGCTCCTTTGAAAATTCTCCAGTGTCTTCAAATAGCACGTTTGTATTAAGGGAATTAAAAAAAGTCAGGAATGTGGAAGTCAGAAAATAAGACTTGGGAGTTACTGCTCATGAAGGACATGCAAATACCCAGAGGTATAAAGCAAAATGAACCCCACATGTCCCCCATCCCAGCTTAAAACAAAGCACATCTCATCATGGGGGGGGCGGGGGTGAGAAGCTAGCAAGGGTACTCATGAAGACAGGAGGTACAGGCCTCGGGAAACCTAAGTAGTGGAAGCCGTTTGGTTTTGTTCAACTGGAACTGATGAAGGAACCAGTGAGGAACTAGTCCAACCAAACTGGGATAGATGTATGGTGATATTAGTTTCAAGGCCCCCCTCCCCCCAAGTAATATTGTCAATTACCATCTTTATTTATTCGTTGTTAAAAATATGTATTATTTTTTGAAATAACAAAAACAGAAAGCAATCCTAGCTGTGAGTATAACACCACCATACAAAACATTATAAAGATGCAAAAAGCTTTTGAAAACCTCACAGTGGGCGGGGTCAGTGTTTGCTGCCAATCGTGTTGTCTTATTCAGAAAGGGCCCCTGGGTATGCAGATTTTCACTGCAACTCCCTAAATAGATTGCTAATTAGAGGAGTGATTAGCTGAAGAGTCCTCACACCTGGGTTTGAACAACTGACCCAAAGGTTACCCCAAAAGCCTGCATGCACGTTAGCCCTTTTCAGATAAGATTGCTCATCCCTGACCTATGGTGTAGCTTGAAGTCGATCCATCCATCCATCCATTGATACATTTTCTGATGCCTTGTGTTGCTGTGTGTTGAGGTGAGCCCATCTATATCTAGTCAGTATTTCTCCCACACCAGTTTAGGCTCCTTTCCCACCAGAGACGTTATATTCCACATGCCAAGAGCCAGTTTCGGTAGCCGACTGTCGGTCCACTGAGGTCCCTGCCACCCCAGCTACACTGTGCCCAACTTTGATGCCCTGCTCATCTGATCCTCCTGTGTGCCACGACCCTCATTTACCTCGTTTGAAACCCCGACTGTAACCAGCTGTTTCCTGTTTTGCCTGTTTAGTCCAGTGTCTGCATCCAAGTCAGTTTACCCAGATCTGTCATAGACGTTTGTACCGTCTTGTACCATATAATCCGTTCTATCCCCATTAAAACCCCATAATCACGCCCGACTCGTGATTCCTCGCTTCCTGCTTACTGGACACCGGTCAGCCCACAAGGCATACAAGAAAAAGTCAAAGATGGCAGACACAAAGAAGGTAAAAAACGAATACATAACAGACATCTTGCAATCTTCTGATGGTCTTGAAAAATACCTATATGTATCTTATAGGTTTAGAAAAGGCCTTGATCATTATTACTTTATATGAGTTTCCTTTGAATATAATTTCTCGTAATAATTTCACAGTAAAGGCATGCATTAGGTTCTTATTGCAAAGAACTATTAAACATGAACACAGGTACTTTTAGTCATAAGGAAAGATGGCGATGGTGTTTCCTGGTGTGAAGGAAAAAGCTCATGGAATGACCTTCGTCGGCAACATAAGGAACGCAATTTAATGTGTCTGTTGGTACGAGTGACATTCATGTCAGTCCATCCTCACAAAGTAGCCATATATTTCATAGCAAATCTTCTGAATCGGGGAATTACTTAACCTAAGGCAGAAGGCCATTTTCAAACTTCTCTTCGGAGAAAATGTATGCTGGAGCAAAAGTTATCATGTGGGTGGTCTGGTGGGAGTGGGGTTTCCTTTTATGACTTAGCTGCGAACTTCTTGTTGTGTGAATAGCTCTGGAGGAGTCTCTGCTGAGGATGCAGGGAGCGCCACTGCGAGGGGGAGCCTTGGTAATGACACAAATGAGTGATAACCCATATAGATCTGACACATGACAGATACAGCCAATCGGTGGCCAGCCAGAAGGAACCTGGGAAGAGGGCCAACCAATGGGAAGGAGGTGAGATCCTCATTAGGATGACATCATAATGAGTTTCCCATGAGGCTCTGTAATGGGAAATCTTCCCAGGAGTCCCGCCAAAACACACATGATCAGCCATGATGTGTGCATCGTTTCTGAGTAACCGAAGGGATTCCCAAAGCTCCTGTTTCCAGCACACCAGCACTGATGGTAACATACACGTTCGATGTTTCTCATTGCATGCCAGACCCAACGGTCCAGATCATCAGTCTTACAAGCACAACAGTTTCAAATGTCTACTTCAGAAGCATGTTGATATCAAACATAAAAAATGCAATAATGATAATAGACAAATAATTAAGGAAGTTATGCATCAGCCAGTTTGGAATTACTGTCTGTAAACATTCTCATTAAATGCCAATTCTTCGTTCGTTCTCAGAATATTAACTATGTGCCATATAAGCTTCCATACACAATTAATATTACGGACTCCAAAAGAAAAAAATGCAATGTTTCAAAAATACTTCGAAATTTATAATTTTCCTCAGTACAGAATCCATTTGTTAATTTAAGAATTTTTCCAGACCAACCTGATTGGATCTGAGCCTTGGCGGTTTGTGATAGATCTTGCTCTGTCCGGGCAGAGCTGTTGAGCTGTGGAATGCTGTCACAACCAATTCTGAATCCAGTTAATCAGTTACCTGTCACGGGCATGGTGCTTCCTTGAGATAATTTCAAAACATTCATGCTCTATCTGGTTAATGTCTTCATGTGGTGGTCTGGGTCTCCCTACTCAGTCTTGCTTGTCTATTCTCTAGATCTGGCTTCCTGATCTCTCGGGTCTCTGGTTCAGTTCTGTGATTTGGATTAGCTAGACTGGTCCTGGCCTTAACTTATGATTTGTTCCCTTGTTCCATGTTTAACTCTGCATCTTATATTTCGTTTTGTCATTAGTCATATCCATTGTCACTACGTACTTGTGTCATTCTTAGCTGCATCAGCTATGCACCTCAGTCAGTGGCTCATGTCCTGTCAGTCCTGAGTATTTAAAGGAAAGGACAAAAACCCCTGACGATGTGGGTACACACACTTTGGAGCGTAACATTCTATTAGGGGCCATGTACTGTGCTCAGGACCTTGCTAGTAAATTTGGATTTACTTTAACTCTGTTCTGTTCCCCTGATACATGCCAATCTGTAATTCCACCAAATCAATCAGTGCATGTGCCCCCCCCCCTGCCTCAGCATGGGTCACACAGCTTCTAGTTCAGGTTCCTGATTTCTGTACAGATAGGCCAATTCCCCCGGTGTAGGTCCGTCTCTGCCATGTCCAGATGGAAAAGATGAGGTGAACTAAGCTGACACTTTAGCAAAATAGAAGTAGAGATTAATGACACTTTGGCAGCAGTCTATGGTTGAAGTCGATTTATAATATATTAGTGGCTGCTTTTAGCGACGTCCACCAGGGACTGTGCCTTATGACCGCCTGCGTTGCACATCGCTAGCTGACTCGTAACGATGACGACCCAGCACACTCTGGGGCATCTTTTAACGATATCTAAAAACGAGCTAAAGATATCTAAAAATTAATTTAATGATATCTTCAAACTCTATAAATGTTAATTTGGCTCATGGGATTTCCCAGTGATATAAAGATATTTCAGAATTACTTCCTGTCTCCTTACAGAAATCTTTTAATCATTTAAAGATGTATGGAAATCATTTCTTAGCCATTAAACATATTTTTAAATAAAGTGATTCTCTACTGGATGAGGATCTGCACCTCCAAGTCTGAGGCCATGGTTCTCGACCGGAAAAGGGTGGATTGCCTTCTCCTGGTGGGGGATGAGTTGCTGCCCCAAGCAGAGGAGTTTAAGTACCTCTGGGTCTTGTTCATGAGTGAGGGAAGAAGGGAGTGAGAGATTGACAGACGTATCAGTGCAGCGTTGTCAGTAATACGGACACTGTACTGTTCTGTCGTGGTGAACAGAGAGCTGAGCTTGAAGGCAAAGGTTTCAATTTACCAGCCGATCTACTTTCTACACTCACTTATGGTCATGAGCTTTGCCTAGTGACCAAAAGAATGAGATCGCAGATCCCAGCGGCTGAAATGAATTTCCTCTGCAGGGTGGCTGGGCTCAGCCTTAGAGATAGGGTGAGGAGCTCGGTCATTCGGGAGGGACTCAGAGTAGATGCTCCATTGCATCGGAAGGAAGGAACAAGTTGAGGTGGACGCTTCCCCGGGGAGGTGTTTTGGGCATGTCCACCCAGGAGGAGGCCTTGGAGCAGACCCAGGACATACTGGAAAGATTATATCTATCTGCCGGCCTGGGAACGCCTTGGTAATTCTCTGGATGGAGCTGTAGGTGGCTGGGGAGAGCTGGCTTGAACGGCTGCTCCCATGACCTGACCCCAGATTAGTGGAAGAAAATGGATTTATGGATGGATGGATGATTCGCTAAAGATTAAAATTTCAGCGTGACATACCTCTTCAGCTAAATTAACATTTTTAAAAGTTTTATGATGTTATCTTCTCTCCCACTTTATATATCCCTAAATTTAAGATATCATGTAACACTTATATTAAGTCTTGAAATTATCTTATAAAAACATTTAATGGTCTCTGTCAATTAATTCAGGTTATCTGATTATTATTTCGGATAAATCTTTTAGACCCTGTTTATACTTGGTTTTAAAATGCATCAAAATCTGAACACAAGCGGACAGCAGGATACTTCAGAGACACATGGTGGTATATGGTATATGGTGATGCGTCTCGGCTGTCCACTGATCCAGTCGCCCAATTCATACTTTCAAATGAAGTATAAATAGGGCCTTACATGTACATCTTAAAAGTATATTCAAATCTTAAAACATCTGTAAATCAATTAATGATATATAATGGAAATTAAATAATTTAGAAAGGAAAACCAGTAAAATTAGGTATAAAAAGTCCCTGTTTCTCTGTTCTCTTCCGTTCCTGTTCTTGGTCAAATATCTAATCTACACAGCGACTCACTGAATTCTAATTCCATCTGATTAATGTTGAACCATCCTCTAATCTCCCGTTCCTCTTCCAAAAGAGGAATTACAATGTGAAT
This sequence comes from Brienomyrus brachyistius, assembly GCF_023856365.1. Taxonomy (NCBI): domain Eukaryota; kingdom Metazoa; phylum Chordata; class Actinopteri; order Osteoglossiformes; family Mormyridae; genus Brienomyrus; species Brienomyrus brachyistius. Next base: position 21,706,559 of record NC_064540.1, read on the forward strand.
TGTGAAGAATTATCATATTCCTCATCGCAAACTGACATTACGGCGAACTATTACACACAAAAGCTTCATTCTTAATGCATTTTTACAGCTGGATGAATAGAACATAAAGGACTTTAATTCAAACACTTAATAAAAACGCTGGTTATCAGGCCATAGCTAACCCTGCTGGTCACTCTCTTTCTTTGTGCCTATTACTATTCCTACTATCACCATTGTCATTATACTTGTGTTCAATCTTTTCAAACCACAATTCGCTTCAGATTTACTGAAGTGATGGGGCTGTGACAGGTGCTGGCCAATGCAGAGACATAGCGAGGCCGCGAAAAGGACGCCCATGCTGAGATTGCTCCTGTCTTACCATTTCCTACCATACGTCTTTGCCTTGACCTTGAGGGATGACCACCACGCGATGGGCTGGTACCAAGCAGAACTGGTAGACTTCTGTGCCCATTCTAGATTCTTTTTTTCTATTTGTCTGGACAATAAAATGGATCACAGGCTACCAGCTGCTCCCAAACCTCTGGTATGCCTCTACAAAAGCTTGACAATGCTCAGTTCCTTCTTGGCAAAGCTCAGACGGGATCTTCTGCATTTTATTAATACTAAACCAGCGCCTGAACTGTAGGTGAGAGATTCTTGCTGCTCAGTAAACAGTGTCACATAGCTCGCCATGTCTTAGAAATTCACTGGAAACAAATATCCAGCATCCTGACTTCCAAGAGGTTCCAGCTGAGTTTTTGAGCTTGATTTTTGTGTAGGCGCCTGCCAAACGATTCCGACTAAAGCAAACTACGGGCTTTTTGAGTCTCGAACATGTCCGGCTGTCATACATGACATATAATTCCTGCTAAGCGCTATTAATCTTACCTCCTGCCTTGAAAGGTTAGCATCTCTATAAATAGGTCTGGAAGACAACCGATTATAAGCCAAACAGACAGACAAGAGCAGACGGTCGGTCTCATTTAGTTTAGACATCATCATCATTTTAACCTGCTTCAATATTCCCTGCCACCTCAAAGGGTAACCATTTCTTAACTAAGCTTCTTTTCTTTCCAAATGTGCTTCCGAGCTACAAAAACAAGGACCTTTGTTGCATTATGAAAATACTGCTGCTAGAAATGGTAACCAACTCCTTTAAGATGTAGTTTCAGGCAAAGAGCCTGGAGGTGCAAACTGCAATGTTAGTTAAACAAACAGAGGGGCTTATTTAACAGCAGCTAAAAGAAAAAAAAAAGTCACGTGTCAAATGAACGCAGCGTAATATTCCTGCCAATGTCAATGGCAAATCCATCATATGTGACTCTTCTTCCAAAGTGTGTTTTCTTTAAAAGCCAGCAGCCCCCCCCCCCCCCCACTCCCCGTAATTATTGATAATGCGGCATCAGCCATTTCCTCGCTTTTGCGTAATTAAGGATTGCATTTCCGTCTTCATTATCCACAGACACTGGCAGATTCACAGAGAGAACAAAGAAACCTTTTATTACTGAACACACAAATGCATCTAAAATTAATATTCGAAAAAAGGACCAAACAGGATTTTCGATGGCTTGAGAGAACACAGCTGGGGAGGGCTGTAATGAGCTGAGGAAGATCACAATGTCATTTTGCTCTGGTTGCATCTGTGCAGTGGTTCTGCTATTTTGGCCCGCCTTCCTAATACTCCGCCAAATCTTTGGGCTATTTGCAGCAGTGAAATATGAGACGTATCCCTCTGCATTTGAAACGTATAGCTGACAGTGTATATAAAAACCAGTAACATTATGGCAAGTGACAGGATTCCTCACCATCATCAGCCAGAATCCCTCTTTAACTTCTTCATTATCTTAGTTCTTTTGTCTAATACTTGCTCCCCCATAACACTGATTTCATTTTGGATGGTTATAAATTGTTCGGTGCAGAATACTCTTGGTTAAGGTGCCATGAAGAGAGAATAAATCAGTCAGAATTTGGATGTGTTACACTGCCACATCTCCCTGCTTTTATCTGTGTCAGAGGACAGGATGTGACTGGCAGGTAGAATGCAGTTGACACGCATCGGTCAGGGTCGATCTGTGCCACCTGTACAAGTCTGAGCGTCTGCATCCGAAAAGCAATCAAGGATTTCAAACAAAGTCAATTTTGACTTTGATCTGGTGACCTGGAGGAAAGCTGGCCCATCTTCTCAGGCGATCTCTAGCTCAGGATCAGATATTTCTAACCCGTGCAAGAGAGACCCACTTACCCGAAACCATACAATCTCCCTCAGCCGGCCGTCGGTCTTGAAGTTACACTTAAGCGTAGCCGTCTCTCCCACGACCACAGGGGGGTGCTGTTCGATGGTCACAGTCAGGTAACCTGCGGAAGAGACAAGGAGACACATGAAACCACATTCAGGTGGATTCTTACCGTTACCTCAGTGGTGTGTAGTGTCTAATAAAATCCTTTGGAGTATAAATTGCAGTTTCTCTATTGGAGGTTTAAAAGGCAAAAATTACTCTTAATGCGGCCTGCTTGTTAGACATCAAAGCATAATGACTTCTCTTTGCTGTAAGAGAAGTTCATCCAAAAAATCCTTGTGTGGGAAACCAAATGAGTGAGTTTCCCACTTGTAGTTTGGAAGGGTCACCAGTTGATCAACGCCAGCCAGTACCTCTCTCAATGTGTCATCATCTGCCATCGTTCGGCGCGGCCCGTTTGCCTGAGCCTCCGCCAAAGCTTATTGTACCGCCGTCGGACGCAAACAAACATCACAGCGGGCAGTTAAAGTGGCGGAACAGATGTTCAATTAACACCTCACAATGGTGTCTATATTTCAGCCAAGTCCTTTAATGTTTCAACAAAAAAATCCATTAACATGGACTGGTAGCCGTTGTCTGTTAGGAGGACAAAACGTAGCGTCAGCGATACATGTAGAGAGTGATGCAGACCTTGTTATTTAACAGTTTGGCTATGGAAGCCCACTAAGCACAGGTGTGTGCTCAGTGAAATAGTTTTGTCTGATAAGGTTACTGGTCTGTTTTCAAGGGCATAAAATAGACACAAAATCTACAAAAATGTAGTTATTGCGTACTTTCTGCAACAGTGTTTTCCCGGTAGTACTTTACATTACTATAACTGCACCTTCATAATGCATTCATAGAACATTCATAAGCAGCATGCAAGTATACCTTAGCATGTCTTAAAGCATTGCATTCATGATATGTTCAATAAATAAGACATGTAATATGCATTAATAACAAACATTATAATCATGCAATCATAAACATAATCATACATTCTGCTTATGAATGTTCTAAGAATGCATTATAAAGGTGCAGTTAAGGTAAAGTGTTACCCTTTTCTGCCCATAGATATTTACCAGGGTTTTTAATACATTACATCTCCCTAATAGTAATATGGACTTTTTTTTATACATGGAACATGGACTTTGCTGACGGAAACATGTCAGTAGATGTGGACACATCCAGACGCAGAAGAGTAAAACTATATAGCGCGACTTTCGGTTATCGGAGTCCTGACTATGTATCGACAGTTGCCACAGCATCTGTGTTGCCTGTGCTGCTGGTTTAGCAGGGATAGAATGAACCGGAGGTCCTTGAGAAAACTGTCCGTTGGCGCTTGTCAGCTGTTACAGAGGGTATCCAAATGACTGCATCTGGGGTCAGTTACTGGCTACAACCAGGATGTGACCACACGCATAGACCACTGATTGTTCTGGCCAGCGTCTGGTGCTCTTTCGTAAATTTACCGTCAATCCATCGTCCGTAGCTAATTACCCAGTACAAGGCTGCGGTGAGCCTGGCGTCTGTCCCAGGAAGCAGAGAGCACACAGCACGGGCGATTCTGAACATGAGAACATGGCACAAACTCACACTATGGGCGAATTAGAGAAGATCACTCAAAGAGCTGCATTTTTTCTTTTCTAAAATCCCAGATTGGAGTCTCCAGAAAATACCCACGCAAACATGATGAGAAGCTACACATAGATGCAAAGACAGAGATGGAAGTGACTGCAGAACTTCCAGCTGTTCCACCAAGGACCCCAACACCCTACCAGGTGGGTTCATGTCCTACGGGAGGAGATGGCACGCGCAACTGATGTTCACATTTAAAGCTGCGAACCTTTTGCCAGCTTTAGCAAAGAAGAAAAAATGACCAAACCCACTGTGATGTTCTTACGGTCATAGATACTTGGGATTAGAATGAGTCCGGTGAGCGCCGGCTATCGTTGCTTCTTTTTATTTCCACGGAAAGTATTTAGCAATCTCCTTAGACACCGTAAAGAGCTTGAAAAATGATGCCTGGGAGATCAGCATTAATTCAACTACTTAAATGTATTTAAAAGGAGACTTAAAGCAGTCTAGGAGAAGCATGTATTATTCAGTGTTTCAAATAAATATGAATTATAACGTGGTCTGCATCAAACATCAATATCCTTTGATTTCTGAATGGATGTTGAACATGATTAATGCAGTTTGGTCAGCATCCGTCAAGGGCCCGACTCCTGAGAAAAATATCCAAAAAAATATACAAGTGGATGTACTGACTCCGCAGATGACTGGAGGAGGTAATTCATTTGTCGGGGGGGGGGGGGGGGGGGTTCAATTTTTTGCAAAAGCCTACTTGATACTCAGCATTTGTTTTTTACTGATACTGCTCCCAGCCTTTCATTATACACACCATGTTCTAGGTTCTCGGTTTTCCGGTAAAGTCATGTCATTTATACAATGTGGCCTGAAGCCAAAGACCAGATTTCCTTAAAACGTCCATCTTTGAATTCCCCAAAGATCAGAAGAGTGAGCATTACCTGTCCCTTCAGGAAGTTTCCTTCTGCACCAAGTTTAAATCTGATGGTTCTCCTCAATGTCTTGAAAAACCACAAAAGATGTTAAAAGTGGTTCTTTGCATCATCAAGAACATGCCGTTAATTCCTGCTCTGTTAACAGTGTCTCTGTCATTGACTTCTTTACCCAATTTGAATACATCCACAGGTATTCAAAGGTCCATTCAGAATATCAGCAAGGTGAATCAATTTCAGCTTCCATGAGGCCGTCAAAGCTGTTTCTCATTTGAGCCGACCTCTTTGTATGATACACAGTCAAGTACCCAGTAATCCCATCTCGCCGCGTTAATGACTATAATTACAGAACCTGGTCAAATTTCCCGCACCAAAAAACACATTCATGAAAAAAAATAAATGTTCCGATTGCAACAATCAAAGAAAATAGAGAGCTTTGAACTCATTAGGTATGTGAACAACAGTGACTGGTACCTCTGCACCAGCAAAGATTTTACAATTTTTACAGAAGATCTGTAAAACCTGTCATAGATGCTTGGCTACAAGGACATGAGGTAATACATCCATCCATCCATCCATCCATTTTCCAAACCGCTTATCCTACTGGGTCACGGGGGGTCCGGAGCCTATCCCAGAAGCAATGAGCACGAGGCAGGGAACAACCCAGGATGGGGGGCCAGCCCATCGCAGGGCACACTCACACACCAGTCACTCACACATGCACACCTATGGGCAATTTAGTAACTCCAATTAGCCTCAGCATGTTTTTGGGCTGCGGGGGGAAACCTGGAGGAAACCCCACGACAACATGGGGAGAACATGCAAACTCCACACACATGTGCCCCAAGCGGAGACTCGAACCCAGGTCCCAGAGGTGTGAGACAATAGTGCTAACCACTGCACCACCATGCCGCCCCGGTATTACAGCTCCAACTAAGGAAATTCACAGGAAAATAAAATGATTGAATCATTGTATCCCAGACATGTCAACACAAATATTGTCCAGTCATTGAGATTTGACTGCTACTAGTCATCTACTAGAGTGGAAGTAGGAGGTTCACTGTTTAAATTACATTGCATTCTTCAGTCTCCTTATTTTGATTCGAGCTATAAGAATGCTAATGAGCAGACCATCTCCGAAAGACAACCATGACAGCAAATACGTTACAGCAACAAACAACAGCAAGACTTACACGACAGCTAGAAACTGACAAAGCTTTTTCAGTGTCTGCAGTGACCGTCAGCATTTCCATGGCACCAGGATGCCATCCATAGACTACTGTTATACATCTAGCATTTCTAGATTGTTCTCTTTTTTAAAAGTTTTATTGCTGATATTTATTGGAAGGAAATGCTGAAGTTCATGCTGGACATAAAAATACTCCTTGTTTGTGTGTGTGTGTGTTTGTGTGTGTGTGTTTGCGTGTGTGTGTGTGCGTGTGTGTGTGTGCGAGAGAGAGAGAGAGAGGGGGGGGGGGGGGGATCCCAGATCATTAATATAAAGTGACCTTCCTAAGTGGCTTTTGCATTTACTTGTGTGGGCAAAAGGAGATGTTCCTTTTACAGGAGAGTTGCATTAAAATATCTCCACCCCACCAGTCGAATGGACATCTGACTGAATTTCCCTTTTTCATGTCATGAAGAGAATCATGAAGAATCAATTTATCCCAGAACAAATTCTGGGCTTCTGACTCATTGAATGCTTTTCATCAACTTTCAACTCTCTGGAGGTTATTGACACTCAGGAACCCTTATAATTCAAAATAAGACACTGACTGCAAAACCAACAAGGGTAAAACGTCAGAAACTCCTTCCCCGGGTCTTCTGGGACAGTCGTCTTTGTGCATCCGCCCAGATAACCTTCCGAAACTCCAACCGGGGCCCGGTGCAAGCTGAACAGCTGGGTTTCAATGTGCTGGTGATAAACCCCCCACAGCAACCTCCCCCCTCCCACTGACACACACCCAAACCTGACATGGGACATCTGCTTATCCAGTCATTGACCGGTCCTCCCTTGCAAGATTCAGATAATGAAGGATTCTCTTAGGCTAATACACTCGGCATTTAGCCCGAATACTGTGACGGTCAAACCCCTCGCTCACTGCTCTTTAAAGCCCACATTATGCTTTTGCTAAGGCCGCCTCAGTTCCATCCATCCATCTTCTAAGTGCTTACCCAAGTCAGGGTCACAGGGCCACTTCAGTTCCCTTTCTTATAAATGCTACGCTTAACTGAAGAGACAATCATTTCAGATGGAGACACACAGGTATTCTGCTGACATATGAGCCAGTCATCTAATAAGTCTGTCACTTTCTATAGCTTTTGCATCTTCAACACCCCTTCTAAATGGCGTGAAGCGGTAGTTTGATGTGAGTTTAATTAACTTCCAAACAATAATCTCAGCACTGCGCTTCATAACTCCAGACTTGGGTTTGTGTCGTAACCTTAGACATTGGTTATTTACCTCTAATGAAAATACACAAGATCCAAGTGTGTGAATGAAACATTCCTACAAAGATTGAATCTCCATGTAACAGACTTGAATAATTAGTGAGTCTCCATTAAATTGGATATTTCTGCATCCACCTTACCCACCGGGGGCAACATCAAAGAGCTGTCTAGCACTGCGCCACTTCTGTAACGCTCGGGAAAGTCTTGCCTTTCAGAGTAAGTGGTAGGGATTTAGTTTTAAAAGCTTCAGCTCCTGTTAATGACTCTCGATATTTAGCGGTGCTTATCTCCTCATATCTTTTCCCGTGAAAATATCCCTTGAGTGTGCTGATTAAATTAAGATTGTTTAATATGCATGTCTAGCTCCTCCAGAATTGCCAGTTGCCTCTTCCATGCCACCACCAAGCCTATCAGAGGCTTTTGTACGTTTACTTGCCAACCAGGACACAGTTATAATCATAGACTTAGCAGGGACCTTAAGTAAGTTTACCTTTCCTCCTTCTGGTCATGTATTAAAAAAAACCCTGGTAAAAGGCTGAAAAGGCAATTATGCATTTTTAATAAGCAATATGATCAAGGGTACTATACCCACAAGAACTAACATTCTTTAGTTGCATGAAACATTAAAATTCTGTTGTTTTGTTGAGTTACGTGCAAGAGGCAGAAACCTCACGGAGAAATGTATATTTAAGACCGCTCAGACTCTTTAAATTCATTTTGCAGAACAGTGAGGGCCAACCCAAGGCAAAACACCCCCATAAGCTCTTTAAACAAGCACATTGCCTTGGCTGTGCCCTAGAGCCCAAACATTTTCCTTGCATAATTCCTTGTGTGGAAGAGTAAAGCTCTTCACTTCAGGCTGCCCCATATATCTACCCAGAAGGACGATTATCACAAGTCCTAGACAATGCTATAAGGACCACAGCAACTGTAAACAGAATGTTTTTTCTGCAATGAAGAATCTCCATCCAGACATTCATGACAGGAGGTCCACACATTCCATACATGTCTAGGTATGCTAAGTATGCTAAAAAATGATCTTCAGAACAGGATAGAAGAGCATTTCTGTATAAAAATAGTACATCGAGCATGAATTCAGTCTCACTTATTGATCGGCCCACCCATGTGGCCGCATAACAGAAGGTAGAGGAGACCAACAGAAGCCTTCCTACTAGCTCTTCGAGAAGAATAATCTGCCAAGCCGTTTAAACCAAAAGGTGCGCTCTCTGCTGGGGGTCTTGATTAGGGTTGTGCCTGGCTTGTGAAAGGAAAAAATATATATATGCTGTTAGCGAGATGAAGAGCCGGCCGATCTGTAACATCGAGGGGATCGTCGTAAGACTGTCACAATATATTTGAAGATCAGTGGGGTGGGAAGGGGGGGGATGTTTTAAAACGAGCCGAAGACATCGTCACGGGGGCAGGAATTACAGGCACTGTGTTTACGTGAGAACAAAGGAGAGGCCCCATCAAGGCAGCCAGGAAGCACGCGAGTGATTTGTCTCATGCTAATTGCAGCTACTCCCAGCTTCAGTGCTGACAGCATTTTCAGCTGGAACACGGAGCGCATGTCAGAGTCTGCTTCATGTCTGACGGATGCAACATACTGTTAGCAAACCTAAGTGGGAGAACCCCCCCACCACCTCGTCCCCCGGCTCGGGAAACAATCAACTAACTTCCATATCCACTGCTGAAAAATTCACGGGCCCCATCGCCCTCTCTGTTTCAGACGAGGCCTGGTCATTAGATTAAGATCGGCTTTGTCTTTTTCCTTTTGCCCGAATGCGGATCTCGCGTTTTTGGCCGCTGTTGGCTGTGATTCCGGCAGCTCCGAGCTCGCTTTCAGAGGCGCCCCTGGACCGATCTCATACAGCTCATTTACCTACTCAGTGCTGAAAAATAGACCCGCACTTTATAATTATTATTATTACAATTATAATTATTTAAATCTTCATGTTGCCACTGGCTTTGGAGTTATTATCTTATGATGTCTTATTGGATATTTAGGGTGCTTGGTTACATGGTTACTAACTCGCCTGCTTAGGCTTCTGTGCTTTTTGCAGATTTGGGGGGGGGGGGGGGCTTACTCCACTCGGTAATAGCAATTAAAACCCTTCAGATGAGAACCCAGCTGATGGAACTCTTGCTGATTGCATCTTGTCATGAACAGCCCCCGAGAACAGAGAACGCCAGATTAGGGTGAACGGATGGTTAAAAAAATGTAAATGCCATCGCTTCCCGTAGCGCATGCATTAACAGAAACAAGGGTTGAAACTTGGGCTTGCGACCAGTCCGGAGTGAGATGGGTTCACGAGCATGTGCCCACCAGCCTATGAGAGCATGCTCACACTGCGATCTGGTCTACAGAGGGCGCTACTGAGCCTGCAGGAAGAGGGGGTTCGATCAGCAGCATTTGTTGGGATGGAATTAAGATCTGACATCAGCCCACCTCTGCGCCCCCCCCATACCCCCCCACCCCTGCTGCCTGTGCCCACACAATCGCTGTTTATTGTGGCACTCGGGGACTGAATGGTGTCTCTGATGGCCAATTAGAACGCAGGAACAATGGCTGCAATCACGCCGAGTGTCACTTCACGCATGGTCGCTTGTTGAGAGCGTTTCATCTAATGAACAAAAAGTATGGCAGGGGGAGAGAAAATATCCACCCGGCAGATACTGTGAAACGCCGCTGAAGAGGCCTAGCTGAAGAGGCCTAGCTGAAGAGGCGCAGATTAGCTATTCTGTTATTGATGTACGGTTGCTTTTTCGGATCGGCTGAAATGTTTAGCGTCTGTTTGGTTCTGATCCGATACTAGGAGGCCACGGTCCCAAATTACTTTCTTCTGGAAAATTCCGTCTTCTTCTAGTTTGGCTAAAGTCTCTCCAAGCATAATTATTTTTTTATTAACCAGAACAGGCCTGGTGACCATGCCTCCCCAGTCGGTGAGGCTGCTGGCATGATGGTCTGCACCTTACAGACCCCCCCCCCAGCACCATGATTGGCTGCATACCATGGGTTTCATTTCAGAGGCTGTGCCTGGTGTCCCTGTGCATGCTCGCCATATCCTGCCCTCAGGAAAGCAGCATTAATGTCTCCACCCTCGTTGGGTCAGCGTTACACTAGATTTCCTAATTAAAACAGAAAAAATTAAAAATAAAAGTGGGGTCATGGGTTTCTAGGAGCTGGTGTTGCCGCAATGGGAATGAGCAATTAAAGACCTGCCTGGTCATACATGTAATCTGCACTGGAATCCGAGGCAACCCAGACTGTGCAGGAAGTGACTCGATTGAAAGGCCTTGGGAAACAGGAAGTGCCTCACATCAGTCCTCCACAAGTCCCGCCTCCACCGTACGTCAGACTCGGAAATTTCCCCCGGCCGCTGTCAATTTAATGTAGCAGAAATGAGAAATGACACAAGTACCCAATTTGGCTCCTCTTTAGAGACCATTTGTGGAACAGAGATAGATTTGGATAATAGGAGGATGTTATTCAGTTTTGGAAGGCCGCGGTGACAGCGGAGTGCACTCTGCATGAACTAAGCGACAATTAAACCTGAATTTATGTCATATCGAAAGTGCCATGTGACTGTGCCTGTTAGCTGGAGCCTGGCTGGTGCCTTCAGGCTGCGGAGAGCTCAGGATGGCAGGCCAGGTGTCGGAGGTGACCTCATTTACACCTGGATCCCCGCACTCTTCTTATGACCTCTGAACCCTTCATCTCTTGTCAACACACTCCCCCACATTCAGAACATCGGTTTCTTTTCCTGCAGAACACATATGCTCCTCTGCATATCTGAAGTTTTTATCGTAAACTGTTGTCTACAGTGATGTTATTTATTGTTTTTTATTTATTATTTATTGTCATTTATTACTGTTCTCGGTGTCTTGGATTTACAGGAGCTAGTATGAAAAAGGCCGCCAAATAAGGACTTAATTCTCCTATTTACACATGGCAACAAACCTTTGAAAATGCAACTTGAAGCTCAGTTAGCATCAGGCAAACAAAGGTACAGGCTTCTTTCAGCAAAGGTACAGGCCTCTTTCAGCAAAGGTACAGGCCTCTTTCAGCAAAGGTACAGGCTTCTTTCAGCAAAGGTACAGGCTTCTTTCAGCAAAGGTACAGGCCTCTTTCAGCAAAGGTACAGGCCTCTTTCAGCAAAGGTACAGGCTTCTTTCAGCAAAGGTACAGGCTTCTTTCAGCAAAGGTACAGGCCTCTTTCAGCAAAGGTACAGGCCTCTTTCAGCAAAGGTACAGGCCTCTTTCAGCAAAGGTACAGGCCTCTTTCAGCAAAGGTACAGGCTTCTTTCAGCAAAGGTACAGGCCTCTTTCAGCAAAGGTACAGGCCTCTTTCAGCAAAGGTGCAGGTGACACTGACTTGTTTACCGCTCCTCCCATCAGCAAAGACACAGACTTTGGTTCCGTTCATCCCATCAGTGAGTGGAGTCGGGAAAACAAGATTAAAAATTTAACAAAAAAAAAAATCACTTTAAATAAAGTGCAGATTATTTTACGTCAATAGTGGCATAGTCTGGTGCTTCAAGGCAGACACTTAGACATGAGATACATTTGGCAATTTTCAAATTTCCATTTCTTCAAGAGCAAAGCCATGAAAATAAATCTTCTTCAAACAGGTAACAAAATGGGACCAGCAGAAGATTAAATGTCACGGTGGCAGACAAACAGAAATTCCAATCTATTTTAATAAGGTAAGTCAGCCCCTTTCGGGCATCCCCGGTGGTCTCCCCTAGGTGCGGGGTGGTCCGGAGACAGAATGCCATGGGGGGCGATGAAGCACGTCTGCCCGGCAGACATGATAAACGAAGTGGGGGGGCAGGGGGGTGGCAGTGTAATGGTGATTTCACTCTTTTCCATGTTTCCCAAGCTAAGGAATACGGCCCAGAATAAAGGGGAATGTTTGAAAGGGACCATCCATCTAACTCAACCACCTGTTCTCTCCAGGGTGGCAGGATGGATGCCGTGTTCCTTTCTCACGGTACATTTTTTTTTACAACTTCAGACCAACCCCCACCCCCCATCCCCCTCAAAAAAAGCCCAATAACACAAGTCCCTCACTCAAGGGATGCAGCGGTAGCCAAGAAAGCAAAGGTGACAGAATTCTTTGTCAGATGGATGCTGTCAATAATTAATTAGCTTTCAACTCCAAGGTTTCGATAGTAATTCTGGAAGATTCTGCGTACCTATTTATGGGTAGCTTGAATTAGGCACGAGGAAAGCATACTGACAGCGCCCCCAAATGGATTTAGGAGATGAGGCGGTTCCATGATGGAGTGATGCTGGTTCTTTTACCCCGACTCCCGAGTCATTTGAGGAACCCTGCATGAAGCATAGAACGCTGTTCTTTCATCTAGAACCTGCAGTGTCTCTCCTAGAGTACTCCGACCAAAGAACACGACGCGACCAACTGGCAAAACTGTCAAGGCCCTCTCAAGATGAAAATAAGCCCGAGTACCCTTATGGAGGAGCAGTTCGTGAACGTGGGCCTGGGGTAATGCAGAACTTCACGGTTGCCCGTCCAAACAAAGGACCGCGTGTCCTTCGAGGTGCTCCCTAGTCACGGTGCATGCTACTGATTCCGTGTCATCTTGAGTCTGGCGGGCGGCCATCTGTAGCGACTCCCCTTTCGGGGTGAATGTTCCATAATGAGCCGAAAGGAGGCTGCCACAGCCTGACACTGCTCTAACCAGCCATGGAAGCTTACAGATTAATAGCCCCTCCGTGACACTTTAAGGCGAAACACAATAAACTAAACATACTTACTGTATTAATAACCTACGGTCCCACAACACCATAGACGCTTTTGAGTTTGTATTACATGCGTGACAGTTGGGTTTACTAATGAATCCCGTTAACTGTAAATCGTATGTTTCGGAAGGATTTAACCCCTTGAGAGCCTTGGTTGGTTCCCATCCAAATTAGCCTCTTTTTTTTTAGCTTATAAATAAATAAGCTCAGTGTTCTAAACTCAAAAAACCCTCATTTGCTCTCTGTGGTTCAATACTTCTCAGTACCCATTGTGTGATTGGGAGGGGGGGGTTTCGATAGAATCGGTGTTGAGTTTTAGTGCATTTCTACTTACGCAACAGCTCTGTCATGCTAATGAGCTCGATACATCCTCATCTCGGCAGCCACATGCCTCTGTCGAATTACGGGTTTTAATAAAGGACTCCCTCCTCAAAGGGGAACACAGCTCAGTCCGGCACGACCGCGCTTATTCACAGCACATTTGGCCGAGAACAAAGTTTATAAAGAGGAGGAAGAGCAGAGGCAGGAAAACGAAATGAGGGTTTGCGATAAAGAAACAAAAGATGGACTGTCTCGCACGTCCTGCACAAAAAAGTCAACGACACCAAATAGCTTTAATTTTTGTGAACAAAGCTAAAAGAGAAATAAGCCACACCAGTTAGCATTGGTGAACCGTGTATGAAGAATATGACTTGGGAACGAGCAACTATTTATCTAGTTTGATGTGCAGCTAGAGCAGTCAGAGCAAACCAGCCCACGCTGCCGTTCACTGGCATGACTGAGTGAGGCAGCAGGGAAGCAAGCAGCTGCAATAAGATCTTGATTCACCCTTAATGGATTTGCAAATCCGTGGATACTGAACATCTATTGAGATTGAGGCATAGGTGAGGCATAGGGGACAAACTGTTCCCCATTGATGGTCAGGAGGGACATCCAGGGATGAGAAAGAGGAGGACAGACAGAGAAGGTAAGAGAGTGGCCTGGCTTTCGTGCTGAATCCACAACGCCAGGATCGCCTAGGACATGACGTCCTCTTAAGCATCTGGCCCAAACAAGACGATCTTGCCAAGGGTCGGACAACCCCCACCCCCACCCCCCGCCAGGAGGCCGCCTGCTGTCCTGCGGATCCTTTTCTGCAATCCACCACTGAGGGGAGGCAGTAATCCTGAGCTGGGGAGCACATCAAAGGAGCACAAACCCTGACCAAGGGGCCAGTCATTACCCAGGGACTCAGCAGCCAGTGTTTGAGGCATGGAAGGGATGGTGGAGGGAAGGCGGGGGGGGGGGGGGGGGGGGTGAAATGAACCCTGTGTGCTGATTCGTCTGAGCTACAGCCTGGATTAAAAGGCTGCACCCCCCACATGAGATGCCAGCTTGAAGCCCACACACTTTGGTTCAAAGCCCTTGTACGCCCTCTCCAGCTTCCCTTACAAGATGAGCCTCATCTCTCTGCCAGAATGGCGCTCTGGCACGCCGATATTTACTCACTGTCTCCCAGTAGGTGGCACAGTGGTTGAGGCTGTGCTGTTGTGCCTGACCTGAAATGCTCCTGCAACAAAAAAATCTGGTTCTATAAAAGGACATTTGTGAGAAATGCATAGAATGGCCAATGGTACATGAAAGTATTCAGTACAAAAGTCATGGGGGTATTTAGTATGAAAGTGTGTATCAGTCTTACAGGCTTAAAACCCAGATTTTAGGGCTGCTCGACAGCACCCCCTCGTGGAAAAGTATTGTATGAACACCTGTCAGATTAATCCCAAAGCAGGGATGTCACAGACCTGCTTTAAAAATAAAAATGGGGTGGGGGCGATGACAGCTGTTCCTCCCCATGTCCATGTGTGATGGCAGCTTAGGAAGAAGGCTGGTATTTCACAAGCCTGGTCTGAAAACAGGTTAAAGAGGATTACAGCTCTCTGTTGCGGTCCCCCCTTCCTCTGGAAAAGTGCATCCGGTGGCCAAGTCAGTAACCTTCTCTGCCGTCTATCTGAGGTGCTGGCCCAGCGGAGCCCTACAGCTTCCGGAGAAACCTCACGGGCCACCATGTCAAGTCCATTTCACAATGTTCAGCCTTCCCACCCGCATGACACATTTGTTTAGATTAATATTTTAAAAATCTGCTCCCCCCCCATTTTCCATTACAGAAAAAGACCAAACTGCACCAATCCCAAAACACGTCATAGTTTTTGACTATAACAGAGAAAATGTCACAATTGGTAACTATGGCGATGCAATTCCGGTACTGAAATGTGGCACAGCGACAGACTCACTGCAGCCCTGGCTGAAGGCGTCGTTCTGAATTGTCAGGGACCTCGAAACCTTTCAAACTGAGCCTCCGTGTCATTCACACAACTCTAGTGCAAATTGCACATCAGTTTTTAATGCAAAGCTGACAAGATGTGCCAATTCTAGTAAACAAATTATTGTGCATTTGCGATTTACCTGCCGGCCACTGCTGTCTTCAAGTACCTTATTGATGGTGCACATTTTATGGAGGGAAAAATGATGCCTGCAAATCTCAGAAAAAAATCCACTTTGAGGAAAACATATTTCATACAGTATAATGAATGGCTTAGCATAAAACTCCACACTCCTGCAGAGGCTTCCGATATCATTTTGCTGTTTTCGCCTGTTTTTCTGTTTGGAAACTGGCTCTTCTGCTTCTGTCGACATCACCAAGAATGGGATCTGGTCCAATTAGCTTGAGGAGTCTCTGTCACATGGGAACAAAACACACATGGGAGCCGTGACACCGCGTCAGCGTCAGTCAGAACCGCTTCTCACCTGACGCACATGGGCCTCTGCTTAAGCACTCCATCCCTAAGGGCGACGCCTCACCTTTGATGCCATCCAGGTTCAGAGGTGGAAAGTTCAGCTCCAGAATGAAAAAAATCCAGACCAAGATTTTGGTTCCACCAACCAGTTGAATATTCTCTGAATGTGACTCTTTATGCTCAACTGCCTGGTTGAAACAAAATCTTGGTCTGGATTTTTACCTTCCGGACCTGAACTTTCCACCTCTGTTGCGATGAAATGCTCATTGCAGCCCTGTCCAGGATGCATCGCATTCTCTGCACTGCTGCCAGGCCGTGGCTGTTTCCTGCCCCCTCCTGCCCAAAGGGCTCAGCGCACGACCTGACCGCGACCGCACGAGACTCCGCGGCTGCAGGACACCATCTGCTGTGTTTCATTAAGCAGCAGCACGCAAACTTGCGCCCGATAGACCTGCTTACAGTCCATCCCCATAGCTCTCAGGACCCTTTTTATTTTGTCGGCTCCATTTTCCAAATTCTTTTTTTTCTCTAAACCCTACTTGCGCCTCAATTATTCACCTGCTCCCTCTCTACTCTGTCACCCTGCGAGGTTCTGTGCCTATGTGTCAGCTCAGATCACACAAGTAAGAAAAATGACACTATCTACAGCCAACCACCTAACTCCCCAGCCCCCACCAAATTCAGCAGCTCGGGCTCCAGCGACCAGAGACCTGACACCCAGTTCACTCAGTGCCACTAGAAATAGGCGAGTGAACTCGGGTTTAGTGGTGCGAGACGGGAGAGGCGCGGTCTGCAGTGGGCCCCGCTAACTGGAAGCACAGAGACACCAGAGTCAGATGCACAGTCCTGTGCTGCTGGCATCTCACGCTCTCGTTCCCCCAAGCGGCGTGCCGGCCGAGGCTGTTAATTACCTCAGCTGCGTGCTGTGAGCGCGTTAGCTGCTGTGCTACATGCAGAAAAATGCCCTAGGCCCAGACACACGCAAGACATGGCGCTGGCAAGATATCTCCAGGCTAGCATGCATTTACGGGGCTGAAATCAAATTGAGTAAATCACAATCATCTGAAAGAATGGAGCAGCACGTAAGTCAGCATGGAACGGTCCCTCACCATCTTCATTATGCAGTTTCTGTTACATCATGGACATCCTGTTCAGCACTGTATTTCATCACATTAAAACACAGTCTTTCCCTCTATGATGAACAAAAAATGAAGAATTTGCTTACACATACTAAGCAGAAATCGCTAGGATCACGAGGCAGGTAATAAAAGCAGATTTTTTCCGTACTGCGAGAGCGAGAACGAACCGTACGGTTAAATAGCCTGCACTACAGTCTAGCTGAATTGTAGTTGTTATACATGCACAGTGCGTTAATTTTGCATTTTAACCATATGAAGAGTTATTTTAATGCCCAAACGCCCCACATAAGCTATCAAATTCTTCGAAGCTACAGAGCTTCACTAAAGTCACAAAACCATGCCTCACTCAACTGGAACAGAATGATCATTTTTAATTCCACGCTCCGCCCAGTCTGACACAAACAAACAGTTCACAGACACAGCACTGGATTTCATAGCTCGAAGATGAATCTTTTTTCTCAGCGAAATCTGTTTCTCTGACTTCTGACCGGGTAAAGTGCCCCTTTATTAATTACACCTATCAAAATCACTATTTGACAAAAAAAGCATCACTCTCAAATCATTGAAATTTCACATGCAAGACCAGCAAAGGCCATGAGGAGGCTGTCAGATAAGCGCCCATCTTTGAACAGTCTCATTTAGAGACGTCCTCAGATGCCTGGAGTCAGGACGCTTCTCCCACACCCTGCCGCTGAGACATATTTTTTAGATCCAGGTAAAACCTCTGTGAGATCTTCACAAGGACGGCATGATAAATGTTAGTCCGACCAACAGGTTCTCATCTCTGTGTCACCAGGATTTCGTCTTTTTTTATCTGGGACAAATGGAACAGGGCTCACAGCTAGACCTCTCCTCTTCTGCGATAAGGCGATATCCTTTTTTATCTTCAAAATAACAGACTCACATTAAAACAGAGGTTATCACGTGATGATACATTCTTGGCACGTCGGACCCGCATTTGCACTCTTGAACGTGTCACGCCTGTTTAATTCACAAAAAAAAAAAAATGTCTCCAGTCTGTCATTTTCACAGAAAACAAATTCATTTATTATGAAAGTGGAATGCAAACCAGACCTGGCCCAACTAGACACAAATTAACTATTAAAAATGATGCCTATTATCAAAAGTGACAGTAATCTCAATAGTTACTGCCATAACTCTTCAGGATGTCAGGCTAATTTGAACATGACTAGAAATGTAATGATGCAAAAGAATATATTAAATGAAAACTAATATAAAAAATAGAAAACTGACAAATGGATGTCATGTTTTTAAATGCAGATTTCCATTATATGAAAGTGTTTGTAGCAATAATTGGTATCGCATCGTATATTACATTTCAAATGTCCTGGTTAATTAATGTATTATCATTTTCCAAAACAGCATCCTGATAATTTCTTATGCTGAGCCTTTACTTTTTATATCATTAAACTATGGAATATATTTGAATAAAAAAAAATTAATTAAGCCAAATCTCAAAAATTCTTCTTGGCGGACCAGACATTGTTCAGTATTTTACACAGTATTTTTGAACAACAAACCGAAATATGGTTCTTTGTCTTCTTATTTTGCCTTCGGTATGCATCAATGAAAGGCCTAATTAAAGTCCAACAAAACAGGAAATCAACAGGAGGAAGGACCATGGTCAAATCAGGCGCAATTATGTCCATGTGGAGCATGGCACAAAAACAGGATTATTGTGGAAGACATTAGTGTTCTGGAGGTGTGTAAAATATTGATTATATAATTACACCACTCAGGAAAAATACTTATAATGATTATACTGCATGGAAAGCATCCTGGTGAAAATGGCCGCCATCTACCACACCTTGGTGCAGATTAACATGGACTCGTCCATCTGTTTCAGAAGGTAACAATAAAATCCATTTTCCCATTGATTTCCACGCAGTGAAGACTCACCCGTGACTCACTTCCACATGACATGGCAGGGTGCGTCATTATATTAAGAGATGATATTTCTGCACACTACTTGTATCAATTTTCCTAGCTACGGAGAATCTGTGTGCTTTAGATAATAGTGATATTGAGTTTGAGGGAGTGTTGCCATGTTTTTCAGGCTGACTACATCATTGGAGTATATTAAATGTGCATAAGTAACAGAGTCTGTCCTCGTTTTTAGCAGAACCTCCTGTAAAACAACTCATTCACTTATCCGGGTGAGGGTTACAGGGTGGTTTAGCTATTCAGACACATACAGGGAAGGGAGGTGAGGTCAGTGAGTGAGGCCAGATAGTAACTGGCGTGTCACGTTCGAGCGAGATGAAGATTCTGCTTGAAGCGACGTCTGACCACATCGCTCCAATGGGTTGCAGCAGGCTTGTGGGGTGGGGGAGGGGCGATGTGTAGTCACTGCCGCTGTTAAGAAGGAGAATTAATAGCATTAAAAGATTGTCTTGAGCTGCTTCCCAGCATCGATTTCGCTGAATATAGCTGCAGATTGTCCCTGACTTCCCTTAATAAAGCAGCCGCATCCCAGCACCAGCGACACAGTGAGATCAGCCTCTGTACTTGGGGGCCTGCGAGGCGTAGCGGAGCTCTCTGCAGCCACCAGCGGATGGTAATCCGCGCTGTCGCCTTAGAAGGTGAGCCAGGTCAATTTTCACTACCCTGAAGGGCGCTGAAGCGACAGGCAGTCATGTAAGGTTTATTGGGGGGGGGGGGCAAGACAATCGCGGTAATTATGATCTCTATTAAAGCGTCCAAATTGCACAAATGTACACGTAGCATCAGGCCCGCTGTCCGTGATAATAGGGGATAAAACCGAAGACTAGGAGAGCTAGCATGGTGAAAGGGGTCATCGTACCACTCTGGGACGCGAGCTGCCAGAACTGCGGTATTTGCAGGGGGGAGGGGGGATGAGATACAAAGAAGTAATGGTGGAGCGACTGCGCTTATTGCCGTGCAGGCTGGAAGTAGCCCGGCGAAAAAAACAACTTTGAAGTTTTCTTTGGAGCTACATCAACATTGATATTATTTTTGACAGCTTTTTTCACGCTTTCAAGAAAGCAATAATTGTGCATCTCGGAGGATTTTGGCGAGGAAGGGACAGGTACACGGAAGGAAGGACAGAAGGGAGCGGTGCTGAGAGACAGGAGATACTAAACATTCAGCTACTCCATGCCTTTGTTTTTCCCCATCATCTTTTTCGTTGTTTTTCTGTATTTTATTTGTCAGGAAATAATTGAATCTGCCGTCCGCTTGGAGTGGTGCATCTGGATTGCGGGCGCTCAATAACCCCGGGCAATTTCGCGTTCCAAATGTGCTTAATCACAGCGGCTGCTTTGGCTGCTCTGCAGGTGCACATGGCTTGTCACTCACTAGTGGTCCAGTGACAGCCGGCCATCCAAAAGCCCCGGTGCCCTGCTGGTTGACCGTCACACCCCCCCAGCCACCACCCCACCCCATGCAGTGCAGGGCTCAAAGCTGTCGGACACTCACCGTTACCTGCTAAAAGCTTGAGCTATTCAATTAACTGCTTTCTAAGGTTTCATTTAAATTTTTTTATATGCATATTTTGCAAGCCAAGGGTTTTGTCCTGACAAGGCCACATTCCAGCACAGGCAGAAATAGCTGCAGAAGATGTTTATATGTATGACAAATATAAGGAGGAATGAAAATAAAGTGGCAAAAATAATATAGAAAAACAAAAATTGCATGGAAAAAACATGGTTCTAGGGCAGTGTTTCCCAACCTTTTTTGAATTGTGTACCCCCTGAGAGATTTTCTCATACCACAAGTACCCCCTTTGTCAAATGTGTTGATGATTCAATAAAAGTAGAACATACAACTGATTATCAAATTTAAAACATTTTATTAAATCTCCATAACTTGAACATTTAATTCATTAAGCAACACATCCCAGATAGATTTTCTTTCTATACCAGGGCACAGCTAATGGAATGGCTGATAATATTTACCCATCATCAGGGAAATTAAATATAAAATTTTTTTCCACGTACCCCCTGTAATGTGCTCGCGTACCACTAGGGGTACGCGTACCCCCGGTTGGGAATCACTGTTCTAGGGCACTGACTGACTCAGGCACAATTCAGGAATGGTGTTATCGTCACGTGAACCTAGACTTCTACAGCCTGCTGTTGTAGGAGACCCCATGACCCCGTCCACTGGCTCATGGTTGATGGGTGGGAGAGATGATTAAATGCCCCGATGCTGCATAATTGCATGTCAGGGTGGGCGGGGCTTAGGGGGGGTCAGAGCTTGTTTATCTCCTGGCGTCCTGCAGCCTAAATAAAAGGGGGGGGGGTGGTATTCAGCAAGGTCATCCACTGCAGGAGAGCTGCTGCATGAGATACCGGGAGCAAACATCTGCTCTGTGGGTCTGTTTATGGAGCAATCACTGTACTCAGGAGACATGCACTGGGTGGGGGGGGGGAATCCACATTGCCTTCCCCCAACTCTCTCCAAGGACCCATCATAACACACCATTCAAAGCACATACATCATGGCATCACTCACACACACACACACACACACACACTGCATTATTGTATAATGCCCCCCACCCACCACTCATAACCCCCAACAACGCTTCCATCTTCAACAGATTCACACTTTCTCCGTAACGGCTAGCATCTGGCTCAGGAAACAGACATACGCTTTTATACTGCAACAATGTCGGCCAGAAACGCTCTGTGCTTTCTCGTCCTTACACTCGGTTCTGACTAGCTGGGAAACAGTAATAAATAAATCCACTATGAAAGGTCTGGAAGTCTGCTTTTACGGAAGGCCTCAGACCACGACGGGAACCTGCGCCGTCTGATCAGTTTAGATCTTCAGGGCTGTCAGCTAGAAATTATTCAGGGTCTTGGCTAAGCAGAATAGAATCAGCTATGGGTAATTAATTCATTGCAAAAATAATTGTGTCCAACAGCATATGAGTTTCACAACTAAGTGGGAGATGAGGCCACAATTGTTAGAGCAGTGCTGATCATCTTTAACGGTGCTTACTACTACAGCCTTTTTTTATCATTTCATTATTGTACTTCGTGGGCTATGAAAGGCTCTGTGAAATCAAAGAAAGAGGTGTACAGCTCTCTGAACGGGATCACATCCCTGACCTGAAAATTATACTTCAGACACAAAAGGGAGGCATGGCTGGTGACAGAATATTTAGCTCACTGTCTCTTGCATGCAACAGCCAAAGGACTTTCAGCAGGATGTGATTTGAGCTGAAATTCAGCTGTAAATAGATCATGGTTCCACTTTGTCAATGTTGCTTTCTTGGGAAGTCTTGAATTTACCGGAAATGAAGGTGAGCGCCTTGAGGGGAGCCCAGTGAATCCTAGAGAGAGCACATCACGATGGACAGACACAGGAAGGTGATGGGGACACTGTCACATGGATGGATGACAAGGACGCTTGAAAGTGGGACGTGTGCCTGGTGTCTCGGCGTGAGAGCCTGACGTTTCAGCAGGGTCCAAAAGTATGGCCGCTTGGGGGGGGGGCGCTATCTCGACATTCCACACGGGTAGAGGACATGGCAAGGCCACCCCCCTACCAATCGCCATCATTTTACTGCAAAGTCTGGTGGTGCTGTGTCCCAGTACTGCTTCTCAAATCACCATCTCTGGTAGCCCATTCTGCTCGACCTCTGCTGATGGTCCACATTACTCATAAGGCAAAGCTCCCTGTGTCCTCTGTCAAAGCCGATGGAGAGCTGGAGGATAAGCTCCCCCCTCTCCTGTCCCCTCCTCCCCCCACACTGATGCATCACCTGACAACAGCGTACAATTGCCCGGGTCCTGCACACGTCATCCTGAAACATAAATAAAACGTCACCTGCATTTCTCCTGTGCCAGGAGCCCAATTGTCCCCCTCTTGTCTTGTTAGCGGATGAGTGCAATGAGAACAACCAAAGGTTTTAATGAATCAGTCTCAATTCCCCACCCTGTGTCGCCGTTACACTAAAGCCGGATCTTCCATATACTAAAGCCGGATCTTCTCATCTTTCGGATGAGGCTTCTCCATGCTCCTGCTTATGCCTGTGATCATGCGACCCTTTCCCTGAGCGTGGTCTAATGACTTGGGTAAGACACGGACAGGACTCTGTTGCTCCAAGGTGGGGAGGGGGGGGGGGGGGGGCTGGATGAGGCAGGCTCATACGGAAAAGCTCCAATCCTGGGCTTCCTCGCCATCCCCAGGGCATCCCGAGGGATCGCTCCATTCTCTCTCTCCCCATCCGCATTTACCTGGAGTGCGCCGTTGGGTGGAATTCCTGAGCGATTTCGGCACTGGCGATAACTCAACCTGACACCACCTGCAGTGTCAAGTTCTCGTTTTACTTCCTCTCCCCCACCCATAGAGTGCGGTGGGCGGGAGGCATGACAGCAATAATTTGTTGGAGTTGACCTTGTTCCTACTTTTTCTGCTCAGCTACGACTCAGGAGGATGTCCCAGCTGTACATTAATTATGCACATTAAAAATCACAAGATGTAGAAGCCTGGCGAGTAATTAAACTGGGTTCCCACGCTGGAACCAGCAGCCTTTCCCAGTCTCGCTCACAGCTCGGTTCTCCAGAGTCACATGCCAGCCTTGATTTCGTTTCGAACCCCACTGGCTTGGCATGAATTATTTGCTTGATAGAGCTTCTAATCAAAAACAAGGCCGTGCAAATCTTCACCATTTTATTCTACCTCCATCTTGCCTGATGTGAATCCTGGACCTTTTGGGTTTGCTTCCATGTTAGACCAACTCCATCTCTGCTTATTCAGGCACCCACGGGCAAAGTTTAAAGCATAAACACTGAAGTAAAGGAGAAAACAGTGTGGGCATGTTATTATATTACTTTGGAGCGCAAATTTTATCAACACTCAAAAATTTACAGGACACATTTGTTGATGCCTTTGGCATAATTGCTAAGGCTTCGTAAAAGGAATTTAAACATGAAGTTGGAGGTCAGCAACACAAAGAATTGGCTATTGCATTCTTGTCCTCATATATCATCAGCATTACATTCATGTTACCAACACGGTAAATTTAACATGCAAAAAGCGTAATAACATGTTAAATAACCCAAGTAACAGCATGTGAAGTGAGGTTGTCTTTAGAGAAAAGTCTGGAGCACAGCATTTTAGCCTAGCTTAAACACAGACGGACAGGAAGTTTACGTAATGGATAAACAGGAACCCCTCTGATTTCAGATTACCATAATGCACAACCCTTTTTTGTCCTTGTATCACTTTAGTTCCTGGAGTTGCATGTTTAATTTCTGGGAATGGAGGGAAAATCCTCCATGTTTGGGCAGACACAAGCTACCCTAGACTCCACTGCAGGCAGACTGCAGGTTTTTGTAAGGTCATGGCAGATTGGAGGTTTGATTAGGACAGGAAAATTACGGCTTGCCCTGATCTAAACCTGGCAGCCTCAACCATAATGTTTACGTATCCATATGATTATTTTTTTTGCCTGCTACCCAGCTATCCTGGTCCTAAAGATCTGAGATACATCTATTTTTTAGGCAACCAACAAAAGCAAAGCATCAAATTTACTTTTCACCAAGGTGCAGTGTTGCAACGACATAGCTCCATATAGCAGGATGGCAATGTGCGAAACTCCCCAATGAGCTGTGAGTTAACCTGCACGCTCAGGTGCTTGGGGATCTGAGCCAATCAAATCACACAGCAGAAGGAGAGTAGATGTATTTTGATGGATCTGCTGGAGCCCAGACTGTTTGTGGCTGCCTCACCTGGCCCGGGGTTTTCCTATAAAAAAGTACCATGGCCTACAGTGTTTGTGAACCCCACTGTCGAACATATATCCCCCGAAAAATTTACCACAATACTGTTTTAACCACATGTTGCTTGGAGAGTGACAAGAAACCTAACTTCTTGTTCAGCCTTCAGCGGCTGGACATGACGTTTTCATGGCTACATTTCTGGAAAACCTTTCAAAAATCAAAACCACCATGTATGTACTCTGGCATGAAATTCCATTTTCAGGATGCTGGCTTCTTCAGATGAAACATACAGTATTCCATGCATGTATCTTGCATTAGCTCATTTAAAAGAACTAAGTAATAATCAGTAGTATCATGTAATCATGTTTAGAAATGTACTATTCCTAAATTGATTCCTTATACCTCCCAGATTTAGCTAAAAGGTAAAGTTCATCTTCTGTGTCTGGACAGGTGATGCAGTGATATGAATGTAAGTAACAAAATACAGGAGAAGGCGATTGATACAGTTTTGTAAAATGGAGGACAAACGTCGACAAATATTACTGTTACTCATTTCGTGATTGGTCTGATTTTAGCCTTATTTGCAGATGACATTTAAAAGCAATTTCTAGTACATCCATAAAGTACCTGTTCTGAGAACAGACATACATACATACACACACACACATACATACATACGTACACACATACTTTATTAATTCCCAGAGGAAAACTGCACATGGGAGATTTAATTACACAGAAATGTTCTGAGGGCAGAAGAAAAAACTGATTGGTTCAGAGAGATAACCAATCAAATTATACAAGTAGTGGGTCCAAGCAACTAGAGGAAGACCAAGACATTTGATTGGTTGGTCCCACCTCCTCTAGCTACTTGAGCCCATCACTTGTATAATCTGATTGGTTATCTCTCTGAAACAATCTTTTTTTTTTTCTTCTGCCCTCAGAACATTTTACTCCTTTGAGCAGGGAAATTCAGGTGTTACAAACTGAAAAACAAAGAGACAAAAAATAGTTTTTGAATACTGGAAAATAAAAATTAAGAAATAGAAAAAAGAGCTTTACTGTGCCAACTGTACTGCACAGTAATGAGTATTGACAAATGCAAAATGGATATGTACAGACCATAACAGTGCAAAATGTGCAGTTCACATTGACTGTGCAGTGAACAAGAAATAAATAGATGAACGGAGAGACATAAATTGATAAATAAAGAGACACGAATGTGAATGTTGTTAGAGTCTCGAAGCAGGTGACTGGCTGCCTCTGTGGCAGGGAGGTTATATCCTGAGGGCAGCAGGGAAGCTAAGCAGGAATCGGGTAAACTCAGCAAATCTATGCGGTACAAGAGCAACCTCGCTGATGGAAGGTCTCATTTGCCTGATGCTATCTGAACCATGTATGACTGATTCGTCCAAAGGCGACTGGGCTGTTCCATGAATTACTTTAAACATCAAACATATGCTTGCAAAGTGAACACCATTAGTGAAGGTCAGGAGATTGTACCTCCAAATTATATTACAAAGATGGCAATTAATTGGCTTTTTATCTGAAATACACAAATTATATATAATTATTCCACCAGTAGACACTACAGGAAAAGTTTCCAGGACTGTGATGCGGGTGTATCGTGTATATATGACCCGCCACATGGCCCCTCCCATTCCCCGGTATTACATTATCTCGGCTTCTGCTTGCAGAGAGATAATTAACTTCAGTCTTTGTTTATCAGCTGGTGCCTGATTTGATTTCGCTTAATTTATTTTTCAGCACATTTAAGTTTGCAGGGTCGTGCAAGGCGAACATCTCCCTTTAAAATGGGCAGATTAAGTGCTACGGAGTCTAACAGATCAGTGAAAAACTAATTGCGGCAAAGGCTGAGGAAAGATACCGGACCCAGCACACAGTAAGCCACCTTACAAAACCTACGCTGAATTCTCAGAAAACACCTACGTCCCAAACATAACAATTCATCAAAATCTAGCAGGAAAGGGGTTATTAATCTCAGGACCCAGTAAAATACGTGCTTCAGAGAAATATCTGGATTATTGTGGATTACAGAGTAATATGTTGGGCAGCGTATTACGGCTTTTCAATGTTCATACCTCAATCTGACAGCCAGATGTGTTCTGAATGCAAAAGAAGGGGGCCAGCTATTAAAATTCCGAGAGCATTAAAGGGCACGATAATAATGAAATGTAACGACACACAGCAGCGCAGCCACCATGAAACAATATCTTTTAAATCTCCCTGCTTTTGTGCCTGAGTAGATGAATTGAGCTGTTTCTTTTGTGTGATTGCTCAGCAAATAAATAAATATTTGCAAACATTGCAACAATTACTAATTCTATTAGCAGTGGTTGCACTTGGAGTTATGACAGTAGCTGTAAAAATAATATTTGAAGAATTGAAAGGTAAATAATAGTAATATCCATCAATTTCCCTCCCTAGTGCCCCAGAGAGCCTTCATGCATCCCTGCAACCCGGTAATGGGAAAGCGGTTGGAATAATAATAATAAAAATAATAATAATAATAATAACACTATTTATCGGTGTTACTTGACCCAGTCCTTGGGAACAATTCCCAGCCAATGAAGAACACCGAATACCTGGTACAGGTATACTGGGAGGAAGCAAAAAGTTATACTGGCTGGAGTTTCCCATGTACTGGGTTGAGAAACACTGGATTATATTATCTGGTGGGAAGGTCATGCATGAATACCCTCTTCCCGTTTCCCCCCACAGCCCCCCACCCTGTCGTGAGCCTTGTCTACTCCTCATTAATGAAAGTGCATTGATGTCCCAGCCTCAGTAGATTGGGAGGGGGGGGGGGTCACACAAAATGAATATCAATCCAATGCACCGCACGTGAAAGCCACATGTTTCCGTCCGACCTGGTGCGAGTTTACGGGCGCGAATGCACCGCGGCTGTGGCTGCCTCTTTCTCTTCCACCACTACAGCGCTGAAACATCGCGAGTGGATTTTCAAAGCAAAAATGGGGAGGCTTTTGTTAACTGCTGGAGGGGAGTCTATCTCTCGGATTATCATTGTATTACAATACGACACAGAAAATCTAACCCTAAAGCTATCGGTATTTTCCTTAAAAAAATAAAACCGTACCACTTTAGCAGAATCCCCATAAGCAGCACCCCATACTAAATGTTTAGTGTAATTACATGTATGTTACCGTGTCCTAACAAACAATCAAGCTAGACAGTAACAGTTTAATGGAGTCTGCACTACAGTTCTAGCGGTCCAGGGTAACACAAATCAGGCTGAAATTCCTCCCTTCACGCTCATCCCTGACGACTGCCAAGGCTATTCCATTTACCACGAAATGAGCAAGGAGACCTCCATACTGCAGGGGAGACCAGTGCCCTCCCGGCCTCGGGCTCAGGGGTGGGGGCTTTGAATTCTGTGAAATTTATCGATCAGCTACACTTTGGGATCGTGCGTAGGCGGCGTGCATCTGCGGCGTGTGAAAACGGTGTGCTGAAAAAAACGAGAATCAATTTTCATAGCTTCCCACAGAGGAGCAGAATAAATTATATTATATGTATTATATATTTTTAAGAGCTCCCCAGTTGTCTTTATCACGAAGCCGACTGTAAATAAATACCCGCTCGGAATGCAGGACGCAACGCTGCGTGCTGATTTTGAGAGGACACGGGTGCCCATATCGGGGGGTCCTCTCGTTTTAAGACAAACTAGCACTAGCCTTTCTAGATAAACCGCTCAAGTTAAGTGATCGATTCCCCCCTCGGGCTGCAGGAGCCACGTTTTTAAAAATTCCTCGGCGCCCATGACTGTAGCCCCCCGCACGCGTCAGGCGGTTGGAGATAAGGCCACGGCGGCGAGAGTAACTGCGCTTGGCGGAAACGTGGGGGGCGGGGGGTGTTCCCTTTTTAAATACAAAAACAAAACAAATCCAGATAACAGATAAAAGAAAGACCTCACACGACCGATAAAAACAAGTACCACAAGAGTATTGCCAGAAGAGAAGCCAGAATTTCAGCTGTCTGAGCTTCTATTTACCATTCTCTTTGTAGCATCTGCTAACAGTGCTTACTGGGCCGACCCGCACAAAATGGGACCCGAAGATCACTGCTGGGTCTAATGAAGTAACGCTGACCTATAGACACCCCCCATGATATAGGACGGGAAACTTTCTTAATCTGGCTGACATCGCTCTCCCTTTTCCTTCCGGCTGACGGCTGTCACAAATTGGTTTTAATTTTATGACGTATAAGAGCCACAAATGCAGGATGTCTAAGAAAGCGATATTTAATAGATATTAAGTTATACCGTAGCACATTAGTATGCAGGGTTACTAATTGCAAGTCTGTTAATGCTAATGGATTTATTTCAATATCACTATCAACGCTGAAACAAGACTGATGCTGTTACTCAAACAAAGCCCGTACTGCTCGCTAAACCCAGCCAAAATGCATATTTTGCTTGGTAAATAACACCCATTGTAATTCATTTATAAAAAGAGAAAAATCCATATCATTTAATCAGCTCTACAAAACAACTTTGCAGGAACTAACAGGAAATTGTATTTTTGTCAGTAAAAACCAGTTGGGTATCATTAATTAAAACGGCATATTATATATGGCGGGGTGCATTTTTAAAAGGGACGTGTCTTCTGTTTTTACTATTAAATGTCACTTTACATGATTTTAAGCACTTTGAATGCTAAGGAACCGAGAAGAATCAAGCTGCAGCTGCTAGCCGTGCGGGACTTCGAGCGCGGCTCCCCACGCCATCAAGAAGCGCGTGCAGCAGCCCGCTTGCTTGGCTGCCCACTCTCCCCCTGCTCTTCCAGCTGATTTCCAGTTTCCTAAGGCCAGAATCAGCATCAATTACGATACAGACAGCCATAAACCGAAGCTTAAACTCAGTACAATGGGGGGTAGATTTCTGTTTACACGCGCTCTCTTCATCGGAGGCACGGGCTGTCCAGAGCTGCTCAGCATTCATGTACAAAGGGTTAGAGGGGATTTGTACCGCATTTAGCTGTGTGCTGTCAGTCTATACTGCAAGATGGAGCCCAGCACAAATGCTTTTAGTTCACACAAGGTGCTACGCATTTTATTTTTAATATACATGTTGTAACTACTTAATATTTTTTAATAATAATAATATCAATCCATCCATTTTCTATAGCCACTTATCCTATTGAGGGTCACGTGGTAATAACAACAGCAATAATAATAATAATAATAATATATATTGTTGTTGTATATTGTTGTTGTGCTGCTGCTGTTGTTTTTGTTTAGAGGATAATGTAAGCAACATATCACAAAGTCTTGAAGCCAGAGAATAACGAAAAATACGATTATTCACCAAAAAATGATTTTTTTTTGGCACTAGCTCTACGATATCCCTTGCCTGAACTCCAGGTCCCCCGAAACCCTCCGTCTCATGTGAAGCGGTTGGAAGGTCAATGGAATGATGGGTATTTCTTACCCTAATGACGTATTCTGTTTAATGCCAAATGAAATGAAGTGTTCATGCTGTAAAAACACGGAAAACACCGTGCTTTAGCCTCGTATAACTGATACTCGCTTTCCTTTCAAAGCAAACTATCTCTTTGTGTCCCCAATAAAGTAGCAGTAAAGCAATAACTAAGACTAAACTCCATGGGTAACCAAAATAGTTTTATTACCATTTAAACACAAATCTCATAATTACTACAGCTTGCTCAAAAGCAGCTATTTCTAGAAAAAAATATTTTATAATTAATCCTACTGTTCCATTTTACCATATGTCTAATTACTGGTTGATGCTCATTAATGCTTCCTCAGATAAAACAGCTGGTTGGTAGCATGGAAATCAAATGATTTCATGGTTTTAATTATGTGTAAATCCAAGAACAACAACTTTCCATGGCTTTTTAATCAAGACAGCCTAACCAGACAGGGCAGTGAAGCACGACAGACTGAGAGCATTGATTTTCTGTGTCATCATTTTAAAAAAGAACTTCCCGTTGTCCCATGAATTTCCCACCAGAGGGGAGCATATTCCACTGACCACAATCCGTAAGCCTGTGACAGAGAGGCTGAATGGATGTACCTTTTGGTTCTTCATTGGAAAATTCGGGCTGGCTGATATTCATCAGTGATTACACATAACTGGTACTCAGCTGGCCAGTGAAGTAAAAGTACTGGGTGATACCATTCAAACATACAGGAGAAGCTGAATCACCAATGGGGGGGCTCATTACTAAACCACAGAGACGTACTCGCTCTTGCTTTTTTCTCAGTGTGTCAGCAGATCTCTTCCCCACAATCTCCCCCGTGCTGTGGCTCTTGACAAGTTTTATAAGAGCCTCCTTGAGAAGTGGAATGAGATCTACCGAAGTCCAAATAACTGCCAGAATACAGCCACATTTTTGAGATTTTAGACATATTTAGCAGTGTCTTTTGTCCATAATGTTGTTTAATGGTCCAACATTGACATGGCTGGTCCAGCCACAGGATTCGAACCAGGAACCTTCCAATCACAGGACAGAGCCACACACTGGCAACAAAGATAGCAATGCATCCAATGCGCTGACCATCGACAGAACTCCCACATGTCCATTCCAAGATTTTTTAGAATTTGGTGATCATTGTTGACACACCATAACACACAACACTGCATTTAACTCTAATTCAGCACTTGGTGGCGGTACTTTGATCAGGCCACCTCAGTGCCTTGCAGGTCTGTGAGTAGAACCTGCAATCTTGCGATTACAAGTGCGCTTCCCTAACCATTAAGATACCACTGCCCACGCGATAGCAATCAAACGTTTAGAGACACCTACCCGTAGAAAGGTTTATTTCTCTACATTTTAGACTAAATACATAAAAACTATAAATATCATATTATTATTATGTACTGACCAAACAAGTGTTAAACTGGGGAAAAAAATCATATATGCTGAACACTCAGACTACTCGTAAACGATGCCACGTTATCAGACTCCTTTGTAGGCCACATGGCACGACCAGACTGTTGACTGCTACTGAATGCATGCCGCAGAATGTAGGCGCATTTCATATTTGCGGCGATTGCACAGGCAGATGTCCTCTAAAATATTGACGCCGTCCTTGCCGGTGACATTTCAAGCCAGTGTGTCTTCTAGACGTAGCTGTCTAGCTGCAGACAGATATTGTATATAATCACTAACCCAGAGTAGCAGCTTTTGTTCTTGAGAAGAGGAATCCAGAAGGACACGTTTATTTATTTTTTTATTTATTTGTTTGGTCCTTAGAATCACTACAAGCTTTGGGTGACTGCTATCCCCCCCCCCCCCCCCCCCCCCCCCCCAGCAATAACATGCTGTCAAGGTCTTCCTGCAAATTATGATACTGGGAATGGTGTGAAGAAAATTGGGGGGAGAAAAGGCATATTTTATTTCTCCGGTACTTCCTGATGATATGAAGATGTTACCATCTGTCACAGAAGCATTCTGAACAAAGAATCACTGTAATATTATTACGCTTCGAAGGACCTGGGCTACAATAACCTATTTATCAGGGGTTTCAAGCCTAATTCACAGTGACAGTTTACTTGAGGGGGCACAAATAATGTAGTAGTACACTCTTAATTAAAGTGAGAATTAACCAGAATCTAAGTGTTAATTATATACTGATACCATGTTCATTCATCGTTAATCAATCATAACGGTTCAAGTATTTCATGCGGTCAGTAGGCTTGTTAAAATGGGACACTTTCTGAAAATTTGCTTTCTGGGGAAATTATCTCGGTCTCTTCAATCCCAGCTTGATACCATTGTAAATACATTAATGCCCCTTGAACACTATATAAGAGAAAATAAAGTATTAATAAGTGCATATATTAACTGCAAGATTGAATTGTCCCATTTTTTGCCAGTTGTCCCGTTTTCACAATGCAACACCTTGTTCATGATTTGCACTTGAGCAGTAACTAAGTTACTAAGGTATTTGTACTCGTGATCTGGGGGGGGGGGGGCTATGTGATTGATACGAGATTATTTCAACCTGGCAACCTGGGGGGTGGGGGGGAGGAATTTGAACAAACACACACTAAGTTTAATTCCCCATTCAAAAAAAAAACATACATTATATTCTATTACTTTAAGTCACCTACTGCTTTGCCCTGCACCATTTCCTGTGGAACCCGAACCCTGCGAGTAACCAGCAACAAATAAGCTGCCCCTTATGGTTCCTCCTATAACACTGGATCCCTACAGGTCGCGACACAAAAAGACGGCGCAGGAATAAAATGCAGGCTGACACTGTCGGTCTTTGGGACCCAGTGTTGGAAGAACAGCTTGCTTTTATAGTCACACATTACAGGCGCTAATCAGGGTAAAAACCTCAATCTCATCTATTTCCGATGGCTGACCGTAATAATGAGTCATTAGCCATTGTCTTTCGGGGGAAACCATCACCAATGTGCCCCCCCGAGTAGTTTGGCTTCAATCACATTAAATCTCCTCTGAGGCGAAACATAAAATCCAATTTTAGATCTGCATGCTCCATGAGACAAATATGGCAGACTGAGATGATCATATAATTTGGTAAGTATCCTTCACCCACTAAAGGTATTTATCTTCTTACCCCCACAAACAAACAAATAAACAAAGAAAAAAATAAACCCTCCATTGAGGTACCTGCTTGAAACTTTTTTCTTTCCTCTCCTGCTTCCTAAAGATAAATCATCCTTGGAGAATATGGCGTTGCTCTGAGCTGTAATTTTCACAGACACCTCAAAACGAAAGAAGAAGAAGGAAATCTTTCATCCCCTTTAATATTACATTTATGGGTTTACATTCTTTTCATGCTTTCTTCCTTTAAGGACTTTTCCTACTATGTGACTTCAAAGAATAATATATTTCTCAGATCCTAGATGAAAAGGAGAATAGTGACGGAATAAAAATCAAAAGTGAAGCCTTTGCCCACTGTTGAACCTCTCAATATTTCAAATAAATATCTGAAACTGAGTCCCATCCCAGTAAATACAATCTTACAAATCTAGGCAAGCTAAGCAACTTTCTTTGTTTCCGATGTTTGATGCCTGAGCAGCAAACGTGAAAAGACAAGGACCTTGAAATTGCCAAAATCAAAACCCAAGTCCCACTTTTATGGTGAAATGCAAACTAATATCATTAAGCTATTTACACATTTCTAATGAGCTTATAATACAGGTCCAGTCACTTTACATGTACTTTTTAAATATCCGCTGCCAGTGTTCACTGTTTCTATCTCCTCATTTTTATTTGCCTCTGTCCACTGATGTACCTCCCCGCTGAGCCTGTCTCTGTCCCCTGAGGAAGCACCCTGCTCAGCCTGCCTCTGTCCTCCATTGTAGTACCCTGCTGAGCCTGCCTCTCTCCCTCCATGTACCGGCCTGCTGAGCCTGCCTCTGTCCCCCATTGTAGTACCGTGCTGAGCCTGCCTCTGTCCCTCCATGTACCGGCCTACTGAACCTGCCTCTGTCCTTGGATGTACCGCCCTGCTGAGCCTGTCTCTGTCCCCTGAGGAAGCACCCTGCTGAGCCTGCCTCTGTCCCCTGAGGAAGCACCCTGCTGAGCCTGCCTCTGTCCTCCATTGTAGTACCCTGCTGAGTCTGCCTCTGTCCCCCCTTGAACCGTCCTGCTGAGTCTGCCTCTGTCCCCCCTTGTACCATCCTGCTGAGCCTGTCTCTGTCCCTCCATGTACCGCCCGCTGAGCCTGCCTCTGTCCCCTGATGTACCTCACCGCTGAGCCTACCTCTGTCCCTCCATGTACCGGCCCGCTGAGTCTGTCTCTGTCCCCCGAAGTAAGACCCTACTGAACCTGCCTCTGTCCCTGCATTCACCGGCCTGCTGAGCCTGCCTCTGTCCCCGCATTCACCGGCCTGCTGAGCCTGCCTCTGTCCCCGCATTCACCGGCCTGCTGAGCCTGCCTCTGTCCCCGCATTCACCGCCTTGCTGAGCCTGTCTCTGTTCCCTGATATACCGCCCTGCTGAGCCTGCCTCTGTCCCCTGATATACCGCCCTGCTGAGTCTGCCTCTGTCCCCTGATATACCACCCTGCTGAGCCTGCCTCTGTCCCCTGATATACCGCCCTGCTGAGCCTGCCTCTGTCCCCTGATATACCGCCCTGCTGAGCCTGCCTCTGTCCCCTGATATACCGCCCTGCTGAGCCTGCCTCTGTCCCCTGATATACCGCCCTGCTGAGTCTGCCTCTGTCCCTCCATGTACCGGCCTGCTGAGCCTGCCTCTGTCCCCTGATATACCGCCCTGCTGAGCCTGCCTCTGTCCCCTGATATACCACCCTGCTGAGCCTGCCTCTGTCCCCTGATATACCGCCCTGCTGAGCCTGCCTCTGTCCCCTGATATACCGCCCTGCTGAGTCTGCCTCTGTCCCTCCATGTACCGCCTTGCTGAGCCTGTCTCTGTTCCCTGATATACCGCCCTGCTGAGCCTGCCTCTGTCCCCTGATATACCGCCCTGCTGAGTCTGCCTCTGTCCCTTGATATACCACCCTGCTGAGCCTGCCTCTGTCCCCTGATATACCACCCTGCTGAGCCTGCCTCTGTCCCCTGATATACCGCCCTGCTGAGCCTGCCTCTGTCCCCTGATATACCGCCCTGCTGAGCCTGCCTCTGTCCCCTGATATACCGCCCTGCTGAGCCTGCCTCTGTCCCCTGATATACCTCCCTGCTGAGCCTGCCTCTGTCCCCTGATATACCGCCCTGCTGAGCCTGCCTCTGTCCCCTGATATACCGCCCTGCTGAGTCTGCCTCTGTCCCTTCATGTTCCTTCTGTCTCTGTTCCCTAATGTACTCCCCCACTGAGCCTGTCTCTGTCCTCCATTGTAGTGCCCTGCTGAGCCTGTCTCTGTGTTTACAGGTCATACAGTTCCATGATAGTGTATCCTACTGAGGGCCATTTCAACTCTCACTGCAGGGGACTAGCAACCTGCTTATGCCTGAAAGGTCCTGCAAGGGTAAGTCATTTAACTGGGTCCTAATGCACTTTATTATGTGTTACATCCCTATATCACATGATTCTGCTCTCAAATGCCACTCCCCCATAAATACACCCCTCCCCCCCAAAAAAATGATACCATTCATATAATTATCGAGTAGGTAGCTAATTCAAAGGACATATAGCAAATATATTATCAGGTTTGTGTGGGGGAAGGGGTGGCAGAGAGGAGGAGCAAGAAGGAAAACTCACTATTAAACACTATTGTAGTACCTTTTTTTCATATACTCATTATAGATATGTACATTCCTTTACATTACATGTGGAGATGAAACAAGATACCGAATACTCTCCATTGCCTCCAGAAAATTTAAGCACTTGCGAGGAGTATATGTAGTATTACAAGTAGTACAATTATTAAGAAGTATTAGAATCTATAGTGTTACAACTACTACAATAATTAGTGGTATTATAATGTATAGTATTAAAGTACTAGAACCTAGAGTATTAGAAGAAGACGCTGGGGGGGGATAGGAAAAAGGATCATGTGACGCTGCGATCTGAGGTGTCACATGGTCATCTGAGTGAAGGCAGGTTTACCGAAACCATGGGGAGGGATGAAAAGTCAGTGCAAACGAAAGGGCATTGGGCAGAGGAGACGACAGTGGGCGGCTGGGCTGGGTATCAAGGTCTAGGTGAGTGTTCTGGGGTTAGCGAGAGAGAAGGGAGTTCAGTCTTACAGGATCAATAATAAGGCAGAGGTGAGGGGAATGAGTGCTGTCATCTCCTGATTTTACCCCACCCTGAAATGTTGACACCCCCCGCTACTATAAGACATATCACATGCTATTACAGCTACCATAAGAGCAAGAGGACCGTGAAGTCGCCTGTCGAGAAGTCATTCAGAATGCATCTGCTAAGAGGCTTAAATCCCTTGCAGCCATGAGGGTCATTATCTAGCTAATGCCCCCTCCTTTAAAGTCACTGATCCGGCCACATGAGCCCCCACATTCCCCAAAAAGGCCTTGGCAGCTTGGGCCGTCTTTGGCCCGTTTGATCGGCTCTCCCTCTAATCAGTGGGATGGATAGGTTTAGGAGTCGAGAGAACACCGTCTTCCAGTGGATACAAATTGCACTGGATATAGTGCAGCTTTTCTGTTCAGCCGTACATGCTTTCATGCTGCCTGGACCCATTTCCATCACTAATGTGCAAATACAGCCACTTTTTCCCCTAAATTACCGTCAGGCCATATTTCGATTTATTTTAAGCAAAAAAAGTCAATTAAATGGAGGATGTGTGGCATTTTATTTTAATGCACTGCATCAGTTTATTAAATACTGTAAAAGCATTTTAAACGATGCACTGTCTATCCATTGTGTCGCTTGATTGTCATGAGTGGATTTTTTTTTTATGCTGCAGTGTATTATATTAAAGTTAAACTCAAAACTGCAATCCACTGGAATCAACGTCAGGAATACTCATTCCACAAATTCTAAAAATTATTTGTCCAGCATCCAATTCGGCTTCATAATTGCAATGTTTTGAGGAAAAAAAAAAACTCCTGTTTTATGTAGGTTATATAAAACGTTACGTACTGACAGTGAAAGTCTTCTCTCTGCCTCAGCTCTGCTTTTCTGTATGGTTAATGAGTCGATAAAACCATGTGAGACTGATTTTTTTGGTTAATTAAGCTGCACTGCAGTCTTTATGCAGAAGATTTTAACTCCTCATGGCCAATACAAAAGTTGTGTGCACAGCACTGAAAAATGTGATACACTGATCTCATGTACATCCGTGGAAAAAATTACCACTCTATTTTTAAACAAATCTGCATTTTTAAATCCTGGTTTAATCCTGGTTCTGCAGGCAGAAGGCTATGCTGAGCAGCAGGATGCTTCCAGGTTCAAAATTTCTAAGACAGCAGTACACAAGAACAAGGTGAAGCAGGAGACACTGGGAACGACTAGAAACCAGCCAGGTAGAGGGCAGAAGCAAGCTTTTAATGGCAGAGATGACCGTTAACTTATCTGACAATTTCTCATGAATCGGAGGATGACATCAAGTGACCTTCAAAAGGAATGGGGAACATTAAGTGCAGGTGTGAAGTGCACTGCTAGGACAGTTCATATCAGGCTGCTAGAAGCAGGACTGAAGTTCCATAAAGCAAGGAAGAAGCCCTTCATTAATGAGAAGCAGGGAGGAGCCAGGCTGCAGTTCGCAAAAAATAAAATATATTATTCACAGACACAAGCCCATAAACTGAGAAATGACTGAAGCAAAAAATTGTGCTGTGGTCTCTTAATTTTTTCCACAGCTGTATATACTCACTGTGAGATATAGATTATTGATGGTGTACAATTTTTTAATACTAAATATTAACTATTTAATACGTAATATTCTGAGTATCTCTGTACAGCGCAAACGCATTCCGGTTATGCGTAGAAACCGGCCAGAGATGGAGAATGACAGGCTCCTCATTGGCCAAAATCATTTGTCTTTTACTGCAGGCACAATACTTCATCGACAAATACAGGGGAAAAAAAAGTCGTGGGCAATTTTAAATGAAACAAAAAATGTTTTAAGCTTTTGTTTACGAGATTAAATCATCTGCATCTGTTTTCTGGGATACCTCTACAATCAGGTTAATTACAGCTTAAAATCTCCACCGTGTTTCTGTCCCGCTGTTAGCTGTGCGTCATTGAGCGCTGCCTGCATCGACACAAAACCATTATTTTAGTGAGAAATAAATAAATAAGGAGGTAAATAAACAACACTGGTCAGAAAAAAATGAAATGAGAAAAGGCAGCTAAAATGCGGTGCACCCCAGGGTGTAAATACTGCCTTTCTGTGCTTCCGGCATCAGCCCAGTAGCTCTGTGCTCACTCCTGCCCCTCAATGGCCTGCCACCGCAACAGCAGCGCAGTTTCTAAAGGCCGAAAACCCCAAAGCCAAAGTGAGCCACTTAATTTTGCGAGTTTGTCACAAGGACGTTGGACTACTGCATTAAAAGAAAGTTTTTTTAAAAGAAACTTTTGAGGGATAATTAAGAGAACATTTCATTTTGTGCCCTGCTGAGCTGATAAGGGAATAAGGTGCCAACTTCCTGGGGGGTTTAATGACGCCTGGTGGGGGTGGGGGTGGGGGGCTTTTTAAGGTTACTGTTAAAGCAAAACCTCGGTAAATTAAAACTGATGTGTGATTAGATCAATATACCGCGGAATATTCGGTAACACTTTACTTAAAGGAATCATATAAAGTACATATTGCATTATAGCTGGGACAATGAACGTGGCTGTAATGTGTTATTCCTTTGTTTAAAGCACTTTATGAATGCATTACATTGCATTACAAGGGTATCTATAATGCATTTATATGACTGCTTTAAATAAAGTGTTAATGAACATTCTTTTAAAAATGTTTTTTTTTGTATGTTACTTCACAAATAGATCTATCACAGACATAACTGTCAGCTTCTCTTCTTTTCTAAAGAGAAAGAATTAAGATCCTAATTTAGTTGTCGGTTTGCCGCCACTGACAACTAGACATGAAAATCAATCTTTGACTTGGGTGGGAACAGAAGAAAATTGCTATTCAGAGTTAGTGTTTAGAACCATAAAAACGATGCCTGTCAGCCGCAGAAAGGTTAAAGAAATGTTGCTGAGTATGTTTCAAGCAATAAAAGCAAAGCAGAAAGATCAGCACAAGCAGGTGCTTAAATAAACACTGTAAAACTTAACAGCAAATCATTAAAAGACCACCTTCCTGTTTCCCGCACATGATTAAACAGGCTGCGCAGTATTTGCAGCGTTTCTCAGGGTGACAGCTCTAATATCTTATATCAGAGAAGTCAGAATGCGCATCATATTGGCCATTTAGAGCCTCAGCCCCACTTAAGTGGTGCAGAAAGGGGAGGGGTTCTGTGTGTTTTGTCTCTACTGGCAGTGGGAGCTCAGTGGGACCAAATACGTGGACTGACTGTGGCTCCCTGAGGTCCGCATTGGGAAACATTACTTTCTGGTACATTCTTTGCGATCCTTATACTCAGCACCAGTTGCTCAGGTCCATTTATATGCAGGTGCAGTAACTTAAAGGTTATTTAAATGTAGCTCTGCGGGTGGGGGGCTTGTGGTGGATAAGACAGGAAGACGAAAAACAATTCACAATCAAACTGTGCTCTCCGTCACTCACCTACGGTCAGCTGTCAGCTGGGCATCGGAGTGGGTAAATACCAGGAGTTCTAATTCCTTAAAACGTCGGAACCTAACAGAGGATGATCCTGGATCCCTGAGTTTTTACTTTTGTGCTTTATGTGATTCTTCAGGAGTCACAGGAGGGTCGATGACTTATTGTATTACCAGCCCGTCTGCTTTGCTGTGTAAAAACATTGTCTCCTTTTTTTTTGTAGGTTCTTGAGTGCTGGTGGTAATTTAATTGACTAACTGGCAGCCACCTTTGAGGTGGGTGTGTGAACATGACTGCTCATCCCTAAGTAAGTGATTGAGTAATCACACCATGACAAGGAGGCTATTGCAGCTTAAATTCATAAGCAAAGTTTTTTTCTTTATTTATTTTTTTGTGTCAGGGCATTTTTAATGCTCTTGGCCAGTTGTGTGCATTCCTAACGCCGGGGGGCTCCACTCCACGATCGGTGACCCTTTGAACAGGGCAGATCCACAGAGGGGGGTATTGAGGGGCAGTGAGGGGCAAGGTGGCAGGTGGTACTGGTGGCAGCCACTGGCAAAGCCCAGGACCAGCTGCTGGGCTGACTGCAGTGCAGGGAAAGCGGAGCAGCCGGGGATGCTGGGAAGCCGGGCTTTCGCTCAGCGGGGAGAGGGTGGGGCCGTGGCCTAACTGGCGGGGGGCCTTGTGCCGATCCTCATCCCTTCAATGAACCATGTTAATACCACCTTGGTAGCAGCTTTCAAGCCCCGTTAGAAGCTGGACTGAGCTTTGGTGGAATTAAATATTTACCGCTAAATATGTTGTCCTCAAGAAGTGTGTCTTATTTATTTACTTACCGGTCATACCGGTGGTTAGACAGAATAAACATGTTTTATGTTACCGCATAAGTAGCAGATGTCATTATACGGAGATAAGCTTAATGTACTCGAATTTGAATGTGCTAGAATCCAGAAATTTCAGAAAGAAAACTGCATAAACTGTGTGTGTGTGTGTGTGAGAGAGAGAGAGAGAGAGAGTAGGGGGATGGGGACGTTCTGTGTGCAGTAGTGTTATGACTCTGGTCCCACCAGGGGAGTATCTCACCCGACCTGTTTAATTAATTGGCTTCGATCTGAGCCCCTGGTTGAACAAATCGTACGACTTGAGTGCTGTTAAACAGACACGAGGACTCGCTGCAAACGAGCTCACCTCACGTTAGCGCACGATTACCGGAGTGAAAATAAATAAACATACTTCAGTAATGTCAAATAAGACTTCACCACTCTCGGCTGTTTGTTAATAAAGTGTTGGTTAAACCAAATTAAGGTCAGTTTGCTCTGAGAAATTTACTCTGACCTCTCGAAACAAACGAAATGAGCGTTTCGGCTGTTTCCGGAACCAAGTGATTGACCAGCGTGTACATAACCCTGTATTTTTTTTACATCCGTTTAACCCGGGTCATGGAATCGTTTTAAATGGTAATCAAACTAATTAATTCATTAAGAAGGAAAATAGCTGGACATCAAGCGTATGTAAATACGCGAGATGAGAAAGTTTGTCTTGAAGTTTATAAAGGATTCGTTTTTTATTCAGGATCATTTGGCTACGTAATTAGCATTCGTCTGAGGCTGTTGATTGCCTTTAGGGTCATTATTTCCGTGGGAAAAGATAAAGAAGCTGCATGAGAACCCGTATGTATGGGGTGACACACTTTTGTCTTAAATCTGAGTGTCCCCACCCCCGCCCCCTTACTGAGAACTATGATTAAATATAGAAAGAAGTCCCCTCCCCCCCAAAAAAAACACATTGTGACATGCGTGACGATGTCCTTTATTCCATACAGCATTCTGTGTGATTGTATTTCTTTCCAAATACTCCTAAACGCGAATTTAACTTATTATTATTTTTCTTTTTTTGCTAAACATGCATGTTAAACTCTTGGTCTGTTGTACCGGCTGATCATTAGCAGAAACAGTGTTGCTGGATGATGAGGTCGTGCTGTGTCGCATGCGGTGGGTATCTGGGGAGGGGCTACGCAGTCTGTCACCGTGTCACCATGAGCCACGCGCCTGGAAAGGGTACAGACAAGGCACTTCAGTAGGCGACCTTCGCAGGGGCGGAGTGTGTGTCTGTGTGTGTTTGTGTGCGTGTGTGTATGTGTTTTACCGACCACGGTGACGAGATGAGATTTCTGCCTCTCGCCTGCAGGACCAGGCAAGGATGGGATGCTGTAATGAAGCCCCCACAAAAATGCTGCTGATTAGATATTCATGGAACTGGCCGAAACAGCCCCTGAAATAACTGTGGAGGAGATTGTTATCTGAGCGCAGGGATAAAACGTGTTAAATTACCGTGGAGCGAGGCAGAAGGAGAGAAATAAACAAAAATAAATAACAGCCTTCCTCCACAAGCTGATAATTGCCATGCCTTTTGATTTTACCGCTACGCGGGATGTGGGGCTGCACCGTAGGCATCGGTCTGTGCAGCTTTGGGAAAACGTCACCGCAGAACACGTGCCAGACACCCGCTCTGTGTGTGCAGGTGCATAGGTTACTCTCGGGTAGGGCACTGTCAGAGACCGCGAGCTCTCTGCACCACGGCGGCACTTCCACTGCCCGTCCCAGATCACCCCCTGGAGGACAGTGCAGGCAACTGCACAGTCATATAATTTGATTTGTGTCATGAAATCATGCTCTGCGCATGTGAACGTATCTTATAAACGTAAAAATGTGTCCGACGGTGTAAAAATGATTAGAATCATGACTGGGGAATTAGAATACTGAGGCTGGAATGTTGTCACTGATTTTATGGCTTCTGATTTTTTCCATTGATCTCTTTTTATTATCCATATTTATACCCCGATACAGACATGGTCACATCCCTCCCAAAGGCCAATTTAACTCTCAGAGCCGTGCCTCATGTGACCGGTGCCTCATGTGACCGGCGCCTCATGTGACCGGTCCTGAGGCGATAGTGCTGTAGGCATCCGGATGAGCCCCCAAATGGCTGCCCCCCTGACAACAGAGGATTGCCCTCCACTGTATGTAGTTTCTGGATACAAACAGGGCTGCTTCAGCCACTTGGAACATGATTCCCTTTCCCTGGGTTCCCATATGACCGAAGGCAGCGAGCGCCAGGCGCTGCTTGGCTAATGTCGAGCGTGAAGGAAACCATGACGACTGGATAGGGGAAATAAAAGTTTTTTATTAAGCGGATCGGTCTGGTCCTCCTCTCCGATTGGTCCGTTCGGGGCATCCAACTGTGCCTGTATATAACGGTAATATACTGCTGCCTTACAGCCCTTACCGCTTAGACATAATCTGTTTATTGCTGTTTATTTTGCTTCTTCAGTTTTGATCAACAGCCTGACTCCAAAGCAGGGGTGGGGGGGGGGTTGGAAATGGAGCTCCAGGTGTAGTTAGGAGGAGTAAAAGAAGGAGAGAAAAATAAAATAACTCGCTATCTCCACAGTGCTCCCGACTTCCAATCTGGAATGGTGCGAGCCTTTTAACCTGCCAGCCCCCTCCACCTCCTTCTGCATCTCACCCCCCTTTTTTCCCTGAGGGAGGGGAAGTGCTGACATACTGTGGTGGGTGGTCCTGCGATCAGCCAGTCCTGCCCTGATTGTCGGCTGCAGTCCTTGTGGGCTGGCGGGTGACTGATTTGGCCCCCGGGGCCTTTCAAGGCGAACGTCCCCACAGAGGAAAGTGCTAGAAAACACTCTCGAGCGAAAAGGTGGGGGCCACTCTACGGAAATGGCCTCTGCAGGAGACCGCCAGGCGGGGGGTCCCGGCATCTCCGGCGTCCTCGACCACCGGGGGATGATGCGTAACGATAGCTGTTAGTGGCTTAGGCATTAGGCGCCATTAATAGATACTTTCACAAATCCTAAAGTCAAGCTCTGGATTCCAGGGCCATCTAGCTCCAAAGCCTTACAGGGACGCTACCTGGGGGAGGGGGGAGGGGGTGGTGAAGTAATCCTTCTAATTTTCCAGGCCTCAGAAAAAAGGGGAAGGAACTCCTAGTGCCTGTGTTAATTGGCCGTGATAAGCAATCCGTTTAAGCGATTAGTGGTTTAAAGGGAACACAAACCATGCGAAAGGAACCATGTCTCCATGTAGTACTGTATGGAAAACCCCAGATTATGGGGTTTTGCCACCAGTCCCAGTTGAGTACAGTAGCTAAGCAGATGGTTCTGTTCCACCCTCTCCTCTAGAAGTAGTGACTGCTAGCTGGACAAGCTCAGCGTGCATAATCATCTGAACAAAAGAAGAATGTGCTAAGAATTATGACCTGCAGCAAGATTTTGAAGCATAGGATCTTGACCTTCTTGACAACAATATAAATGCTTAAATGCACTCCCATCCATCCATGGTCTCCTTTACCTACTGCCATTCCCTAACTCTCAGAGTTGCCCAGTCTGGTCCAGTCTGACTCCACATCTGGTTCTTGCACATGTTTGTTTTGGAAATTGTATGAAACTTTGGTTCAATGCCAGAGCCAGCTCCATCTACGCTGTACAGATCCTTTGAGCAAACTCCTAATTACACATTTACATAAACAATACCAGCAACGAAATTAGCTACTTCCGCACAGTTTGATTAATTTGCACACTTCGAAATACTAGTGAAAATTAAAACTTCATTAAGATTAATCAACCACAGAGGCACCTAATACTGACTAAACTATTAAGCAATTAAATAAAACAGCTGTATGTAAGAAATGATATACCCTGAATGCTTTTGAATGGTGCGATTTATGTCGTTGACACATGTGAGATTTCCCTGCGTGTGATTTTTTTTAGCGTATACTACCAAGAGGCAATGTTCAGCAGAATGATAAAATAGCACCCTGCAGGGGGAGTATAGATGATCCTAGTCAGCCTTTGCTATATATATTTACAAAATACTGCTGTTGACTTTGAAATCGTGTTTGTCTTCTGTCAGAGTACACAACAATTGGTGCATGATCTGCACTTTTCTCACTGGGGCTCTCTCTCTCTC
Source organism: Brienomyrus brachyistius (assembly GCF_023856365.1). Lineage (NCBI taxonomy): Eukaryota > Metazoa > Chordata > Actinopteri > Osteoglossiformes > Mormyridae > Brienomyrus > Brienomyrus brachyistius. The sequence continues at coordinate 21,751,293 of NC_064540.1, forward strand.
TGTCTCTCTCTCTTTCTCTCTCTCAGTACGGGGTCATCTTGAAAGCTAAACGCCAGAACATCCGGATGCCGTGATGCCTTCCGCTTGTCCATTTTCCTGCCCATGCTTATTGTTTTCTGATGTGTTTGTATCGCAGATCATCCCCACGCCCCCACAAAAAAAAGAAAGAAAAAAACTAAAATAGCTCACAGCTGACGGCACTGGAGCGACTTTTGCTAACCTTCATAACGCCTTTAAAATGCATTCGTAGAACTTTCAGTGTACCTTTATAATGCATTCATAGAACATTCATAAGCAGCATGTAAGTATACCTCTTAACATCCTAATAGACTTTAACAGCTATAGTATACATTAAGAGCAAACATTATATGATAACAAGTATTATAAGCATGTAAGTTTACCTTAACAACCTAACATGCTTTAACAGCCTTAATATACATTAATAACAAACATTATATGTTTATAATACTTATTATGATCATATAATGTTTGCTCTTAATGTATACTATAGCTGTTAAAGTGTATTAGGATGTTAAGGTATACTTACATGCTGCTTATGAATGCTATATGAATGCATTATGAAGGTGTACTGAAGGTTCTACGAATGCATTTTAAAGGCGTTATGAAGGTGCAGGTAATGCAAAATAAAACAAAAAAATCAAAACGTTCTGCTAAGCGGCTAAGCAAAGAGAGAAAATTACAGAAAAGGCAATACGGACATCTGGGTGACGCTGACCTTAAGTGACCCCAGCTTGTCTGCGAGGTCCTCACGCAGAAAACGGGGTTCACTTGGAACGGCGAGCAGGGAGGTATGGCTTGGCGTGTGGGTCCTGCTCTCAGTCTCCTGAGTATGCTTCTAAATTCCTCCCAGACAGGCAGAATATCGGCCAGCCAGGCAGCTCCTTCTCCGTCCACCGGAAGATAATGAACTCTTCTCTGCTTCATTAGGTGCTGTTAATGCCAACCCATGTAAATACCTGACATTTTCCTTGCCGGCTCACACTCCGCTGTCTTTTTGCCAATGTGACATGATAAATAGAATAATGAAATAAATAAACATCCCCACAGAATAACCTACACCCCCACCAACCCCCCCAGCCAGCCGCAGCTGTGATCTGCCTATTTGTCATCTGTTTTCCCACTTCCTCATCCCTCGCTCTGGTAACACGGCAGAATCCAAACCATGCAACCATTCTCCTGATGCTGATTATGTCAGCGTCTGATTGGTGGAGCGGCTTGCTTGTAAATTAAGTGTAACTGTGTGTGTGTGTGTGGGGGGGGGGGGGGTGAATGGGTCTGACCAATTTTGCAAGAATGAGAGTCACTAGGTGCCACTGGGCTTGAAGGAGGGACAGGTGGAGTTAATCCATCCATTTCCTGTAACCGCATGTCCTATTCAGGGTCACGGAGGGTTTGAGCCAATCCTGGAAGCTATGGGCACAAGGCAGGAAACAACCCTGGATGGGGTGCCAACCTATCGCAGAGCACCAGTCACTCACACCTACAAGCAATTTAGACTGTGGGGAGAAACCAGAGGAAACTCCACATCACAAACCCAGGTCCCAGAGGTGCAACAGCGCTACTACCACTGTACTACCATACCACCCTGGGTGGAGTCAATCACCACAGGAAATAGCAGTGACTCCTTATCCTATGACATCATAATGGTGTCTCGAATCAGTGACAGAATAGGGTCATAGGGGTCATCCAGGACCAATGATCGGTCTCAGTACATACTTCACTCCTTCCAATTTGATCGTGGTGGACCAGGATATTTACTGTAGGCTAAATAAGTACCGTCAGAACCGGTCTCTTATACAAATAGCCACAGGGTCTTATTTAGTGACTAAAAAAGCAGCGTGTTTGGCCAGAAAAGCCTACGGCACACGCAGAAATGCAAAGCCTGTGTCCAACTGTACTTAACTAACTTTAAAGAAACGAAGGCCATTCTCATGTCTGTTGCTTACGGCGTTTGGGCGTGATCACCAGCCTCAGAACCGCATTTCCCACCCTTCATCTCATGTTTGGAATGAAGACTGAATTGCTGTTTGAAAATGGATATTCTCTCCACGAGTTTGTTCTGGTGGGATTGGGGGATGGGGGGTGCTACATCAGCAGCCGGTGGTATGTTCTGCCCCTTTCATTGATATCTCCTCCACTCATCTGCACTCGAAGCGCTGTGTTCCCGCAAAGAGGGGAGATGACACCAAACCAGCGTGATATTTTAAACTGTTGTCCTGCTATCGTGTCTAGGTGGCTGAATTCGATAGAGGGGGAAATCATTTATTTGGCTGCCCCCGTGCCCATATTTCCCGCCAGGTTTATCTCAAGCAGACGATATTTGATACCTCAGGTGGCCTCGTCTTCAGAGTTTAGAAACGTCTTTTCAGCACGACACAGCAGTGACTTGGTCAATCTATGAAATCGAGACTGCGACGTATCAAGCTGTGTCTTTGGCCGATTCTGATCTGCTTGCTTCCTACATCTACATACATAAAGGTGCAAATTTTGAGATTTTACTCCATAAATTGGAATCATCTGTTCCCTCGCAATGATGAGGTCATCATCTTTCCTTCTTCTCTGAACAGCAACAACAAATAAAAAAACCTCGCTTTTTCAATTTCTTTTTGCATATTCAGGGCTGTACATTATAATCCAATGTTAAAAGCCGGGGAGTCAGAAGCATTTTGAATGTGGGGGGGGGGGGGGTACACTGGCATTAAACTAATATTTTAAGTTAAATGTGGGGGGGGGGGGGGGTCTAAACGAATAATTATGAAATGTGAGGGGGACACGTCCCCCTCAGATTTAATGGAGGCGACGCCCATGGTTAAAACCGAAGATTATAATTTGACTTTCCGATAATTTTAATTTGTTACCACATTAGTCACTGACTTTGGCTTTCACCCATGATTATCTCAAATAATCAAGTTTGACGTTCCATCCAAAACTGTGTCTCTTTTTGGATGACGTTCAGAAAGGACGGAATATCATTTCCATCACTCAGCTCCCAGGCTGAAATGCACTGTCAGAATTGCATTCCTGATCCCAGGTACACATAATCAGTTAGTGGACTGAATATTAGCTGTCCTTTGCATCCCATCCAGCTGTGCCTATTTCAGTGCACAGGACAGGATGTGTTGTCGAGTAATAATCCCAGTTTCTGCACGAAGACAGAATGTATGCAGAATACATAACAGCTGGGTTCCTTGCCATCTCTGGGGAGGTACGGATTGTGATATTTTGCACTGTGCACAGATAAGATCCTGTGACAGCACTAATTTCCATTGTGCTCTTACTGGTGCATGAAATAAAGGATTCATGAAACATTTCCTTTTTGGTAACGGTTTGAGAGAAATGCAGACTGTCAGCAATACAAAAACCACGTATTTGGGATATGATGGACTTCCTTTCAGACTTCTTAACAGGAATTCAATCAGCTCCCATATGCCAAATGTATATACTTATATTGCATTAGTCTTCTATATATACTCTTATTCTATTCTTTCTGAATCAGTCTATACTTCATGCTTTTGACAGCTCAAATCCTGGCCAGTGAGGAGCGAATCTTGTTTTTTCAGCTGGAAGAAAATAGACAAAATAAAAGGCATGTATGAATATGTCATGCAGACACAGTGATGGTGACCTTGCTGTTAGTGCGGAGCTGCTCAGCTTTGATAGTATACATTTACCATCCATCTCCTGTCGCTATCCCGTAAATCTCCCGTGGGCTAAAAAGCAATAACAGGAAAATCCTGTCTTGAAGGAAACATTCGATAAAAAAACGCTTGTGTGAAATTCCACTCGAGGAACCCGGAGGACTTGTCAACTTTATTTCTCCCCACAACGTCGACTCGGGAAGTGTTAAACGAGCGAATGGCGATCGGCCCGGCGGCGACGTAGCTCTTCGCGGGAAAGACCGCAGGCCGCTTGTCTCCAAACGCGCAGTACAGGCCTGAGTGCCGTTACTCCGTCAGCTCCCCGCATGACAGTACATGCATTGCTTGCCGAGGGAGGAGCAGTTTGCCTAAAACTCACTTACTTGGCAAAAGTATTTCAGAAGGCAAAAGTGTATAAATTTTTAAATACTTTATGTGACTGCAATATGAACAAAATTCATACAAGCTTCCCAATCTTTATCTGGCAATTGCAACACTCGAAAAACAAATATTTACTTGTGTCTAATGATCCTTTCCGGAATCCCTTTCCAGGATTTTTTGGAAACCCAAATATATCGACTATTTTGGATTTTTTTATTTATTTTTTTTAATAGATTTTGACTCACAGCTAATGGTGTCTGGGACTATCCGCTACCCTGCCCCCCACGCCACGCCCCTCCCACTGTGATCCCATACGGTCCCTCTGAGCCCCTCTGAGCGCCGTCACACCGAATCACATGACCGGAAGCATGGGCATCCATCCCCGAATTTCTCCATGTCCATGTAGACCCCGGCTTCTGCGTGTCTCTCTGTTCAAATGACAAATAGGTCCCTTTTACATTTTCAAGCGAAACACCGGAAACCTAACACAACGAACCCATACCTGCCATGTTTTATTCATGACGACAAAATAGCGCCGGGAAGGACTCACTGACCGGCCCGGCCTCTGAATAAAAGATGATTTCTGACAGAAACGGCTGGAGATAATCAGATAGCATATAGGCATAAAGAAGAACATTCTGTATTTTCCTATGATGCATCTGATGTGGCACCCCCCACGCCATATAAAATGGAACAAATTCCCTTAGAGAACAAACACAAGGCTGCTCTTTGTCAACGGGATTAATATCGTATTTGTCTGAAAGCGGTTAACGGTGAGAGATTACGGCGGCTGATTTCGATCGCTCTACCTTGAGCACTGCGACCTGCTTTTAATACGCACCTCGAAGGCACTCTGACAGCACATTAAAAAATCATAATAATAATAAAAAAATGTCGTTGCATCCTGGCTGCGGGTGTTGGCAGATGTCTGACTCTGCCCTCTGACTTTAAATATGAAAAAGGCGGATCTGCTTAAACTCTGGGCTGTCAGGAAGTATTTGGGCAACTTCCAGCTGGGAATTATCTCTGTATGTGGCTGATGAGATTAAAATAGTGTCCAGGCTTCCATATGAGTGTGTGTGAGAGAGAGTGTGCGTATTGTGGAAGGGATCCAATGTTCCCATGTACCTTATTTGAGAGCAGGGTTTGAGCCACCATTTAAATGCCCAACCCCCCTGCGCGCTGCTGTGTGTGTGTCAGAGATAGGGTGCACTTTTGCGGTTGCAGCATTTGCAGTACTAGCACTCTTATTTCAAGCGCTTTCTTTGCCTCTGTGTTTTGAAGATGGGAATATTAAGACTACAATCCAGAACTGCTTATGCATTTGTTATTGACGGAGGGCCATTTTGCTGACTTTAAAGAGCACTGGAATGAAAACTGGCTTAGATGTACTATCCGAGAGATAGTTTGAGGGGGTGGTCTCGTAAAAAATTACTTCATGATAAACAAATTTTCGGTAAAATTCCAGGTAGGATCGTATCCATCCCGGGACTCCGGCTATAATCCCCTCGCTGCTGGGGCAAAACATGTAACCCATTTTCCAAACACTCCGGACAGCTTCCACCCTACAAACACGCCTGAGTCACTGATAGGGAGCAAACCTTCTGGTCAGGGTCTAAACCTTGCCTTTTCTTTAAGATAAGCATGATGCTACTCCGTAATCCTGGAGTTATTACGGCTCCCGAACATGCACAACACACCCAGCAGTGACACAGAACCCGAGAAGTAAATAGCTGCACTGGACGGCTGGACTAAAACCACCGTCTCAGGAAACAGCCTTCTGGATTATTCTCCACTCCGCTTTGGAATTCACGCGGGAAGCTCCCGAAATAGCCTCATTTTCCTCGTCCGCGACGGTGATGCGCAGCCCCCACATTGGGTATTGGGACCCCTGTAAACAGCAGGGTGTCTATCAGACGTCACAGCAGAACCGCCAGGCTGTGCTCGAGGCCTGTCATCCATCACGGGGCGGAAAACGCAAAAAGAAAAAAAAACATAAGAAGGAAGCAGAAACACCTATAGTACAATGAAAGAGTTTTATTAAGGAACTAAAAATCAGAGTGTGGTGTTACTGACATGCTGTGGACCAGCTGCATCAATTTGGGTTAAAATTCCTTTAAGAGAATGACTAGGAATATCCATCCATCCATCCATAGATCCATCCATTTTCCTTATAACTGCTTATCCAGGACAGGGTGACTGGCAGCCTGTAGTCTTTCCCAAGAAGCATGGGGAGCAAGGCAGGGGACATCCTGGGCGGGACGCCGGCCCAGCACAGTGCATTGACAAGAAACAGCAGGTCCCCGGAAACTCTCAGTGATGAGAGGCCACTGAGATCAGCTGACCTTTCAAGAGGAGGCCGACCAACAAATGTGCACAAGGGCCAGAGCCCCTGTCAAATCTGTTCTCGACATTGTGTGGTCTGAAGCATGAGGGCAGAAACAAAGACAGGCAGGGTAAAACAGTGTGTCCCCCAGCTTTTTTTTTTGGGGGGGGGTGCAGATGGACACCCACAGGATTCATGGTGTTCATGTGTTTCTTTTAATGACAACAGCCAGTATAACAACTGAACTAAACATCAGAACATTTCTTTTTATGACAATTATCCGTAAAGTGTGCAGCTTTAGTCACTGCAGTGTATCTTTCTGGCCTTCTGGAAGAACATTTCTAGATCCTCTTGATATGGGAAGTCAGAAACGTAAATAACTGATCATTTATTGAGATCCACATGCAGGCTGCATGGTCTCCTTGCAGCCTATTGAGGATGTTTGTCTGGTCCTGCAGATACATTAACTGTTAGGCTTTTAAGTGATGGCTGATAGCTTAAAATGGTGATAGTTTAAAGCAGAAATCCCATTGTGAAACGTATTTATTAGTCTGTTCATGGTTGAGAGCCCCTTCTCACAGTTTACACTGACAGTTGACGCGGCTTATTTTCTGACGCGCGCTCTCTGTCCGCTGGTGGGAGTGTGCTCACCTGTGTGTGCTCACCTGTGTGTGCGAGCGCGTGTCTGTACACGCTTATAGGGGCGGAGCTCCGCCATGCGCGGCGATACTGAGAGCAGAGGAGAACTGTAAATGTGCGACCATGTAGAGACGAAAATTACAAGCTGTTGTGCAAAAAAGATAAATAACATATGGCTATTTAGTTTGTTTAATAAATGGACAATGTATAGACCTGTACTATAGGAGAGGAAACCTTAAATGACTGATCTGGTGCTATATAGAAAATAAAATTAAATAAAATTAACTTGACTTTCATGGGGAGGGGCGTGAGGTTCCATTGGCGGGGGGGGCACCCCCCTAATATAACAGTAGGGGAAAAACTGTAAAAAGACTTCATCCGGCATCCCACTGTCCTCAAATCATCACCTAACACAGAATCTTCTAATCTTCACCCGCGTTTTTCATTAGTGGCAGAAATGCAGAGCTCACTGGCTCAGTGTCTCCCTGTTTCCCTAATCAGCTTTTTTTCGGGTCCCCCTGCAGCTCGAGAGAGTTTACAGCTGTCCTCTGTAATGAACGGCCGTTAATTTTGCAGGCTAGCTTTGTATCTGCAGTGGCATATGTGACCTCTGCATGTGGTCGTCACCAACGTGACATTCGGTGATGCGGGTCACCGGCTGGCCGCCGTGAGTAAATATCAAACGTGGGAACACTTCTCAATACAAATGTGCGACTGGAGCGGTCCAGATGTTGACTATATCTCTGAGTAGAAACATACCATTTTATCTGAAAAACCTTCGTCCATAATGACCTTTTCATAGATTCATATTCTTCTAGAGCTGCTCAACTAAAACGCCAAGTTTGAACTCCCTCCTGACGCCTGGAACCGTTAGGATTGGTTGTATTGGTGTCGCAATTCCCAGAATGCATTTCTGTGCCGTGGTGAATTTCTGTACCCACAATTCTGTTTGCTTCCTTCCCTGTATTCAGCATGTCTCATCATGGGTGATGTGTTAACAAAGTGACCTTGACACATTACGAAGGCTGCATCTGCCATCCGCCGAGCATTATCTTCTAGTTATGTGGGGTCATTTGGCTTCCGAAGACCGCAGACAAAATCTAAATTAAATTGTCTAAACTGCCTGCATAATCTGCCACATGATCTACTTTTATGATGTAGCCTCAGATCCCGCTTAAGGACACTGGTCTCCTGAACACCAGCGCTGATCCCCCATAAAACCCAAACCTAATGTACTCCACTTTATGCTCATTATAATGCAAAGAAAGGCGAAGAGAAGCAGGACACGGGGTTGGGAGACGAAGAAGCACAGGATGAGCAGCAGGCAAATGTGGCTCCCAGGGACACAGACTCGCTGACTTACAAGCAAATTCGGCTTCTTGGGGCATCACTACCAGCAGTCCTCTTACTCTGCCATTAACGCTATTATGACATTTACTAATCTGCACGTTCACGATCCCCGTCTGCCTGTTGGTTAGCGGTTCCCGGTGATCGGTGAGCTATGAATTCTTCGCAGAGATATGACGACCTTTAGAAGATGCTCTGCAAATGGAGTTTAATTTATGGCCGTCGGAGAAAGTGTTTCACCGCATACCACATTTTATTTTCCTTCCGGCAAAGTTATGAAAGACAATTTAGACGTCGTGTGTCATGCTGATTTTTTAAATTGTATACTGTAAATTTCAGTTATTTATAATCCATTAATCTGTCTTCCATCTACTTATCCTGTACTAGGTCACGGTAAGCCGGAAGGAGGACACACTCCATGGGATGTCAGGCCATTGCAGAGACGTTTATCAGTTATTTACTAATGTTTACTTCAACATAATGATATTTTATTCATTATGATGTGCTTGTTTTTAAATTAATCCAATTATGCAACCCAGGAGCTGTCTGTCTGGGGACTTTGGGATCAAGTAAGATGCGTAGTGAGATACGCAGTGAGATGCACAGTGACACAGATGCTTCGAACGCAGTTGTGATGCCGTAAAGCAGCAGCTACAGCCGCGGTGACCCGTCATCTTGTCGTTGGCAAACATTCACGTCGCCTCCACCGAAGGAACCTGGTGCTCCAGGCCGTGGTGGCCACCTCAGAAGCCGGGGGTAGGTGGAGATTAATGCTCACGTAAATTGATTTATTTTTTTTCCCTCAAAAACGCTCATCTATGCAGACAAGCCCGGAGAACACAATCTCGAGGGGATAATCCGCTGCATGACGCGGAATAATCTCTCGTCAGATGAGCTGCCCACAGAATCCCCCCCCCCCCACAGAATCCACCAGCTGATGTTCAAGGTGTAGATAAATATTTATTTATCTTTCTCTGTTTGCTTATTTCACCCTCTTATCCACCCCCATCCTCCTCCATGTTGTTCCCCCATAAACTCGGCACTGAGAACTTCTGCTGGGAGTAAAGGTTGAGGGAATAGCACTGAGCTTCGTGGTGGATTCCCCAGTGGGCAGACTGCGTTCAGAGAAAGCCGCTGGTGAAGCATTTCAAAGCACTCCAGCTCCAGGCTGAGCGCGGGCCGGGAAATCAGTCACCGGCGGACTCCCTGGACCATTTTGGTACACTAACGAGAAACTGAGGTTCAAGCATATATGGCCTCCATTCAGCAGGGGGCGCCATTTGGAACTGAAACCCAAAAAGGTGATTTCCAGACAGTTAAAAGAAGTCCTGTGGATAAGCGCACGCAATAGGAAACTGCAAGCAAAAAAAAAAAGAAGCTTGCTGATTATCTTAATAAAGCTCAGAAATGCCAGTCAGAAGCGGTTTGGGGAGCCTGATGAAGTAAATAGGTCAGCGGGAAGGAGGAGGAGCACCTCGTGACTGATAATCTAACCGTGGACCACGTCTATAATGGGACTGCTCGTTATTCCACACAGGCCGTCGCTCGCCATGGCGACCAGGAAAACGACACAACAACAGCAGCGCCGATTAATCTCGAGGTGGCCATAAATTCGACCATTGCCTCCAAACACGTAATTTACCTTTTACGGTCTCAGGTTTGGTTTGGGTCCCTGCAGACCGGGAATCGTACCGTGTCTCATAACCGCCGCCCAAACACTCCATATGTGGTGATGAAAATCACGCCGGTTGTTATGACACCACACCGAAGCCCTAACTGCGAGGAAAAGCAAGGTCATACACGTCCAAACTGTTAAAGTGAAGGTCACAGGGAGGATCTACTACCACGTGACACCGAAAGGATATACTTTGATACGCCAAGCATGTATCAAAATTAAACTGTTTGGGACGGGGCCATAAAAACACTAAAGTCCTCTATGATCTTGAATGGTATATTCAAGGCTCATAAACACCCCCCCCCCAACCAACACTCATTGTGATCGGCTACAAAAGCAACGTAAAGCCTGTAGAGGAAGGCGTCCTTACGTGCCCATTTAATAGGACTTATAATTCTGAGCTTGGGGTGGGGGGGGGAGCCATTGTTACAACCCACCAACCGTGCGCAAACACGATAAGCAAATCGCATAATCCACAGCAGATGTGGGGCGTGGAGCCGTAAGCAGTGACTTTGCTGGAATCGCTGATTGATCCTGTGAGGTTGTCACCACTGCTAATCCCTGAGAAGTAAAGAATAAGTGGGAGGTCACAGATCAGCGGAGGCAGTCAATCAGTACACAGCCGTCATGGGGGAAGAAGCGTGCGGGGATGGCTTTGTTTCGCAGATTAAACAAGATCCTATTTATTTAGCGCGTAAAAAAAAATAATTAAAAATTAACTTCGGCTAATAGTTCTTACAAGCTCGGCATGGCAAAGTTCTCTGAAGCAGGCAGCGAGAACAGGTTGTGGACGGTTCCCTCAAGGAGGCCAGGAAACGTGACAATCCCTAAAAAGTTGAATAGGCAAGCAACAGTTTTAATGAGCACAATTGGTAACGGGTTGGGTGTAATTGGATGTGTTAGCGTTGCGATGTTTCTCTTCCTGACTGAAAACAGGTGTGTGAGACGCAGAGGGGAAGCTTGTGAAAAGCCTCCTCTCATCATCTTTTTTGTGTCATTCGTTTCAGTTCCTTTTGTGAACTTTTCATTAGCGCATGAGCCATTCGGCCTGCTACCTCGCACTACGTTTGCATCGCTGCAATTGTTCGGAAAAAAAAATAAAATCATTCCCAACTGAGGAACTCATCGAGTCTTTGGCTGTTCCTCATGGTGAGAGGCAATTATTCTTGTTTTTACATTTTTTTTTACACAAATGTAGCCTTGAAGTCCCAGATTTAGCCTTGAAAACTGATGCAAATATAGGCACAAGGAACCACTCTTTTAGCATCGTTATTCCCGTCACAGATTTTGAGCGCATCTCAGTGACACGAAAACCCAAAATTTAACAGTAACTCTCTCACAACTCTAACAAATCCAGTTAGTGTCATTTTTTTCTATTAAAAAGTTACAGCTGACATTTAACTGAGCCTGACATTAATGCCCCTTATAAATGCAGACGTGGGGTAGCGGGGACGGGGGGAGTGTATGGCAACATAAGATTTAATGCCTGGTTAAATTACGGGGAACCTCCTCAGTCAGTCTGCCCAGCCTGTCTGGGTGCGTGACAGCTTTACTCGTGAGCCGTATCGATACGCCTCATCCCGGCGTGTCAACGAAGGTGTGTTTACAGGCGGGAAAAGAGGCAGAAGCCATCCGTCTGTTTTACACGCAGGTCTGCGGCAAAGCAGAAAATGAGAAACATTATCCTCCGTAACCTCTGTTGCATGTTTGATTGACGTTCCTCACCTCCCAGCCAATCCTGCCATCATCTGTTTGAAGCAGACGCCTTTCAAAATTCATTTCCTGTTTGCCGTCTATGCCCCCTCACCCGGCTGGTGATAGCTAGTCTCAAAGCAATCGGGGGGGGGGGGCTCTCTTTAAGCTTGGTGACTCTTCTTCTGCACGTAGCCTGTAGTACGTGTATCCAAGCCAGCTCCTTTCACTGCTGTTACCTCAGTTATATTCTTTTTTTTTTTGCTTCCAGAAGCCAGATGGTCTGGTCTCTGGTGAACCCTATTAAAACAAATGCCATTTTTTCCTGCAGAAATGTTGTAAATTCTCACTGGGTATATTCCGCTGTGTTAAGACAATAACGGCGTCCCTGTCGACGGTGTCCTCCCGGTCATCGCCGCCGCCGCTGCAGGGACTCGGACGTGGCTGTTCAGTTAATAGAGGGAATACGTCTTACGCTTTCCGTGTGGCGAGGGGGCGCTGAAATTAAATAGTTGCCCGGACCTTTGCCAGCGCGCCATTCATGTCAAAAACCTTTGGAGAGATGCAGGGCTGCCAATGAGAGCGAGAGCTGGTCGGGCTCCCGCAGGCAGCGGGCCAACCGTCAGAAACGTGCCTCCATCGCACCCCGCCCAGATGTCCTTCTAATACTAAATTCACGCCACAGTTCATGGCCAGACAGGCATGGCCAGGTGTTACACTAGGCATCAGGACTCCCTGCCGCTGGCCGCTGTCCGCCGATAACAGGTGCTCGCCATGCGTGTCGAACCGTTCCGCCACCCTGCAGTCAGGACAAAGGCCAAGGCCTCGGCTGTGGGGAACTCGCCCGCACGTGGGTATCGCTCGCCTGCTCCCCTGTCCCCGCTGTTGATATCACCTTCGGGACATCTCCTTCCTTGACGCGCCAACGCATTTCACATTTTATTTTTTGTCCTTTTTCATCTTTCCCCGTAGAGCCCGCCGAATCCTCCCAACAATAATCCCACGATGACGAGTCGGCGAAGTCTCCTCCTGCAGCCCTCCTGGCAGAGAGCACCCAACGCCGCTCCCTGCTTAAATATTAATAAGGGCTGCCGGGAAGGCATTTCCATATATTTACCCCACCACTGGCATACATACACGCTAAAGCAACACGCTTATCATTCATGGTGGGTCGCTGTCAGCCGCTACTTTTTTGGTGTCTGCATCCACATTCCCTGCATAAACATAATTTGCAGATACAAGGGTAGCGAACAAGGAAACTGTGGCTCGGTGTGCAAAGATGGGAGTAAAAATCTATCCGTTGACATTAGCATGGGGCTCCTCTACGTCCTGCTGTTCTCCCCTATACAGCTTCACTCTTCCATATGCTACAGAACAGGCTCTATATCAAGTGAAGAGTGTGTGGAAAACTGCACATAAACACTCAAAGACAGGCCTCATACACTATATCTATGGAACTTAGCCAAGGCTACAATATGTTTCATTTTTTTTCGGTCACACTAATTCCACTATCGTCTTCTATAATGCGCTAAGCAATTCTATTAAAAGGTAAGTATGTGCCAACGAGGGGGTAATTAACCACAGATCTGGCCAACATTAGCAGTTAGCAGCACGGAGACGATAAAATATTTATCCGTGGGTGCAAATTAGCAAAAGATTGCAGTATTTACGCTTTGTGATTGGCCGCTTACCACGTCTAAATTAAACACCTTGGCGCTTCACACAGCCAATGACCCGCTCGCAGTATGAAGTGTGGGCGACCATTAGCTCCTGCTATGTGCCGTACTCTCTTCATTTCTACACGCCTGTAATCTCGTTAAATTAGCAAACTCAAGCATCAGTCCTTGGTGCCACATCGCCAGCTCTCACTCTCCAGCCAAGTTGATGTTAATTAATTAGTTGCGATTAATTAATATGCAGTGTCGAGCTGGATCTCAGCACATTAACAGGTGCGTTACAGGTGCAGTAGTTAATAAATCACTGACTGTCGCTGTGGTCAGTGACGGTGATTAAGTGAAATGGCGTAGACTTACCTTGGCAGTCGTTTCATTAGCTACAGTAGACGGAAAGATTGCAATTTATGTGTGCTCTCTGGAAGTCTACTGTATTTTTTATTTTATTTATCTAAACCAATACACAGTCTCAGGCGCGATTCAGCGCTACACTTCACTTGCATCCTGAAATAAGTACCACTGCATTGTTCTAATGGAGCAAATGAATATTATATAAATAAAGTTTTCCCTACTAAGCCAGCAACTTTGACTAGTTGAGTTAACCAACTCAAGGGTGAACATATTCAGCTTAACTGTTCCTCTTTTTCCGTCTTTAACGTTAGACCCCTAATTAGACCTCTGAGATAAGAGATTGTTGAAAAACTGAGTGAAAACTGAGTTTTCACAGTTCACTGATTTTTTATGATTATTTTTTTTTTCGGAGACATTATCTTCAAAATCTTCTGGAAAAATCAACTGTATCTAAGCCAAAACAGATCTCCGAAAGATCTCAGAGAAGCCTCCGTTTGTCTCCACTGCATCTTCTGCAGACCTGCATCGATTCCATATCAATGCAATCTCTATTCCTCATGTGGTCCCTATCTCATTTTTCAATCTTTATTCCAGTGTTTATCGCGATTTTAGGATAAATGATTCAGCCAAAAAATGATACTTAAAGTGCTTCTCCCAGGAAATAAAAAATACAGCTTTGAGCAGTACAATTATCCTATGGGGAGGCAGAAATTAGTTAGGATGGTTAGAAAGCAACTGCTGCATATTCGAAATCCCACTGCTGCTGTTATATCTGGGATCTTTTGGGATTTAACTGCATGCTGGCCCTCAATAATACCAATGGATGGTTCCAGGAGTCAAAAAACATGCCTCAGCAATGCAATAAAGGAGAACACTCTGCATTCTTACTCAGCCCGGGGACTTTTCCTGACATTGACCAAACCGTGTGGACGACACTGCAGGCGACAGGGTCGTCTTGATGATTTTACGGGAAGCAGGGGGTTGTGGGGAGCAAGATTTAACTTTTACAGCCCACAGCTGGCAGACTCCGTTCCGGTCCGTCACTCTCGGCACATGGGAAGCAGTGCGTGGTGAGCCGTTTAAAATGCACGGAAGCTTCTCCAAATGAAGCCTGAGGCAGCGTTCTTAACGGAGGGCGGGGTCACAATCCCCCGAAAGACGGACAGACTTCCCCAGGATTCAACTGCCTACAGCAATTAAACACAGCATCAGTTTTGGCTCCGCCCCATGCACTGACATACTGAGTCCAGGAAAAGTTAATCGGCCCCATGTTTTATTACCAACTGAGAAACTTCCACTTGGAAGAAGCAACTTTAGTGTGGAAGGTGGTTTAGAGGATAATCGACCACGATGTCCCATTTGTTATTTATATGGCATGATGTCGGTGCCCTCTGAGCCGAAATCAGCCTGGCAGATAGACCGGTTTCACAGTTTGTGATTTATTTTTTGATATCCAACCCCCACCTTAAATTGGTTTGTCGGTCTTAGGGGCAGGGATGGGGGGGTAAGAGTGGTGTATTGGACCTTATGGTTGCTCGCTTGCTTGCTGAAAAATGTATCTGATTCTCCCTTAGGAAAAATATGGCAATAATACCAGCACCTATGACTGGGCTGGTAAAAATTGAGCAACAGTTACGCAAAACGAACAAAGTACATGCAGACATCAGATAAAAGCTAAAAAAGACGTAGAGTAAACACTCGCGATTACTGACAATTATTTTTCTTATTTCACATTACAGGGTAGATGTTCGTTGAAAGGGAGGCTGGGATTTATCTGACACATTCTTGCAGCCGGGAAAAGAATTTGAAATAAACACAAAAATTCTTACCCCAAAATAAAGAAGCTTCAAAACAATATGTCAGGGAGAAAAAAACAAAGTAAACTGGTTTTTCTACTAGCATCTGACACTCAGCCTGAAAACATGGGTCTTGAATTTGGATTTGTGTATATAACAAAGGCGTTAAGATCTTGCCCCCACCGCCCCAAAAAAGATAAGGACTCCATTGGACTACTGCTCCTACATAAACACTCAGAAGGTTCGGCGTGTCATGGTAGGCATAGCCAAAGCCCCTCTGAGCGGCTTTGTCGGCTCCCATAAAATCCATACCTCTAACAGGCTGAGACCTGGCCGAGCCCAAGCAGGTGCACATTTATACCAGCCGCTGGCACTTACTGCCGTTAAGAGGTTTTGCCGCAAGCCATGCTGGTGGTCTGGGCAGATCCAATGTAGGCAGGGGAAAGCTCTGCCTACGTGAGTCATACGGGGTTAATATGCCCAAATATTTGTGCTGGCCATGTGGAAAGCTAGCGAAGCGGCATGCTAAGAGACCAGTGTGACTCTTCTGTGAGTTTGGCTCCCTTGCACTTTTGAAGGGTGCAAATATCACGAAAGAATTCACTAGATCAGTTTTTCTCAACCCGGTCGCTGGGGACCCTGAACACAGTCCATGTTTTTGCTCCCTCCCAGCTCTCATTAGAGGGAGCAAAAATGTGGACTGTCTGACAGGGAGCTGGGAGGGAGCAAAAAAACATGGATTATCTGGGGAACTCTGAGGAACGAGTTGGGAAACATTGCTCAAGATGGTCTTTTAGATTATGCTGGTTGCTGGTAGGTCTTCTCCACCTAGGAACTGCCCTCTCCACCCACAAGAAGTGATGACTGGATATAGAGCCAGGTGAGGATTTTACAGCTCTTTGCTGCGTAACACTATAGATGGCCGCATACTTCAAAGAACGTGCGGACGAAACGAAATCGGACACGTCAGTGAGAACAATCTGTCGCACATTTAAAATGACGTGCTGCTTTGTTCGTTTTACGTTTTACCCTAGAGGGTCCAGAATGCTTTCGATGTAGACCCACATGCAGCATGCAAAGAAACATATCGTGGCGAGTATGTGAGTCATTTTAAAACTTTTAAAATGAAAGTTACTCTCTTTATTAACAGCTGTATTGGTTTGATAGTAACAAGAGCACAGATGGGGAAGCCAACAATTTATACGACACTCCCGGCTACACGCTAAAGAAACACACGCACTCCATGGTAAATATTACACAGTTACGACATTTACTATTAAAAGAAATATGTGATTTATTTCCCGCGACCCAGTAGGATAAGCGGTTTGGAAAATGGATGGATGGATGTGATTTATTTATACTATTTAAAGTGCAGTTTGTTGCAAAACATGCATAATTAGTCCTGCTGACCAACCCCCACGGCGTCACATTTATATCAGCCAATTGTGGATAGCAAGTGGGATCAGAATAAAGGAAAAAGTTCATCTCGGGGACGGTGATCAACGCGGTAATTACCCCTCATACGATGTCATATTGCCAAAACGGCGTTGATTCCGTCAGTTTCGTTTAAAGTATAAACCATGTTTATTCATCTGCGTAAGAACGAATCCCATCATCACAAATGGACAATGAGAAAAACAGCAGTGCCCGCCCCACTCTCGTGCGTACCCTTTATACATGCAGAAAAAATGGCTCCTCTCTGAACATCGCAACCTGAGTCACCTACTTAATTTATATGTGCATATAAATGTGGCACGAATGGAGTAAACTGAATAAATATATAAATAAAACACAAATTTTTCCCAGTCCTTCACCACGGCACGCAGAATGTTGTGACCCCCACTAGCTGGATATAAAACACCGTATCAAAATGTCTTAAGGAACAAGCAAAGGAAAACAGAATAAAAAAATATATATCAAAAGTGGAGATAAGTGCTGCCATTACACTCTATACAGCTTTTGTCATTAGGCAACATATAATTAATCACTGACACCCACTGCATGCACTGAGGTATTGTCTTGAAGAATGTGCCTTCCACCCCCTTTGTAATTTAACTCTGCTTTTTTTAATTAGACAAACACGGGCAGTATTTTTGTCACACACACACAGAGGATTTGAAGTGACTGAGGAGTTTCTATCGTTTTGAGCACAATTCCACCCCCACCCCACCAAAATCCAAAAATAAGTATGCTTATTGTACCCTGTCTTTGTGCAATAGGCTCCAATCACCCAACCCTGAATAAGAAGTTGGATGGATGGATGGATGGATGGATGGATGGATGGATGGTAGGTATCCTTACTGCCATCCACACATAGTGGACTAAGATTGTTCTGGGTACGTGCTGGGGGCGTCTGAATGCACCTAACTAAATAATATCACAAACTATCTAAATAAAACAATAACAATTACCACTTGAAAAAACTAAGAGATTGCAAATTTAGCTGTGGAACTGAAGTAGCCTTTAATGTATTTCACCTCAACAAGGAAAAGAAATGCAAAAACAAATGGCTAAATAATAGCTGCAGAATAAAGAGAAGGGCAGCTGGGCGCTGGCTTTGCGAGGCGCAGGGTAGCAGCGCGGGAATCAGCCTCTGCGTAATTCACTAGGCATTATTTCCTTTCACGCATCCAGACCCCAATGACTCGGGAGCGTCACAAGGTGTCAATGTGAAAATTGCATAATTTGACATTTGCATCCGGTAATGACTAGCTCAAATATGGGAGGGGGGGGGGGGTGGTTATACATAACAAAAGGTGTGCTGAATAAATAGGAAAATTACTCCTCTCAGAAAAAAAAAACATTGTAAATTCTTTGGTTAGAAGATATACTTTTGTGTTTTTTTAATATTCCTTAGCAATGAGATAAAAAAAAATTTCCACCAGCCAATTGGGTAAGTGTGTCGACCGCTCACTTCCTGATCTAAAATGCAAATGATGTAAACAGGAAACAAGTGGGACTTTTTTAATGTAAGAGCCGAAGGAGGTGAGCCCATCAAAGGACGGCTGCTGGGAAATGGGATCCCGGCCACACCGCGTCTCCTGCCAGCTTCTGTTCTCATTTCTCGTGACTCAGTCGTCGCTGTCACGGGCAGAGGGGAGGGCAGAACACACAGAGAAGCCTTAGATCATCTCAGACATTCCGTCTGTTTTTGCTTAAATCTCCTCACAAGGTCTGTCACGGGGGAGCGGAGATCCACAGCTCTGAAAGCGACGTGGCAGCAGATTGGCACTCCTGTGTCGAGCGTTAGGAAGTGAACAGACGCGAGGGCCCACTGGACCGGGGGTCTGTGTTGGTGACTCTGATGTCATGAGATGGAAGGCCGTCATTTACATCCACGCCTCAGCCAAAAAACAATTTTAAAATTTACAAACGATAATAATGGAATCCTTAGTATTATTATGACTCTCTTCCTGTGCACAGACATGACAGGGAATAGTGCATAATGTTTAGAAGTACCTTTGAATGTCTGTCCCTTAGATAAATGCTCTAAGTAGCTTTCACAAAAAAAAATACTCTGGCTCACTGATTATAGCAGTTTTTTTATTACAAAATATAAGAGCATCAGTCTCATGAAAACATGCTGCAAAGGGAAATTTGTCACCGGCAGCTAGTTAACTCACCCGGCCGACTTTCTCCCGGAAGTGGGGCTCACAGGAGACATTTTGTCTCCACCCGCCCCCCCCCCCCCCCTTTGTAATTGCAAATTAATGAAAGTCTCCGCGCACAATAGACGACGCCCGAAAAAATGAGCAATTTACATACAAAATTAGACGGGTGCGCTTGGAAATGTCAAAGTACGCCCCAGACGTTTTTAATGACTTGCAAAGGACACGGCGAAGAAGACGCAGCCTCCATCGCTTTCTGGGTAACGGCAAAGATGCCTTTTAATATTCACCAGGAACCGCAAAAATTCATTACAGCGTATTTTGAGAACATCTTCTGCTATCCAAGCAACAGAGGAATAAGACACTATTAAATTCTGATATAAAATCCTGTGATATCATATGTTCCTTCTAATAAAGGCATAAGACTTATGGTAGTGCCGTTTCTTTTAATGAGATAAAATTAAATTGAGGATTTTGCATAAAATCTAGCTTTAGCGCCATGTTGTATGCAAACAGCGGCCTTTGCTGTCAGCTACGCCGTAGCTACACTCATCTTTAATTTTTATGTGTTCCATCCTATAGACCGTACATTCTCTACGTTTGCAGTGACACACACTCTTGTTTCTCTCCCCGGCACAGTGAGTATCTCGCACAAACTATCCTTTTCTGTGAGGCCGTTTCGTGAACCCTAGTATTTACGCCATTCAAAGTATTTCAGTAAATGTAATCACTGGTGCCATACCGCTGAGGCAGTATATTATCCTCAGGAACGAAGGAAGATGAAAGCCAGGCTTCAAGGTAAACGCCATAGGATTTACTATCTTCGTTCTCTCAAAGAGAAACAGGTTCAAAATCATACCCTTAATTACTTGTTTTTAAATGGTGACACTGGTTTCCGGTGAAAGTTTTAAAGAATCTGAGATTGATTTGCAAGAAACAAAGAAACATCATCCACAAGGATAGCGTACATGGACGGAGAGTACGCGATGATTATATAAGATCTTTGGAAAATGATGGACATGGAACATTTGCAAAAAAAAACTTCATCCTTGAACTTCATTTGCAAAGCAAGTTAACTGGGCTTCTCCCCCAGGACAGCAGCCCGGTTCTGACCACATCGACATTCCAGAATAGAGGGGGTTCTGTCGTGTATTGAGCGGAATAAGTCATAGATTACGAAAAGATCACCCTCAGTCCACCCATGAGATCCATTGACACTGGAAGTTATTCCTGTCCAATGAGCTATATCAAATTTAAAAATCCAATCAAAAGTTCTTTTAGAATAGACAATATCTTATCTGCAGGAGCAAATTATAGATAAATTAAGCTAACTAAGAACTACAGTGAAAAACGCACATATTTTGTCACTGACTCAATGACAAATTCCATTAAGAAGTCATTTGTCTTTATTAGCCATCTCTGAACGATAGTTTGCTAAAGATCATTTTTAGGAGTGATTGTATTCTTCCGCATTGTTGGCTCTAATGATACATCCTACAGTACCATCAATCTTCCACGTAAGTGAGATTAAGCTGCGTTTTAACAAAGCGATAATCATGTTCTTTAATGCTTCGTTTAGGAACATTTAACAGACATATGGACACATTCTTTAGCTGCAGTGCTGACCTGTAAATTTTGGACAGGTAAGCCAGAAAGGTTCAGTGGTGACCAGCAATCACCTCCACTGAATTTTGTTTATGACTAAAAGACAAAAACTATGTGACACGGAGAGACTGTAAATACATGACAAACAAAAATGGGAGAGGAGATTCAAACTGCTAGCGGCAGACGCGCGAGGCTGTAGTGTTAGCCGCAAGGCCGCCATGGCAAGGTGCTGTTACAAATCAACATTTGCACTTAAACTGAGTTACGTGCTCTAATTTATTGCGTCGACAGCTTAAGTACTGGATTCCTAACTTCCATGAGTGGATGGAAAATCGCCAATAAGGTCACATTTAGCAACACAACAGAACACAAGAAGACTAAGAAGGCTGTACACAGTACCTGCAAATCATTCACAACTTTTAGGCTGAGCAGACTGCAGAAGGTGGACACACAGGAGATGGTTTGAGCTGAGATAAAGGGCAGATCCAGATACAGGTAGTCCTCAGGTTGTGAGGAGATGGATGGAGCTGAGGAACAGGCAGTCCCCAGGTTACGAAGAGATGGTTGGACTTGTGATACAGGCAGTCCTCAGGTTGTGAGGAGATGGTCGTAGCTGAGATACAAGTAGTCCCTAGGTTACGAGGAAAAGGTTGGAGCTGAGATACCGGCAGGCCCCAGGTTACGAGGAGATGGTCGGACCTGAAAAATAGATACTCCCAAAGTTACGAGGAGATGGTCGCAGCTGAGATACAGGCACTCGTGAGGTTACGAGGATTTAGTCTGAGCTGAGATACAAGCAGTTCCCAGGTTATAAGGAGATAGTCAGAGCCGAGATACAGGCAGTGTCCAGGTTACTAACGAGCTTCGTTCCCTAAGCCTATCAATATTCAATATTTTTTTTGTTAAGCTAGAATAATAATGCAGTACATAATAATAGCAACTTCATATGATACAGAACTATACATCGAGCCAACGGATCGCTAAAGCCACTCAGTGTTTTCATGAGCATCACAAATTAGTGTCTGCATTCATTATTACCAACCACTGCATTTATCTAAAATATTTAATACAATACAGTCTTTAATACAGTTCGTTCGTAAGTACAAGTTGTCCATAAGTCAGATGTGATGAAATTGGGAACTGCCTCTATTGTGATTAAAATAACAAAGGGAAGACTCAGATACAGTACAGTATAGTTTAGTGGTTTCCAGTTAAGACATTTTGGTCCAAGTCCAACACAGGCATGTCCCAAGCAGGCAATCGAGGGCTTTAGAATTTTTAAATAGAATCTAGAGTGGAGGGACATTTGAATTAGTTTGGAGGAGGGGGGGTTAATAAGGACGGGTCTGAAACTTGGAGTAATTACTGTCTAATGACGTTCATAATCAAATGGACAACTTGTGCTGTCAAACTACACTCATGTAAAATCAACATTCGTAATGTCTATCATGACCATAATTTTCTGAAGAAAGTTTAGAAAATAATGGTAATAAAAATCAGAATAGCTTTTTGACTTTTTCTCTAATCTGTACTGAGCAAATTTCAAATTAGACCACGACAAAGCGACGAAATATGCTATCCCATCAGCACCCTCTTCACTGTCACGTTTAAAGTATTATGTTTTTTTAATTAACAATATTGCTATTGATTTTTGTATAAAAACTGAGCTCAATCAAAGACTGCCGTGACATTCAGAAATTAAGGTTCAGTGAACCTAAAAAGCCAGTCTGAAGCTGAATGGATTTCAAAGGCCGGGCTTGAGTTAGTAGGCTAGGGGCAGCAAGTGGGTCATCAGCCCTTCAGTGTGGATGTTACCGGCAACCACCACAACAAACTTTATTTCCGATTAAAACAGAACTGGAAGTTATTTCAGGTCAGCATCACTCGTCGTTATTCCAGATTGATTTTTCTTTTGATTTAACACACTGCATTAGCAATTAAAATAGAAAAACAAGTTAATTGCATTTCAAAATTCCTGTGGTAAACATGCTGAAATTACATTCATTCGGGCTTCATCTAAACGTAACTGATCTTGAAAGAATCTGTTAGAAAATAAACATGTAAAACATGAGATGCCTTAGACAGAGGGGATGCAAAATACCAAAAGGTTTAGCCGTAAAAAAAAATATCTTGCGGATATAAAAGCGAAAAAAGGGGCAATGACAAAACAAAACCCCAAGAATAAACAGCCACCTACACCAGGAAAGACAAACAAACAATTAGAGAAAAGCTAGAGGTGTTATTTATGGCAGATAGACACTTCCACCTGGTCTGGCTGCCATTCCCCTGCACATCTGGCTCTAGTTAGCCCTGCCAGTTTAATCCGGTCCATCAATGCCAGCTGGGCCATATTCACAGAGGCAAATTCTACACAGGGTGACAAGAATCCTCTACAGCACACAGGCCAGTGCCAATGCTCTGCCCCGTAATGCTCCAAGCAGCTCGCAGATATGACTATGAAACTGCTGCAATGTCAATCAATTTTTGTACTTGCTGTTTCCAGGAAATAGAAAGTTTACTTTCCCCCCACAGGTCCATGCACTCTTATCCTTTGGTTTTATCATGCTAAATGCAATTTGGCAGGACCTGAATTATGCGCCCACAATGTTTACCCCCCTAAGCACTTTGATTATTATCATCTGGAGAGTCCTGACAAAAGCCGCAGGACCTTACATGGTTAGTGTAGCGTGACGTTCTCGAGGCACGATACAGCACCCAAAATACAGTCATCTCATGCCTCGGGGTGGTGGTTCTCGTGCACCACGGCTAAAGAAATCACATTTAACGTTGGTTCTGTCTCTGACGTGGATTTAACAGTCAACCGACTGTCAAGATGCAACAACAGGCAACAGGCACAAAAAAAAGAGGTTTGGGGCTTCTGTGCGGTTCTGCTGCCTGTTTCCTGATTTCGGGTCCTGCACACCTCTTGATTCGAATATTCCTGGAAATTGTATAAATTCTGTTTTCTGCTTTCTCTCTTTTGCCATACTGGCTTTGTTAAAAACCTTCACACGTTCTAGACCAGCATGTGTCGAGTTAGTCACAAGACTTAGATTTTTACAGTTATAAAGTCAAAATATATAAAAGACAAACAAATACAGAAACAGAGAAAGAACACTGTACACTGTATCTGATTCTTGTAGTAAAGTGAATTAAGCATTCCTGTTGGTGACAGCTACGTCTTGTTAGGAAAACACCACAAGCAAGGACAACATTTCCTTCCTCCATCAAAATGGGCAGCGCTTTCCAAAAATGCACTCCTTTCGAATAGGCTGCCTCCTGGTCTCCCTGAAGCGGAGAACAAAAATATCCATTCATTGACAGAAACACCTTCACTGGGATGTAATTACTGTTGTTCTCTCATGTGGCACCGGTGAGGCTTTACATAGAAAGACTTGGGTTAGGGGGCCAAAATCGGGATTAAATGAAAGGCAGTTCAATTCAGAGGACTAATGCTATAGTTCAGAACCTCCTGAGGATGGGGCATCGAATGTATTTAGAGGCACCTCAATACCAGACTTTTCAGCTTTATAAATCCTGTGCTGTATAACAAATAACATCTTGTTCAAGAAAAATAGAACATTGTATTCTTCCAGTGTAATGTTTCTAATTCACCCCAAGATCCATAATGCAATATTTTTCTAGTTTATTCAGTTTCCAAAAAATGCTTTTTTTGTCTCCTGAAAAAATAATTTAGTTCAATATAGCACTAAGTGCCTTAAATGGATTCCTAATCATGGATCCTCTGAAAGAGGAGAGTATATCATGTGTCCGCCGTCATAACGTCAAAAAGGGCATCAGAGAGATGCTCTGTCATAAGCGCTGCTGGTTAGCAGAAGAGGGACGTGATCGGGCTGTGACACGGCTTCTGAGCACTCGATTTGCATTCCTCTCTGTCTCTTCCGAGTGACGGGCTAAAGGGGAAGAACAGATGGCTGTCCGATTGACTCATGGGCTAAAAAAAAAGAAAGAGTTCCTCCAGGAACCATGACACCAACAGTTCAGGAACCTCATGAGGAGGACAAAGCCACAAAAAGTAGAACAAGTGCATGTGTGCAGATACTCAATGTGCTTATCTAGGAGGCCGGGGAAAAAGCAGTAATTACAATGGGGCGTGTATTTAAATCTTGGGATTCCTCTGTACTGTGCCTGGGCTGCATCACATAATACACATGCATCTCTATCATTTAACATTATAGTACATCATATCAGATCAATTTAGGGCTGCTTGATTATAGCAAAAATCATAATCACGGTTATTGTGGTTAATGTTAAGATCACAATTATTTAACAAGATTACTCATTGACTTTTGGAATATCGTGCATTTATTGAACTTTTATAAAACTTATCCTTTCAACAGTGGATTGCTTTGAACCCTAAATATACTTCAACTGAGAAACAAATAACCCGGGGCTGGAAAGGTATGCGCAGGGGTTTAAAACACAAAAGAAAAATTAAACGAAATAATATGCAGCACGATAATCATTTTACCTGGGTTATTTTGTTTTGTTAATTGTTGGAAGGCAAAATCGCAATTGAAATTAAAATTTGATAAATTGCCTAGCCCGACATCATGTCATATCATAAAATATCACATCATCCTGACTGTTCAACTTGGAACTCTCCAAGCAACATCATGGTGGGAAGGATCCCTGTAGGACAAAGAGGCTGAAGAATGTCACCTGACGGCACTTGCGCCCCCTGCAGGTGACTCTGCGGTAACATACGGCGTCATTGCTGGCGACGCCAAACCGCCATAACGGCTCTGCTTCAGCCGCGGCCAAACAAGGGTCTCGGAGGACGCCTCCGGCAGCGGGCGCGACGTGAGACTGATATCATCTAAAATCTGCTACATGAGCTCTGTCTGTAAAGCACATAAAAACACTCCCCACCCTTAAAAATCGAATCAATTTCGGGACATCTGGCAGCGCCAAATGAAGATATAAATCTAGGCGGCATTTGTTAGCGGCAATGGATTTTAAAAGCTAGCGTTTAAAATGCAGTCGAGACATTCACACTTTAAAAAAAAAACAAAAATTAAGATTATCTCCTGTTGCCTTCAGGAAATATGTTGTGGACAAACACTGAACGATAATGCCATGTAAAATAATTATGCGTAATTAAATCTCACCAAATTCAATAAAAATACTACACACATCAAACAAATTCTTTTGAGATATAAAAACTAAACATAAGATAGCAGACTTTCAGGCGGATTCCTGCTTTTCTTTTTCATCATTTGCAACATGCAGGAATTCCAAGTAATTTAAGCAGTTGCTGTGGAGCGATGCCACCAATGGGCAGGCTTCTCGGGCTGGGGGCTCCTCCGGCCTCCCCGTCTCTCACAGCTATCCCCTTGTTTTAATTGTCACGCTGACTTTCCAGGCACTCGAAATCATTTTTTCGCTCCCTTTACTTAGCGTGCTCTCGCTTTTTCTGAGCCTTTCACATCCATTCTGCAGATTTTTTGGCCATTCCTGTTTGGCAATTCGTGCGGAGTCGCTAAGACAACACAAAGGCAGACTAGTAATCCTGCTCAAAAATAACACAAAAACAGTCAAGAGTAACAGTCCTTTCTCTTAGCCACGGAACTGGGTCTGCATTCTGCAGAACATGGGGAGAAACCGTGAGGATGCTGGCAGTGACATCCAATCTTTCACAGTTCAGTCCTGGTTTCTCACAGTTAAATTTGGTCCTTCAGTCAAGAAATGGTCCATTGCAAAGTTTGCATGAGCACACGGAGCAAACACAAAACCACAAGACAAAACCTTGTGACTATGACAAACTTTGGGGATACCTTTAGGGTCATCTTTCAAAACACAGTGAGGCTTCATGGCCACAGAAAAAGACAGATTTCACTATCTGTTGTAACCAAAACTGCCACCATAAAGGTTTTGGCCAGTCTCACACAAATGGGGGCCAACCAGCCAAAATCTGCTTCCCTGGAGCAGAGGAAAGGTGACAGGTGTGGCAGAACTCCATAACATTCTACAGGCACCAACCTGGGGAGTTAAACTGACAGAAAAATTAATGACTAGGGAGGAGGATGTTCAAATGGAAGCTGAGCCCCCGGTGAATTTCACCTAAGAACCCCCCCCAGAAGGAGCAGACAATGTCATCAAACATCTTTAAAACCAGCCAGTGGTGGAAATCAGCAGCCAGCCCTACACTTCCTCTGCGGAGCGAGTCCTATGAAGTCGTAACACACTGACTGCTCAGCTATACTGAAAACACGCAATTACATCCTGTTTGTCAGTAATCACAGCCTCTCCTTCTGGAACAGTACACTGTTATGCTGTCACACAGCATACAGCATGTTATATGAGAGATTTAAATAAAATAATAATATAAAAGGCATTCAATTAACAGTTACAGCCCCAAAAGGATAGTAATACACTGATGTAATTAAATGTGCTATAATTAATTGTACTTCCCAGCTTTGAAAGCCCAGGTTTGTGATTATTAAAGCAAACACCAGCTAGACCAGGGGTCCCCAACTGGGAGACTCCGGTCAGAATCTGGACCAAGATACAATTTAATCCGGACCGCGCCAGTGACCACGATCGTCATGCCCCCCCCTCTGCTCAGCAAAAGTTATCGGGGGCAATGGACCATGGCTTTGTGTTGCTGATGGAATTTAGCCCTGGGGAAAAATAGGGACCCCTGAGGTAGACTGCAGGTGAAGAAGGGGAGAAGCAGGCAAGCCGAACATGCACGAGGCCCAGCTCCTGTCCCATCGCTGCTCTCCACTCGCTAGTGCCAAGGCCCCAGCAGCCATCATGCTGCGTCAGACAGCGGAAGGGCCCCCCCCCCGGGAGCCTCACAGACTGTCAGAGGGGCTCAGGTTGGGAGCGGAAAGCGCAACAGCACGGATGTTGTCAGAAATGCCCCCCCCTCCCCCCCCCCCTGGCTGGAGGCATCTCACATTGCTGCATCATGCACCCCCCCACTACTTTCCACTGCCCCCCCCCCCCCCGCCTCCCACCCCCATGCCCTGTTGGAAGTTCTCAAACCCTTCAGTGGGGAGAGCTGCTGTTCTGGAGAAGGAGTTTATGCGGAGCTCACAGCCCCCCCCTGCTGTTCTTTGCCTCCCCCCCCCCCCAACTCTGAATGCCTGCTCACAACTCACTCTATATCACTTTTTCCCTCCCTTTTCTTAAAGGGCCCCATATTGGCATTGAAGAACTAAAGCAGTCCTGTCAAATAAAACATTCTGCCTGTGCTGTAGTATTTTTACTATTAGTACGTAGCAGTAGTATTGCATTGTTACTTAAATCTTGCTTTTGTCCAGGATGACCAGTTAACTCTTTCAGACAGCTGAATATTTTACTGGTTTGATTCAGGTTAAACCACGCATAGGTACAACAAAAATGTCCCTTCCGTGATTTGACCTTGAAACCGTTCAGCCAGTGATTAATGCCAGCATTTCTCAAACTGGTCCTCGGGGACCCCCAGATGGTCCACGTTTCTGCTCCCTAAGGTAAGGTAACAGCAGTAAGGGAGCTGGGAGGGAGCAGGAACACGGACTGTCTGGGGGTCCCCAAGGAGCGGGCTGAGAAGCACAGCTTTAAGCACTACGGTAGGCATGTGTCCGACAGAGAGTCCACCTGGCCCAGGGGGCTGGAACGGCAGCGGCTTCCCTCGGGACTCAGCAGCCATCAGAGGCAAAGCATGGTTCAGATTCCACTCAAACAGTCACCACTCCTAGCTAACACTGCTCTCCCTCAAGGCCATCACAGTATTTAAACCAGCAACTTCAGGTCCCAGTCTATCAATAACTGAAAGTCCATGAAGCATGTGATATCGAAAGAAAGAAAAAAGAAAAAAACGAGGGCGAGCGAGACTGAGATTGGCTTGTCAAGTGATGCGAGTCCAGTCGGCAAAAAAAAAAATAAAAAAATCAATAACCCAAGATCCCAAGTGGGTTCTTTTTAAACTCGCAAATAAATGGCATCTCATTACGAGTAAAGACCTACATATGTCACCGGCTGCACAGAGATGCTACAACTTGCCGCTTTGTCTGGGGGGGATGTTTTACAAATTGGTTCCCCAAACACACAGACCCCTACAAGCTGCTTCTTCTCACAGCCATGACGGCCACTCCCAGGACCGGATGCATCGATGCTCATCGGGCTCTTCAGCCGCTTCTTTGAGCAGGTTCTCTGGGAGTTAATGGGTCTGAATCCATGTGACCATGTGCCCTCCTGGCAAGGAAGATACCAATCATAAAAATCATAAAACCTCACCTGTGCAGTTCAGATTGGATAGTGGTGCTCTGTCAAGATAAGTCTGTTCATTTGATTTTGGCGGTCTACTGGAGTATACATAATTCTCCATCTGGTCGAATCGGGCCGGAACGCGGGCCTGGCTCCTGAACTCTAGGGAGAAGGAGAATACAGCCAGCCAACTGCTAATCACATTGGATATAGCCAGTGATGCATCATCGGTCTGTCTCTAAGACACATCAGCAAGAAGTACTGGGGCTCCTTCGGCAAGGGAACGGGGGAGCGGGCTGTGAGCCTGGCGGAAGAGTTCGAAGGATCGGAAACTGGTGGTATGAAGCAAGTGGAGCCCATCAATTAGACCCAGTGCTTAGAGATCAGCTCCAAGAGGGAGTCCAGTCAGCAGTTAGACCACGTCGACACCTGCATGGAAGTACTGGGAGCACTGAGTGCAAGCGGGAATCCAGCTTGACCAGTACGGCCCACCCCGACATCGCTGAAACAAAGAAATTAGTTTGTAGATGCGAGAGAATGGATGCTGCAACCTTGTGTGAATGTGGCTTGGAGTGTGATCAAGGTATCAGGGCAACAGGTGTTGAGATGGAATAGCCTGACCCATCGGGGCTGACTCGAGAATCAGAGGCTTATGCCGGTCACCATGTGCAGTTATGGACCGAGCCTACACCGGTCGTGTCTCACTCTGAGCGCGGTTGGATCAAAGGGACCCGCTTTCTCACGTTGCCAGGTCATGTCGGGCTTAAATGCCACCCGGAGGTCGGCGGATAGGGAGAAGCAGGTGGCATGAAGGTGGCATGAAGCAGAGATGGTGTCGTGACGTTGTGGCTTAGCTGGGGATCATCATCCAAATGCATCTTCTGTCACACTGCAAACTTAGCCTGGCATATGGTCTCATTATCCATGAGGTCTCAATCACTGAGTCTCATTGGCAAACATAGTTTACTGTGGTACCTCATACACGTAAAAGGAGGAGGAGAGAGTGAGCAAAGGAGACAGAGAGAAATATGCCAGTGCTGTAGGTAAATTGTGAATAAAAACCCACTTTAAAATATATATATATATATATATATATATATATATATATATATATATATATATATATATATATATATCAAATTCTCTGTATTAATACTGTATCTCCATTAGCCAATGTTCTGAATGATTAGCTTATTTGATTAGCATTTTTTATATATTTTTTGTGTTTCCTTCATTATTTCCTCTTCCGCAAAAATAAATGTGAAGCGCGCATTACTGAAACACACCAACGTGTGTCACATCAGAGACCTGGAGTTCACCTTTTTCAAAACGATTTTCCCCTAAGCCGAGATACAGCTGCTGTACATCTACATGTCTTCCTGAAAAATCACTCATAGCAGGGAAAAAAAAAAAACATAAAGCACGTTTGTCCGATAACTGATGCTGGCGCAGAAACCTATCTGAGATGGAAACGTGAGGCGCAGTAACTTGGTAGGCTGGGAAAAACAACTTTTAATTGCTCAAAAAAAAAAACAAGCCAGACTTAACATCGCGATCGAGTGACAGTGACAAAAAGCAACAGATATGTTTCCCCCTAAATACGAAGTACTTTACATATTGATCAAGTTGACTTTGCCCGCAAATCCATACAAAGAATTCATTCACATGTGATCAATGAACAAACAAGCGCGGATGCAGAAAACCTCAAATCGTGATCAATCCAGAATATACATCAAGTAAAAAAAAATATTTAAAGCCATAACATTATAAAGTATACATGCCATCAGTACTGACCGGTTCACCTAAAATAAGACGCCGGCACGGCCGCTGCGTAATCGCGCAAGCGATTGAATCTGATGCTTAATATTTACCGTTGGCTTGAATCAGCCTCCTGTTATGCCCCCTCCCTTGCCACCCTCCCCGTCGGTGCCATCCCCAGAAAATGCCAGTGAACGAAAGGGACACTGCTTTAGAAATGCAGAGCCTCCATGACGCGAAAGGAGCGGATACTCAGCCCAAACAGCGAAGGTAGAAAGTTGACATTTGCGAAACACACACGCAAGAATTGCGCAAGAAACTGCCGAAAGAGGGGGAAATGGGCAATGGAGGTGAGAAACCGAAACAGCGCTGGCACGTAAAAATCCCGGGCATACAGCGCTCCTTCTCCGAGTCTCTCTGGCTTTCTTTAATGGCAGAAAACTCACAGCTGGACAATTCGCGTTCAAGCCGATGCCGTTTGCAGAAGGGGACCCGACTTACCTACAGCCAAATCCAGCAGATCGGCGCACAAGAGGAAACACAAAGAAAAGACGGTCATCTTCCACGTATTTCGCAATAAATCCCAAACTCCATCTGCGTTTAGCTGCTCTCCTTTCCCGGGCTGCGTAACCCACACCATTCCAAAGGTGCGAAACCGGGCGCTCCCCGCAAACTGCTCATGTTGCGATTCGGATACGAAGAGAGGAGGAGGGGGGGTGACGGTGGAAATAAAAGCGGATCAAAACATTTAGACACTTCAGCCAAAGACAACGGATACGAAGTTCCACTGGAGAAAAAAGAGCAATGTTGCAAAGCGCAAAGGTCCCCCCCCGCACAAGTCTATGGTCGCAGCGCTGCAGCGGTTGTGGATTAAAAAAAACCACAGATACAGATTTGGATGAAAATCTATGCTCTTCACTCAATGCTCATCTTCCCCCTCTCTCTCTCTCTCTTCCTCTCTCTCTCTTTCTCTCTCTCTCGCTCTCCCTCCCTCTCTCCCTGCCTCTTTTCCTCCCTCCCCTACACAAACACACACACATACACATATACATTCGCCTGCGCACTCATTTCACACAATTTTCCATAATTCTACCCCGGCTTTCAAAGCCTTGCCACTCTAATTCTGTCCGATAATCCGATTTATTTCTGATGGATTTTGTCTTTCCTCTCTCTCTTCTTCTTCTTAAAAAGATTTTCTTTAAAAAAGAAAGAAAGAAAGATCATTATGCTCTGCACACTGCTTCGCGTTGCCCAACACCAGCCTGGGGGGGGAGAGACCAGGACAGGAGCAGCAATATTCGGCACAATACACATTATCTTGGGTTAACCCGACTCCGAATTAACCCCGACTCGGTCTAACCATATGGAAACGTCACGCACTGTAGTTAGACGCCTTTGCACCGGATCGACATTAGAAATACTACTGACTGCAAACGGAGGATTCAAACAAACCCTTGTCGACGCAGCTTCTGCAAAACCAGGGCTACGTTGCAGTACCATTGGGTCTCGTTAAACTTTTTGTTTTTGATTTCTAATGTTTTTTTTTACGGCTGTGGCGGACATCAGCCTTAGCCGCGCTCCTCCTTATTCCGGACCAATGCTGGATGCCGCCGGAGCGCTTAGGCGCCGTTTGTGCTCCGTCTCCGCAGCCGGCTATAACATGCACGGCGCTATCAGGCATTTTACATTATTAAATAAATGAAACACACCGATTTGACGATGATTGTCCATCTTTATCATTACGGAAACCTGGTGGAAGTGCACGTTTAAAATAATCATGCGCAGTAAACTCGAGCATGTATGAAGTCGACTGTCAATCCTTTATCGCGGATTCATACAAGTCTCCCTTTGCAAAGTGAAACGAATACCGCAGGAAGAAACACATGCATTATATAGCACCAATCATATTATTATTATTATTAGAGTCAAACATATATTATTATTAACAATATGACCACAATAATAAGTGT
Source organism: Brienomyrus brachyistius (assembly GCF_023856365.1). NCBI lineage: Eukaryota > Metazoa > Chordata > Actinopteri > Osteoglossiformes > Mormyridae > Brienomyrus > Brienomyrus brachyistius. The sequence goes on from NC_064540.1 coordinate 21,783,990, forward strand.
GTCAGTTCCTGCTTGTATGCAAAAGACTACGGAAGATGCAGAGCTCCGAGAGCTGTCAGATCTCCGGTTGTCGGGTTTTAAAACATAAATGCTCTATATGCATCATTTTGCTACTTCATAAAAGGGGACACACTGTATTTTGAAATGCTAATGAAAACTCAAACGCAAATACATCTGTGCAGAAAGAGAACTAGGGCGGTAGATGTTTGCGACCCCCTGGGTCACGATCCCACTGCAGGTGTGTGAATAAAGTGGGCTTAATATAATTATAGACCAAACAACAAGGGTTTAAAAGCCGTATCAAGGACTCGAAACAATAAATTAGCAATAAGTGCTAATTAAGCAGGTAACGTGGTCGGTAACCACAAAGACCGACCCCGAATCTGTATTCCGCTGGCTTTTATGTCAGCTTAATTAAATTCAATTTACTTGGATTTATGTATGTTCATCTTTATTTTAGGCCAAGGCGACCTGAATATAAACTCCAGCTTAATAAAACTGGACTTTTTAATTTTTTTTTTCGCCCACGGAAGGACTGCTTAGCAAATATTAAGACGGTCGCTGTCAAAATGACAGGACATTTAACCAGCTCGAATAGAACCAAGGAAATGGTTATGAGCGTTCTGCTGCTGTTTCCATATCCTCCTCAACCCCACACACTGACAATAAGTCATTATTATTATTGTTATTATTATTATTATTATTATTATTATTATTATTATTATTATTATTCAGACATGGTGGCAACTTGAAAACTGAGTCTCTTTGCGTAGAATCTGCTCCCTGTTTCCGTGTCCTGTCCTGGTCCTTCTGCTTGCCAAGGTGATCTGTTGACACCCCTGTCACACTTTCATACCAATGTAGCCTTCTTAGCCTAATAGCCTACTACTTAGAATCCATGACCACATCGCTTTTGTTTATAGCATTTTTGTTGAGTTCTCCTTCTCGCCCCATGCATTTACATCTTAGCACATGTGCATCTTCCTCCCGAGACCCACCCCACTCAAACCGTCGCCTTTCCGGGAGGTTGCGGGTCGCTTTCCAGCGTGCAGCATGCCAAATGAAGGGCATATTTAAATATATTTATACAATCGCCAAAATTACATCAGCTGCTTTATTACACTGTCAAACCATTCATCAGCAACGTTTTGTGTTTGACTTCTAACCAGAACTTGCACCACCTCCCATCGGTTTCTTAAACCAAGTCGTCTGAAGGCAGCTGTCAGATTCTGCAACAAAGCAGCGCAACTCAAGCCGTGCCGTAAAACCTTTTACATTTCGTGCTAATGGTAGAAATCGCATTACGAGTCGCCATCTACTTAACGCTAACGTGCGGCTGCTGTCCGGAGGGCACTTTTTACTCGTTTTTCTGCACCAGCCTCAACGTCATTTTATACGTCTGTCTGAAAGGATTAAACTGTGTGTAATGCACCCGTTGAGTGGCCGGCAAACTGATATACTCCTACGGAGGTGAAATGTGACTTCAATCCAATTAACTTTATTCTTGTCTAGAGTCTTTCCCAACATCACTGCCCAAAAGCTCTTAAGCAGTGATTTAACACGTATAAGAACACCATGCAATGGCATATAGAGATAATGGTATACAGCAGTAGAAAGCTAAATGGGAAAAATGTCCAGTATTTATATGACTGTGCTGATATATATAACTTAATTTTATAAATGTCATTTCCTGGTAAAGGAGGAGAGACTCACTGGGTAACACTCAGGCCTCCTCCGCTATGGTTGTGGGTTTGATTCCCACCCCTGGCTTGGTGTGTACTTGCGTATTCTCACTATGTTTGTGTGGGTTGCCTCCCACAGTCCAAAAACATGTGGTTCGGAGAACTGGATCTCCAATTTGCCCATAGTTTATTAGCAGTTGGACTGGTATCCTTTACACCAGTGTTTCCCAATCCAGCCCTCGAGGACCCGCAGACAGTCCACATTTTTGCTCCCTCCCAGCTCCCTGCCAGACAGTCCACATTTTTGCTCCCTCCCAGCTCCCAGTAGGACCGGCTTGGGAAACACTGTCCTACAGGATGTACCCTCGGCCTCCAGGGACAGACTCCAGGCCTCCTGTGACCCTACATTGGATAGGCTGTTAAGGAATACTGACAGATGGATTTCCTGATGACTTGACTCACTCGACTTGGCGTCTGGTGAGCTCAGCATCGGTGGCTCCATATTGGGTTCTAGGCCCCGATTCTGCATAAATTCTGCACCCTTGTTAATAAGTGTGTCAGTTCCTGCTTGTATGCAACATGCCATGAAGTACTTGTCATATTTCTCGGTGTCTGAACACTCTTCCGGAAACGCTGGCATTAATAAATCATCCCTCATATTAATAAGGTTATTAGTATTACTGAACAGCGACCACCGATGCCTTCTTGGAAGAGTGCTTGTGAGTTCTCGTTTATTACTACAGATTATTAGAGGTTTCGTAATAGTTTATAAATGAATGCATGGAGTTCTTTTGCTTACGGGCCGCGGTATTGATGGCATGCATCTGGGCGCCTGCATGTCCTCACAGCCGTCTCCCTCGAATGTCATTCCAGTGTATAGAATATCGATGCTTCATTAATCCCCATGGGGTCTTTTCCGACCCCAACTTGCTCCCCATGAGACAAACATGCAGGTGAGAGGATGCTTGGGGGGGTCACAGCACAGGGTCAGCCTGCACGCAGCGCCCCTGGAGCTGGGGGTTAAGGGCTTTGCTGAAGGGCCCACGGACGTGTGACAATTCAAACTGGTGCCTTTCGATCACAGGGACAGAAGCTTATCCTACCTGTTTGGGGTCTCTAATTTTGGCAAGTGTAGGAGCCAAGGCTCTTCATACTCTAAAAACACCGAAGCATGCAGTCTACCTGCCAGGGAGGCACCCAGCAACCTGGAGCCCTTCCTCCAAATGACTAACAGCCAGGTTGAGCTGTACTGGGTGGGGGCGCCGTGGGGGAGGGAAAGAGAAAAGAGGAATGGGACATTAGACTCGGAGGGAGGGGTGGGCTCGGGTTGCAGCCAGCGCTCAGCCACACTGCATTACTGCTCCACATTGCATCTCTAGAGGGCAGCGTCAACAGCAATTTACTCAGGCCGAGGTGAGCGTCACATCTCTGCCTGCGATTCTGCCTCCTGTGCCCCTTGCGTGAAGAGTGCCCCCCCCCCCCCCCCCCCGCAGCACGTTAACCTTATCAAGCTATAAAAATATCATGTAAGACTTCTATTTGAATTGTTTGTTCGCTTGCTTGTTTGTTTGCTTGTTTAGCTATAATGGAGGCATGAGCGAGGCAAAGATTGCACACTGTAAATCTGTCCTTATCACAGTATTTGCCTTTCATCTTGGACATGAACATCTCGTGTTCCAGGGAGAATCAGGAAGGGATCTACTGTTGCACAACTGTGGAGGTACTTAGTTTGAATGAAGATGTCAGCTGGTTCTGTCCTTACAGTCTGAATGTTTCAGTAGAGCAATTCAGGTGAAGCACCCAGCTCAAAGGTACAACAGGTGTTCCCCTGCTTGGTTTTGACCAAATAAGTCTTTGGATTACCACAACTTGTCCACAAAAACCACAGTACCTGGTTCCTGTGAGATATAAAACCAGAACCTGTATAAGTTTCTTCGAAGCAACCGAGATGGTATCAGATTTGATCCTTTGCGGATGTAAAGTGAAGGGAGGAAGATTGCCGGCTCAGAATTGCGGGGGAGGTCTATACAAGCATGGCAGCTGACCCGGATTTCTTCAGAGAATACTCTGAACAGAACCGCAGGCCGACGGTGGTCGGGAAGACAAGCAGGAGGTTTCGGATTCCTGCTCGCGGAAGGTGGCAGCCCTCACGCAGATGAAATCTCAGGTTTCCCCGGTGCAGGTGTGATCTGCTCCACACTCAGGTGTCTGCTGCCGTTCTTAATATCTTAAATCAGGCCTTTGTGCGGCAAGCAATTGATAACAGAAAGGAAGCCTGAACTCGGGGGTCAGCGAGGCAGGGGTGGGGGATTTAATCTGAAGTCTTTCATTCTTGCTAGAAATCGGTGATACCCTATATAACCTTCTGCAGACTGGGCTTCTTCTAGAAGGACATGCTGCAGACCGAGGCGCTGACTGATATTCCTAACTGGTATAGATCCAAAACCAGGCCAAATCGCTGATGTATCAAACCCAGTGTTTTTAAGTATTTTATCTAAAAAGGAAAAGACAGCCGACAATTAACGACCAGGACATGGGTATGTGAGGGGACTATAGAACAAGTTAGCAGAGACACGCTAACATGGCTAGAGGCCTCTGGGCTATTTGAGTTTTGAACGGGCCGCTCACTATTCTCTTTGATGGTGCAGCAGAGGAGGTAGAAGAAAAGATTCTGTCAAATTCGGAATTTTTCAGGACTAACTAGCATTCTTTAATATCTTTCTGCTCCTTTGCTTTTTTGCTTGGCAGCTTCACTTTTGAACTTTCTCGAACGGGACGTACTTATGCAATGTCACGGCACGACAAATCTGACAGCCAGGCCCGGGGGGGGGGGGGGAGGGGGGGGGAGAGTGGTTAAAGTTATCAACCAGGGAGGAGGGGTGGGGGTGGCGTTCAGGACCCATCAATCTGATTATTCAGCCAATCAACAGCCAAAAACATTATGACTGAGTCATTCATTGGTACGTAACAAAATAGCAACACTGAAAATGCTGTGAAACCCGGTTTAATGAGGCCGCTGGACATCCGGTTAGGTAAGCCTGTGCACTGAAGCACAAATATAAGTTAAAACGGTTCTTTCGACATCTGTGGATATCTAACTAATTCAATTTGTGTGTGGCATTTTTATTGGGAGTGATGCTAGTATGGCTGAAGTAGGGTGACGGTAACCAGTAATGAGTGTCCATAACTAATAATAAAAAGGCAATTAAATTAACCAGCAGCACCAGTCCAGACTGCACTACTGAACCCTCTATCAAAGCTTGTGGTGATTAAAAAATGGTTCTTGGGAGTTTTACTGAGGGAGAAAATGATTGGTTCAGAGAGATAGCCAATCAGATTGTATAGGAGGTGGGTCCAAGCCACTAGAGCAAGCCAGACTAAGACATCTGATTGGTTGATCGCGCCTCCTATAGTTGCTTGGACCCACCTTCTGTACAATATGATTGGCTATCTCTCTGAACCAATCATTTTCTCCCTCAGAACATTTTTGTGTAAGTAAAACTCCAATGAGCTAAAAAACGCCACACCTAAAATCAGTGAAACATCTATGACAATTAACTTGAGCGCACAGAACATGTTTACTTTAAGCCTTTTGGAACTGCAGCCATTGGCTAACATGTTTGCCATGTTGGAGTGTTTGACTCCATGTTATCGCGATTGCTGTTTTTTCTTCATGAGCTGTTAATACTGTACGCCGGGAAGCTGTTTAACGCTCAGCAGCTTTTTAATCCCCACAACTTGCTGCTTCAGTTAAGCAACAAAACCGTACCCCTGAAATACCCCAGAAGCCTCAGTAATAAAGCATTTCTTCTGTAATGCCAGTACATTTTCCCACTTCTAAAAAAGCTAATATATGCATTTCTGATGATGATGATGATGAATGCAGTGAGGAGTCACATTTTTTTTGCTTTAGAAACTTATTACAGTATTAAATTTATGGTGCCAAGGGTGTAATGTTTGCTCTGATCAATAGGGGGTGACACACCTTAGTGATCCCTGACCCGCGTGAGGCAAATAGAGCATAATGAAAACTGCAGATCTCCTCTATCTGTCTAAGCTCAGCCAGGCCTCTGGGGGGGGGGGGATCGCACACTATATGCCCACCCCCCCAAAACAAAAAACCTGCCTCCCAAACAGCTCCCATCCTCAGCTCTCCAGAGTCGGCGAGGTCGCTGATGGGAGACAGAGACCCCTGATGTGATTAATTGGCCATTTCAGGCTAACAGAGGACGTGTTAGAAATGAAAGGAGTCCATTCAGAATGTTTGAATACGGAACGTTGCATCCATCACTGATATAAACAAATCTAAAAACTCAGTCCCAGAGAGGCTCTTTATTACTCCCACAATTCTTTGTGTAAGGAAAAATTTTCTCCCACTCTGATCTGAAACTGTCTCCATTAGTGGTCCTCTGTTCTTGAATCAGCCCTGATGGTAAAGTAGCCATCAAGGTTGGCCTTGTTCATTTCCCGGAAGATTTAATGCACTTGAATCATCCCACCCACTGTAATATTTGCTTCACAAATACAGTGCTTACGTGGCTAGATTAGATTATTATTACTGCATTATATTCTTCAAAGCTTTTATACAGATTTGCATCTGTTAAATATTTGCTGGAGAAATTCATGCTAAGTACCTGCTTGAGGCATTTTTTTTAAGGATTCGAACCCATTACCATCCAGTTGCTTGTCTGGTTCCTATGCCGCATGCTTTTGAAAACTGGTGAATCTCTGGAGGTATGCAGGGAAACGCCAGCAAGCACATTTTAATGACTCTGGGTGTGCGGAACATGGTGGGGGGAGGGGGGCATCGCTCCCTGGTTGGAGGGGGGGTGGGGGGCATCGCTCCCTTGCCTCCATTTGTGCATTAGAGCTGCAGCTCTAGGGCTCCCACACTGAGCCAGCATTCGCTCTCATAATGACTGGACTAGCAAGGTGTGTTTTTCAGCAGCTGGGAATCACCTGACCCTCCTCCCTCACACATTTTAAAATATATATGCTGTACTTAGTCATTGTAGGGGTGGGGGCCACCATCCAACCATCTCCCCAGGATGTGTGAGTCAGGTGACCATGAGGGTTTGTCAGCTGCCTCCCACATGTATATCCCCCTACTTCCGCTCCCAGGGCCGTCACTCTTATTTACCGGTACCAAAAGTTGGAAAACTGCAATAAACAAAATCAAATTTGACACTGACTTCGTGAGGAATCGGGTCCTTACGACGCACCACCCGTGGAATCGGGAGCCGGTTCATGTTCCACGTTTTCCTCCTGCACATGCTGAGATCAGTCGATGTGAGGCGATGGTCATGAATACACAGTGAGGCGGGAATTAGCAGTATTGATGGGAACGCCGTATCTTATTATGGCTATCAGGTTATAAATTTAAAGTCGTACTGCCTAATTATATTCACTGATGTAGAAAATCCCCCTGGCAACTCTCTGAATCTCAGCCTCCTTAAATGAAGCTCGCCGACTTCACGGACCCTACCGCTGTGTAATAAACACCTAAGCGCAAGTCAAGCTGCCGCGAGCCTTTGCTATCGTACTTGTTTGTTTAGGTGTGAGAGAAACCAACGTTTAAAAGGCAGGAAAAAACAGTAATTAAAAGGGAGGAGGGAGGTACGCAGGGGAGAACGGATCCCTAGAAAAACCAGGACTGCTACAAGGCATACAGCCATAGCACAGCACACACAAGTGCCCCCCCCCCCGCCTACTGTGGGGGCTTCTTAGGCCTACTGTGCATTTTATTTGCATCTAAGACAGAGGACCACAGCAGGATGGATCGGAGGCAGGTTGGCGGAATTGACCAATGAGGATGGAGAGGCAGGGTCCTGATTGCCAATAATATCGCGGCAACGTGCTTACAGGGTGGTGTTAGTTTGTCAGGCAAGACTGGTGCAGTGTTTAAGCGAATCAGAATCCAGAATGAAAGCAGGCAGATTAAAAAAGTGTCTTCTGTTATGCGCCTTATCTGCCAGGTCAGCACAAGCTGGCCGGAATAGCTAGTTATGGTGGCTGTCTTGTTTCTCGAGGTAAGTACCCCCCCAGCTGGGGTAGTGAATGCATTTTGGTGATTAAATGCCAACACTGCCTGTGGTTTTCAGGGGACTGAGGAAGGAGTGACAGCTATTTTTCCAGAGGGTCTGGTGGTGTGTGATAGAGAGACCCTTTGAACGCCACGTGCTTCAGCTGAAAATGTCAGAGCTGAGAGCAGAAAATATAGTCTCCTCCACACCCTCCTGCTCAGCATGCTCCCTAACCGAGGGTAACGAAAAGCTCGCGGTGGGGGCCACAGCCTTCACCAGCCTGATGCTGACCCAGAAGTCCAAGCTTTCTTCGAACAGCCGGTATATAATGCCTTCTTGAAAGGGAGCATCAGAGCGGGCACTGGTTAGCGGCAAGGGCTGCTAACCCGGCTAGTCTGTCTCAGACCCTTCACACTAGAAGGTCCATTCTGGAGCAAGACCATCCTGCACGTTTCTTTCCTTTTATTTAATTTTTTTTTGTTTGCATGTATGAAAATATCCGGATCTCATTTCTCGTGAGAGTATTCAGATGTACGCCTGAAGGCTGGGATACTGGTCGTGTTGTGAATAAAAACATCAAGTTAAAAAAGAGCCCAAGTCCTTGCAGGCGGATTTGACTTTTGAACTGGCTGGTGATCAATGGGGCTCCTAATAAGATCTGACTAAAAATTGTGTTTCGTCCCACAAATCTCCCAGCTCCGAGCACTGGAGTCTTCTGGGTCACAGAACATCGGCCCACGTGACACAGTAACTGGAGAGGAATGCACATGAACACATAGTGTGTTTTCAGAAGTTCGCATTACAGTAACACCATAAACAATTTTCAGTTTTGGGGGAAGAGTTTGTTTATTGATTTGGGGTCTGATAAAAGTGGCTGGGGGGGAAAAAAGACTTCAAAACTCACAAGGGGTTGGTTTACTGGGTACTGTCAGCCACAGTCTGGTTTAACCCAATACATTAATGGCTCCCACTGGGTGAAGCTTTCTAGAACTTCAATCTCATCTCTTCCATGACCGTTTGGGCATTCCACATTAATGTCATTTTCTCCACCCCTACTTTAGTTCCCAACTTGTCGCCGGCCAATCCCAAGCCCAGACAGCATGTGTTGCTTGCTCGTTACATCCAATTAAACTTACATTTACATTTATTCATTATTCCGATGCTTTTATCCAAAAGTGAATTAAAGTAGAGGGTCGGGTTACAATTTATGTGCTCCCTGGGAGAAAATCGCTCCTTGATGACAGGAGTGAGGGTTAAGGGACATTATTTTATGGTGTAGGTGAGTTAGACAATCAGAATATAAATCCATACGAATGAAGGAGACAATGGTACCTCTAAATATCCAGAAGGCACTGCACTGCACTGCACTGCACCACTGTCAACATTTGTTAGGAAAAGGAACAATGGACAGGTTGCTGAAAGATCGATACGGCGATGCAACGTTCATAGACAAATGAATACATTCTTATATGCGTCACCATTTGAGAAGCGGATGCTTTTGCCTTTAAGTGGGGATCAGGGATGAAAGGGCCGTGTTTTATGGCCAGGAGACGTCCTTTAGTGCCAGTGTTGAACCATGACAGTTTAGGTTTTATCCCTAAAAACCACATACAGGGTGCAAAGCTAAGAGGTCCCTGGTAAGACCGTCCCGCTGTAGCCGTCAAAGCTGGCCTTCAAGTATATATTGGTCAGTGATCGAAGGGAAACTCTAACCCTTTACAAATTAGTCTTTTTCTCCACAGAATTTCCTCAGAAGGTGCCCCTTCATCTTTCTGAATTTGTTTTCTCAGATTTACACCTGTAGCCCTGTCCTGTGCCCTGAGCCCCCTGGGTTAAGCTCCAGCACCCCGATCACCCTGACCGGAATTACCATTTACAATATGGATGGATGGATGGATGGATGGAGAGCAGTTGAGCTTCATAAAGAAACGTGCGCAGAGAGAAATGATACAGAAAATGAGTGCTTAAGCAAAAGATAGAACATTGCTCAGACCAAAGTAATTTAAGGGTCATAAAAATGCACAAAGAATGTGGCATTTACATAGACAGATGGATGATATGAATTCCGGCCCTCCTTTTGGTCGCTTCTGTGAATTTCATTTATCTTCCACCCTCTCATCTCTGCTTGGTCCCTCCAGTCAGCTTCTGCCTGCTGTCTCTTCCTGGTCCCACAGTCACCTTCCCTCCTCCTGTCTCTTCCTGTCCTCCAATCACCTTCCCTCCTTCTGTCCCAGCCTGGTCCTCCAGTCATCTTCCCTCCTCCTGTCTCTTCCTGTCCTCCAATCACCTTCCCTCCTTCTGTCCCAGCCTGGTCCTCCAGTCACCTTCCCTCCTCCTGTCCCAGCCTGGTCCTCCAGTCACCTTCCCTCCTCCTGTCTCTTCCTGTCCTCCAATCATCTTCCCTCCTTCTGTCCCAGCCTGGTCCTCCAGTCACCTTCCCTCCTCCTGTCTCTGTCTGGTCCTCCATTTACCTTCCACCCTGCTATCTCTGCCTGGTCCTCCAGTTACCTTCCACCCTGCTATCTCTGCCTGGTCCTTCAGTCACCTTCCAGTCTTCCACCAGGCTTGTACTCCTGTCATTCTGGCAGTGTGATTATCAGTCTGACTACACAGGAGCTCTTCTATATCATGTCTCAGATGTGGATTTGACAGAAGTCACGTGTCCCCTTAATTCTTCACTACCGATACTCTGAGCTAATATTGGGCTGCATAAAACAGACCCCTGGCACAATTTTGCATTTAAATAGACACACATACCACACGGCGTTTGTCTTGTGACTAGATAAGTGCCTGAGAGAAATATTTAATCGACTTAGCAGTGTGCGAAACAGTAAGCTGAATTTCATGTGGACAGCCAATGTAGTGGACTTGGGGAGGCGGGAGAGCTGGATTAGTAATTTTTAAGTGTGATGTATTTAAACAGAGACTGCAAACAAACTGGATGGGGTGGCTTTCAAAGTGGTATGTGCCTGGTTAATCCACCCATCCATAAGCAGGAACACTACCGCCATACACCAGCATATGCGGAACATTACCGGTCCATTTGCAGCGCAGCGTGGAATTGGATGCCACAGATCTCAGATACTCTTGATTTTTAAAGCACAAAGCATTTACTGTGTAATAATACTGCAGATTCAAACAATTTTTGTTCTCACTTACAGCGTTTTGTGGTGTGTTTAATGCTGTGTACTATCAGGACAAGACGGTTACAGGAACATCGTGTTCATTTCACTCTCCGGAAGAAAGTCATGAATCCTGATGACACGTCAATACTCAGACATGCATTTCACCCAAAATGCATTGCTCGGGCCCCAACACTTCACAAACAGTAAGGAGACACAGCAGCATTAATTTCCCAGCCTCCCTGGTTCTTTATATGAGAAGAGGGATGGCTTGAATCGTAAAAGATGCGCTTAAGGGATTTCGGGAGAGGTTGTTATATTCTGTATCCCCCTACCCTGTATCTAGTTTTCTCCACCAGGTGACCAGGGGCCTGTATAGAAAAATAACCTTAGGATGTGACCAGCAGCCTAAGTGGACCTGCACACTTTTCTTTTCAGGACTGGGGACCGGGGCTGGCCTGTTGTGGACGGGCGGGGCGGACATGCCACTCTCTAAAGGAAGATGGATTATGCCTTCCTTTGGAACTAATTAGCCAGCGCCTTTCAGGGATCACGTTAGAAACACGAGGTCTGGGTAAACTGTGTTTGGGGGGGGGATGCACACTAGCTCAGACAAACAGAAACACATACAAGCATATAGGATGGACTCATTAGATAAGCCAGGCAGCACTGGAGCGGGATAATCAATTACACACCCCTTCAAAAACTGGGTGATGAAAACAGCAAAGGGGGGTGGGGGGTGGTGAGTTGTTGATAGAGATACATGAACAGTAAACTCTGCATCACCTTTAAAGACTGTTACCAATAAACTGGCCACTAATCCTGTTAAAATATCACCAAACCTTTCACGTTGCATGCCTCTGGGTGTTTTCGTTGCCCTGCCTATGACTGTGTGGCAGGCACAAATGCAGGCCATCCAGAGCTGCCCCCGGAGGAAATTCCCTGAAGCCTATATTACCATTTTACTTTTATTTTCATTCTTTCCTTAGCCCTGTGCAGCATCCAGAGACTTGCCTGCTGTGGGTAATGTCCACTTTTACACCTGTACACATCTGCATCCTCGTTAGACTTGCTGCATTAATTACACTTTACCCAGGAGTCGGTATATGATTAAGGATAATGCGGTCTTATGAAGTCTCTCCATCAACGCAGCAATGAAGGGGGGGGTCATCCAAACGGATTTAGCGAAATCCTCCCATTTTACACGTGTTTGCCGGCCCCATCGCGATCAGTTTCAGAGAACGCAAACATTGTTAGCATTTGACAATACACACCAAATAATTTGCACGACTGTTTACTTATGGAAATACCACTAATGTCATGCACTAATTCTCGGATGGGTTGCGGATAAACTCTAATCTGATGCGACGACACATTAAGCAACACAACCCTCATGTAATTTAAATAAATCAAGAGAAAGTAAAACAGTAACAACGTAGCAATTTGTAATTTATTGCACACGTTGCTAATACTCTTGTTAAAATGTTACCATCAGCATGTAGACAAACCTAATTATAAAGATTTCTTAACAGAAAAGCATTCCCCGGTTTATTCTTCTCAATTAGCATGCATGAAGAAAATGAACATCACTCCTTTTGTCTCCCTAGTGCATTATTGCGGTCTTCTCTGATACGTATCATTGTTTTCTCACTTGTCAAGTCTATGCACTTTCGATAATAAGGGATTGATATGCAACTGCCAGGACTCCCAGTTGTAAACATTTCACATCATTTTTTTTTTTTTTTATCAGGCAAGACATTACTGATTATGATTCAGCGGCAAAGTGTCCCTACAGTAAATGTCCATATATTCTAATGTAAGATTTGATTGAGTCTGTTCCTTCTTAACTTTCTGTTATCATTATTGTCTGTTATTTTTGACCATTAAAACCATCTATTCATATGAAAATGCCATTTACCTTTTTATCAAATTATTGAAATTCAACAGTACTGAGAAAAGAGTCTTTATGGTCTCAAAGCTTTAACAATTAGCTGTTCAGTCCTTTTCCGATCCATTCAGCAGCACCAGAGTGCCACTGAAATTGAATGATTCAGAAAGACCAACATTTAATTGCCCCCTCCTTTCCCTTTTGCCCCAGGGGTGACTGCAGACTGAGGGCCGCTGACTGTTTCAACTACATGCTGCCTCTTCTTACTCATTTCTAAGGGCTCAAGCTGTGATTCCGTAGATTTGATTCGTTCATTTGTGCATTTTTAAAAACAGGTATTACTTTTATTTGGATTTTAGAATTAAAGCAGGTCCCTCCAGTCCGTGACTCACAAACTGTGGGACACAATCCCCGGGGAGGTTTGCAAATAATTTGGAAGATTCGCAAGATGATTTTTCAGGGATTGCTAGTATTTTTTATTTTTCCCGTTGGCCCTCCCCCTACATCCGCCCGAATAAAGTAGCAATCCATTAGCAAATTTCATCATCCAGTCAGTAAAATTTACCACACCCTGTAACTTTTATTGTAATGAAAAGGGGTTGTGATACTTGACCAGTGGCCTGTACTACGAAGCTGGGTTACCGGCCTATCGGGGTAACATGTCGGATTTAAGGTTCCACAGTTTAAATGGACTTCATATTCGTTCACTTGCATTCTGCCCAGACTACCTTAAATCCGACAAGTTACCCCGATAAGCCAGTAACCCCAGTACAAGCAACAGAGCTGTCTGGGGGAGTTTGCAGATACAAAGTTTGAAAATAAAACACCCAAGCTTTGCAAATATGAAGCCAGTCTGACTGAAATTTTGTCTTTGAAGTTGTTCCGCGAAAAAAGAGGTTTGTATTTCTCATGTCTATGAGACGCATCACTCACGTGACCTGAGAAGATATCACTGAGTATGTCGTCATCCTCTGTATAATCTTTTATGGATTTTCCAAGGACACAGCGCCTGCACCAAGGCTAATAGCATAATAGCGCAGTCGTTGACTCCTGTTTATTTATCATGGACTCCCTGGGAATTCTGGGTCATGCTGCATGACTCTCAGACTGAGTCAGTGTACCAGTTACAGACAGCTCAGCGACCTGATCAACTGAAGATCAGTTGACAAGCGGATCATGAAAAACATTAACGGGACTCAATACATGCAGCAGGGCTCCTGCTCTCATGATGCTTATTAACATTTTACCAGTGGGGATGCTGCGGCTGAAACCAACAGGTCACTGATTCATAGCACATGGACAGCAAAGTCAGTTTAATGCCCTTAAATCCCCGCTGCAGCAGGGACTGGTTTTCCTTGCTTTCTCAAATGTACGCTGCTTGGATAAAAGCAACTAAAAATGGAAATAGCTGATATTTCCCCGAAGTGACATTTCAATCCCTTATTCAAAGGTACAACAAGGAAGCCTTACTGGGATCTACAAAACACACCAGCCCTAGTTGTCAGTCCACACACTAACACAACCGTCTGGACACTATGACATAGTCCTGGCTTCTTAGAAATCAAAGGGAAGAAACGGAGGGGAAAGAGGACATTTTTACACTGCAAATCTAGTTTCTTCGGAACTGGAATTGATTAACATAAATAAGAATTCACAATGAATGTTTGAGAACCTGGTACTCGCCTGCATGTAAAATGAACCGTTTTTTAAAAGAAGTATTTAACAATAACTACTATTGCTTATTATTTAAAACAAATATGAAGTATGCAGTACCTGCAAAGCAGACTTATTTTCATCCTAAAATGTTTGTTTCTCACACTATTCAGACTGTGGTTTTTCTTAGATGAAGCTGATTTACATGAAAAATTAACATTGCTGACATAAACAGAGGACTGACTTTTACCGCCGCAGGTGCAGTGTCATATAATGACTTGTATAAACTTTCAAAACATTTTTTTCTGTCATTTGAGCCTTTGCCGAGGTTGTAATTTTCTTCATTGCCAGCCAATCCCTCTTTGGAGAATAAGCAACCAGGATCTCCACAATAAGCAAGTGGCACCACATGCCCCATCCACTCGAACAGATCTAAAGATACCCGCCAGCGGTAACAGTGACTTAGTCATCCACCGTGTCCAAGAAATAACAAAATATGCCACACCGTTTATCACCCAGCTGTCAAAACAAGCATCCTCCCTTCTGATTCGCACAGATTCTCTGAGTCACCTGGAAAGGCCAAAACAAACACGGTCACTCAGCTCCTCTTCTCCCTCCCGGAGACTCGCTCTCAGTCGTGCCGCCACCGCAAATGTCGTGGTGCCGCGAAAAAGTGTTTGCGGTGAGTAATTTTTGAGTTTGATGGCCTTTTGAACCTTTTCACCTGGGTAATACGGGGGTTGGATAACTGTTTTCCTTAAATAAATAAAATGCTAATTAGAAATGTTATGTGTTAATTCAGGTTACCTTTGTGTAGCATTATTTTTTTTTTGTATAAAGATCTGAAACAATCTATTGCAGCAAATATACTGTACAATAATACAGGAAATTAGGAATGGGATAAACACCTTGTGATGTCAGTGTATGTCATGTCCCGTGTGGAGCCCTGACCTGACTTCTTGTGAGCTTGATGTCCCTCACACTCGGTGCATTGGTGATCCCATGCAGCTTGGTGAACACTTACCCGCTTTCTCGTCTTTCGTCTCTCCCTGTCTAGTTCCAGTCCTGTCACGTACCCCCTCCCCCCCCCCTCTGATCCCTGTCTGCTTACCTCCGGTCCCTCGCGTTCCTGTGGGACACTGACTTCTTCGCTTCTATGACCCTGATCGAGAGATCTGTGTGTTGATTCGATTTCTCTCTGCCTTTCTCCCTAAAAAAAAAAAAACTCATGTATACTGTGTTTGGGTCTCCGAGTTTTTATCATTACTCTGTATCTGTGGCTTTTGGGATATTATTCATTTAAATGTGTCCACCCTCCCAAACCATTCAGCAGGTATTTGTGCCTCGCTGCCGAATTCCCTTGCATGGAAGTGAGGCCAGAATTATGGCCTTTCGGAGGAGCAGAGAAGGCTGACGCTGGACCTGTTCCCCAACCCGTTCTGTTGTGGCCTGAGATCACAGCTGCAAGCAGAAGGTGCAGGCTGTTCAGTAAAGTGCCCCCCCCCCCCCCCCCAACAGCGGTTTAGCATCATACTGTAGATGATTCCAAGGCAACAAAACACAGCTGACATTTCTGCCCTGCCTTTCTGCTCCTAGTTGGACGGTCAATGCACAAATGTTCACATTGTTAAACCCCAATTAAGTACCACATGAGCAAGACAACCTACAGCAGGGTCACACACAGAAAGCAAAATAACTCGGTATTTCACAGCCGGGTGAGAAATAAAATTCTAGTTTGTGCTTCAAGCAGATAATCTTAAACATGACAAAGATTGCACCCTCCAACAGCTATGTGCAAACAGCCTTATGAACCTTAATTCATGTTTTAATTCCAAAATATTATTTTTAGATTTTTACTTTTTTTCCATCATCAAGTATGTGTCAAAGCAGTTTAACGCCACCTCTTCATTCCTTGGCATTTAAATCACCATTGTTTCTCCCCAAATGCTGCCACTCGACAGATGTTTCCCCACTGACACCGTCTGCCCATCAGCAAAAACAGGCGGAGACCCGCCAACTGGCCTGCGATGTTAATGCTTTGCATATTAATCTGGACAGATATGGCCAAGTCAGAGGTCAGAATGTCCTGATATTCATTTAAGGTAGAAGCCCGAAACTCCTTCGCCAGCCCACATACCTGTTAAAATATAATAAATCTAGAACATTCTGGGCGAACAAGATATGTTATCAATGACAGGGACTCCTGAGTATTAATTGTTATTCATGACAAATCCTTTAATCAATCATGACAGGAGTGACTTGTCGCGTTTTTTACGATGGGTTTTGAGCCAAGCATGTCACACAGAGCTATTTAAATCTCTCCCGAGTGATTTAGTTCCTGTGTTGCTGGTGAACCTGACCTGAAGTGGTTTAATATCAAATGTTTTGCAGAACCACAGAAGCCCTTTCCTTCTCGTAACATGTACCATTACGGGAATGTCTCCATTTCTTTCGAAGGCAGCAGTTTTGGAATCGTAATGGAGGCCGGATATGTTCTGAAAATGCTCCAGAGACGATTTGTCAGGTCAGCTAAACGCTGCTAACTCTTATGTCCTCAAGTAGGACAGAGACAAACTCGCAACTTCAAAAAGTCACGTCACATGCTGTGGGCTGAAATCCCGAGGGGGGAGAACCACTTTCATCACCTGCCGGACTCTGTCGGTTTTCATTAACAATTTTTATGTTCGGCAAAACACATAAAGCCTTTAGGAAGGGGGAAGTGTCTGGAGAGAACTTCATACTCCAATCGACTGTGAGTGAAAGTATACAGTACATTCACCATCGGGGCTGGTGCCAGCTGATGTGGTGCCCTAAGTGAGCCTCACCGCCGGCACCCCTATCTGAGGCAAAGTGACATTAGATGGCAATTCGGCCCCCCACGGAAGGTGACTCCCTACTGTAGGTGGCGTCCATGTTGTTTGTCGGACGGAGTGCCTTTGACCATGATGTAATGTTCTTTATCTTCTATTGGAAAGGACTGACTCAGGACTAAAAGAAAGATCGAACTGGAATATTTTTATTACCCAGGAAAAAATTGCTTGTGATTACAGTCTGCACAGTACACAACTACGGAAAAGAAAAAAAAATCACATACAGCAATTTATATCCATCCAAAAATCACATGCAACAATTTATATCCATCCATATCTTTTCTATTCCAGCATGTGCAAGGATAATATATAGAAATGGTAATAAATTAGTTGAGTGGGTATGACGATAATACATAAATATTATACAAGAAAGATAAATACAGACGCTCCTCTACTTACGAACTTTCACCTTACGAACTTTCAGACATACGAACGAAGGGGACTGTAAGTCCGAATTGTGTTTATTCGGCTCCCGTTTTCTGTCCGCAACATCAGTTTTTTTTTCTGCGCACCAATTTCACCCAGTACGACTTCTGGCCGCTACTCCCTCCGCGCAGCAGCGTATCGTGCGTACTCCCAGCATCCTAGTTCTTAGTACTTGCGTATACCCTTATAATGATATTGAATAATGACTTATTCAACATTTCAAATTATGAACGGCCGTTCGGAGCGTATCTTTTTCGTAAGTAGAGGAGCGTCTGTAGTTAAATAGATGGAAAAAGGTTATATTTCATATGTGCCCTGTGTAAATCAGAGGCTGTACAGTCTGATGACTCTTAAAAGGGATGGTTACCTGAGGCATTCAGTGGAGCATTTTATGTTGACCAGTCTTTGGCTGATTGTGAAGCGGGTGAGCAGCATTATCCATAATCCACTGAAGTCTGGACAGCATCCTCCTCTCCAACACAGCTTCGATAGTGTCCAGTTACTCCCCAAGAACCAAGATAGCAAAGGCTAAAGGCTATGCGAAGGCAAGGTCATCAGTCTTTGTTATGATCTGGGCTATAAAAAGGACAAGAACCATTAAGAGAGTAGGGAGAATTCACCACATAACAAGGACATAAATTCAAATGGTTAACAATCCACAGAGAGATAGAGATGGGGTAGTTTGTGTCCCAGACCTCTGCTCGTAAGACATCTTCATTTTTTTCTGCTCCATATGCTAGAGTTGAAAGCAGAAAGGGTTTTTTTGTCTGTTTGTTTGAACTGATTGGCTGAATCACTTCACAACAGTAAAGTGGACAGGGCGTAAGTGATCATTTCACGGGCTGTTACATGGGAAGGCAATTTTTGTAAAATGGAGAAAGAAATGGCAGGTTTGTTCTGAAGGTTACATTAGTAGACAGTTTCATTGCATTTTGACACATACGTGTTTCATATAAGAATCATTTGTCTTCCTTTATGGAATAAAAATATCTTAAAATACATAGCACAATCATTTTGTTCAATTCCAATGCATGGCTCCAATAGCCCAATAGCCAGTACAGAGATGATAACTTGTCACGGTGTGTGACAAGAGATCCTGAACGAGCATCAAATCCAGAGAGCAGAAGTTTATTGCAGCAGGCGATAATCGTACTCAATCCAGATCAAAACCAGAACAGGAAAAACAACATCCAAATCATCACGTGCCATTGGTGGTCAGCAAAGGTGGGGCACTTAGCAAACAGGCGATCCAAATAAGGGGTAAGGCAAGTGTCCAGGGACAGAAGCAACAATCAAAACGACCAGAAGGACCTTGGAGGTAGATGCAGGGAACAAACGCTTGAACTCTCAGAAACACAGAAGATCTCGCAATAATCCTCTGTGCCTCCAGAATAGCACATGCAACAGCTGAGACGAGGCATAGCTGCAAACAGAAGCCACAGGCAATCCAGGGCTGCGGGCCGCGTACAGTCTCCCTGAGTGGGCAGGGTCCGTCCGCGGAGGTCCCTTGGGGGGGTGGGGTTGCTGTGGAGGGAGTGACGCAAGAGGGAACCCCCCGGGCAGGTCCGTGACACCACCTCAGTGCATGTCTTTGGTCTGCAGGAGAAAAGCCAATCAAATGCAGCGTAAACACGCAAACCCTACACACCCATGGATGGGATTCAAACTCTGTGGGGGTGTGAGGCTGTTGTGTTACACACTACACCCCCCACCTCCTGACAAGCTCAGTCATACCTATATGCATGTTTGATGCACCTGCCCCTTCTCAGTGACCTGAGTATCCATCTTTACTGGAAATGCACATCACCGGTCATTATGCTCCTGTCTGCCAGCATATGAAATGCATGGAAGATTCCTCACATTTCTTCAGACACATTTCTTCAACCGCAAGACTTTCCCCAACACACTAGCGTTCAGAGTCACACTGCATCTTAAGAAGCATGATTATGTTGACGGTAAAAGGAATAGTGTTTCACCAACTGTGAACCACGATAAAGTCAAGTGCAGGGTCCCTATAAACAGTAAAAAGGAAATTCTATGGCTTCATCTCATATCCAGCAGCATCCAGATGGTTCAGGTCAGGTGACCGGTGCTTCTGCCCTATCAGGTCAGGTGACCGATGCTTCTATCCTATCACAGCTTCTTCAAATGCCACACCTTCCTGCTCTCCGAGTGTAACAACTTTAGTCAATCAAGTTTAAAACATCTTCTCACTTCTCACTTTTTTTCCTTCCAGTTATTTCTGTGTATAGTTCATCCTGAATCCTTTACACCAGGGGTGCCCAAACAGTCGATCACGATCGACCAGTCGATTTCGGAGTAATTCTCAATTGATTGCGAAGTGCGTTGCAACTTGCAAGCATCCGTGCACCTGCACGTGCACGCCCATTTTTCAATATGCAGCTAATCGTGAACTGTAAACATTTAGCACACAAACATGTCAGAAGCCAAAAGGTCAAAAACATATTTTCATTCAGAGCGGGAAGAGGATTATTTTTTTGTTTACTCAAATTCGAAGTCTTATATGCGATGCGAGTGTGGCTTTACCGAAGAAGGGCGATTTGGAGCAGCATTTCAAAACAATGCACAAAAGCTACGAGGTCGAGTTCCCTGCCAAAACAGCCACACGCAGCCGAAAAGTGTGAGAGCTGAAAAGTCAGTCAGCAGCACAGCAGTCAGTTTTTACCCAGCTGCATCTTCCCAGTGCCAGTGGCCCCACTAAGGTAGAGAAATACATTTATTTACACTTTTTCAATTTGGAAAATTACCTGGATTTGTCTGAATTTACTGTGTGCATTTAACTATGTATAAAGGCAATAGCTAGAGTAATAATAGAGTAAAAGAGTAATCCCTATGGTTCCCTCCTATATCTCGGCACACTGGCCACTGGCACAAAGTAGATCTTGAGTCTAAAAAGGTTGGACAGCCCTGCTTTACAATTCATAAATAAGCTGAGATAATGAAAAATTATAGTATATTTTACCACATGGCTGACAAACAGCATTATTTTTTATTATGTAAACATATTCTCCTCAATTATATAATTCACCAGGCTGCTAGGTAACTATTTTCCCATATTAAATGAGACTGAATTTGTGTAATATACATTTTCTGATACATTTCCTGTACCAACATTAACCTAGATCAGCATGTTGGAACATATTTTATGCTATTTACACTCTTTACGGTCCAATTTACCTGTTTACATCTTTCTGATACATTAAGAATATTAGTCCTCCAAGAATGAAAACTAATAAAATGTCCATTTAAAATACATATTTGGGACATTTACATATACAACAGTATTATTAGTTACTATTACAATTATTGTTCATTGTTTTGCAATCAATCAGTAAACATAGATTAATGCAGACTAATGGAATGGCAATTCATTCCTAATAGAGATGTATCATCTGCGTGATATTTACATTACGAAATATGCATGGCTGCTACAGTATGCGGTCAATGACCTAGTGGGTGATGTGCTTTCATGGGGCCCAAAACCTCTAGCGGAGGTTTTTTAATCCATTTATGCATTTATGTAATAGACTGAGACTGAATTGCCCTAATAAAACATACAAATATATAAACAGACACGATTTGTTGAGAACATGTCTGCTAAGCAACTCAGTAGTATCACGACAGCAATAAATAAGACGTATGAGAATGTGTGGTCAGGCCTGGCTGTGCAGCTTAAAACAAGGCGAATGGCGTTCAACCTGGAAGTCACGGCTGTACAAATGGAGTCCCAACTCGCATGACAAAAGGCAGAATGCAGACATTCAACCCACAGGTAGATACAGCAAGTCCCCCGTGACCATCGGCAAGGTGGAATCCTCAGTTAGGGTGGCCACCTAATCCATGGCCGGCGGGGGGACCGATGAGCTACTTCAGGTCTTACAATCTACTTTAAAGCTGAAATTGTCCTATGCTTAGCTAAATAATTCAGTTCTTGTTCTTTGACAGATTTGTTTCCTTGATTGAAAGACTCATCCAGCTGTTTCACATTAGCATTAGCGACACGTGCATGATTACAGGAGACTGACCAATCAGCACACAGCAAGAACTCTGCTTAAGTGAAATCTGGGTGTGTCCCCCCCCCAGGTTAACACATCTTGGTCTCCAGTCATAACAAAGTTGGGAAGCCCATTCATAAGGGACACTTGTGTCACCTTCTTATAATTACATTGCTGGACAGATTAATTTATTTTTGGTGCCCATATTCTGCAGAATAAAGCTGGACATTCTGAAGATGAATTTGTTTGGAGTGTTTGTGCGAATTTGTATGAAAATCGAGGTAAACGGCTTGGTAAAATGGAAAGGAGGCTTTTCAGGGTGGTAGCCTTGTGTCAGGCATGACCATATATGAACCTCTTCTGCTCTGTGTACTGAAAAGTACCAAAACACATCGTCCACTATGACATTTTTTATACTGTTATAAAAAGGCATTTTATCATCACGGGTAATGAATTTGTCGTGGAGTAAAATTGAGCCACATCAGCTGACTCAGAGTCAGTCCTTTTCTTTCCATTCATTTCTCTTTCTCTGACAAAAAACACACAAATCATTATAGCTATATACTGTAGTGTTCATATTGTCACATCTCCAATAAAAATCTAGCCAAATACTTGTGACACAAAATCCAAAATGTTTATGCTAATAAGTTTCACTGTTTAAATATTCCAGTATTTCAAAGCCCATTATAATGTACGACTCATTCATTGCTGATGCTGCTTAGCTAACACTTTTTAATCCATTTATGCATATTTTATCGCAGCCTTTTTGGGACGTACCAAGGTCCAAGAGCAATGTCAAGGTTGAGGCTTGAATGGGCAGTCAGTAAGACCACAGCCAAGGTCGGATCCTGGTCAGATCATTAACTGCTTCACACTCCTGACACTGGCCGGTTGAATCTAATCATGGCTGCCGCTAAAATTCCGCCAGCGATTCTGAAGCTTGACTATGGGATGTTCCTGTTCCAACACTGAAGATGGGATGTCAGCATTTTGCCACCCCTGCTGATGTAACAACATGGGGC
Source organism: Brienomyrus brachyistius (assembly GCF_023856365.1). Lineage (NCBI taxonomy): Eukaryota > Metazoa > Chordata > Actinopteri > Osteoglossiformes > Mormyridae > Brienomyrus > Brienomyrus brachyistius. The sequence continues at coordinate 21,806,692 of NC_064540.1, forward strand.
TCCCCAGAGGTTTGTAAGGTGCCTTCGCATGTTACAATTTCTGAATCATTCTGCACGTAAACCATCTATACCGACTGCACTTTGCTTATGAGTCACATTTTCTTGTTTAAATGTATAAATTTAGAATTTGGTGATCAGTGGTCATTGTTGACACTCCACAGCACACAATGCTGTATCCTCTGCATTTAACCCATATGTGACAATGTGACATAGCAGGGGGCAGCTAACTTAGCGCCCGGGAAGTAGTGTTTGGGGTACCCTTACTCAGGGTACCTCAGTGGTGCTCTGAACCAGCAATCTTTCAATTACAAGTGCACTTCCCTAACCATTAAGACACCACTGTACGCAATAAATAAATAAATAAATAAATAAGGGGAGAGTGCGAACGCAGCCCCCCACTACCAGAAATTATGCAGTGGAGATTCCTACATTTGAGGAATTCGCAGGGGTCACCAGAGCTTCACCCTGCGTGAACCACCTTCATGATCACAGCATCTCCCCTGCCAGGTAAGATCTTATATTTTTCTGAGGATCAGCCTTACATGAGGGTAAATGCTAAAATGTGCCCCCCCCCCCCCCCCACGCGGCTTCGCTAAGCATTTAAGGGCTGTCACGTGGCGAGGGGGGGGGGGTCATGAGGTGTAGTGACATCCATTCCCAAGTGTCTGGGTGCTTTAAAAAATAATACAGTGGTTGTCTCTTAAGCTGGGGAAGCCTAAGTCTGGCATGGGAAATAACTTTTGAGGTGTGTGGTAAATAGGCGAGCTCAGCAGTGTGTGTGTGTGTGTGTGTGTGCATGTGTGTGTGTGTGCGCGCGTGTGTGTGTATTGGGTTGGAGCCAGGGTTCTGGGCACGCCAAATTTTCCCTGCGCTCTGAGATTAAAATTTCAGCACGTGTATGTGTGTTTGCCCGGACCACAAAACGGCCAGGCTTTTAAACCCAATGTCCATCCGTTCATCTCACATTTCCAGCGATGCGCCTCAGTACTCACGCAGCATTATGACGGCTGAACATTTCCATTACAGTTTATTTGGTAATTACACAGTTTGTTTTCTTTCCATACTTTTAGTGATCAGTTATCTTGGATAAATTCCGCCTCATTATCTCCCTCCTTTCCCCCTCAACCCCGGTACCATTAGCCGCCCTTTACGGTCCATATCACTGTCACTCAAATGGTGCCATCATTGAGCACATTTCCCCACTTAAGCTGTAATAAAATAAACATCGATGACGAATCATTAACCGGTACGCCACCTAATCCAGCCATTTTTAAGAGCCGGCGATAGATTCATCACCAGTAATGATCCATAACTGTCAAACCGTTTGCGGTCTGCATTACCGCCTTCAACCTTATAGCTGCACGCCTTCGCTAATCGTGGGCAAGGGGCAGGAAAGTCAGAATTGCTTCTGGTTCTGCTGATGAGGGGGGGGGAGGGGGCTTGTCCTTATTTAGCTGAGGTCTCTGTGACTTCACAGGGTAAACAGTCGGCCAAAGGGGAAGTCGAGCCCCTCTCACCCCGACAGGTGAGCTCTGACGAGCCTTTGGAGCTGTCAACCCCTCTTGCTCTCAGCCAGGGAGCCTGCAAGCTGCCGTTCCGGGCCACTGCCGTCGCCATGGCCACCACATGACCCAGCGTTCACTCGGGCGTTCACTCCTCAGCTTGGAACATTCCGCAGAATGATTTCCATTGTCTTTTGATATGACGTGCATTTGTCATTCGTGTGTAGTTTTCCATCCATGCTGTTTACAAAGTGACATAATCGGTTATTGATGTTTATTCTAAGCCAATTTTAGGTGGTGTTTTATTAAAAGATCCGGTAAACAGTGGAATGAACAGAGTTCGGGACAACATTCATTTGATTGGCTGATGACTTAATCCAGAGTATCTTTTCTGGGGGGCACTGTGGCATTCTCAGTAGAGAGTATCAGGTGGGCAGAGTTAGTGCTAATTACTTCCACCTGTTCCCCTCGTCCCTGTGATTTGTATAAATAATATTTTTGGGTCCTAGTGCCCTCTGGTTTCTTTCAGCCTCTGCCAATAGGGCAGCATTCTCTTATTTTCTCTTCTTAGTCTGTGTCATTAGTCCCATTCCTACTCAGTCCCCCTCCCCCTGAAAAGGACGACATAAAGCGCCCCCTACCCCTCCATCCCAGTGTCACGTGGTTGTGTTTACAATGCTGACCGGTGGCCATTGCAACCTAGTTTGTTCATTTACCAGAACAGTCTAGGGTATGTCTCCTACTGCAATGTCCTGGAGCAAAGGAACCTCACAAGATTCGAACCAGCAACAGTCAGGAATCTAATGTCCTTAATAAAGTAACCTTAAAGCACTTTGTCTGGCATGTTATTATCTGGTAAGGAAGCGGAACATTCATCATTATTGGCCATACTAAGCTAACCTGGACCAAACTGAATATCACCATGGCATTCTGGAAAACAGCCCCCCCCGCCACAAAAAAAGGGGGACAGCAGGACTGGCAATATGGCGACCAGGCCAACATGACGGATGGATGGGAAGAACGTAGGACTTCCAGAGGTGACGGGTTTAACGAAACTGGTGAGGAGGAACAGAAAGAGAAGACAAACATTCTTTACGGGCATCCGTCCGCGTGACGGTTTGCATCAGGGAGGACAGGACGCGCCAGTCTCGGTTACATCCGTAACGGTGCCTGACAAACTGTGTCTGACACACAGAGGAAAACAGAGAGGGGACTGAACTCTCCACAGTGGAAGAGCAGGACGCAAGTAAGCCTGAGCTAACAAGGGGGCCACTGTTTTCTCCTACATCACAGAAACAAACTACTAGGCCTTAAGCTAAGCTATTTTATTGAAACTTAAACACCAGCTTTATAAAACATTTCGGTTCTATAGGCCTATGTGGCTTTTTTGTAATATTGATCCCTGTAATATTGATGCTTTTTTTCTGAAATCTCTGTTGCTGACTAAGTTGGTCAGATTCATACTGAACTGGCTGGCCCAGTTAGACTGAATACCAAGGTACCCAAACAGTTAATTATCTCTTTTTAATTATCTCTTTATCTATTACCTGTAATTATCTCTTTATTTTGTTTGTTATGTGAAAAATTCCTGTAGGAACATGTTATCTTAGCAGATAATACAAACCCTGAACTGAAATCTCACAGTAAAACACGCAGACTGTTTAGCAGGTAAAACTGTAACCCTGTGCCATGGATCTTTTTTCCGTTCACGCCACGCACTGGTGGCTTAGCAATTAAAAAATAAAATCGTTTGAGTTTTTTTTTTTTTTAAAACAGTGGCCTTCCTTGATTTTTCTTAATTCTCTCAGACTGTCATGGATTAAACTGTGATTAAAAAAAGAAATCAGTATATACAGGAATAGGACGGCTTGTTCATTTAAGGTGTTAACACAAGTCTCTTTGATCTTGCTTCATGTGATAATTTTGTTTCTCTTTCCATACTGGAAGCTATTGTAATTTTCATATTACCAGTTTTTCTATTGGTGTCTATCACTCGTATTATAAGACGAAGAAATTCCGGCTTTTACTATTTAATCCCATTGTGTTTGGTTCACTTTTTACATCTTTGTTATACAGCATTCTTATGTAGTTGAACAATCCTCTGGTGCATTTTCTAAAAGAGGCTTTCTCCCCAAACTGTGGGTCCTTCTCCGAACTCTCAATCACTCTTTAAATGGGTCTTTCTGAAAAGTCTTTAGCTTCGACCGACAGCTCATGATATACCTGCAGCTCCCTTCCGTTTCATTACGCTTGATGTTTCTGGTGAAGCATTTTTATTGGTTTACCTCTGGAAACATTTTTGCTTGCCATTTAGGGGACTTGGTGAAGTAGGAATGAGTTGTCCGGTATAATGGGCACCCATGAGTCACGACCCAATTTGGGTTGCGGTAAATTCTCAAAGGGCCAAGAGACCGAGCTGGAAATTTTAAAACCAGCAAGCTCCTATGCTGATCCACGATTTTACGACGATCCACGGATTTACCAGTCCCTGTCCTTCGAATTAACCTATATAAACGGGTCTTGGGTCTGCAAATGCTTAGTGCAAAACTAATGAACGCTCAACCAATTCAAGAAGCCAAAGCACAGATGCTTAATTTAAAATTCACTGTCACATCCAATCAGGTTTGTGCACTAGGCATTGATTGGTGTGCATTGAATTGTGAAGTGAAGTGAATTTAAAACTTTACTTGATATATGGTCGCGACTGAGCAGGCGTGGAAAAAATTGAGTCATGGAACAAAAAAGGGTGACAACCACTATGCTATATCAACCAGCTCTTAGCATAAAGACTACAAATGTGAGCAACAACGCAGCTTAGATAAAGCAAACCACACCTTGTGACCTTCTGTTTCTCAGATCCAACAGCATGTCTGGGTCAATTGCCAAGAGAAGAGCTTGTTCTGATACATAGCAAGCAGTAATCCAGTTTAGGGTGCTGGTTCAGTCTTAACCTGAGAGCTGTCAAAGTACTTCTTCACTTGCATCTCCTGGTTTAATTGACCCCCGTTTTGAACTAAACAACTTGTTTGCATTTAGTTAGTGGAAGGTTTGGGTTCAGAAAGTAAAAATCCAGAACAAGATTTTGTTTCAACCAACCAGTTGAGTATAAAGAGTCAAAGTCACAGAGTGACTCAAGCAGTCAGTTGAAACAAATTCTTCATCTGCATTTCTACTTTCTAAACTGCCCATTTTGTTAATTCAAAGTCCAAAGAGAACAGAGAACCTTTTGAAAGCCAATTAGAATGTAAAACGCAGGTTTTTCACTCACATTCATGTCTGATCATCAATCCACCCTCAACTAGCAAACGAGTGACTGGGGTGTATCCCTGACTGACTGAAGGCCATCTGAAGGTTTGGGTGCAGGTCACCATAAAATAATAATGTGGCACAGAAAGGTATTGGAATTCAGTAAAGTCCTGCATAAGTTACATTCTGAATATGACTTTTGCCACCCCTGCAGGAAGGGTAAGCTGCTGAGGGATTTCAGACCATGTTCGGGGAGAGGGCAAATGTCAGGAATCTGGATATATGCTTTCGAGTGGTGTCTGCATGCTGGAACTAAGATTAATCCGGTGCTGACAAGAACTGTGGGATGTGCTACTGCGCAAGTTTTACATACCCAGAGTTAACTCGATAGAGCCGAGATAATTCAACCAACTGCTGCAATCAGCCTGAAATGGTACTATGACGGTGGTTATCAACTTGAGGTTTGTCTGTATTCATTTACCTAAAAGGGGTAGTGTCGAAATTTCAAACTAAGGGACGCCCTTTGACAAGTAGGTAATACGCAGCCCACCCCCGGCAAACTTTACTTACCCTCTTTTCATTCTAGAATGAAATCATATATTTCCTGACATTAAATATCCATATAGTGATGCAAACCTTGGTATTACTTGGTATCGGATTGACAAGAAAATCAGTGTTATTGCCTATACCGGCTATTTAGTCAAAGGCCAGCTCTTACATAAGCTACATTTTTGGTGAAAGGGCAGCTCACTGATGCTAGTTTTAAACCAGCACCCTTAGGAGTGTAGCATAAATTATAATGTCGATGTACCCCATCTAAAAATGAGCTATGACCATGTATTTACTATACACAGTCTGTCGAAATAGTAACCAAAAAAAATAATATATTTCAAAACTGCCATCTGACACTGTTTGAAGTGTGACACAAAGCAATACTGAGAAACAATGAAACAATTACTGCACATATCAATTTGATTTAGAGGAGAGCCCTTATCATTGCAATCAGAGGGTATTTGCCACTCCCAACATTATAAGATCTTTTGCGGTCTTAGTTTTGCACGCTCTTCAAATCAGACGAAGGGTTTTCAGTCAGATTCCAAATGCCATTGCAAAGGCCTGATTGGGTGTAGGCATGGTGGCACAGTCATGCAGTGCTTAGCATTGTTGGCCCATGCATCTGGGACCAGCGTTCATGTCTCTGCCGTGGTTCCATATGTATGGAGTTTCCATGCTCTTCCCATGTCATTTCGAGGTTTCCTCCAGTTTCCCCCCACAGTCAAAAGAAGCTGTGGAGAATCGGTTTACCAAATTGTGTGAGTGTGCCCTACAATGTGTTGGCACCCCGTCCTCGGTTGTCCCTGCGGCGTGTGACCAGGCTTGGGCCGCCGACCCTGAATGGGATGAGCAGTTACAGAAAATGGACGGGTGGTTTTGTGTTTCTGCAACCATTTCTGTGTTGGTTTTTGTGTGTATTTGGCCTCATTGTCTTATCAAAACTCTCCTCTACAGGCAACTTATGGGCAGAATCAAATATCTGGGTATAAAACAAAAACAATGATCTGGTATATCTTACTATGCTTGTCCTTGCATGCAGTCCCTGTCAGATTTAAGTATGGGCGACATGTGCAGCTGCCAGGCGTGGCACGGGGTGCCCGCATAAAAAATAATGCAATGGCTACATTGTTTGTTTTTGTTGGTGTGGGGGGGTGTTAACCCAGGGTGCTATATTAGCAAGAACCGCCACCAATAGAAAACCCCTTTAGACCCCAAACAAGCCAATAGAGTTCAATTTTGGTTTGACCACAACATACAATTAAAAGTGTATCACCGATGATGATTTCTGCATTCAGCTGCTGCCATTTGGGCTTTTACTGTGCAACCAAAGATCTTTTCAATATGGAGGTGGCAATAGCTAATTTTGATGCTTGGAAACTCGTGTTCCGTGCAGCTCTTTGAATTCCTCCCTCACCATCTCCCTTACTGTGCGTGTAGGCAATATGCACACGTGTTCTCCTCCTGACAGATCTGCTACTATTCTAGAATGAAACTTTTTTGTTATTGCCTTGATAGTACAGTACTTAGGGGTATTTGCGGCTGTTTATATATGTGTTGGCATGTTTGTGTAGGTCAGCATCTATCTTATATCAGCTGTGAGCCCTTCAGCTCTTTGGCGTTGGATGACAAAGGGATCTTAAATGCTTGCAACCTCACATTCATACTCCAGGGATGCAGGGATGGGTGAAAGGTATCCATACAGTTCTGGGAGACAGAATATCATAACAGAGGGCACTGTTTATTTTCAACAATTTTGAAACTTATGTTCTACATTAAAAATGTACAACTCAATAAGATGCTTTGTGTCTGAAAAATTATTCTGTAAAAATTTAAGGATATGATTACCCAAATGCTTGAACAGAACAAATGCATTATGTATACTGTTCACTTTTTTCAATAATTTTTTCTCATTTTTATGAAGGGTGGCTGTGATTCGTCATGCTTTTGAGCATACGGGACTGTCACTGAGAGAGGTGGTTTGAGTAACGGGATATGGAGACCCAGTGGTCAGGGGCAGACCTATTACCCAGCATTTTTATTCTGATGGATAGTTGGGGGGGGGGGGGGGGGGGGGGGGGGGGGGGGGGCATTGCGCTAATGAGCCACGGGCAGAATTAACGAGCTGGATTCTCTGTGAAGGAAGGGGCTGGGGGGGGGGGGGGGGAGAGAGATACTAACAAATGTGGGAGGGGTACATCAGTCATTAACATGGACAGGCAGCTGTGGGGGTGCAGGTCACGGCGGGGACAGAGCATCCATTTATAAGTATGAAAGAGAATGAGGGACTAATCAATATGAGAAGCTCTTATCACTTCTATCTCCTCCTGAGACAAATTTCCAGCCCCCCCAAAAAAAAAAAAAAAAAAACAAACACACGGAAACATAAAGCGTAACTAGTGGATTTTTGAAACATTTTTTTTACAGATGCAAAGTGCACAGCTACTGCCTCTCCGCCACCGCCGAGAAGGCGGCCAAACTCCCAGCCCCTTCTTACTGTGACTCACTCTCCAGCTGGGCAGTGGCACGGAGGTTGTGCACTGCTCAGTATTCGTGCTACGCCTCCTCTCACCCCCCCCACTGAACGACTCTAGGATCAAAGTTCAGCACTGCTCTTCAAGAGTAACAGGCAGAGTCTTATTCAGAGTCTAGCCTTGTCCTCCAGCTGTAGGCCACGGTGGTAACAACCAGGAGATGCGGTTCAGGTTTGCGACATACTCCAGGGAAAGGAAAGAATCCTCCTCACAAAATAAAATCTCCTGCATGGTCTGCTCCGGCCTCAATCCAAGTGACATATCGGAAGAAATCTCTGTTAACGAAGGCTAAATCGTTAGCGGCCGTCGTTACCACGAACGAGACTTCAGAAACAATGACAAGATCACGTTAATTACATCCCACTAAGGTACTGCAATCAAAACTGCTTCCCGCCGTGTGCTAAATAGTTCTTGGCTGCAGAAAATGCTTGATAATTGAGTTTTGCTGCACTTTTGTCTCACAATAGTATCGCACATAAATTACAGCTAATTTTCTACAGCAGGAGCGGATATAAACAGACCCAACATTTACATATTCTTACCCCATCCTGGCAAACATACGTATGATATTCTCATACATTCCATTCATCAGCTGTTCCATAGCTCTTCAATTGAATGACGTAACAACATGGATGATGGGGCAAATGAATTTCAGGGGGAAAACATTCAAATTCTTCAGCTGGGCAGGATAATGTTTCTTCTTCTCAGAGAATGAGGAAAAACCAGTAACAACAGGATCCCTGGTACTTTAACCTATTTAATTAAAATTTGACACAATGGATACTTATGCTGTGCTGATAATTATTTTTAATTACATTGGGGTGCACATGAGTAAAGATGCACGATGATGGAAATGAACGCCAAGCCTTCTTGCATTGCGACACTGAGCCATTATCTCTCCAAGCCTGGTTGAGATATAATCTAGAATTGAAAGTTTGGGTTCCTAACCACCTTGAATTCATGGTGATTGTTCTTTATGTGTTTTCCTCTGAGATAAATGGTCATGATGAGAGAGAAGACAGAAGAATGGATTCCTGAGACTCACTCATCCCCTTGTTAAGTCAAAACTTGCACTTGATTTTAATTGATTTTCCCTCTTACAGATTTACGTACCTGACAACCTGTGTTTGTCTTACATCAGCCACCTGTGTGTGCCTTTGACACCTATAGCTGCTTAGCTCTCTCAAGAAACACAGGGCCAAATGAACTGTAGATTCCAATACAACACAGATCACACACACAGTTAGAGGAATTCAAAGATAACAATTCACTGCCTGTCTTAGAAACATGTGAGTAAACCCAAAGAAACACTTAGCAAGAACTGAAATATAACTCATGTCCCTTTACACTGTCACACAAGGTAGGGTAACATTTTACTTAAAATAGTCGTTGTACTGGGTTAAACATACCTCCGTAATGCATTACAATGCAATCATAAAGTATAACAAACATGGCTATAACAATAAGGTTTAAGGTATAACACATTATAGTTGTCAAGACAGGAGACCAAGGAAGACAGGAGACCTCAATGTTAGAGGAGGGCTCAGTACGTATCATCTAGCTACAATACTGTGCAATGGCTGGTTTGTAGGTGCACTTTTATTGATTATTATTATTGACACTTTTTGATCCCCGTAGGGAAATTGTCTTTACAATTTTCCACAACTTGCTCTTTTTTCATAGAGGAAGTTGTCTGCGAAGGGCTGCCACCCGTAGCAGCGCCCAGGGAGCTGGGGGTTAAGGGCCTTGCTCAAGGACCCACAGGCTGAGGTTAGGTTTGAACCTGCGACCTTCTGATTACAGGCACACAGGCTTAGCCCACTGAGCCACTGTCCCCTTTTTTTATAATGCGGAGAGCCGGTATCCTGCTATTGCATACTCCCCGCCCCTCCGGGTGGCATGACAGTATCCCCAACCCCCCCGACCACCACCTCCTGGAGGCCGAAATAGACATGGTGTGACTAGCCTCCAGCTAGTGAAGTCAATCTTCTAGTGCTAGTTTTATAGCCAGAAGTTCATGGTTTCCAACGTCATAGTTGCTCTCGGCTGGAGTGAGCTTTCTGACATAGTAAGCGCACAGGTGCCGACATCCGGTAATCTTTTGTCAGTGCAATAGAACCGCACTAACTCCTACCTCTGAGGCATCGACCTCTAATTTAAAACGGAGTTCGGGATGAGGCTTAAGTAGAGCTGGCACAGAGCGGAATGCATTCTGGAGCTTGCGGAACACTGCCGTGGCGTCCTGAGTTCACTGTAACCTCGTACCTTTCCCTCGGTTCACCTGGCTGAAATTCCTCATAAAACAGCGGTAGAAGTTAGCGAACCCTAAAAATTGCTGTAGTTCTTTTACCATACGAGGTAGAGACCACTCCCTAACATTCTTGACCTTGTCCTCGTCTATGGCCACAGACCCGGACTGGATGACGTAACCTATGAATTTCGAGGCAAGATGAAGAAACTCACATTTTTCCCCTTTAGCATATAAGTAGTGCTCACGTAGCCGTTGTAGAACTGTACGGACAAGGATAACGTGTTGTTCTAGGGAGGAGGAATAAATGAGAATATTGTCGATGTAAACCACAACAAACTTATTCAACAGACCAGAAAGGACCTCATTTATAAAATCTTGATAAATGGAAGAGCTGTTAGCTAATGCATAAGGTATCACCAGATATTCAAATTGCCCCACACGTGTTATAAAGATGCTTGTCTCTGTAGCAGCTGGTGAACCAGGGAGGTAAGTTGGTTCACTTGTTCTTGGAGCTGCTGGGTGTCTGCATGTCCCGATCCCTGACCCGGCTCCAGTCCCCCCAGCACCAGTCCCAGTCCCTGAGGAGGTCCCAGACAGTCTGACCACCACTCATGATTCTCTGCTCTGTAGTCGGTCCCGGCCTGAACTCCACCTTTCAGTGTCCCGAAAGGGCAGGGGACACCTCCGCAGGGGGCCCTGCCCCCTGGTTCACCCTCGCTCACCCCGGCTGTGGCTCGGCTGTTGCCTGTGGGCCTCCCTCTGAGGGCTCGTCGTTGGCCGACGGTCCCTCCTCTGACGCCTCATCGGCCGCCTCCGGGTTCCCCTGCCTCGACTCCTCGGTCACCTGCGGGTCTCCCTGCCTCGACTCCTCGGTCACCTGCGGGTCCCCCCTCTGCGGCTCGGCATCGGACAACGCCTTCCCCGGCTTTGGCTGCGCCGTCGCCTGCAGCGGCTTCCCCCTCCTTCTCACCTGCACCGTGGTCCCCTCTCCCGGTGTCCCCTCCTGTTTTCTCCTCGCCTCCTTCGGCAGTCCCTCTGCCTGCCTCCTGCTCTGGTCACCCGGTTGCCTGCAGCCCCTCCGGCTGCTGCCTGTCGCCCTCTGTGGCTCCCTTGGGCTCCTCTTTGTCCCCAGGCCTTTCCCGTGCCCCCCCCCCCCCCCGTGTCTGTGCCTCCTGTCTCTGCTCCTCATCCCTCTGTACCTCCCGTGTTTACTCCTGGTCCTTTTATTTCTCCATTCTGTGTTGTCCTGGTGTCTCCCTTTCTGATTTGTCTGTCCACGTTTCCTGTCCTCTGTCAGGTGTTGTCCTACCTCTGGTCCCTGGTCCAGTTCTGTGTTTCCATTCTGTTCCCAGTACCTTGTTGATAGTCTTGCTTTTTCCTTCCAGGTCCCGTGTCCCCGGTTTCGTCTCGTCCGTCGCCTCCCCTGAGGCCTTTTTGTTTTTTGGGGTTCTGTCATGACCTGATTGTCCAATCCTCCTGTGTGCCATGCCCCCCTTGTTACCTCATGTTAATTCCCGATTGTGATCACCAGTGTTATTATCGGCTTGTCCTCTGTATTTAAGTCTGCATCTGAGTTAGTTTCCCCAGATCCGTCATTGACGTCTGCCATGTCTACCCTTATAAAACCCCATTTTCCTGCATCCTGCTTACCTGCCTTGTCCTCCCCCGCTTCTTGCCTGCCCGTCTACCCCTGGTCACAACACCTGACCTATATGAAAATTTGTTTCAGTCCTTTTCTACGCTTAATTCAAATTGCTGTGCTACACTTGATTCTGCAGTTCAAGGTCCTGACGATATCAGAGCACGAAAAGCTAATTAAAAAATAAGATAATTAACATTAGCTTTTAAAAAGATTTAAACCTTTGTGGGAAATAAGTATGAGTAACAAAAGTGCTTTATGTACCTTTAAATTTTTATTTTTAGTGCACAATTATGTTTAAATGTATGTGAAATTAGCTTTCGTTATGTTGTCCCCTTTCCTGTTTTCTTTATGTCTATACTAAATTTAATGTTATGATTGCCTGCTAAATAAACAAATGTAAATGCCACTGAAGTAACTCACTCCCCATCAAATCTATTAGAATCAATTAGAGTTGCAGTTCTGGAATATAGTTATTGATAGGCCAATAATATGGTAATTAAACAGCGAACATTAGTGATGTTACAGACCTGAACGCTTCAGTTGTCCTGGTTATGATTACAGCAGCAGGCTCGTTCCCTCGCCTCCAGTGCTAACCCAGCTGCTTTTATATGTTACTGGTGAGTCGTTTTTCAATGTAACTGGGAATTTACACCATCTGCATTCAGGGAATGTATCCCCCTCATCTCCGTTCCCCTCCCCACCTGCGAGCAGCCGGTGAATAATTTCTTTGGAAACTTCAGACCCTCACCTCTCGGGAGTCTCCGTGTAATCCCCGTCCGTGTTTATTTTAGGATGGGGGGGGGAGTCGGGGCAGCCGTCAAGGCGATCTGACTGCAGGAGCGCAGCTGTCATTCGGCGAGTCGCTGTGTCTGACACGGTCGCAGGGCAGGCGCGAGCACGTTTTAATTGCCGGGTCCTTCGCGCGCTGGGTTCTAATTTTAAAACTGAGCAGCTTCAGACATTAGCATTCACTGCTAGTGACAGCGCCACTAGATTAGCATCTCCGGTGATAATGCGGTCTTCCGCGTCGTAACGCGACACGGGACCAGTTCCCCTCCCCGTGTCTCCGAGCCACGTCAAGGTGCAATTGATTTTCCATTACTGTTCATCTTTGATGACTGGCCCTGCAAACAAACAGGCATATGCTTTGTACCGGCCACATTTATGCGCTGCGCAAAGACACAAAACATTTTCAGCACAATTTACAGAAGGGCATGATTTTGCTATGACCGTGCAAATATTCTGTGCCATTCTATGGCATTCGTTTATGTTATTGGGACCTAGAATTATGATTATGGTTATGGTTAGGGTTAGAAATGTATATGTTAGTGGTGTGGAAGACTGGTTTGGCTGGAATTCCTGTCGCACTGTATAAGCAATGCCTGACACAGACGGAAAGGAAAAATTTTCAAGTGCAGATAGCCTATTAGCATTTTTTTTAACATAAGTCCAAATCCAAAGAACAGCACATTTGACAATATACTCACATTGTCCTTAACCTAACATACATAGATTTCTCTGACCATTAAAACGCACAGACACACACACACACACACACACACACACACACACACACACACGCACGCACGCCCATGTAGGGTATACCTATCCATATGGGGCCCGCTCATTCACTTCTATGGGAAAAATGCTAAAGCTAACTATAACCCCCACCCAGCCCTAACCAAAACCATAAGTAACCAAGCAAAATACAAGAGTTTTAACGTTTTCATAGCAGTCACAGATTTGTATAAAATAGAGTTTTCCCTTATGGGAACCAGGAAACCGGTCCCCATAAGGGAAAAAAAACATATATTTGTCACGTAATGTGGACATTGTGTCCCCATAAGGATAGGTATACCCACTCATACACACACACACACACACACTCACACATCCTGGTGACAAGGGGATGGCGGATCAAGGATTTCTCTCTTCCTGGGTGTCTCTGGGTTTTCTTTGCTTACTGGCTGCCTGTCTGTCTTCCCTCTGAACCCAAGGGCCTTCAGAGAACACACTCCCCTGTAAGCAAGATCTTGTGCATTAGCAGCCCCCAGCTGCATACTGGGCTCCAAGCTGATTTTGACCTCCAAACATTTTGTACACTCTTGGTATTACTTGGGAAATGTGGAAACACACAGTTTCTCCTGTGGTCCATGAGGAAAGGGCTCCCTCGCATTACATGAGTTTTGGGGTTTGTCCTGCACTCATTTGAGCGAGACCACAGCACACACTCTGCTCCCAGATGTATAATGGTACAGTGCATAGCCTATCAAGCTTATAATACCCATAATGCACCACGTGTACTGTAGCTGGTGTAAACAAAGCAACCGCGCTCCTCCCGTATGATGGTACAGTACACAGCCTGTCTAACTTATAATACCCATAATGCACCACATGTAGCTATTGTGAGCAAAGCAACTCCGCTCCCAGCCATATAATGGTACAGTGCATAGCCTATCAAGCTTATAATACCCATAATGCACCATGTGTACTGTAGCTGGTGTAAACAAAGCAACTGCGCTCCCACTGTATGATGGTACAGTACACAGCTTGTCTAATTTATAATACCCATAATGCATCACGTGTAGCTATTGTGAGCAAAGCTCACAATAATACCAATAATATTTTATTGCGATCATAATCATATAGTTTACGCATTTATTTTTCATTCTACTGTAATTTTTATCATTATTTTAATCTGTATTCTCTCATATAATGTATCTTGGCCTTTTAGGGAGTACAGTATATCGTATAGGTATGTGTACAGTGCATAAAGTATAATGTTAGCATAGCGTCCAACTTGCCTAACGTAACCAGCACCTGAGTTCCACCAGCTCTCTGTCAGTGGTTAATGAAGGTATACTTCTTATTATATGGTACTTATGTGTAATGCTTTCTGTTTGAATTTAGAATTTAGTTTATTGGTTTGAGTGTAGATTAGGAACTGGATGTAATTTTTAAAATGTTTTTTTTTCATTGATGTGTATGTTTATCTTCTGGGACAAGCTCCGGACCTCCCCGCCCCCATCGCAACCCAGTAAGATAAGCGGTTTGGAAAATGGATGGATGGATAGATGTATGTTTATACATGTTTATCATAATAATTATGAACACTTAAAAGTAATCTTGGTTTGTGGTTTTTATAAACACAGCAATACTTTATTGACAAACACTTATATAAACAGTTTCATATCCTAAAATTAGACGTGTGATAAAAACAAAATCTGGACTGTTATTCCCACTCTTATTCGAATATAAATACAAATAATTTTGCTGCCTCAACAAATACAGATAGAAATTCAAATACTGGGCTCTCTACACATTCCTACTTGTAATGTTGAGATATTGATTTTTCTTGTTATCTCAATGTAGCCAAAGTTATTTTCTTGAGATCACAAAATAACGAAAGTCTTATCTCAGGAAAACAAAAGTTGTAATTAAACATGCAAAAAGAGAAGTGGATTTCACTAAAAATGCCATAGCTAATGCTATTGAATTTATGTTGAAAATCTAACCGCAATTCACATATGTGCCAGACTGTAAGGGCAAAATATCTGCAGTCACGGATCAACTCTGGTCTGTTATAGCAGCCCCGTGCCACGCCCCCCCCAACCCCGCTATTTAGCTTGCCGTGTTTATTCTAAATTCTCCGTTGGAGGGCAGGAACACTGTGATGAGAACACAGGACATTACGCTTTCAGGTTGTCCTATTTTCGCAAATGCAGCTCCCTTATTCTGTTTGGGTTTTCTGTTCTAAATGGGTCACTCGTTTGCGAATCATTCCCAGCACCTTGAAAATATTAATCCAGAAGTGAAAATCTCTGACTTTCAAACACAAAGATATCACACACCTGTTGAAGAAAAGCATTTGAAAAGGAATAATGAGACGGAGTGCGTGTGGTGCGGGGGGGGGGGGGGGGGGGGGGGGATATAGCCACCACAGTACTGCAATAATTGTGGATCTGAAAAAAGCCACACGCATTCCGGCAGGTCCACTTCAGAGAGCTTTAATCTCAGAGTGATGGGAAAGGTTTGTGAACAATTACAAGCCCGGAGCATGGCGATTAAGACGTACCGAGTGTTTCACTCCATTGTGCCTGTCGACCCCATGCTTCATTCATTACCTCAAATATGTGTCGGTAACACCAGACTGACACCGTGGCACCAGGGCAAGCCTCCAAAAACAGGCTCCTGGGCTCCGTTCTGAAGGCGGCTGGGCGCACAGTGGGCCCACTGCAGCTTCTGACTGCCAGAATGTCCGTGTTTGCTGAAATGTGCCGGCTGGCATTAAAATTGAGTCGAATTTACAACAAATGCAGACTTTAGATGCCCTGAAGGATCTAAAGGGTCTGATTCCTGCTAGTCACCATTCCTCTCTACTGTATGTGTGGGATTTGCATGTTCTCCGGATGGTGACTCATGCTTCCTCCCTTAGTCCAAAACCATTCATCCCTACATCCATTTTCTGTACCCACTTGTACTATTTAAGATCGCAAGGGTCCAGAGCCCTGAAACCATGAATGTAAGACAGGGAATATCCCAGGATGGGGCACCAACCCACTGCAGGGCACATACAGCACTGCACCTACAGACAATTTGGTAACTCCAATTTACCTCAGCATGGTTTATGGACCATGGGGGGAAATTGGTATACCCGGAGCAAACCCCCTGACGACGAGGGAGAACATGCAAACTCCACACATGGAGCCAGGATGGAGACTTGAATCCTGGTCCCAGATGTCGAGGTAAGAGTGCTAACCACTGCACCAGTACGTCACTGCCAGTCCAAAATCATGTAATGAAAAAATTGTCTGTAGAACTCCAATAGATTCAAGATTCGATTCTTCATTGTCATTTTACATGACAGTATAAGGGGATTGGGATAGCAACTCCCAAAGAGGTGAAACCAGAACATAAGACAAGACATGTAGCATCAGCAATATGTACAAAATACAGACTAGTCAATAAATATGTACAAAGTACAAATAGACAATCAGTACACTACACAAGTAGTGCAGTGTCTGGATGCCGCAGAGCCTTTGGTGCCTGGTTCATTAGAGTTTGAGAGCTTGA
Source organism: Brienomyrus brachyistius (assembly GCF_023856365.1). NCBI lineage: Eukaryota > Metazoa > Chordata > Actinopteri > Osteoglossiformes > Mormyridae > Brienomyrus > Brienomyrus brachyistius. Next base: position 21,823,492 of record NC_064540.1, read on the forward strand.
GCTTGTGTGTGGCCTGTGATGGACCAACAACCCATCCTCTGCAGGTACCTTGGGGCTGGGGGGGGGGGCCTCCCAAGGTTCACTATGAGTCTGCAACCGATACCCAATTATGAATGATGAATGCATGGATTGGTGGGTATTAACTAAACTACTTGTGTGACCCTAATGAAACATCTGTGTTGATTTATAACGACTAATGTCAAATAACTCATAACCTTTTGGGTTTAAAGAGTGGTACGGATAAGAATACTGACTCACAGCTTAGTTGGTGCTCTTCCAAGTCTCAAGAAGACCTAGAAGACCGAGATACTTACAGTGAAATGCTCCATTAGGATATTTATCTGTCAGATCCTTTCGAAAAACAGATCATAAACTGAGAAGTTGTAGGAGGGTGTCCAGGATAAGTTTTTGGAAAATGGATGGATGGTAACACTGTACTCTGGGGGGAGGGGGTCTTGAGTACTGTGACCTTATAGTAAATTGGGGGGGGGGGTCTGAATATTTGTTGGTGGGATGGATTAATGGGTTTCTGATTCCTTTAAATAAGTCAATTAGTGCCATCGGTTTCACATGAAAATGATAAAGTAATTTTAATCACTTCAGCTATTTCTGCTGCACGGATTAAGTGATGTGGAATAACTAAATAGGCAAAAATAGTGTGTTTAATTGAACCAATTAGATAAGGAAGTGGGTCAGGATAAATGCCAGCATATGGTGCACATGTCACCTCCATAGTTTTGGACTGGTGGATGAAGCGCCAGGAAGTGAAAATGCCACAAGCTGTAGGAAGCTTGATGGCAGTAACTTGATTGAGTCAGTGTGAGCCCCAGAGACCATGGTGCAGGTATGGCATGTCCATCCCTCCTCACTGGAGCTGTAAGATGTGCATTTGGCTGGGCTCTACTGGAGAGATTAATCTCCGTCCAGAAGGCTTATGGTTGGGGAATTGAAAACTTGGCTCAGTAAGTCATGTCCCCATCACAAAAGCTGAATTTTAGCTAAACTAACTCCATAGTTCTTTCGCTAATGGTTTGGTATTTGGATCAAGCACATGTCAAATTGCAGGAATCCAGAACTCGGAACTTTTGTGACTGATCTGAGTTCAGATTCTGCTGTGTGTAGCTATGATTCAAGATGTTGCAATATCTCCCTTTTAAATATGACAGCATCAGGTTTAATAAACGAGGCATATTTTCTTAATAAAACATTACGGGTTTGGCCACCCCTGTAATGACATAATTCAGCGATTTGTGTATGTTTCTTTGTTTGTGCATGATGATGGCATTCGGGACCATTTGCTTTCCTGTTTCCTGTGGGCACTCACCAACACAACATGATAACACCAGCATCATGACAGTGGAAATAATTACTACGAAGTGCATCTTTGGCACTTCCAATTAAGCCAGACTCGCTCTCCTGTTTCCCTGTGAGTTGTGAAGCTGAATATTTTTTGCAGTGTTGCAGGGTGCATTATCCTGCTGAAAGAGGCCAGTGTCATCAGGGAATAACGTTGCCATGAAGCGCTGTACTTAGTCCTTAACAATGTTTAGTTAGGTGGTACATGCCAAAGTGACATCCATTTTTGCTTCCAATATATCAACTTCAAGAACTGACAGTTCTCTTGCTTACTACTGCAAAAATTGGTCAGGAATGTTTTGAGGAATAGGAAATAGAGTTCAAGTTGTTGACTTGGCCTCCAGATTCCCTAGATCTCAGTCTAGTCGAGCATCTGTGGGACGTGCTGGACAAACAAGTCTGATGCATGGCGGTCCCACCTCGCAACTTTCTGCACTTAAAGGATCTGCTGCTAACATCTTGGTGTGAGATATCACAGGACATCTTTAGAGGTCTTGTGGAGTCCATGCTTTGACGGATCAGCTGTTTTGGTGGCACGAGGAGGACCTACATAATATTAAAGTGGTTTTAATGTTATGGATTTTCTGTGTATATCTGTGTTCAGTGTTGGGTAGGTTACTTTTATAATGTATTCTGTTACAGATAATTGGATAAATGCTCAAACATGTAATTTTTAATATATTCTGTTACATTACCCAAGGTTAGTAACATAATCTAAATATTTTTGATTACTTTTTCAAAGTTGAACATAAATATATGTAAAATGGAGAAAAAAAAACAAATGAAATCAAATTCATTTAAAAATTATTTTACATTCAAATTTTTCATTATTACATTTACATTATTTTACATTGAACTCAACACCTAACATCAAACTGCACAATGACTCAAAGTGCATCAATAATTTTCAACTCTTGTAAAATAACATGAAAAGCATGTTGTTACATGAATTGTTTACTCTGCAGCCACGTTAAACATTTTAATGTGTGTGATTAAAAACAGTCCATATGACATATTATATATGACTTACTGTATGTTATACTCACACTTCAAAACACCGTTACTGTCACCTGCCATTTTCATAAGTTGACTTTCACTGTCACATCTGGAATTATGGGACTGGATAATGTCCAGTGTTTGCACATTTAGGATTCTGACTGGATGTAGCCATCCAGGAACTTTTTGAGTACTTAGTTGATACCCAAAGTGGTTTCAGACACACTGCTATGTCTTGTGAACTCTTTAGTATGGAAGTGTGCAATTCTGGATGCAGCATTAGCTTTTACTCATGCTCACTGCAAGGCTAAAATGGAGTTTTCAGAAGTATTCAGCTTTGAGAGCATTGCCGAAAGTCTCCATTTTAGGGGGATTAAAACTCCGGGGGGAGTGTGGAGGCAAGGTGAGAATGAACACAAAACAGATATGTGTGACTACATTGATTTTATGCAATTTAAAAATGTTAAATTTGAAGATAGATGGTTTTCGTTCAAAAGTGACATCATTAAACAAGAACCAAAGCACACGTGTCACTCTTTCCACAACTGCACAGTTAATGCACTTTGACACAGGCACAAATTGCTAGGTAGCACTGCGCCAGAAGACCGCTGAATGGTATGTCTGTTAACATTCATTTAAACATGCTGGAAAAAGTATACGTTACTTCATATCTATGATATCTGTTTCTTGGCTGTTGTCCTCAAATGTCAGCATATTATGCATTGATTGTTTATACAATTTAACCAATAGGATAATGCATGCAATTCCCTGTGCATATTAGGTTAATTAATGAAAAAGATCACTTATTTTGAAATGCTTCTTGAGGTTTGTTGTTGAATCTGTCGATGGTGACGGCAGTCAAAAAAAGCTTGGATTGCGCTGTAATATTCCTTCCTTTAATGTGTTTCAGTATGGAATGTTCCCACAGTTTCCAAGACAGAAAGGTATTGTGTCCACTAGGCTTAGTCACTTCCATTCTTACATCTATCTGTGTATTTTTTTTCTATTTAACCCTGGGAACATGACTGACATACCCAAATAGCCTATTATTGCATAAATTTAGAACATGATTTTAAAAGCTAAAACAATGTACACTGGAAAGCAAAAGTAATTTTTTCAGTAGTCTGCATGTTATTGAAAAGTAATTGTATTTTGATTAAGGTATAAGGTAACTATAATGGAATATAGTTACTCATATTTTTAATTATAAATACGTAATGCCATTAGATGCATTCTGTTACCCCCCATTCCCGACTGTGCTTACTTATATATTTGCAATATTCCAATATAATATTTTTTCTGCTGTATTTACACCATGTTTAAGGGGTAATGTAGCACTGAGCTCTAAGGTAACTGGTAATCCTGAACAGGAGTTACAGTTTTGGGACAGGAAGACGTAAAAATGTAATGCAGACCAGTGTTTAAACTGGATGAATCGTTGTAAACTTTTTTTTTTTCTAGTAACCTTAACAGAACAGAACAGTGTGCTGTTGGGTGGACCGTGGGTGTTATTCTCTTAGTGTTTGTTCAGACAGTGGGGCCCGCCCAATGGGGGCTTAGTGGGAGACACAGGGTATCTGCGAAGTGGAGACTTGCTGATATTTTCACCTCATCAGCAAAACAGCCCAACAAACAAACAAACGAACCACAAATTGCGACGCTGACTTCTGCTTCCACGTGTGGGAAGAGTTGGAAAATTCAGAAGTTCAAATCCAGACCAAGATTTTGTTCCGACCAACCAGCTGAGTACTTTGTGACTTTTGTTTGTGTTTCCTCCTGCTCTGGTCCTGCACTAATGGACACCGACAGCCTGGTGTCAGTCTCTAGCATGAAAACACCTCCCTCCATGTCAGATTCAGTGCGCTTCAACCTCCCCACTCATTCTTTTTTCTTTTCTTTTTTTTTGAGATGCTAGGGCTCTTCTGCTGACACCCAGGTCCAAAGTTCTACACATATATGAAAGCTGGCAGAGTTCCAGAGACCAGCCCGGCCTAAGTGAGAAAGGAGAACAAGAGACTCGTTATGAATCTCAGGGCACGTCAAGTCACTGAGCAGGTCCAGCTCCCAGCTTGGTTTTTATCAAATGGTGTCTGATTCAGCAGGGTGTTAAATCAGAAAGCTTAGCTCATTTTCTCGTCCGCTTCCACACAGGCCACAGCGAATAATCCTCCCTGGTCTGTGTGGGCTGCCTTTGAGTTGTCTTGTTCCGAGTGAAAGCGCTTCTCTGCAGAAGAGCTGTCCGTCAAATTTAGTTGATATCCTTCAATAATATGGAAGTTTATCAGCCAATCTGCCCTCCTCCTCCCCTCAGGTCCTTCTGTTAGTTATGGAAAGCTTTGGTGTAAGTGTTAGAGTTAGGGTAGCACTTGGGGTTAAAGCTAACACTCAGGCTAACACGCCGTTAGGGCTGAGGTTAGGGCTTCTCTCAGGAATAGAGCTACGTTTAGGAGTGCTGTTGTGCAATGCTAAACTGAACTCCAGAGGTGGAAAGTTCAAATCGGTAACACTTTACTACAGGCCATGTTTTTTAGTAATTTATAAACACATTCATAACAAATAATAATGCATTCACAAAGCATTATAAAATGCTTATATTTATCAAAAGGCATAACACATTATAGCCATGTGTTTTATGCATTATGAATGCTTTATGACGCTCTCATCCACTATAGATACCTTTATAATGCATTATAATGGTCAGACTGAAAAGACAGAAAATTATAGATGAGAGCTTCACAGAGCATTCATAATGGCTATAATGTATCATGCTTTTTATAAATAGGTGTAGCCCTGTTTATAATGTTTTATGAATGCTTTTGAATGCATTATAATGCATTATGAATGTGTGTAAAGGTCCAGAAAGTATAAATCCAGACCGAGGTTTTCTTTCAACCAGCCAGTTGAGTCACTCTGTGAATGTGACTCTTTGGCTGTGTCCCAGATCAGGAATTGCATCCTTCGAAGAACATGGTCTACGTAGCCTTGGTAGGCTGTGCCCTTCGAAAAGACCGTGCAATGAATCTTGGGATATATTGGGCTATGAAGGATGTAACAGGCAGATCATTCACAACTCTGCAAACGAAGGACGCACTCCTAGACCACATGTGAAGGAGCCGTCAAAATGGGACGGCCTTGTCGCACTGTTGTGACGCGTCCGGCCTTTGAATGCAGCCTTAAGGCAGAAATATACTTGATGTTAACTACGTACGTATGTACGTACGTACAGCCGCGGTCCGTATCCTGCGTTCTTGGTGTCGGTTTTTGTGCACGTACGCAAAAATTAACGGAACGTATACGGAGATGCAATACCTGCGTAATTTATAGGGGGGAGTGTTGCGAGATCTGCACTCAACAGTCAAGATGTCCACGTTTGAGGGCTTGTTGATTGAGCAAGTCCGCAATTATCCTAATTTATATGACGTGACAGAACCTCTCTACAGTGACAAAATAGCATGTAATAATAGTTGGCAAAAGATTTCAAACATCCCGAATATTAATTCGGAAATTTGTAAAAACAAGTGGCGACAAGTGCGAGACTGGTATGTTCGAGCGCGGAAAAAAAGTTTGCCGCAAAACGAAGCGGTGATCCTGCTGGTGTTTTTCCTCGACAATATCTCTGATTAGCAAAACCAGAGAAAAGTATTTCCCATTTTGCTGACAAGATCTATTAATTGGTCGAATGTACCATCTCTGCGATTTGCGTTTTCTTCTCTGGTGCCCTCTCAGTATATTGAAGATTAATAATTCTATAAGTGAAGACATATTTGTTCGCAATAACAGATGCTGATTTTAAGATACAGGTATTCATTCATTTATTTGGTTTGCGGTCTTGACACTGCCCCCTGGTGGTAAGGAGTACACACTACAGATTACGACGCACAGTACGGACGCAAGTATATCAGCACAAACGTTAACAACGCAACTGTGTACGGATACGCATACGCAGCTCACAGCAAGTGTATTTCTGCCTTTAGAAGGATGCAGCCTTCTAAGCCTTTATACTCAACTTGGTTGAAACAAAATCTTCGTCTGGATTTGTACTTTCTGAAGCTGAACTTTCTACCCCTGCCAAATAGCATCCCTTACACAATCCTCAGCGCTTACCATGAAAGCAACCAGAACCTTAGCTATAAAACCAAACATAATAGCAACCCTAATTTTAGCTGTAACACTAATCTCAACCCTAACCCTAGCTTAGGTTTTGGGCTTTCATTTTATTTTATTGAGCAGGTTCCTAGTTCCCGCAGACAAAGAAAGACCCCATCCCATCCTCACACCCCTCACAAAATCAACTGACACAGTTAGTAAAAACTGCTTAAAAACTGTCAAGCTATGTTTACATTTTTCCTTAATTCCTCTGTTCTAATTCCCGTCTTTTATAATATACATTCATTTATCATTAGAAATCCACTGAGTCCCTGGTTTAATTTTTCATTCTGTCATTTTTGGGTGAATCATATTCCCTAAGATTAATGTTTTTCATTCTCTTAATCAATTCAATAGCAAACATTATTGAAATGCTTTTGGTTTCAGAACCAAGATGGTCTACAGAAACATGTTTCTATTGGCAGTTTATTACACGCTAATATATATTGTTTAAACATGTTCACACACCGGTAAATAAAGGCTACATTTCCAAAGAATAAAGGTAATGAATATTTAACAAAGAGGGGCTTTTTTTAGGACCTTATAAAGATCAGGCAGCATTTTAATGCACAACAAATATAATGCACCAGTAAGGCAGAGGACAGGAACATGCTTAAATGAGGCCTGGTATTTTCATTTTACAAAACTGCTGTGTACATGAACTGTGGACTGTACGACGCAAGATGACAGATCTCAGATAATTCCATTTAGGGAATAAAACAGACACCAAATTCAATTGAGCACAAGCGGCCCTGACAGCTATTTATACCATAATAATTGCCGCGGGAGAGGAAACCGTGTGACTCTTCTGAAAAAGGCCGTCCACTGGATTAGAGAAAAGAGGAAAATGGCGAAAAATTAACTAAATATAATACAAATGTCACACAACTTTATTTGAACATTGTTTTTTTTTTCGTCTGATAAGAGAACTAGATTTATCTGATAAATCTAGATAAAGAAGATTTATCTGATAAGAGAACTACAGTAGTTATTTTAAAACAGGATTGTAGTTTTCCCATCATTTTTAAACTATCAATTATATGAATGAATGATAGTGTTTATCTGCTATCAGTCTCATTTTTTGTCATTGGTTTATTGGTTTATTATTGTCATGGAACCAGATTTTAGACATTAGCATTGAGAAAGAATGTGCCAGCAAGTGCATCAGCACTGAAAAAATAACCCCCACCACCCCCCCTCCTTGTAATTATGGTTCCATTCAGGTCTCTCAAAAATCTCTAATTGCTTGTTATGAGCCAAACTGTCGAATCACGGCAGGGACGTAACAAACTCAGGTGACCAATCAGAATACTGCTGGTGTTAAGCGAAGCATCGTGATTGGCAGGCTGCCTGCACTAACTGCAAGATGCTTCCCGACAATTAGACATGGCAGAATAGCGAGGGGGAGGCAGTCATATTCAGTGTCTTGGCTGCCTTATCAGTCAGGTTGTTTACGGGGCAATCCCTTTACCCCACTTGTGTTGTATCATGACTGAAATGTAAGAAACACAGTCAGGCTTCAAGCCATTGCTGAGAAGGGACAGGCAAGAGCCTCAACTCATGCAGTGAGTTGAGGCTCATTAAAGTTAAGGGCTTTTTTTTTTTTTTCACGCCCTTGCCTTCGCTGCCGATATTGTCACACACAAAACATGCAGAGATTTTTGTCACACGCTGCACAGCTGGATGGTTTGATGCCAGGCACAACCCATAAGGGTTCAACAGGCAATCCCCTTCTGGGAATCCACCGCTGTGTTCGAAAGCCTTACCGGCACGCATGAGGACCTCGGTCTGAAATGTCGGCATCTCTGAGCATCACCGGCTTTTAATTTTTTGAGGTTAATGTCACTAACTTTGCACAGCAGTTGACTTGTCTCTCCCCCAGTTGCACTGTAATGTTACTGCTGCCACTGTGGTTTTTGTTCAGCCTTTGCTCTTTGGATAGAAACCATGTTCTCCGTGAAATAAATTAGCCATTTGGTTTATTTATGAGTTTCTCAATGCAGCTGAAAAATGACTTCTTTTAGCAGTGCTTAAAAAATAATCGATATAACTGGAGTCAGCTGTGAGAACCTGTCTCCTGAGATTCTGAACTTAAACCTATAAACTTCTATCCAACCTGCTGTCACAGTGTCGTGAGAAGCATATGGAATGGTTAAAACTCTATAATTTCACATTAAAATGATTTAATGTTCTGCATGATGGGGGGGGGAGTTGAAGTCAGGTGATTCACATCACCTGTGGCTTAATACCATCCCTATAAGACTGAATGACTGAGTTCTGCCTTGTTTCTTGGACCAGAAACCCCCAGAGCCTGACCCCCACCCCCATATCCCCTGCAGCCCCGCTAAACCCATGTCCGGGCCACAGTGCTTGCATTGTTTTCCTGTTTCTCTCCCTTCATGTTCTCCATATTTATCTTAAGCCATATACCGAGAGCTGGACCCTAGATATGGGGGGTATCAAAGGGAGGTAAATCTAAGGAGGTTGTGACCTGCCTGAAAAGTAACGACCCCCCCCCCCCTCCAGTCAGACCCATGAGACAGATTTCTAGAGGAAGCAAGTGCCCAGAATGTTCCCAGGATAAAGAGAGTTCCGCTACCCTGTGCTATCTTCCGGGTGCCCCTGCCACAGGAAATAAGAGGTGGACAGCCCTGAGATTAAGCCATTAAACTGTCACCGCGCGGCCTCTAGGAGTGAGGGGGGGGTGCATGAAGGACTCACTTCAGAGCAGTCTCATTATGTGCCAGTGACATCCCCCCCCCCCCCCAGCTTTTCCCGACTGGCCTCGGTGGTCCCTCAAAGTCTACACTGCATGCATTTAATTTCTAAGCATGCATGCACTCGCTCTGCTAATATTTAAGATTCAATCATTTGCAGCGGTGTGTAAAAATTGCGAAAAAACGTCAGTGCGAGAATAAGTGAGGCCACCAAATCATGAGCCCATCTGTGCTGCTGGCATCGCTCTGAAAGCAGGCAGGGACAATAAGTCTCTGCGAAGAATATTATTCAGTCCCTTCATTTTTGAAGTGAATTACTTTCGATAAAGAAAGACTTTAAAGCAGGATTTCTGAATTGAAAAAATGTCCATATTTAATATACAGTAACAGGAAAAAAACATCACAACCCATTTCTGCCTCCCGTCCACATAAAGAATAAAATAAAATAAAATGAAATATATATACAGTTCTTGTGTTTGTAAAAAATCTCCAGTCGTACTGAATATTTAAGCTGTTGTCAAGTTCCGGGCCAAGAAGAGGCCAAGCAAGGCATGATGTAGCAGGTCCGATAAATTAACTACCAGTATCCAACACAGAATTTATATTTTAATTAGTCCCCAGCCACATGTTATTTCCTGATTTGCATCAGGTTGTCTCAAATGAAAAAAAAAAATCTGTTTGACTGTGACAGATGACAGATGGCATGTAAGCATGTGTGTCCGTGTCTTTGCATTTCAGTCCGCGCCTCGACTAAAAACTATTTTTATAAAAATATCTGCATGAGCTATACTTTCTTTGACAGTTGTGTCACTGAAATATACACTCCGCCCAGGGCGAGGTGTTGGGGGGGCTTAGGGCCCGAAGATGAATCCAGCTATCGATTCCCTTTACATACTAACAGATTGTCTTTCTAATTTTCCCAGATTAAGCCAAACCCCGCCCTCCCCCGGGGTCACATGGTGCCACTAGAGCTGCCGGGGTCTGTGCCGGCCTGCTGTAATTACCAGCAGCAGGCCTTCATATGGAGTCGGGCTCTGTTCCTGTGCCCGGCCGTCTCTCGCCAGCCGTTACTCCTTTTATCATGGGTCTGGCTGCTGCCCACTCCAGTTGATAGAGTCCGTCATTTTCCGATGCTTCCGATCCGTCGTTTGACCTTCAAGACGAAATGATGGAACGCCCCACCCCCCCCCCCCCCCCCCGCCAACACAGGTCTGCTTTTGCCATGGTAACAATAACCGCCCTACACCAGCCCCAACTCCTGCACTCGATGCTGAAAAATTCACCTTTCATCTTGATCCTGGCTGGAAGGAGAGCAGCATGCTGGCTGCTTACAGCTTATGAGCTGCTCCCGGACACAGGGACTCGGAAACAAAGTTTGGCAATTTCAGAATATTTCAAGATGCAAAGTCTTTTTTTTTTATTTTACAGCAACGCCCCCCCCCCCCTCCCACCCCAGCCCTTTCTCACAGCAAATACTCATATTTCAGGTGAGCAGATTAACGTCATAACACAAACAACTGGAAATCCAAGGGGAGTAGCACATGAACTCAATTAAAAAAAATTACTGACTCAGGTCCATTTTAAAATTCTTTCCAAAAAGTCGACCTTTACGAACTTTGCAGGTCAGACACAGCTGACGGCACAAAGGTTTTAGCGAAGCTTATGAAGGGCTTATTCAAAGGAAATTTTGGAAAATTCCACAAGGAGACTCAAATTAATCAGAAGGGGAGAGGGCAGATATAAATATGCCACAAACAAGCTGTGATGTGGTAATTGCTTTAATTTTCCGGGAAAGACATTTCATTTGTGTCGGTTGTCGGCAAAGCTATTTATAAAGACTCAAGTTATGTCTTCAAAATTTGTTGGGCAGACACCTCAAGAGTGAAGGCATTCTTGGGATCAGACAGTTGCTATAGAGATAAGAGCCTCCCTCGAAAGCATAGCAGGCTTATAGATATCAATATCCATGCCTCCAATTGCAGATAGCCTCTATTTCCCTCCTTTTGGACTGATCCGTCACACTAAACCAGACCGCATCAATTGCTTAACGGACTCTTGGAGAGCTCTGTCGATGAAGACAACATGCACACGTCTTGTATTTCGACCCAGTTTATTTTTTTAAATTTTTTTTTCAACGAATACCTCCTGTCAAATTCCAGGTGTTTCCTTGATTGTATCGTTAACTCGCAGGTAGCTCAAGATGCCTGTGAACAAGTCACCCACTAATGAAATTAGGGACAGGATCCATCTGGCACTAGGTAGATGGATCCTGTCAACAGCAGGAATTTCATTAAGTCTCGGCAGATGCGGCAGATTCTTTGTGTCCCTGCCAATGAGAAGGGATGCGAATGTTGAATTTGTTCCCGGCCAAACCACCAAAGAGTGAACTTTCAAGATTAATCAGTGATAACTGTTGATTCTTATTGTTACAATATAAAAAAATGAAATAAAAGCAATATAGAAAAACTACAGAGGACCATAGAAATGAGCTGTTGAAGCTACATTGAAAATGCACATTAATAAGCATTAACTGCGACAAGCAATTAATAGTTGAAGTTGCTAGGCTACGATGAAAGCAGGCATGATTCTGGAATAAACCAAGGCACTAGCAAAAGAATCAAAAACAAATATCTCCAAAAAAGGTTTAACAATAATTCTTAAAATGAAACCTGATGTTCGTGATTTCAAAGCTCTTATACCAGGGTGTGAATTATTGTTCATCTGTCTGAAACTTAATTCCAAAAATCATTAGAATCAGGAATATTACCTTCAGCTAAAAGAAGCAGTGAAGACATGATGTTGTGAACTAAGACATGTGGGTGGCATTGCACACATTCGACAATTTTCAGAGTTCAGTCTAAAGTACTACCTGTTACAGAATAACATCTTAATGAACACTCAGAATATACTTGGGGGAGGCACTATCTATGTTGTAGCAGTCTTAATATTTCTTACAGTTGCAATATTTGGTGACATTTTATTTAAAGCAGTCATCATAATGCATTATAGATACCTTCAAAATGCAATATAATGCATTCATAAAGTATTATAAACATGGCTATAACTATTTATAAAAAGGCTTAGCACATTATAGCCATGTTTATTATGCATTATGAATGCTCTATGAAGCTCTCATCTATAATGCACTATAGATGCCTTCATAATGCATTGTAATGATCAGTATAAGTCATTACAATGCAATATGAAGGTATCTATAATGCATTATACATGAGTGCTTTAAGTCAAGTGTTACGCAAAATTCTTTCAATAAGCTTCCACACAGAAAGCCAGTAGTAAAATTAGAATGAGCTGGAATCCAAAGTGATCAGACAGGAAGTTGTGTGTCTTTCTCAAGAGGCACCAGCTCCACTTTGCCTGGCATAATCGGCGTTCCACATGGTTCCATGGTGGGGCCAATGCTGTTTGCATTTTATATAATCGCCACTTAGCCTGAGACGCTTAATAAATTGGTTAGGGTTGCAGATGAGGTATTACAGTATGCGGCAAAAATAAGAAAAAGATCTGGACTAGGCAGACACTAATATTTGAAATTCATTCAGGGCCCAGGCGAAGCAATTTGATTTGCAAAGTAGGAATGCACAGTACAGAAGATATGGAGTATTTTTAGCCCTGCTGTAGTATTAGTAACGATGATTGATAGCTTGGTGGAAATTTGAAATATGAGTTTCCGTGACAGGAGGCAAGGCGGTGTAGGTAAACACGTTAATTCTAATGCTAATTAACTTACAAGTATCAAGTTACATTCTGCTGCACTGTGAAAATTAAAGTGAATGTTTGAGAAGTAGAAGACAACTCTTTTTTTAGATGTTGTGGTGTGATCATTAGGCCCATTTCAAATAAAATGATAAAAGAATATATCATGGAGTGTCTTCTGCGTAGGACATGATAATGCTTCAGGTCATGTTATGATTTAGTTTCCATATTTTTAGCTCATGTAGCAGTTTGCTTCCGATATGTTTAGTAGTCCTTTAGGTCTAACCTGACATACATGCTTTTTCCCATGGCAGAGTGTCAAGTTTTCTTGACAAAGCAAATGGACACATTTCTTGGCCGGTCTTTTGAGCTTGTAAGACCCTGTTAAAGATGTCTCCATCCTCGTCGAAGGTGGTGCCCTTTTCCGGATTTAAAGCTGAGGGCTGCCTTCCTCCATTCTCATTCTCTTTAGTGAGGCTCTGCCATTTCAGCACACCCCATACTGCGATTTCGCACGGTGCAGAGGGCTAGATGACCGATTCCTCGACCAGATTCTAGCAGAGATGTTTATTTTAGTGAATCCTGTTTTACTGCATAAGAGGCTATGCCAGTTACTTTTATTACGTTGATTTTGAGGCCAAAGGTTCCTGCAGAATTGATTTTTTTTAATCATTTTTAGATGAAGGGCATTTGGGACATGTTCTGCACGTGGCTTTGCTGTCAGACGTAAAATCTTTCCTGCTTTTCCAGAAATACTGGCTTTTTTTTTTTTTTTTTTTGCAGAGGTCATTATTGTATGTTTTTCAGATTTACTGCAAGCGCAAAGTTCTGGCAGCATGGCGCTGAGCTCTGCTATAACGTCTCCGCCTAGCAGCTCAGCGGGTGACAGCAAGACCGGATCCTCTGCGTGAAGCGGGAATGTAGCTCCTGTGCTGTCAGAGGTAGGCACACACCGCATAGATTAGTCTGCATATGCGCAAATGAGCAAACGGTACTCCTGGATAAACTCTCCTGCCTCACTCTATTACAACCATTCTGTCTTGTTTATATCCTTCACTGATTTCACACGTGTTTACATTATGTCATAAACCCTGCTCCATATCCTGGGGTAGATCAGATGCCTCACCTTTTATACCTCTGTGTAAACACATGCCAACATGGTGCAGATTATGGGGTTTGCTAATAAATACGTAGACTATTGCCTTGGATACTTAGTCTATTGTCCACTTTCTCAAATTCTGTGGCTCCAGGTTTGGTGGTCATTGGCCTATACATATTACACCCCGATCTCTCATTTGGCTGTATACTGGGAGATGTGGTGCAAGTGTATATTGGGAAGTCTTACTGTCACCTATTTAACACTTTATGAGAATAGAATAGACCCTGATTTCCTGAGTCCTGGTGCTCAGTCCAGCTCTCAGGGCTAAATGTCCTCAATCACACCATAATCGCTGCTACAGCAGTAAATCTTTCAGTGCCACTAGAATTTATTGACAGTGAGTGACGGGACGAGGCAAACAAAGGCAAGAAGGAAAAGGAGAAGAATAGAAATGAACTGGCATGACCAAGATGACAGAATTATGTTAATAGAAATTCTTTGTCTGAATGCAACAGGAGATATGCATTAGATAGAAGAGATAGATGTAATGAGGTAAAAAGTGACAGAGGTTTAGTTCCAGGATCTGGCATGTTTCTGCCAAATGAAACAGATGTGAGCAAACAATAAAATGAGATGGATGTTGCACATTATCTGCCTTTATTAATTTTCTCCATCACACGTGACAGTGGAGGAAGCGTATCCCCTGCTCTTTGTGTCATCCCAATGACAATACAAAACCGCAGACGCAGAACCAGATCGATGCCGAGGCAAGCCTTCCGACGCTCTCAGCAACCGAGCCGGTAACATCGTACAGGTGGAGACTTTTTAATCTCTCTGAAAGTCCTCCGAGTCGAAAGCACGGATGTTAGGCACGAAAAATGCACCTACAGTCATTTTCGTGATGCATGTTCCAGTGAGCAAACCCGCCTAACCGGACCTGGTCGATTTGTAAAAATGCACGTAACCCTGCAGACAAGTGGTGGGTCTGGACAGTTCGAGTGAGGTATAAGATTTAAAGCAAAATGCAGCATGGCTATTGTAACAATAGGAACTAAGTTCTGCAGGAGATAATTATGCTATACAGTAGAAGAGAAATGAGCCCGGAACTGGAGGAAAAAAAAGACCACTGATATCGGCTCCTTATATGGTCGAATCACGTTAAAACTGTCTATTTCCAGTGTATCCTTTCAGCTCTTTTTTCCCCCTTAGATGTTCCAGAGGAGGACATCTTCAATAATACTTGTTTCTGACAACTTGTGCATTGAAGTAAACATGTTCTGAGAATCATAAATAATCCTTTTAAGTTGCAGAAGAGTAAATGGTGCTTCTGGTCTTTGACTTTGCTGCAGTCAATGGGTGTTAGAGCTGCACACAAAAAGCAGGGTAGCATAACTAGTGTGTGTTGCAGGCATTTATCAGCTTGTTGGACAACTCAGTATATCAGCAAATATTAACATCACCTCCTGATTTGACTCCCCTCAAAATGTCCTCAGTGTTGATTAAATGAGAAAAGCTTTGTTGTCTATTTCTCTAATTAGTTTTTTTTTCATGAAATGTTTCTGTGGCAAACGGAGATTTCAGCCTTTTAATAAGATCCCTCTGCTTGTGGTAGATAATGTTTAAATCGCAGGAAATCAGTAGAGAATCATAGTGGCCACGCAACTGCATGTCTGTCATGAAATGTTTCTGCGGCAAACGGAGATTTCAGCCTTTTAATAAGATCCTTCTGCTCGTGGCAGATAATGTTTAAATCTCAGGAAATCGGCAGAGAATCACAGTGACCATGCAACTGCATGTCTGTCATGAAATTTTGCTCGGAGTATCCATGATAACACAATCTTTGCGACAGCAATTTCAGAATGACCCGTACAAGTGTGTGTGTGGGGGGGGGGGGGGGGGGGCACGGTTCATAACACAGCCACGACTGGAACAATTTCCCAGGTGACCTGGAGCTGATGGTTCCTAGACAACTAAGCAAAGATCAGCACGGGGAATTTGGGACCAAAGCCTTAGCCATAGGGAATTGTAGCCCCCCCCCCCATTCCTTGGATTATATCCTATTTTTATGTTTTATTTTGTTTCATATTTGTAGAACCTATGCAATGATCTATGCTCTATGCAAAATGCAAAACCACTTGATCATTGGCAGCAGGTGATGATCTTTGCTGGGACAGACCTCGCACAATCAGACAGAAGAGCTTATCGGTCATGCTGTGATTTCCAATGTCAGCTGTTTGTCCTGGAGGGGTCTCAGACCCCCCTCAGCTGGATAGATGATTTATTTCAGTTACAAGCTGTAAGATTTTTTTCCTGTTACCCAGTTCTTCAATGACTGATGAATACGAAATGCAGTCCTCCAGAAGTGTGCAGGTTGGGAACTGTCTTGCCAAGTGCCTGATTTCCTCCGAGGCACAAACTCAAAGCCTCAAGTATCCTGAATATCAGCTGCAAATTAATATTTGTTTCTGGGTCTGTTTGGGTCTCGCCTCCTTGAGGTTAAGGAAAAACGTGAACTGATCCAGAATCAGTCTCTGCGAAGGGAGTATGACTGTGTATTTACAGCATGCTACTTAAGACCGTGTAACCATGGCAACCTGAGCTATGAGTTGGGGGAGCTATGGAAACACGTTGCCGTACCTGTTGGTCCAAGGTTCTCCATCTCCGGCTTGATACATGCAACATGACAGAATCCTACTCAGCTGGGAGGCAGAGTAACTCAGGCTTGAGTCAGACTGCCTTCCCACTGATGGGAAAGGAGAATATGCCCAGGGAGTGTGACAGTGACGACGCTAATGCTAAAGCAGGGATACAACGCAGAAAATTGGACATGAGCCTACCACACATTTTCATATAACAACCTGCTCAGGACGTGTCCAGGATTTGTCAAGTTGGAATATTATTGCTGGTCATTAAATGCTAAATCCCTGTATACTTCATAACACAGATGGCCTCCAAGCAAAGTTTTCCTGATGCTGACTTTTGCTGCTTCACCACTCCAGAACCTTTCAGAACTATTACAAAATTCTGCTGAGCTGACATATTGTATGTGTATGTGTGGATTAGGTTTATATTACATTGTGGGGACCAGATGTCCCCCACAATGTAATAAAAACCTGTTTTTCTTGATGTTGTGGGGACAATTTCTCAGGTCCCCACAAAGATCTGGGAATGCAATCAAAAGAGTAAAAATGCCAAAAGTCTCATATTTTGTTTGGTTACTTATGACTAAGGTTAGGGCTGGGTAGGGGTTAAAGTCCTCATGAATTTTCCCCATAGAAATTAATGGAGAGTCCCCACAAAGATATAATTATAAGCCTATGTGCGTGTATGTGTGTGTATGTGTTGTGTGTTTTGAGACAAAAACAGAACAATTCATGTTTGAAACATGAGATGGTATTGGGTGGGACTCAGAAGGCATGATCTTGCAACCTCTGAGGACTTGTGGGTAATCAGTATTTACAGATGGTTGGTGGGGGAGGGCATTGTGGGGGCGATTAAAACACTGGAAGCCAAAGAAGAGAAAAACCTATTTGTTTTTATTCATTAGGCTTCTAGTAAGCCGGTCTTACACAAAAGAACCTAACTCTAGTGGGAATATTCAATCTCTTCATGTCAAACTACCTGCCCTGCATGGGGCATCACCTTTTGGGGTAGCCTTGTTGGTGAGGCCCAGCTTTGGTGGTACCGATCAATATAGCAGCTAAGCAGGTATCACTGATGTAGGAGGAAACCATACAGATTTCATAACCCATTAAGTTCCTCTGGCATCGGGTCATAAATCACACGGGGACATGAAAATGTCGATCTGTTCTGCCGCCCCCTCAAACTGCGGCACCCAGACTGGCCTTGGCACATCGCCCGGGTTATGCTGGGGGTTGATTCCCTTCAAGGCTTGTTTTTCTCAAATTTAACGGCAGTCCGCTCCGGTGAGGAGCCGTCAGACCCTCGGGGCGCGACTCACACCCACCCCCGAGTGCCTTTTTTGCTGACAGTGGAATCCTTGAATTATAACGGTATTTAAAGTATTCTGATTTTCATTCCCAAAAAATAAACAAAAATAATTAAAAGAAATGACAAAGTGATGTCTTTCAGTTCCTTCAGAGTCTGCCGAGGGAAAAAAAAAAACAGTTTATCGACAGAGTTGAGTCGAGTCCTTAAGGAAATATTTTCTTCCCTCGTGGAAGGTCACAGTCAAACAGTCATGGACTGTCATGGTGCCATTTCGTGTTAAGTTGCCTCATAGCCCAAGGTAGACACATTTCCCAGCTGTGGCATCCAGCAAGTCCCTCCTCTACACTGACTAACTAACAAGTCATCACCATATGCACCTCTCACAGTCTGATGAGTCCCCCAGTTGTGAAATTTGTAAGCGCTTGGGCGAGAGTGTGCAGTTGACGAGATGACTGACTGAATGAATACGGTGGGGAAAGATGGAGAATTTAATTAAGCACTTGGATAATCCCGTAACCAACATCATTTTAAACGCAGAAGACAGGGACCTCCTTGGCAACTGTAAATCATGAAGTGCATAGCAATTCAACAGATTGCAAGGTGAGGCAGCTTTCTTTATTGGAACCAGGACCACGAGAATGTCACCATCAATCATCTCCCTTCTATTCCCCCACTGGAAGCGTGCTGCTGAAGGCGGCCCAGCGCGAGTGACCCTCTCTCCCAACTTCATCTCCATAATACACCACTGTCGTGGCGATAAGTCAGAAAATATCAAAGCAGCTGTGTCCGGGCTTACTGAAGACACACTCTGTCCCCCCCTCTGCTATTAAAAGTGGAAGGCAGAAACAGCTTTCATCAGAGAAGCATCCTTTGAAGAAAAGCCATCGGAATGGATGCTGCATATGGGGAGAATGCATGTGAGTGCAAGTCAGCCCTGGCGGAAAATAATAACATAATGCAATGACTCTTCCGAACATAGCCTTTCATATTAAACATCCGGTTTTCTAGTCATTTTGTAATTTGTAATTTTACAGTGCGACCTGCCACTGCCTTTTATGCTCTCGTCAATGCTTCCCTCCTGTGAAGTAGTCCAGTAATTAAATTAATTTGGGGAACACAGGAATAAATAGGAATGCAGAGGGATTCGTGGAGGAGCTGGAACAGAGCTGGGCTCTGCCTGGTCCTCCGGAGGATGCATCTTGTCCTCCTTTAGCCTGGCTGAGAGCAGACGACAACTGTTATTTGTACTTTTTGAGTAGATATCACAGGGGACTGGCAGGTCACCTCAGACCTCGAGTGCTGGGGCTTTGAGCCACTCTCTCTCTGTGTGAACATGGTGTTTTATGTGGGCTTGCTGTCTGGAGTGAAAGCATTTATGGGGTCCTGCCCATGTGGTTAGTGTGTGTGGGAGCCACCTCACTTAACACTGCAACAACAATGACTGGAGAAGCTCAGAATAAAGGGAAGAAGGAAGGGAGCTGAGCAGCTGATACTGAGAGCATCAAGCTCGGAAACATCATGTGAGAAACATCCATATTCACCCATATACCATCCATCTCTGGTAGGAGCGGCCAGCCATCCATCCATCCATCCATCCATGCATCCATCCATCCATAACTATTTATCCAGTATAGCCTGTTTGTAAGGTTTGTCATTAGTCTGTAGTGAGGCAAAAGACAATCCCTGGAATAACTGGACACAAAATAGACAACGTGGTTGGTATGCTGGTCCATTGCAGAGCACACATGCACATTCACACATGGGAAATTCCAATTAAGACACCAATTAAGAACACCGTGTGTTGGCTGGAGGACACTAAGACAAACATCGAGGGAAGGTGTAGGGGGGTCGTGGAAGCCCTGACCTTGGAGCTGGGAGGCTGTACTGCTGCCCACCGGAATTGGGGCATAAATGCCAAGCAAAACAAAAAAAAATAAAAAATGAGTTTGGCGGTTAAGGCAACTATTACATACACTCAATATTCTTAGCTAACAAATAAATACAGTATGTTCACCATTTGAGTACCTTTACTAGCAAGAAAATGTCATGGCTTTGATTCCTCAAATTAACCTGAGTTATAATAGCAAAGAGAATTCGAGGCATTTTTTCTGCCAGGGACATTAAATACTGCTCTGTTTCATGGGACTAAACAGTCAACTAGTGTATTTAAAGTTAAAGGACAGCCTAGAATTTCACTGCGCCATCATCACACAATTACCAGTTAACAGGATGTCAGACATGCACTGTTACATCCTTTTTCCACGTTATAAAGGAAACTTGATTTATTTGACTTATATTTTCATTTATAGTTGTTCCCTCAGCTTTCTGATGGTTAACAAGAATAAAAAAAATCTTACATGGAAAAATGGTAAAAAT
This sequence comes from Brienomyrus brachyistius, assembly GCF_023856365.1. Lineage (NCBI taxonomy): Eukaryota > Metazoa > Chordata > Actinopteri > Osteoglossiformes > Mormyridae > Brienomyrus > Brienomyrus brachyistius. Next base: position 21,843,847 of record NC_064540.1, read on the forward strand.
CTGTGGTGTGCAAATACTTTTGATGGGTAATATTTAAGTCTGCAATTTCTGTTTTTGGGATGTCCAACAATGTCCTGTCTTAAAAAAAAACCCCACTTCTAATATAATGCAAAAAAAGCGCAGTATTATTTAAGCTCATTCTAGCTAATGACAAAGAAGAAAGTTTAGCTGGGAAGTGAAAACTCTGGGAAACACTCTGACTGTACTGTATGATCCTTGTGACAAAATAATTAAGGCTGATTAAGCACCAGGGGAAAAGTAAGTTAAGTTGCAGGGACTGGGGTCACCGTTCTCAGCCAATCACAGGCTGTGTGAAGGAGCCGGGGCTGCTCTTACATGAGAATCCAAGCATGACCTCTGGGGGCACGTCAACGTTTGTTTTCTCAGGAAGGCAACAATTAGAGGCTTCACTTCGGTCAGCCAGGGAATAAATTGTCGTGACATGAGAATGGAAGTACAAGGGAACTTATTTTAGGTTATACCAAAGTGTGTGTGTGTGTGTGTGTGTGGGGGGGGGGGGGGACAGGGCAGATGCTGAGTCTACAGGTGGATATGGAATTAAACCTCATGGTTCAGGAATTCGATCGGCTGAGGCCTGTTTTTCTATTTTATAGTTTTAGATATTGCCTACAGGTAGATAACAGGCTCATCATATGAAGTGCTCCCCCACCCAATATGCACAAACAAGATTATTTACTGACACCAAAAACAAAAGATCGCAGTGCGGATCGGAGTGCTACACTTACGGCAGCAGATACATGCTGACTACTGACATGGCTGATGCGGCTGATGTGAAAATGAACTGAGATTCGCAAAAATGTCAGCAAATGCCAACACGATGCACATGGGCTCTGGGCCGACCCGGTCCATTTACTGTGCTGTTCAGCATTTCAGAAGCTCCTTTCACTGGATCCTCGGGAGGATCGCAACTGACAGGACCGACGAGCAGGTGTCAGCGGCGATTCAGCAGATTAATAGTCTTACAACATTTGGCATGACATTGCCCCAGGGGTCCGTGTTCCTTTGCCTCTCCGCCCGAGACATGAGGCCGCACTTCGACTTCAGCACCATGGATAGCGACAGCACCCTGTAAACTGTCAATGGTCAAGCATGCAGCACCGAGCTTCGCCATTAACGCCTCACTTCCTGCAGAGCACTCATTGCCTCAGGTGGCTCCATTATCCAAAAGGCTTCACGCAGAAGAACATGCGGAACAACGATGACACCCATGCATCTATTTTTGGTGTTGTTGTGAGTCTGTTTCTAATCAATTTAGCCTCCATAGGCACTCATCTCCCTTATCTGCATCAGTCTGAGCTAGAATGGCCACCTAAACCATGTCAGGAGGGACACTATGAGCTACCACAGGGTTTGTAAACTACCTTTTCAACCATTTCAAAAAATAGGACCCGGATTTCAGTCTTGCTGGGTACTTGCTAGGTGCTGATTGGTCAGTCTCCTATAATTATGTATGTGTCACAATTGTTAATGTGAAACAGCTGGATGGGTCCTTCAAGCAAGACAAAAAACAGTAGAAGTACAAGATGAACCAAAGAATTTAGCTGAGCTTTCAGTTTTAAAGTCGTTTATAACGTGAAGTAGGTCATAGGGTCCCTCCTGACATGGATTAGGTGGTCACCCTAGTCTGAGCCAGAACCCCATGACATTTCTAGGAGGAGGCAGATATAGGCAAAAGGTCATGACCTGCCTTGAATATGCAGCACCTACCCCGTGTGTCCCCAGGATGTTCGGCATTGAGGAATGAGCCAAGGGCTTGTCAGGACAGATGCCCCTCATGGTGGAACACATGGCCAACCTGATCAAAGTGGTAATGCACCCGCAGCAAGCAGTGGTGGAGAGGAAGGCCTGCAAATATGCTTATCCGATGACCTCAAGGATGGCTTATGTCAACGATTTTTAGGTTGTGGCCCATAGAGAAGGATGGAACTCTGCCAGATGGATCCACATATTGGCCTGAGGAGATGGTACAATATCCCCTCCCGAAGCAGGAGATCCTACACCAGGTAGATTTATTCCCTGTGTGAGAGATGCAGGAATTGCAACAGTAGAAATACTCCCCAACCCCGTGGAAGCAGACACAGATGGCACATCTCCTACAGCCTGCACAACGCTGCCTGCACCTGGAGAAGCACTTGGCAACTCCGGTGGTTGAGCAGGTGGCCATGAATTGCTACATACAGGCCTTGCCCTAAATCATTCAAAATAGCCATGGGGAACTAGTGGATGATATCGCCAAGCCGGTAGATGCCATATACTCCGTGTCACAAGGTAACTGGTTGAATAGGGCTGGATGGTCTCAGGGAGAGTTCAGCTCAATGGCAGTGGAGTTACAGTAGGGAAGCACACTGACTTTAGAGTACAGGGGACCTTGGCCACCATGGAGTGTCCCAAGATCCACAAAAGTAAGAGCCCAGGGAAGCCAATACTTTATAGTCCAATCAGCTATATTATGTGGCCATAAGGAGTTGAGAGGCCACAGAGCAGCTCGTGGCTCTGAGGTCGAAGATTAACACTGCACCCATTTCACCTTGTTGGAGTACTTGAGCAAATCATTTTGCAGTAGCATTAGCCACAGTGAGTGATACACTGGCATAGTGGACTCATACCTACAGGGCTGTGAGTTTTAGTCTGAACCCTGCTGTGTGTTTGTGGAGTTTCCACCTTCTCCCCCAGTTTGTGTAGGTTTCCTCCACCATTGGCATGCCCTAGGGTAGACGGGCATCCTGTCCAGGCTGTCCTCTGTCTCGTGTCCTGCGATGGACTGGCGTCCTGTCCAGGCTGTCCTCTGTCTTCGTGCCCTGCGATGGACTGGCGTCCTGTCCAGGCTGTCCTCTGTCTCGTGTCCTGCGATGGACTGGCGTCCTGTCCAGGCTGTCCTCTGTTTCGTGCCCTGCGATGGATTGGCGTCCTGTCCAGGCTGTCCTCTGTTTCGTGCCCTGCGATGGACTGGCGTCCTGTCCAGGCTGTCCTCTGTTTCGTGCCCTGCGATGGACTGGCGTCCTGTCCAGGCTGTCCTCTGTCTCGTGTCCTGCGATGGACTGGCGTCCTGTCCAGGCTGTCCTCTGTTTCGTGCCCTGCGATGGATTGGCGTCCTGTCCAGGCTGTCCTCTGTTTCGTGCCCTGCGATGGACTGGCGTCCTGTCCAGGCTGTCCTCTGTTTCGTGCCCTGCGATGGACTGGCGTCCTGTCCAGGCTGTCCTCTGTTTCGTGCCCTGCGATGGATTGGCGTCCTGTCCAGGCTGTCCTCTGTCTTCGTGCCCTGCGATGGACTGGCGTCCTGTCCAGGCTGTCCTCTGTCTTCGTGCCCTGCGATGGACTGGCATCCTGTCCAGGCTGTCCTCTGTTTCGTGCCCTGCGATGGATTGGCGTCCTGTCCAGGCTGTCCTCTGTCTTCGTGCCCTGCGATGGACTGGCGTCCTGTCCAGGCTGTCCTCTGTCTTCGTGCCCTGCGATAGATTGGCGTCCTGTCCAGGCTGTCCTCTGTCTTCGTGTCCTGCGATGGACTGGCGTCCTGTCCAGGCTGTCCTCTGTCTTCGTGCCCTGCGATGGACTGGCGTCCTGTCCAGGCTGTCCTCTGTTTCGTGCCCTGCGATGGACTGGCGTCCTGTCCAGGCTGTCCTCTGTCTTCGTGCCCTGCGATGGACTGGCGTCCTGTCCAGGCTGTCCTCTGTTTCGTGCCCTGCGATGGACTGGCGTCCTGTCCAGGCTGTCCTCTGTCTTCGTGCCCTGCGATGGACTGGCGTCCTGTCCAGGCTGTCCTGTGTCTCGTGCCCTGCGATGGATTGGCGTCCGGTCCAGGCTGTCCTGTGTCTCGTGCCCTGCGATGGACTGGCATCCTGTCCAGGCTGTCCTCTGTCTTCGTGCCCTGCGATGGACTGGCGTCCTGTCCAGGCTGTCCTCTGTTTTGTGCCCTGCGATGGACTGGCATCCTGTCCAGGCTGTCCTCTGTTTTGTGCCCTGCGATGGACTGGCATCCTGTCCAGGCTGTCCTCTGTCTCGTGCCCTGCGATGGACTGGCATCCTGTCCAGGCTGTCCTCTGTTTTGTGCCCTGCGATGGACTGGCATCCTGTCCAGGCTGTCCTCTGTCTCGTGCCCTGCGATGGACTGGCATCCTGTCCAGGCTGTCCTCTGTTTTGTGCCCTGCGATGGACTGGCATCCTGTCCAGGCTGTCCTCTGTCTCGTGCCCTGCGATGGACTGACATCCTGTCCAGTGCTGTCCCCTGTCTCGTGACCTGCGCTTCCTGAAACTGGCTTCAGGCACACTGTGATCCTGTGATGCATATATTCTTCAGAGAAATGTTACAGGCATACATTTAATTTATTATGGAGCCGTGGAGGAGCTATGAACAGTTTTAAAAAAAATTATTATTATTTCAGGCACATGATATACTAAATCAGGCGCACAATTTAGCTTAACGTGCCCATGAAATACTAAATTGAGCTCACAAAATTGCTAAAATGTGCACACAATTGACTTTTTTCAATTTGCTATTTTGGGCTTTCAAATTAATTTCCTTGCGCTCACTCTTTGGTTTGTTCTAGCCCTCTGCACACTGCTGTGAAGGACACTAATATTAGTTGTAAATAAATTGTTATTGAATTAAAATTAAAAAATACAATAAAATTCATAAAAAAAACAACCCGATACATAAACGTGTAAATGACCACAAAGCACAGTTTTTGTCTATTAGAAAATACTGGAGAATACATCTCAAGTGGAAGATATAATGCAGCATTATAAATGCTTAATACATACTGGGTATTACCATACACAGCTTTAAGGGTGAGAGTAGCCCCTCATTTCCACCATCGAATTGTTTGATACCTTGTGTGGATGTGTCAAATGTAGCAGAATAATGCTGAATTAGTAATTAGGAATGAAGAGCATCTTCTGATTTATTAAAAATATATAGGCTCCGTGGTGTGTGTGTGAGAGTGAGTTAATACAAACAGCACATGTTTTAATGACCGTAAGGCCTGGTTTCCACCATAAAACTTTGAAACTTTATGTGGCTCCCATTCTCAAACTGGAATGCCTTATCACAAAGATACGTGTGAATACATTTGCAACCATAATACTGCAATATTCGCGCACCTGCAAACCATGTGCTGATGGGTTGAATGCAGTCACAAGACTCCAGTTCCTGGCTGTGTGGGCACTAATAACCAAAATATGAGTGCAAATTAATTAATTCATGAGCTGGAAATAAACTGAAAGAAGGTATTTTGTGAACTTGATTTAGTATTCTGTTGGCACATTAAGCTAAATTGTGTGCACGATTCAGTATATAATACGCACAAATTAAAAAAAAAAAGTAATAATCAATTTCTGGCCCCGCCAGGGCTCAGTAATTTGTGTTGCACGGTAAGAGATAGGTGACCCATTGATTTATATACATTCTTGCTATATGCTTACTGAGTAACAATAAAATAAACAAACACTCAGTTCATTTTTCTTGTACATCTGTTTTCTTGACCGATGACTGGAACGCCACTCATGCATGTTATCATATAATTCAACTTTGCAACTTGACTGTCTAATTAAGTGCTGCCTAATGCTGTAACTGGAACTGCAAATTGTACATCAAATCAAAATTTAGGACATGACTCAATATTTATGAAAGCCACAAATAAATGTGAATTAAATATGGAAATAGAACAATTGTCTATGTTCCCAAGAGAAAACTTTTAAATGAAGCCCTAACACTGACCGTAATTTTTTGCAAAAAAAAATAAAAATAGGTACTTATTCGTTAGTCACCACAATTTAATTGCTCTTTTCTGCATATGAATCGCTTGGGAATTGTTGCATAATTTACATACAATTCTGTCAGTACTAATGGGCACAGGGAACGAAATGCTGAAGTCTGTACTTCACATTTAATGTCCCAGATGAGAACGGGCGAAGTTATGGAATACGTTCTTAACACTAGATTTACCGAGTTTTTATTCTCTGCTGAGAGTCCCAAGGTGTTTGTCACCCCTGCTGTGATTTTCACAGGTCTTCAGCCCCATCCTCCTCCTGCTTTTGTTGTGCAAACACACCCATTACCTGTGAGGCCTGGCGCATTTGCATTTTTTACTCAGAGTAGCTCAAATCCAAGGCAGGCTAAACCTCTGTGTGTGACATGGAAACCTTCACAAAAGTCTGCCATATCTATACCAAATATCCCACACGCTGACTGACCTGCAAATATGAAAGACGCACATTCACAAAATATATGGAAACACAAGTCTGTGTTATTTATAAAACAAATTGAGTGAAAATAGAATGAAAAGTTGCTAATAGAATGAAATGAATAAAATGAAAACATGCTAACACTTCAGTCTCCAATGCATGTTTGTATATAAATGTCATAAACTGAGTGAAGTCATGGTCCATGGCTCATACACATACAGAATAAAATGTCATTTCATTTTCATTGGCCATCACTGAATTATAACACCAAAAGTGAATTTTGTTTTTGTGTGATCTCTCCAGCTTTGCATGTTTGGCTGTTCATGTAAAAATTTATGTATCCGTGCCTCAGTTCCAGGTTCATCTCTTCGTCATCTTTCTGCCTTTTGTCTCAGTGGTTACTGTCCCACACAGTCTGTCTATCTTTCAAAGTCTGTGTTTGCAGCGTTTGAAAACCCAGTGACCATCATCCCTGTATTTGGCAATGGAGTTCCTTGGCTAGAAGAATCGGAAACAATCTTCTTTTTCCTTTCCACCCTGTAGATGCTTTGTACAGAACGTAGGCATTCACGGCCACCAAGTCCAGCATGTTGTAAAACACAGCTACTGGCCACTTGCTTGTTGCTGCTCGTACTGAATACATGCGCGCCATTCTAAACACTGACGTGGAGAATTCCTCTCCCTGTGCAGTGTCCTTTGCCAATGGAGGAAGTTCACGGCAAACGTTATTCACCATGCCCAGTAAAGTGAAGCAGTCTGTGTGACAGTGACAGTGAGGTGAAGAAATTGTCCATTGTGACATTTCTCCCGTCATCCAGAAATGACTCCATCAGACTCATGACCACGTTCTCTGCCAGCCTTCACCAAGAACTGTGCTGAAAGTTTCACTCCAGGAGAACACATGAACATAGATGTACAGCTGTTCTCGACCAAGGTTCATTGTCCATGCAGTATATTTACATTTACATTTACAGGATTTGGCAGACGCCCTTAGCCAGAGCGACTTACATAAGTGCTTTGAGACTCTGCAATGAATTTCCGATGCTAGCTCAATAAGGACCCCAGCTACGAATACTATCTCTGAGAACGCCATTGAGTAGTGCAGAATTTTTATTTTATTTTATTTTTTTAAAACACACACCAGAAAAAGAGTCGAGTAAGAATATAGAAGTTCTACGTCAGGTATTTCTGAAAAAGAAAAGTTTTGAGTCGTCGCTTGAAGACATTCAAGGATTCAGCTGTTCGGACATCTAGGGGGAGTTCATTCCACCAATTAGGTGCCAGGACAGAGAAGAGCCGAGACGCGTGTCTTCCTTGTGCCTTGAGGGGAGGTGGGACCAGTCGAGCAGTGCTGGAGGATTGGAGAGATCGTGGTGCAGAGCGGGGTGTGATGAGGTCCTTTAGGTAGGATGGTGCCAGAGAATTTTTGGCTTTGTATGCGAGCATCAGTGTTTTGAATCTGATGCATGCAGCTACAGGAAGCCAGTGGAGGGAGCGCAGCAAAGGAGTGGTGTGGGAGAACTTGGGAAGGTTGAAAACAAGACGAGCAGCTGCATTCTGAATCAGTTGGAGGGGACGGATGGCGCTCAGTGGTAAACCCGCTAGAAGCGAGTTGCAGTAGTCAAGGCGTGAGATGACGAGGGACTGGACGAGTATCTGGGTAGCCTGGGTGGAAAGAAATGGACGTATCCTCCTGATGTTAAAGAGGAGAAACCGACAAGAGCGAGAAAGACTGGCGATATGTGAGGAAAATGACAACCGATCATCTATGGTAACTCCAAGGTTTCTAGCAGAAACCGAAGGACGGATCAGGGAATTGTCAAAGGAGATCGCAAGGTCCTGGAGGGGGGATGAGTCAGCCGGGATGTAAAGCAACTCAGTTTTACTAGTGTTGAGTTTTAGCTGGTGAGTGGTCATCCAAGATGAGATGTCTGCCAAGCATGTAGAGATCTTAGTGGAGACATGAGTGTCTGAGGGAGGGAAGGAGAGGATGAGTTGAGTGTCATCGGCATAGCAGTGGTAGGAGAAGCCATGTGAGGATATAACTTCGCCAAGAGATTTAGTGTAGAGGGAGAATAGGAGAGGGCCAAGAACCGAGCCCTGAGGGACACCGGTGGAAAGACAACGTAGAGTAGATATGGATCCATTCCATGTCACTTGGTATATCGCATCCAAGCCGGACAAATTTGGGATCAAGTTCTGGATGGCCACGGATTTGGAGACCAAATACGTCTGCAACGTGTCCCCTAACTTGGGAAAGGACCCCAGTCACCAGAAAAGGGAGAGGCTGGCAGAGAACATGGTCATGAGTCTGATGGAGCCATTTCTGGATGACGGGAGAAATGTCACAACGGACAATTTCTTCACCTCACTGGCACTGTCACACAGACTGCTTCAGCGCAAAACAACACTACTGAGCACAGGGAATAAAGTTTGGTATGAACTTCCTCCAATTTCAAAGGACACTGCACAGCAAGAGGAATTTTCCGCGTCAGTGCTTAGAAGTGGCAGTGTCTCCTTGACAATTTATGCACCTAAAAAAACAAGATTGTGTGTGTTCTGAGTTCTTTGGACCAAGATGTGGCGATCTGTGAAGGCAGAAAGAGGAAACCCAACACGATAACAGACTATAATCACATGAAGGTATGTGAATGTGTGTATAATTTTACATCAGTGCTACAATGTTTTCTGATATGTACTATACAGGCCTATATAGAAAGAAGGTAGAAAAAAAGCAAATACACTCATGACTCTCTCTCTCTCTGCTGTTATCGTGTGGTGTAAATGTGTTGGACCAAATGGCGCGCATGTATTCCGTAAGAGCAGCAACATGCAGGTGGCCAGTAGCTGTATTTTACAACATGCTGGACCTGGTGGTGGCAAATTCCTACGTTCTGTACAAGGCATGTACAGGGTGGGAAGGCAAAAGAAGATTATTTTTGAGTCATCTAGCCAAGGAACTCCATTGCCAATTTATGCCACAAAAGGCTATGGGGACAGAGGAAGGCTGCTGCTGTGCCAGGACTTGTATGGACAACTCAGTGTCAGGTACAGGAGAACTGCAACAGAAACCACAGCAGGTTTACCAGTGCAAAGTGTTACAAATTCACTTGCGCCAAATGCAGGGATGATGGTCACTGGGTCTGCAAACACTGCAAAGTTTGAAACACTCAATTTTTTTTATAAATAAAACAGACTTGTGCTTCCATATACTTTGTGAATGTGTGTCTTTCATATTTGTAGGTCAGTCAGCGTGTGGGATATTTGGTATAGATATGGCAGACTTTTGTGAAGGTTTCCATGTCACACACAGAGGTTTAGCCTGCCTTGGATTTTAGCTGCTCTGAGTAAAAAAATGCAAATGTGCCAGGCCTCACAGGTAATGGGTGTGTTTGCACAACAAAAGCAGGAGGACAATGGCCCAAGAAACTCTCAGCAGGGATGCTAGTAGGTGTTAGGCCCAGGGAATTTACGCAAATTTGCGTAGATTTGGCAGTTCTAGTGTTAAGGGGATTGAAAATCAAGATTATTTTGAGGCTACAAACCTGAATCAGAAGGAGGATGGACATTTATCACACAGGTGGGAACACATCCTAAATGCTCCAAGTAAGTATGGATTGATGAAGCAATTTTCCCAAGTAATTACGTCAATGTTACTCTAAACTGTTACCTTCTAAGATTCCTGCATTACTACACTAAAGATACTTCAAGATGTATCCTTCTACATGAAAGACACTCCAGAGTGTTACTATCATGACCTGCACGTCCAGTCCTCATGTGTGCCACGCCCACCTCGTTACCCTTGTGCGAAGTCCCAGCGTACCAACTGTCTGCCGTTTATTCTGATGTCATGTCCTGTAAGTCCACGTTCAACTGTATTTCCCCAGGTCTGTCATTAACGTTGTTGATCGTGTGCTTCTTTGTCTTTTTATTAAACCCCTTTGTTTTGGGTTTCGGTCTCCCGTATCCTGCTTCCCCGACCGACCATGACAGAATGACAGACCTCGCAAGGAAGGTACCCCCCGCCGACCGAGGACGTTTACCTCGGTCTGGTTGACGAGGTCCTTTACTGGCTGGCCCAGCCGGAGGTCCGAGAAGACCCGGTAGCCTGGGCATTAGCCAGCCAAAGCCGGAACATTTTGGAAGAGATGTCCCTTACTGAGGACACACATCTTGCGGAGGTGTGTGAAAATCTCCGGCTGCTACAGGAGAGGCTGACCGACCAGAGGACTTGGCTGATCGAGCCTCCACCGAAAGCCCCGAGCTGGAGAAAGAAGAGAGGAGGTAAGAGACCCGAAGAAGGGCCGGCGATCTTCTTAAGAGCGGCTTCTCTCTCTGCTTCCTCCTTAGCCGGGTATAGGAAGGAACCCCTTCCGATCCTGGATCCAGCGGTATTTACCCCTGGCGTCACTGCGGCCTCTGCATGGCAGCCGCCTGACGCTCGCATCGCCGCTGCTTTGTAGCCAGCGCAGACAAGCTGCCCTTTTCCCCCTGTAATTAACGTTGTTGATCCTTTGTCTTTGTATTAAACCCCTTTGTTTTGGGTTTCGGTCTCCCGTATCCTGCTTCCCCGACCGATCGTAACAGTTACCTTTAATAGCTCCAGCATTACATGCTAAAGGTGAAAAACCCACATTTATTAGATTTTGTAATAACATCATCTCTTTCCCTCTTATTGCAGTGTAGAAATATAACAATTAGACTCGTTAGGCTAAAACATGAATTAAAAGTTTCAGTACAAAACGTTAAATCAAACGTGAAAAACTGAACACATTTTTATTTTGCAACTGCTTGTGCTTTTGTGAAGGGTCAATTTCATGCACTTATAAACATATTTTTCTCTCTTGTCAAACATCCTGGCTTATGACCTTGATGCCAAACTGAATGCAAACACCGGTCACCTTTTCAAATTTCTAGGCACCCAGGGTGCGCACAATGACTAAAAGCACACTTATCCTCCTTCAGGAGATCAGATGGAAGTGAGTTCTGAGGAGGGACTAAAGAATGGGGTGCTTTAAAGGTCCTCAATAACCTCAAGTGAAGTTGGATTGGTTGGTGGCTGCAAGTGTCACCCATGGGTCCTCGCTCTGAATCTTCATTTTTCAAAGGCCTTGACCCGAAGACCCACGTATGACTTTCTTTTCTAGGTTTCATACTATTAATGAAATTAATGGCAAAATACTTGCTTCACCATGACATTATTTGTGATACACACAGCTCCTGGGAGACAGAAAAGAGGCCACATCTTCAATACAATGTAATGAAACCCTTTAACATAAATAGCCTCTGTCTGTTTCCAGGTGATAATTCATTTAAAAAAAACCAAAAACCAAAAAGAGTTGACCTTAAACAAACCCTAATTTCAATATTCATTGAAAGTCACTACAAGGATTCAGCTTGTTACTGCAAGTCCAAAGAGAGAAAGGTATGTAAAAGAGTAATGTGGTACATAGTTATTAAGCCTATAAAGTCTATTCTGATATTCTGATGGTGACATCACTATCATGTCGCACTAAACTCTCCTCCAGTCTGATAGCTGGGTCAGGCTGGGACACAGCAGAGTAACGTTACTTCACCCAAAACTGAACCAAAAGTTTATCTGAAATTTTCAGGTCGGTACAGAGGGGAATATTAACTGACCAGGTGCAGCCAGAGGAGGTCCGCCTTCCATAACTGGCCATCCGGCACAGGGTCATGGTGAAACCTGGAGTCAGGGGGGTCCAAGGTAGGGCACACTCACACAAACATAGCAACACACTAGGGGCAATTTGGAGACACAGAGCCGTGTGATTTTCCATAAAGCAAAAACCCATAGAAACGCCAGAGGGGCATCTAAGCTCCATATACCCCCATCCTGTATATTATCGCTGTCCGATGAAAAACACGTACCTCCGAAAATCCATTATACCAGGAGCCTGAAAAAAGCCATTTTCTCTGAAACTACTTCACAAAATAAAGCTAAAACAATGTAATGAGGCACTTTTAACACCAGAAACCTATCTTTACACGGCCATCAGTGAACATTTATTCAAATTTACATTTAATGGATTTACATGGATTGTTGTCAGAGTGGGATTGACAACAAGATAAAATATTCAATCTTAGTTGATATTCACAATTAACAATGACATACATCACTAAAGCTTGCACACAAGGTATCATTCTGATCCTCTACTTTCCCTGTGATGTTTAGATTCTTTTTCATGAAGAAGAAGGACGCTGGGCTTCAGCCATGCATCGACTACCATGTCCCAAATGCTATCACGGTGAAGAGGAGGGATCCCTTACAGTGCGTCCCATTGGTGTTGTGTCTTTATGAAGCTTGACCGCTGAAGTGCGTGCAATCTTGTTCACATCAAGGAGTGATGAATGGAAGGCCTCATTTATCACCCGCACAGGCTAGTTTGAATATCTCGTTATGCTGTATGGTTTAACTAACAGCCCGGCTCTTTTTCAGTCTTTTATGGATCAGGTCTTTGCAGGCTTAAACAGTTTCTTCTCCAAAGCAGCATGTTCACCATGTACAGTACGACAGGTGCTGCAAAGGCTCCATGAATACCACCTGTTTGTAAAAGGGGAGAAATGTAAATTCCACTGGACCATCCTCAAGTTCCTGGGTTATGTGATTCGTCCTGGAGGCATGGCAGTGGTTGAGGGAAAGGTCTGGGCTGTGCAGGATTGGGTCCATCCTCGAACGGTCAATGAGCTCTTGGGCTTCACCAACTTGTACCATCACTTCATCCAGGTCTTCTCTGTTGTGGAAAAGATCCCTGTTCTGTGGTGGGTCCTGGAGACTGAGGTAGCTTTTCACTGTCAACAGGAACTCTTTTGTTCTGCACCCATTCTCCAGCAGCCAGACCCAGATCTCCCCTTTGTGGTCAAGGTGTCTCAAAGTGCTTTACATTATCCCTGCCCAAAACCCCCAGTGAGCAGGACAGAGGCAATAATGGCAAGGAAAAACTCCCTAGAAGGAAAAAACCTTGTGAGGAACCAGACTGAAAGGGGGAACCCAGCCTCCAGGGGCCAGCAGAGGAATTTAAATGAGCAAGATAGCAAAATCATAATTTGCACAGTTCAAATGTTAAGATTCAACTCTGTATGTTGTGCCAGGCAGGTGCTGGTGCTGCTTCTGATGGCAGCATGAACAATGGTACAGCAGCAGGGCAGGTAGGGGAGACATTACAGGGACAAAGGCAAGCGGCCTGGGAAGATCCCACAGGTAGTAGGAGCGTCGCAGGCAGCAGGGTAGGCAGAATATCTCAAGTCTCCAGGCAGCACATACCAGGAGAATTGGGGGGGGGGGGGGGAATAAAAAGTCCATTAGGTAAAGTAAGGGAATGTCTGAGGTGACAGCATCACCCACAAGGGTCAGCATCCCATTTAGAGATGGAACCAGCTTATGGCTAACTTGGGGGAGACACAACTTTGTGTCCTCTGTTGTATATTAGGTGTTTGCATCAAATATTTGTACTATGTCTGAAATTGTTACTAACAAATTATTAAACAGATGGAAACACATAAATATTTGCATAAATGTTGCATCAATACTGAAACTAAAATATCAATATTTGATAAATGCTGTATGATTTACAGCGACACTTTTGTGAGGTAGGCGTATAAGAAACTGACAGGCTGCTCATTTGGTAAGACCCCTTTACAAATATTTGCTTAGAAATTAACAGATTTACAAATGGCAGTTTCGGTGCCCTAATACAGAATCCCAGCAGGATTTATAGGACTCCTAGAGAGGTGTCCTTGGGCTCAGACCTTGGTCCGTTAAATATTCATATCTGTTAGCATCGTCATCAAATTCATTAGTGACATTAAACTTAGCCTGCGTGCATTGAGACAAACGCCACGGTCTTCTGAGACTCCGTCACTGGAATGTCATTCTGAAATGTCTCTGAAATGTTTTGATCCATTAGATTTTGTTGCTTTAACATTCCAATGCTGTGGTTTATGTAGGTGAATACATTAGTCCGTTTCTGAGAGAATGGACTCTGGAGATGCAACATGTTACTGCTGTAATGCATTACATCCCTGGGGTGACCAACGATGCAGTTTGTGGTCCTGAATTATTTACTAGTGAGGCTGTGTCCCTATCAACAGCACATTTGTATCAGCAGGAATAGGGTGATATTTTCTACACAAACCATCCCTTTTATGAATAAATTACCTCAACGATTAAAAATTAGTTTTTTTTATTATTATTTTATTAAAGTTCAAGCATCAAGTTAAAACGCTTACAAACATAGGTACATGGGCAGATATGTGACTGTTTACATGAATACTAACCAATAAATTAAAAGCACAAATGCACATAAAACAAGCTGTTTCATCACTATCATGGGCAGACACATTGTCAAATCAACTAATACTCATTGTGCATCTACAGAGAGAGAGATTGCACAACCGAAAGTGTCACAGAACAATTACCACTTCAAATGAAAAAACACCTGAATTTGTGTAAAAGAAGTAAGAAACTGTAATTATATGTAGGAAACTGATTTTTTTAATCATTTTAAATAATAAATAAACTTAGGCATTCTTAAATTAAATTCATTTAATCTTAGATAGGATCTCAAGCTGTTCTGGGTGCTATAGGTGTCATGCAGCGCTAATTATGAACGATGAATTGAACGCAAAAAAAAAAATAATCAGACAAATGCGAAAGTCTCCAGCTCAGTGCATGTCACTATGTCCATCAGTGAATAGCGGTTCTTGAATACGGTTTCCTTGTTACGATGCGTACACATCAATGAAAATTACATGAATGAAAAGTATCGTTAATGAAATGTGCTGCACATTATGGAATAAATTCATCCGATAATTATGGGTGATCAAAGCTGAGTAATGGCAGCACAGTGAGTAAACAATGACGTTTATTTTGTAAAGTGATTTCCGTCGAGTCAGCATTCATATGGACATCCCTTGTCAGGACAATTGTTCCTTTTGCTATTACCTTGACTGTTGTGCCGAAGTGAAGATTAATGTCTCTGCAGCAATGGTTTAGGCTGACAACCAGTGCAGGTCATTATTGGCTCATAAATTTAACCTTGATATTTTTCCTAAAGTGTGCGACAATGACAGAGGGGACTATTACATATACAGACAAATAGTACTGTGTGTGTCCCATGTTTACATTTAAAAAAAAACCTTAAATCCCACCCTTCAAAAAATAAAGCGTAAAAAAATGCATTAAACATCCTTTTGTTCCAGAATAAGCAATGCAAAATGGAAATGGATGTGGAGGCATTAGCATGTACACATAAAAGCTGTACATTTAGAAGGGCTTTTCTTAGATTAGACCTTTGATTTATGGTGATGTTTCATTTAACTCTGAGGAAATATGGACATCTTGTAAGTGGTCCTCCATCCCATGGTAAATTTGACATTATCGTCAATTATATGCTAATCCCAAATGGAATGCATCATCTCTGGATGATTTGTGTCGATAATTACATGCCTGGAGGAGAGACGACTCCCCGCGTCTCTGGCTCCCCCATGGAATGGGTCATTATCAGATTTTCTGTTTGTCTCAGAGAATCAGACATTAGCCCCTTTGTTCAGGTCCAGTCCATTAGAGCTGAATAGATGCTTTTTATTTTTGTCTGGGTAGGTTTATACAGCAGTGCCACGCTGAGGGTTAGCTGGCATGGACTGAGCTGCGTTGTTAGTCTGGAACCAGATTTGGGTTTAAGACTCAAGTCCCATGATGTTTGCGCTAAATACAAAATTACCCAGTCAGGCTAGGATACATCAGAACAATGTTATTACACCCGGAGCTGTAGTACTAGTTAGCTTTAATTTTTAGCCCAATATAGTACAGAAATGAAGCAGTCAACTCAGGGTAGTTGAGCACGTGTAGGTGCTTGTAATCACTTCAAAGCTGCTAGTTCAGAGCTGAGTTTACAGTCTGAGGCAGACTGGGGGTTTCTAGTGTCCATACATTCATCCACCTTCTATAACTACACCTGCTGCACAGACTCTTGGTGAACCTGGCACAAGGAACCATTGACCCCCCCCCCCCAGGCAGAGGGACACACAAAATGGGGCTTCGATGTATCACAAGGCATATTCTCAACCATAGGCACACGCTGTCAGATTAAACACCACAGCCATGGCATAGTTATATTCCTCAAGGTACAGCATTAGTGTAGTCCCAATAATACAATGAAAAGTTCCTTGGGACAGTGGTGGCCTAACGGTTAGGGAAAGGAATGAAAGGATGCTGGTTTGAATCCCTAACCAGCAAGATACTAGTGAGATACACTGAGCAAGGTACTGCCCCCAGACACTGCTGCCTGGGCGCTAAATAATAGTCATATATGGGTTAAATGCAAAAAAACATATTTCGTAGTTGTGTGCTGTGGTGTGTTAATTACAATTCATCACCTTCAGAGTCTATTTCTGTATCTTAAATATAAAAGGTACACTTTCCTACAGCTAGGGTACAGTTTGCAGAATCTTGAAGGGTCAAGTGATGAGTAATTGTACCCTCAATGATACAAATCGGTACTTCTTTTTCTGACTGTGCATGCTAAGGGCAATTTAGAAGCACAGCGTAACACACATAGCAAAAAGTCAGAGAAACATGTAAAGTGTGCACACACTGAGTCAGGTGGGAAGGGAACCTCGATCCAAGATAGTTACAGTGCCGTCCACTGAGCCTCTGCGCTTCCCGTTTATAGACAGAACAGCCTTGGGCTTCGCTTGGCGGACACATGACTTTTTTTGGCGTTTTTCTGCTGAAAGTCATTGTCTGAGTGTCTCTTCCAGAAAGTGGGCAGACACTGGAAACACGTGGGCAGGTGTGTGAGCTGAAGCGTGGCGGCTTCTCACTCCCGGAAAGTGGAGAGAGAGGAAAAAAATGAACACATGAAATACTTCACCTTGATTACTTCAGCAGAAAAAAAATAATGAATGAAATAATAATAATAAAAAAAAACACGTTAATGGTCTCTGGCATCTTTAAATCACTCCTGATGAAAGCGTCAGCCAAATGAATGAATCAATAAAAAAACGAACACAGCCAATTTAAATTCCCTAACGCTTAATGATCCATAGAAAGTAATAGACTTAGGGAAGTAAACATCAGGCTTTGGGTGTAATAGCCTGCGTATTTTTCAGGTTCTGTGTGCAAAGCATTCTGATACTTTCAAGCAGAAGGGGTCCCTTGTGGGTCGTTTGTAAAATATTCATCTGGAAACCACACAAAATGTCCTTTCGTCAATGTTGTACGTCGCTTTATATATAGACTGCATAAATTTACGTTGCGTGCTAACGGTGCCGACTTTAATTACAAAGTTAGTCACTGGTATGTTTTTCTTTTTAATTACAAGCACATCTGTTTATCGTGTCATCAGACCTGCAGGTCATATTACAATATCCCTGAAACAGAAATTATCAGGTGAATCAATGCTTTGAGTAACTGGTGTCATGTATTGCGAGACCAAGGCCTCGAAAGCAGATGTTTGGCAAATGTAGGGGATTTTATTGACCAGAATGGGAGCAGGGAAAGAGATAAGAACACAAGGGTCAAAACGAGAAGGCCAGTATGGAGGAGGAAGCGGGCGGACAGGAGGAGCGACGTCAGTGCCCGGACTAGGACTGAGGAGACAAACAGATAATTAAATACAAGCACTAATGAGGGGCAACAAGGAACAGGTGCGGCTCATCAGTGCCATGTTAGGAAGGAGACAAGTGGACATCACGGGCAGAACATTACAGCTGGGAAATACGTTCAATCTGTGACAATCATTGCCAGCAGCCAAACTTCCTATAGTTCAAACTAGTCAATCTACCTGAAACTAAGCAGGTTTGGGCCTGGCCAGTACTTGCCATATATCTGCAACACGCCCACATGGGTTTTAGGCAGGTTTCTTCTTTGTAAGTCTTTTTATAATTCTTTCTCTTCTACAAGCCTTTACTCTTATGAATTCCCATTTCTCATCAAGATACATCCATAAATACTTTTTTTTTTAATGCAAAACTATTCTGTCTGTAAAAACCATTTTTGTCAGCATAAAACCTGAAATAGAGAGTTCTTGGTAGCCTGTCCAAAAGATCTCCTGTGAGATACTTTACCTTTGTTTTCTCCATTTCCGTGGTATCCAGGATGCTGCCGTAGGCACCCCCCCCCCCCCCCCCCCCCCGCCTTCCCACCCCCTCACCCACACCCCCAGGGCCCTCTGGAATGAGGAAGATAAGATAACAGCCTCACTATTGTGAAATCTTCATTATGTCAGATGAACTGCGTATTACATATTCACCCAAAAGAAAGCAAAAGAAAATTTCATAAACTATAAATAGCTAATGTACATGGATTGTTTGAAAGACGACATGGATTCATTATGTACGATATTCCTGATTGTAAAAATTCATTTAATCGAAATGAAATTTCACATAAATACTACCATTTTAAAATCCGTCTTCCATAACCACTTAAGCAATACAAGGCTGCAGTGAGCCTGGAATGTGTGTCAGAGAATAGGGACCATAAGGCAGAGGGACACCATGGGCAATTTAGAGATGATAATTCTGTATTTCTGGATCGTAGGAGGGAACTGGAGTACCTAGGAAAAAGCACAGAGAGCTAGGGAGCATACTTCAACCTGGAGGTTTGAATGGTTTTAATTCTAGGAGTAATCAAAGTGTCATTTATTAAATAATGTTGATGTAAAAGAGTGTCGTTTTAGAAAATGGACGCCGATTCTCTCCCGGTGGTACTGTAGCCTTCACAGGGTGTCCGATCAGAACACTGGTTTTATTTGCTGACCTCTGATAGGTTATTCTATAGTTGGATAGTAGCGCATTAACACACCACCCATAAAGAAGTCCGGATACTCGTTGGGGGGTTACGTAATTGTGGTTTACTGAAACAGAAATACAAATATAGGAATCAACATATAACTACCGCTCACAGGTAACATGCTTTTATAAACATTTAACAAATATAGATACTAAATGATATTAACCATTTGTGTTACAAAACGCAAATAAACATACAATATTCTTAAACCGAGCGGAATTAATACAGTAAAACGCAAACTTCGATTGGCGCAATATGCTTATTTTAGATTAGAAACGAATAAAACAATGACATTTGCTCCGGTTACAAAGTATAGTTTTGGTACGAACGAACTGCATACTTACTCAGCATGTACGCACAACTACACCATAAACCCAACAATATTTTGTAGAACTACAGTGTTTAACTCTGCATGCAGCCTAAAGAAAAGAGAAGAAGAAAAAAAACAACGCGGGGTCCTGCGTGATGCCTCCAATGGCCGAAAAAATGCCTGCTCAAAACACTGTACAATTAACAAACCGCTCACTTAACTGCCTTTTCTATAGCTGATATAGTCAGATTTCAAATGGAACTTTGCATAGCAGGGTTGTCAACTTTGGTCACCTGGCTGGAGTGAGATTTTAAATTTGACATGAGTCGGCACACACATTTACATGTATGTAACAGTTTTATTAACTTGTAAATAGTCTGTACAGGGACGGATTACGGACCGGGCCAGCGGGGCCACTGCCCAGGGCCCCTTGGGGTGCAGGGGGCCCGTGGGGCCCCTAGCCCAAAACAATTTGCAACGCTTATCAACAATGTATTTTCGTTTGTCTATTTTAGAGGGCCTACATTCTTTGATCCTCTGCCTACAAGGGCCCCTGACCCTATAGGGAGGGCGTTTGGCTGCCAAGGGCCCTTGAATTGTGGTGCTGGTGGTGGTGCTGGTGGTGGTGGGGGGGGGGCCTCGTGAACGTTTTGCCCAGGGGCCACACAACCCATAATCCGTCCCTGAGTCTGTAGGGTTTGCAAACTGCCCCAACACCTTTTATGCAGCTAATTTTAGGTTTATAATGGAATAATATAGATTTGCCATAAGATTTCTTTTATGTGTGAGAGTCTGAAAGCGTAAGTGTCAGACCAGATGCATGAGAGTCGGCAGCCCTGATGCAGGTGAAACTGAGCATGCAAATTCCTGGTGTGAGAATGGCTGTTAGATGCTTGGGTGACATATTTAAACATACCTTTTGTCCACCACTGCAGTAAATATCAGCCAGCGTATAACTGACCAGCTTAGAAGTCGTCATGGGCAACGCTATCCTCTGAGCACATAACGGTCATAAAAACTGTGGCGTAACCTCATTATCAATGAGGTAATGCTTATCAAGAGCGAGCCATTTCCATTAGGACCCATTAGCTACTGCGTGAGATTATTAGCGAGCCAGGCAGGTAAAGAATACAGCTGGTCCAGTTGAAATGCTTCGTAAAAATGCGTGGCTTCTCGCAGTCCCCCATTTTTCCCCGCCACTGACATGGGAAAAATGAATCGGCCCACACTTGGATGCAGTTCAGGTCACTGTTTACGTCTCAGCGTGCTCAAAATTTAATAATCCGCTCTGGCTTTAACGCACGGAGCGTCGGTGTCAGGCAGACTTATCTGCTCAGTCATAATCGCCAGCTAGACCCTGAAAGTGCTGTGCCAATTCACAAACCAGTATGTGTCGGGAAGCCTTGTTGGAACACATGTCATGTAAGCTTGCCCTGGCTTCTTTCCTTATTAGCATTATGTGCTAATAAGGCTCAAGGTTTCGGTGTTTGATTTCCACTCCACTTGCCACTAAAGTGTCGTAGCGAAGGCTGAGGTTGACGTACCCAGGTTCTCATGGGGTCGTACTGAGTTCCCTTCCGGTCCCTAACCCTAACAAATTACCTTTCAGATCTGTCCGAATGTTCCACACAACTTAAATTATGCTACAAAGCTACTGCATGTGAGGCTTGCTGTGCGACGTAGAGTGAATTTATTGAGATATGCTTATAATTGGCAAAAAAAAAAGAAAAAAAAACTTAAGGTAAACGTTAAAAAGATTTTTTCACACTTTTAATGAAGATTCCAGTGAATATTTGCGATTTCAAGCAAGTATTTTGATTATTACTCCTTCTTCCGTCCTAAACTATCAATAGACAACAAACCAAGTGTGATTGGCAGGGTCCATGTGCTGGTTCCATATCTACTTATTGAGCCACAAAACACAAACCAAAAATATGAACTGGGAAGACAGACAGGGGTCGTATTGAGATCAGAGGATATGACCCAAACCAAATCATTAGATGTACCTGAAGTCGGTAAACCCGGGGAAGAAATCATGACCACAGAGGACGTAAAGATCACACGAGGAAGTACCACTCAGCACGGAGAAACTTACAATACCTTGCAAACCAATAACAGGCATAACGATACTTAAGTTATACAGTGCTGGTACAGTACACAGGTGCAGATAATTAACTGGTTATTTTGCAACCGTGGGCTGGAATACGGATCAGAAGGCTGACAGGTTACTGCACATGACACTAAGATATTAATAACTTTGTTTGAAACTAATTTATTATTAAGACTCAAAAATTATCAATTAAAGGGGATTTTTAGAGATTTGTAGTTGTAATGAGCTGCTCCTCATTTTCTGATACTAATTAACAAAATCAATTTAACAGAAATTAACACAAATTATAGCCAGGTTAAAAATGTTGGATTTCAACATGATTTGAATCTCGCGATTCGTCCATTCAAACCCCAATTAAAGCACAAACTGAACTCAGCTGGAAACGTCCTGGAGTCCAAAACCCTGTTTAAGGTGATTAAGGGGAAGGCTTGGTATCACTTTTTCATGCCCGTAATTAGAGATTTCCTCCATTTATGCGCAACTTGTCCATCTCCTTAATGCAATGTTAATAGCTGTAAGAGCAGCTATAGGGCATGTTAATTTTGGTGTAGTGCTTTTAATAGTGTGTATGTAGTGTGTATGTAGTGTGTATGGTGCTTTTAATGAAAGACATAGGCAAGGTGCTGTCTAAGATGGTCACCTGATGGTTTGTTTGAGATGCCTCTGACCCAAACTTCATGACCTGACCTCTAATATCCTCCCTGCTTTGGTTTCAGGAGTCTTACCTTAGCGCAACACTTTCCCCCCCACAATTCACAGCCGTGCCCCCCCCCCCCCCCCCCCCATACACACACACACAGTACAGGTGAATCTCTGCTACCTTAGTAACCTGTGATGGATAGGCTCTGCGTCTCCACTAGACATGCAGTTACTGACAGTGGATAGGCAGAGAATTTTTTTTTCTTTCTTTTGCTTTCTTTGTGACTCCTGGAGGATTTGTTGTCTGAGACTGGCTTTGCTCGTACCACCTAGCTACGCCTTTCACTGGACACCTCAACCCTTTCAATCTGTCACACTCATGCAAACCTCTCACTGCTATTCCACTCTCCCCTTTTTAAGTGTCACCTCTACTCTCTCTGTTTCCGAGTCTGAGCGGTGGGGAGTCTTAGGGGAAATACCGTCTTTGTATTTTACTGTGTCCTCGCAATAGCAGTAGCTGTGGTACCCAATTTCACTTGCATTTAGTGCGGAATGATACTCTTCATGAGAGTCGAATATGGTTTCCTGGTGCCAGGTAACAAATGGTTGACGAGCACAGCTACATCAGTCGAATTGTGTTGCCAGTGAACATTCAACCCTACAAGCCTTAACATTCAAAAGTGGCTTGTGTAACATGGTTTGAAGCCCTGCAATTTGTGACTCGGGAATGTGTCTAATGTGTGTGTTGTACGGTAATATAAAGACGGCCAAAAGGTCTGCTGCGGTTCTGGGTTCTGGGTATGCGCTAAAAATGGCTGCTTTAAAGAATCTAGCTGCAACTATCAGATTTTAGCTCTTGAAGTTAATTCAGTCATAAATGACCATTTTTCTTCTGTAAGACATGTTCAGTGGGAAGTAGATGTGGAATATACAATCATCCCTGTACCTCTGCTAGTTGTTTTAATTATACACATATATTTCATTGATGTTGTAAGAATAGTGGATTAAAAACACCAGTTACTCCAGTCTTTAAATACCTGTCCCCATGAGCAGGTGCCCTGACCCTAACGCCCTGACCCGTCATGCATGGTTTTGCTTTTCAGGAAGGTTTTTAGCCTTCAGTGGGCTGCTGTCTCTTTAAATCCTCTTTGCTGGGATGGGGGATTTCACAAGAGCTACCATCTGTGTTCAGATGCCTAGAAGTGAGTCTTGTCCTCTGTAATAACAAATAACATCTTTGTTTAGCAAATCAGTTGTTAAAAAATACCAGTAGTTGGAATAGGGTTTTTTTTTTTTTTTTTTAATCTTAAATGTTTTTTTTTCTGGTTAACATCCATCCATCCATTTTCCAAACCACTTATCCTACTAGGTCGCTGGGGGTCCGGAGCCTATCCCGGAAGCAATGGGCATGAGGCAGGGAACAACCCAGGATGGTGGCCAGCCCATCGCAGGGCACACTCACACACCATTCACTCACACATGCACACCTATGTGCAATTTAGTAACTCCAATTAGCCTCAGCATGTTTTTGGACAATGGGGGGAAACTGGAGTACCCGGAGAAGAGCCCACAACGACATGGGGAGAACATGCAAACTCCACACACATGTGACCCAGGCGGAGACTCGAACCTGGGTCCCAGAGGTGTGAGGCAAAAGTGCTAACCACTGCACCACCATGACGCCCCCTCTGGTTAACATAATAAAAGTAAAAAATTCAGCAACATCCCCATAGTGGGTTGACACAACTCATATGGTGGTTAGCGTTACAGTATATCTGCATGCTGGTCTGTATCTACAAAGTTATGTGGACGTAAGAATGTATTAGTTTGTCGCATGGATGCATAGAAATAGGCATTAAAACAACTTAGCTGGCGATAACGAGACCCTTGAACGCAGACAGCGATACCTCGGCTCTAAAGAGCGTGATAATTCTCAGCTGAAATGGCAGGCCTGGGAAATCTTCCTGAAACGAGGACCCAGCTAGATGTAAAGAAGAGGACAGATCACAACGTGTGCAGTGCAGGGCCCCACAGGAGTGCTCTGACATGTGGCGAGCGGAAGAACTGCGGCTCCCAGCCAATAGGAGGGAAGCAGCTGGGAGTGGTGCAGTGTGGGTAACTTCGGTGAGTCCCTCCGATAAAACGCCCTGGATTTCAGTACAGAAGATACTCCGGGTGGTTGCCAGTCAGCCGAGCTCTCAGAGAGCCTCCTGTTTAGACAGCTGTTGTTATTTATAAAGCGGTGAGAGAAGCTAGATATGTATTGCAAACCAGTCAGTGATCAACGGGGCTGGTGACAAACCAGGATGCAACGTTAAACTGCGTTTGGGTGTTTCTGACCCCTGCATGACGGATTTCTCAAAACGAGCTTCAGCAGTCTGCATGTAACCCTGAATGATTCTCCTCAATGATACAAACAGACGATTAAAGTGTCAGTTTCGCCAATACGCTTCTGCTGCAAACACATGTGAGCACAGACATGCCCTCTTTGACCTACAGCCAGCTGGGTAAAGGGCTCGGAATGAGTTTCTTCATAAACAGTATAAAAGTCGGGTCCTTCTTTGCTGCGATGACGGAGCACAGGCCAGACAGATACAGGAAAAGCGTCGTAACATGAGTCAGCGTCTTGATCGGACACGAAGTTTAGGACGCACTCTGGTTTTCAGTACTAATGAAATGCTTGGAGGATTATAAGACATTTAAAAATAGTGCAGAACTCGAGAGGTGAGGAAACTATTTGGAGGTCTGACAGCGATAATTAGCATGTGGTGACTCTGTGGGAAGCGCCGGTGCCTCACAGCTCCTGGGTGGGAGCCTGGCACTGCATCCTGCTGCAGTGTTAGCGTACGTCTCTCCTTGGGTGCTCCAGATCCTTCCCAAACTCCGAATATGCATTCTGCAGCTAATCTGGTGACTCTGAAATGTTTGTGTTTGAGTTTCCATCTGGCACCATCTCCTAGCTCTACCTTCCACTATGCCTTGTGTTCCCCAAAGATCACGGGATCCTTAAACTTGGACAGATGGATGGATTTTAGCTTGTTCTGCGGGGTAACAAGTAGCAAGAGGTGGCTAGACCTATTCATCGGCTAAAGTGCACGCCTAAGCTTTATATTGCTTTTTGTAAGCAGGAGTTTCCTCCGGAGGAAGAATGACTCAGACAATTTAGAATAACTTGTGGACAATGAGGAAAGGCAGATTTTGTTGGGAAAGACCGTTCAAATGCCACCAAATGTTTATGCGGCAGAGAAAAAGAAACTCGAAGAGAAGAAGGCTTGGACAGAGAGTAATTCTAAAGCATGCCAGAAGCGGTCCCTCAGACACCCGTTACGGATAAAACAGATGGACCAGAGACAGCACCTGCTCCGAGCGGAGAGGCCCGAACTTCTCTGCTGAGTCATGGAGAGAGTCGTTCCTTTTCCAAGTGGACTGACGACTGGTGGTAGAGATCTACAAGATGGACGCCAGTTGGTTCCAGCTCTCAACCCTTGGCAGATAAAACCCAAAACAAGCCAACAGCCCCACTTGCTCATTTCTTAAAAGTAAGCTGGCATTTTTTTTTTGCAAAGAAGTCAGTAGCTGTAAGGCGAATGTGAGCAATTTGTACAATTTTTGATTTTGTTTATAAATGTTATATTCCCAGGGCCCATGTTCCCTTAAACAGGGATAGGTTTGGATCCCATGACCCAAATTGAGACCTAACAAGCCATGTCAGCGTATTGAGGGAATGCCAGGCTAAGGGCGGTTAGGACCCAGGAAACACAGACATGCTATCATCCCGTGGAAACTGCATTAAGCGGGACGAGACCACGACTTTAGAGTGGTTGGGTATTAGTTTTAAAAAAAGAAAACAAACTTAAATGATCATGCAAATCTAATCAATGTGCGTTTTGATTTGTTTTAGTATTACAATATTTACTCAATTAGCAATAAACATCAGACACTCTGTTTTTATTACTGCTAAAATGCCTTAGTGGCTTTTGTTTGGCAATATCATAAAAAAGAGTGATTGCTTTGCTAGCATATCCATCAATGGTAATTAAATTATAACCAAATGCCCTGTATTACATGCAGTAACATTGTTGCTCTCCTCAAACTAATATCCAGTTGGTAGCCCTTTCTGTTTCCAGAGAATCATTCCCATGATCGAAGTCATTTGTGCTGGCCAGAGGGATTAAAACAGGGGTCTCAGACTATTTTTCCATCTGAAACACAAAGCGAAGGGGGAGTGTTCCCTCAACAATAAAATTCAGCTACTTGGGGGGAGGGGGTGGTTAGTGTGATCCGGATTCAATTCAATTGAGCCCACCAGTTGGTAACCACTGGATTGATTTTGCGAATGATTTTCAGGGAAAGCAGCAAAGAGGCAGTCGATGTCTGGATAGAATCTGCTCCGTGTCGATTTTGCCAGTGCCGTTGAATAGATGGCAAAATGGATGGAGTCGCTTTGCTGCACAGATGCGGTTGTCACCACGCAAGGTTCTTGTTTCTGTGACGGAGAGGTGTGAGACGGAGTCTGGCCGTCACCATTCCCAGCTGCCACTGCAGCTGTTTCCTCCTCTGGGCCTGCCGTCTCCTCTCGACCTTATTTTATTTTCATCCCTCATAACGTCTAATTTCCCAGCAAGGGCTTTCTGCTAATGCCACCCATGTCAAGGTGCTCATTAGTATTGCTGACCAGTTAGCTAGCAATTCAGATTGAATTGAACCACGGTTAATGGCCGCCCTGGTCCAGCTACTAAACCTTTATAATCTGCTTTGACACATTGGCATGCAGAGCTTGTACCGGGTACAGTATTGAATTCGGGCGAAAAACAATTTGTTGGAACTAAGCAAAAGTTTTGCCCAACCTGACCAAAAGCAGTTACCTAAAGCGAATTAAGGTATATCATTATTATGATGCATTTACATTTACAAGTTTCTACCTTAACCTTTCCACCTTAACCTGCTGATTCGTATGTAAGAGTCCATCTGTTAATATGTTCCCGGAGAGAAACCTCAGATATCTCTGAAAATGAATGTTCCCCTCCCAGCCCTCCCTTGGTTAGCTGTTAAAAATTGAACATGAGGTAGTCTTCATGTAAAGCTTGTGCAGGGTGAGTGTGATTGACTGCATAATTTCATTACCTCTGAAGTTTGTCTAAGATCCTCCATCTGTTCGTTGCTTTATGGGTCGATTTTACTATGCTAGGCGAAGGGGGGGGGGGGGGGGGGGGCAGAAATAGTCCCAGATTGCAATTCTCACTTCTCATCAGGAAACATGGCAGCCTGGCTACTGCTGGATGTACTGACTCTAATTCAGCCTGTTCTTTGACTGATGGGAACCTTGCAATGTGTTCCAGGTATAACAATATCTCTCCACCTTGGGACCTTGGGGACTGTGGAGTTCTCACTCCTGTTTTATGGGTGTTCCTGAATCACTCCCACTGTTCTATTTCCTAGGTGCCAATCTGACTGCATCAACATTACCCGAGGCTGAAAATGCAGTTGCCAGACCATAGTATAATCAGCCAGTAATCTGGCAACCTCTGAGGAAGCCTAAGTGGGGGGGGGGGGGGAGCTGAAAACAGCAGCTGTAAGGGAGGGGATTTCGTGACAGAAAGCGTCTAGAAATTCTGAAGGCAGCGGGACCAAAGAAGACAATTCTGACAGCGATGACAATGTCAGTCAATGAGTGGAAATGCTGTTATCGGCTTGCAGATGAAAAGACTGGAGAGTAAGTATACAGTATTTACTAAGTATGCAGTACCAGTCAAAAGCCGCCTAAAAAGGAAAGTGACACTGTCACATCACGTTACCGTGGGTGATACATTCCGTGGTACGATACCCATGGGTGATACGTTCCAAGACCCACCACAGATAGCTGACTCCATGGATAACAGCGAACCATCCACGGACCCCATTCATAACGGGATTTTCGCGTAATTGATAAATTACACACACTGAGACATTACCAGTATTAAATACAGTAATAATAAAGTACATTGTACATTATAATACAGTAACGTTCCCTCTTGAATGAAAGGGATTCTGTCTTTTTCAGCCTAAATCTCAAGAGACGATAGAGCAATGAAAAAATATCATGTATCAAGGGATGACAGAGCGATGAAAATCATGTTTTTTATACCCCTCAAAGGACAAAGGATCAATGGAAAAACATATTGTTAAACATTACACAATTTTTTTGAGACTGCTGTAAACCACAGATAACTGAAACCACAGATACTGTAACTGAAACCACAGTAACTGAAACCGCAGTAACTGAAACTGCAGATCTGGGGGAGCACTGCAAGTGAATAACCAAGGAAACAGTTTGCTATTGACTAAATATTAATGAATCAACAATCTCACAATGAAGCCATGACATATAACAGGAGCTGTCAAGCAGTATCAGTTTGTGCTGAAGTTACTTCCTTCCGAACAGCTGGAAACCTTCACAACAAACTCACTGCACCTGGGTATTGTGTCCATTCTGAATTAAATTTGCAATTGCCATTTCCAATAAAGTACCCAGCTCTCTGTACTTCTATACCACACCATGGAGGGTAGGGCTTCACCTCGCTCCCCAGAGCCATCACACAACATGCCAGTGTGTCAGCCGGGGAGACAAGCCAGGTGCCACATTTATGACTGACACCTCGAGAAGGGATGTGAGCCAATTCAGGACGTTATCGCTCATTCCGTACTAGAATGATAAAGATTGGAAATATCACATAAGCTGTACTACACATTAGAAATGTATAGAATTTTCTAAATATATGCAGGTCACATCAATGAAGAAGAGATTATTAGGTTAATCTCTGGGACTTTGAAAGTTCACTTATTTTCCGTGTGCATCTTCAATATCACCGGCACAGCAATGAAATCCAGTGGATACCAGAATGCACTGCATCCCTGAAGATCTGTCCATGCACTGCTGAAAAAGTCGCCTAAATGTAATATTTGATCTAAAAACTCTTACTCAAACTTACTTAAATGTAGGGCTTGTTGTAGCACATTTTCTGCTAAACTTTGCTTGCTTTTATCAAAGGCCATTCACTCCGGACTGTGACGTAGCACAGAGCATGCTTTAACCCAATTAAGCTATACCCGTGGATACCATATGACAACAGTTTGATCTCAGTTCAGGGACTACAAGGCAGCTACAAATTGCCACAATGCCTGTTTGTTTGGTCAATTGAGTTCAGGGACTTCAGGTTATCTGATTGGTGCAGCTCAGAGGCTGCAAAGGCACACTGTCAGCTTATTTGATCAGGTCAGCTCAGGGACTGCCACGGCTTCAGTATATCAGTGATTTAGCTCAGACGCTGCATGCTACATTTGTCAGCTTGTTTGATCAATTCAGCTCAGGGACTGTTTGTCTGATTGACTCAACTCAGAGGCTGCACAGCAGTTTATTCACTGTACGAAGTTATGTAGCCATTCACCTCCGGGTTAACTGACCAATGAGATTAGTGCGAAATCTGGAATCATTAGATTGAAATGCACAGTGCTCTTAAACTAACACTCCATTGCAGGGATATGCATCTCAGTCTTCAAGGTCCAAGCACTGCTGATTTTCCAGACTTCCTTTACACGTTTGTGTAGACCAGGAATTGTTCAGTAGTATCACTAGGAGTTCCTTAATGTTCTTGATATATGGTGTGTATCCTGCCACTGTCCAAAACATTCTATGTGCCATGTTGAAATTCAGTATGAGGGAAAGGTGGATTCTGCCTGTCAGAATTCAAATTTACTTATTTGGTTTGATTGCTGCTACCTCAAAGTAACCATTGCATTGACTACTTTCATACAGGCTTGCAGTTGAATCAACACTTAGACAAGTGGGTAGCTTCATAATACCTCTGGTCTTGAGTCCACATGGGATGATACCAGTGGCTTTTAAAGGGTAGTAGTACAGTCAAGACAGCAAGCAAAGCAGAAGTCTACTGATTTCTTTACCATGGTAGCTGCTTTGCAATGTTCTGTCTGATGGGTCAATTCACATGCAGAACCAAGCTTTGCAGCCTGCAGGGAAGCTAAAATTTGTGCTGGATGTCGAGCATATTGCACGTGTCTCTCATTATCTGTTCAGTAAAATGAGTATCCTAATGAGATTCAATTTGAATTGGCACCCCCCCATCGAGGGATGATTTGGTTTACTAGCACTCATGCCACAACATCCGCTGTGATGTTGCACGTGGGAATTGCTTTAATCTATTTGGTGCGACAGGGTTCACATTGGTTGGTGACTATACAAATGAGCAAAATCACACATCTGAGGCTATTGTCAGCAACTAAAAGTAAGTCTGCATCAAACCACAGTATTTTACCAATGGAAAGATGGGCCTACTCATGATATGATTCAAGAATAATCTTCTGAAGAACTTCTGAAACAACATTTTTGCCACCTCATCATTTCTATCTTGTACCTCCTCTCTGTTCTCTCCATCAGCTACTCAGCTATATTCCCTTCTCAGCCCCCCCCCCCGTATATCCTCCTTATTGTTTACGCTGCATCCCCTCAGTTCTCATTTTCTTCACCTCTGTCTTCTTGCTCCATCCCTTCCTCTTTCCTTGCATCTCTTCCAAACTTTCTGTTGAGCACTCTCTCAGTGAGCGTTGTGAGGTTACTGGTAAATAAACAATGGCTGAGGGGGAATCAGGGAGTTTCAATTTGGATTCTAACATACAGTCCTCTGTAGAGCACCAGTGTAGAATTTGGCTATTATCCCAATCCAAGCAGGCAGATCAACATACCCTTTAAGGCATATGGCATGGGACTCCATTATTTCCTATCTACACTTTCACGAACAATTCCCTGGTTAGCCCTATTTATTCCACATATTCTCCCCCCAGGGGATTTCCTCCATTTCTGGTCTAACGTTAGGTAATTCGGCCAATTCTACACAATGTGTCTATATGAGACCCCGGGTTTCCCTGCACACCATACTTAGAAATAAAGAGATGCACTTAACTGAAAACTGAAACAATGCTTCATCAGACTTCATGCTCTGAATGCTGTGTTAGTTCTTGTGAGATCACAGCATCACCTGGCCCAAGGACGGAATCCAATTAGGCACCTTAAAGGCATGGTGGTATATCTGTAGATTCCTCCATGCCTCCCTGAAAAAGTTACTTAAACAGATTATAGTGAATTAAGTTTGACTCCAATATTAGGCCAGTGGGTGACTTTACGCTAGTGCTTTTTCGTACACCCAGTAAGATTTTTCCCCTTACGCTAGCGATCACTTTTCACCGTATTAACACCCGGCCTGTTTTTGAGACACAATGATGCACAAATGAGTACATGAGGGTATTTTAAAAAAGGCAGGCTGGCTTGTAACAGCGGCGAGGCCTTGAACGGCACTTTTTTCTGGGCCTTTCTGTGCTTTTCTCTCATGGCCGCTTCTGCCGCTGTGGCAGCGTGTGACACGCGTCTCATCTAGGCGGGAAAAAACAGCACATGATTCCTCACGACTAAAAAATCTGTGTTAGCCGTGGCAGCTGGTAGCCTATTTGAATTGCGGCTTTGTAGATAACATTATGTCGGTGCGTGTAAGAATCCTTACAAATATTCCTGTCTACGCGGGAGGAAATGATCTTTTGAAAGTTTAATGTGGAGAGTTCAAAGTGAGAATGAATATTTATAGTGAAGCCCTGGAGATTGCTTTCATTTCCAAAAGCTCTGAGTGCGTTGCACAGTCTTCAAAAATCTTTAACAGTTAAGAACCGATTGTAAGCGTGATATTGGATGGTTACCTACTGTGTAATGGCCTGGGGAGTAACGGCAATACCGTGAGCAACAAGTTGTGTTTTGAGGTAATTCACGCCACAGGAACCAAAAGCCAGCAGACGTAACCTCAGCTGCTCCGGCCGCTTCATCATTGCTCCAATGCCGTCTGCCCAGCTGGCTCCTGTTCAGCCAAAATGTGTCGAACTGGGCCAGCTGGGTGTCATGGGCTGACACAATAGGTTTAAATGGACTGAAAATTCCCTTTGTTGAAGAATAGAGAAATGGATAATCGTAGCCTGTGGCAACAGTGCACCTGTCAACAGTTCACATTATTAGACTGAATCTACTTATTCATATGTATTATTTATACTCACCCTTAGGGCCACAAAGAGTTACTCAAGAAGTATTTAATCGTCTGGGGGAAAAAAAAATCAAATTCATGGTGTCACATGAATAATTAAGAGTAGCAACTGTTGCCAGAATGTGCTGAGACACAGCTCCCTGTTAAAGTGCCTCCATAAATGATATCTGGATGGTGCCAGGAACAGTAATCTGTCCCAAATGGCAAACATTGTGATGTGTACACTAAAGCATGGTGCCATTTAAAGACTGAATAAGAAATTGCCCTGCATTATATACATCGTTAATCTTATATATTCTGGCTTCTGATCTGTTAAACGCTATGACTTCAGACCTACTGAGCGCATACAGCTCCACGAGATTCAGATGTATGATCAACATTGCATTTACCTATGAAAAATACAAGCGGGTCTAACTTTGATGAGGAACCCCTGTGATGTTATGTGTTCGCTGGCGAAGCAGCTTTGACCCGAGGTGGGGACGCCCTTCTCCCTAACCTTTGCGCTGGGCCTCACTGCCGCCCTTGATCTAATTCGGCTGCCCCTACCCTGCCAACGATTCTCCTGAATGAACGATAAGGCCTGTCACCTCGAAAAATCCCATGGCTTGAAATGCACTGAGAATGGGAACACTGACGGCAAGTAATTAGGGTGTCTGTGGAAGAACAGGTAATAAAAAATGGTGTGGAGTTAGTCCTTCTTTCCTCTGATGGGCCCACAGGCCTCTAATTGTGACCTAGTGCACTGGTGAAAGGCCTAGAACTGAAATAGATAGATAATGTTATATTATCACCACCACTAGGAAGTCGATGACTGGATCCCCAGTCACGGCCTGTGAGGATGGCCCTCGTGTTACAGGACCGAATCTCACAATTACTGGGTATCTATAGCTTTGGGAATATGCTGTGAAAGATCTACACGTGGCAAAAGACAGATCTGAGACTGGCTGTCCCGCCCTCTGGGTCCTGACCAGAAGAGGTTTGGTTTACTCTAATAGAATGAAAATAATCCATCACAAACCGCAAAACCAAGTCTCTTAAACAACTGCTGGAACAGTGGCTTTCACACCAGGTAAACAAAAAATAAGTAGGGCAGAATACTTATCCCAGTTTGCTTCCCCAAATATACTCCTGCATAATTTGTTAAACGTGAAACAGTAAATTCAAGGATCATGCTGGGTAAGTAATACATGTTATTATAGTATTTGTGACTGAAAACTATAGTAAGATAAATAGTCTTAACCTCAGCTAATGTTTAAACCTTATATTAACTTTTTTTTCCAACATGGATGGAGACATGGAGTGGTGTCATGCTAACATTTATGCGATTTGAGGACCTGACTGCTGATCTACATCTTACCTATCCCTGTTACTGACTCAGGAAGAGAATAAACAGCAACGACCCTCGGTTTTTGGCTAATCCAATGGCAGCTCGCATAGTGCTAAATCCCTTAGACTGGACACGCCCACATGCTAATGTGCCAACATAAGGTCATAACTCTTCTGTTGCTGATGCAGACAGCATTAAAATTCAATTAATAGAAATGCAATTTGGTGTGCTCCTGGAGAGCCACTTGACCCCTCTGCTTTCAGTCAGTTTTACATAAAATGAGCATTAGTTTTTTAAAAGAATGAAGTTCATCCAATGCTTAAAAAAATGACTGATGCCCCCACCGAACACGAAAAGATTTACGATTCTGCTTTTTCTGTCATGAACTGGGTTCAATTTGATTAAATTGATTTTATTACTTACATGATGCTTTTAACTAAAGGGTCTTGTATGGTTTACAAATGTACACCGTATATGTTTTATACAAATGAAATTTTACTTGAGCAATTAGTTATGAAAATAAGGCCCCCCTCTTAACATTTATTAAATAGTCAAATGCAAAAAAATACAATGTCTTAAACAAATGTTGTTTAAGTCAAAAAATTGAGAGCTGGCAGAGTGGCACACCCTTTGCTCCATGTGTTATTGCAATGGTTGTGAAATCTTGGCACGACAGGTTGGGGGAGAGTGGTCCTCAACAGCTCAGTGTGCTCAAAAACTCTTAAGAAAAAGTAAGGGTTTATAGAGGTGTATTGTATTTGGTTTTTTTTTGGGAGGGAGGGGCGCCTTTTATCTGATTTTTATTGGTCTTCAGTGTGAACAACGATAATGAGTGGATTGCCAGGGAGGTCCGCGCCCAGCGTTGACTCTTTATGCATAAAGAAGCAAAAGTGGCAGCGTCGCTGTCAAAATAGCGAGATGGATTTGGATATCTGTTAGTTGTGCTTTGCGCTTTACGTATTGCGTTAGATCGTTGTGCAAGAGTGTTGTCAAGGCCAGACTAATTGTTTTTGGTAAACAAAATCATTTTACTGTAACTTTTGTTACCTCACCTTTGGCAAGTT
The DNA here is from genome assembly GCF_023856365.1 of Brienomyrus brachyistius. Lineage (NCBI taxonomy): Eukaryota > Metazoa > Chordata > Actinopteri > Osteoglossiformes > Mormyridae > Brienomyrus > Brienomyrus brachyistius. Next base: position 21,878,382 of record NC_064540.1, read on the forward strand.
TTTCCAGAGCAAGTAAAGCTTTTCTTTCAGGGGGTATAAATTTGTATTATTATCCAAATTTTATACAAAATCTTACTGATTTTGATGCAAAATCATTATGAAACTTAGACTCAAAGATGCGGAAGAAGATGAACAGTTATCTCCAACTGATCACAGCAGCACAGCAATCTCATCCCAGGGAGGAGGTCTTACAACCCAGCTAATCATAAGAGTAGTTTGATAGTAGCAAAAAATGTATCTTTTTTACCTTATATGTTAACACAGTATCTGATACACGCATAACCTATTATTTTGTGTTCCTGTAGGATATCAAAGGTGCAAAGTTCCAGTGCAATCCTGGTCTAGCCAATTAATTGAAATTTTGACTCAGAGGACGGGGGGGCACTGCCCCCCACTGTCTCCCCCAAACTCAACCCATGCTCTTAATGATCCAGAGTTCACCCAGTTGACCCAGTTTACATTTCACCCAAGCAATCATGCCAGTCATGGTCGGCTGGCTGTCATGAGCCAAGGACTTTTGCCCATGTGAGATTGTCAATGGGAGATTAAGACCACCCAAACCCAGCCCTAGGGCATTATACTGCCCCCTGCTGGCTCGCATTACATAGTTCCTAATTATGAACAATGGTTTTTGGGCATAATAAATGTCAGGTGACTGGGCATGTGTTTTTTCTTTAATACTCTCTTGGCGCCATGTCCTTCATGCATATGCAAAGATGCTTAATCAAACATATGCTCAGGGGTTATGCAAACTGAGGAGTAATGAAATATGTAGATATAGTACCATGGAAGACCACGCCCTTTGAGTAGGGTAAACAGACACTGGCTAGACTCAGATTCAGCTTCGAAGGGAAACAGATTCATCTGCAAAATGCTCATGCTTCCTGCCAAGCTTTAAGAAAAACTACGGTGAAAGTTAGAGACCTGCAAATTATGTGTGTATAGGCAGGAAACACTAAAAAGCTTTTCTAGTGACCAGTGCCTAGTTACACGCCTCTAGTTTATTAAGCGAGATAGACAAAAACTCTTTGGTGAAAGCCATAAGTTAACTGTTATACTCTAATTGATCTCTTTTAGCGAGACTCGCTTCGTTGGTATTTGATCATTCATATTTGACAATGAGCAGCAGTGTGCTGCAGTAAAATGGCATCCAAGAAAACAAGAGCAGGGCTAGAAGCATGACATGTCAGTCGAGATTCAAGAGGTTTATTACTCACGTACACAGTCATGCACAGTCTGCTTTTAGGGGGGTCTTACTACTAGCAGAGTGCCTGGGTGCCCAACGTGATACAACCTCTGTGAGAACAAATGGAAAAAGCTCAGCAAGCAATGCCAAGAAATAGCCCTTTGCAATGTTACTCCCCTTTAAGTGTAGTTCTCAAGGTCCTGTTGCTGTTATTGTTTTCACGGGGAAGACATTGAGGGCGGGCAGTTCAATAACAGAGACCAAAGCTTGCTTTCCCCAAGTGGTGGGTGGGATTGTGATGCTTTACTGAAGAATCACTTTGTGTTGCCTGTAAACACAATCCAGGAAAAAACAACTGATACAAGGACAACTGCAAATAATTAATAACTTAATAGAGGCATTTTACATCAATCACCACTTTTGTTAAAAGTAATGCAGATTCAGTTAATCATGTCACATTCTAAGAATTCAGACAAGTTCTCCTTGTCTATGTTCTGAGGACTTTATTTGTATATTAGTGAACAGGGTCCTTGAAAGGAGATTCTTTTCCTCAGTGATCCTTTATTTCTCGGACTGAATCTAGTATAGGCTAAGCAGTGGCCAATCAGAAAGCTAGCAACACCAGGTGAAGGACTCTTCACATTTCTGTTTTATATTTAACTCTTAATTCCCTTGAGAGAATTCAGGCAGCCCTTTCTAAGACTGTGATCCTCCCAGGCACTAGAGAATGATAGATGTTATTCTGTAATATGATGATAACCAACATGTAATACTCTGATGGTCTGGCAATTCATCCAAGGTCTCCTTCGCCTCATGTGCTGTGCTTCCTAGGATAGGTTTATGGTAGTGTTTCTCAATCCGGTCCCCAGTTACCCACAGATGGCCCACACTTTTGCTCCGGATTGGGAAAAACTGGCTTAAGGTTGTACTTCAAGATTTTGTAGATAAGCATTTAGGGATTGATGGATGTATGGATGGATCACATGACCATACAGTATACTGTAATGATGGTCATCTGGACCAAGCTCATATCTTTTTATATCCCAGGACCCAACTGTCACCTTCATTAGTTTGTTCCATGGTCCTGAAAGAGTTGCCTTAATGATTTCCTTTAGCAATTACGAGCTCAGGATTTTGAAGCAAAGTTCAAGAGGCAAGGAAAACATGCTCATAATTCATAAAATGAAAGAGCGAGAGAGTGGACAGTCCTCCATTCCTTAGAATCATTCAGTAACACAAGTACGGTGACTTGTTTGGATTGGGACTACAGCTAATAATTAACGACATAGCAGAGTACTATCATTCTTCATTCAACAATGGATGAGCAAGTCGGGCAACAAGTGCAGTGGAGAGTGTGGTTAATTCTCATTATTATAATAGCAATGGAAGTAAACATCAAACACATCAAAGCAGTGGAAATCACTATGGTATCTTATAATGTAGTCAATATCTGCTGCTTGGCAGCTGTGTCTTTCATAACTGGACAAATATACATAATGACTTCCAGCTCATGATTGGGAGGACGTCACCACTGTCGCACAAAAAACCCACCATCCCTCGTTGAGTTGGTATATCGTGAGTAGCTTGTGACAACGTCTACAGGAGAGAAGGATAATGCTGTGTCAAGCTGTGGATGAGATGTTCCAGATTTCATTATTTATAGCATCTGGAAATTATCGAATGGGGGCAGCATGATTTTAGCTGGCACAGAACTTCTCTGGTGTCAGGATCGGTCCCCCTCCTGCCCCCTTCTGCATGCCAGTTCCCCATTTATCTAGCTGGTCATCCTATTTGTTCTTAGCTCCTAGTGTGTTCACTTGTTCTGCAGGTGGCTTAATGGGCTAAGAGGACAGATGTGTCATCAAGATTCCCCTTTTGTCGTAGATTAATTGTTTACATTAATGGTTCTTGGTTTATTCCAGTATCGGTGTATTTCTATATGGTTCCTTGTTTTGTTCCCTGTTGTCATTTCAGTTTGTAGTAACGTTTAGTTACTGTTGTTGTTTCAGTTTATCCTGGTGTTTGATCCATTGCTCTCTTATTGCCCACACTTTGTCAGTGTTCTGAGTGATTGTTAACTCTTGTTGAGTCTAGTCATCTGTGTATATAATTGCCTGTCTATGCTTCTGTCTTCAGTTGGTCATTGTGTGTGTTTGTGTTCTCATTAGATGCTGTTCCGCTGTGAATTGTTGACTTTGTTTCCTGCTTGTTCTCCTAAATAGTGAGAGTGTGTTCGCCTCATGTTACCCTGTGCATCCACATGAAAACTCCCTTAGCGTTTCCCTGCTTGCTTTGACCTCCCGGGGGTCCCTTTGTTTTCCAGATTGTTCAAATAAAACCCCATCAACCTGACAGCTATACTGTGAATTGTCTTTTCACTATTCCATGCTGTAACACTTTGGTAACTGAAATACAACGGTGGTCTTACCCTGGGACAGAAATCACAATATCAATCTCCATTTTTCCCTAACTTCAACTGTCATTAGCCAATGGGAAAGCTTTAATTCTCTGAGTCCCAACCGTCAGGTGACATTAATGGGCACCGACATTAGCCATTCTCAAGACTGTGTGCAAACTCTGACTTAACTGCTTATTCAAAATCACATTTTTGACATGATAAGTTCTGTGGTTATTTATTTTGGGTGTAAACCCAGTGCTCAAACTATGTACTTGAAAACACGACACAATTTCACCATGGAAGAAACCTAAAGTTCGCTAGTCCACTCACTTGTTGTAGAAAATTTAGAATTATACTCTCCACTAAATGTGTGTGGATATAATAAATTCAAAACCAGGATAATTGATTAAGGTAGTGAACCAAAGAGAAATGGACTATGTGTGTTTTATTAAAGCCTCTGGCTTTTTTGCTACTTCTATTTGTCTAAAAAAAAACCCAATTGATTCACGAGTCTTTCCACCATTTGAATTACACAGTAAAAACTTCTCCATTCAACATTTGTTCCGTGTCTTTGTCAATTCCAAAAAGCCATAGAATACTACTGTGTTTAAATTAAATATAGATCGAGGATATGCGGTTTGCTAATTTCAACTTTAATTTATTCTTTTTTGTAATGTTTCAAACAGGACTTTCTTCAGACCAGCGTCATTTTCTCAGACGAAGTGTTCTTTCACAGCAGAACAAATCGATAAAATTCATTACCGCGCAGTCGACATTAGGCGCACGTGCCCCTGGAGAAACTGATAAAATAACGTGAGAACATGAGACGGAGCGGTAACAAGATGCCGAAATTGATAACATAGAAACGTAAGAGCTCGACGACTATCATGAGGAGCACTACTAACAAGACAGTGCTTTTGTGGTGCTTTATAAGCACAGTCCAAATTTTCTATTTCACTGCATCTCTAACAGGGGGAACCACATGAATAAGAATGTCCATTAAAACCTTATAATATGAATCTCAGCCCTGAATATGGGTTTATATATCAACTGCCCTGGCTCTGCTATTTATATAAATACATATATAGCATTGGCCTACAAGCTACATATATTTTAAATATATTATCCTCTTTTCATTCTACATGGCTATCTGGTATGGAGATTTTATTTTCCCAGAAATAATTAGCCAGGAATGTATCATACCAGTAATTATCAAGCGGGTACCCAGCGGGGGCTATTTTCACATTGCATAGAACCTGTCACTATTATTTGCCCTAAATTAATTTTATTTTTGGTGAATACGTGGTGCAGTCAGTGGCTCAGGGCACAGGTGTGAAATATGGGCCATGTAATGGATACCCAGCATGCACCTTGCTCATGGTCCATGTCAACAACGTTTTTGCAATTCCCTTTATAAGCCAAAGTCTGTGTCCTGTGCTGTCCAAAACAGTGCTGGTAAATGTATGCTTTGGCAATGCCTTGCATGAGTAGACACACCACTGATTGATAACGAGCTTTGGCTAAAGATGTTAGTCAATCGAAATTGTTCAAAACATGCATAAGCGCCAGGGCAGGAAGTGAATGGAAATATTTGGATTGCAGGCACAGGTGAGTTTGTTGATTGTGTTCAGCTTCCATATGGCAATTCACCAAGGAAATGTGCAAATTGCAAAGGTGCCAGGCAAACGGAGCACAGTATACTTCCTGCAAAGGATGCCAGCCATTCATAGTCACACTCTCACATGCACACCACAGGTCATTTAGAGTGACAGGGGTAACAAAGCCAACTGTCCTTGGACTGTGGAAGGAAACGCGAGGAACCTGATACAGGGGGAGTGTGTAATCCCCACACATACCATTAGGAGATTCGAACCCTCCAGGTGTGACAACACAGTTTTACCTGCTAAAGCATCTATATACAGTATGTACAAATATTTTAAATATTTCAGGACATGTATAAATCACATACTGTAATACATATTTACTTCTGCTATAGGGTGATGAACTGAGGTTCAACGTTGAAGAGCTTCCTCAGGATATCTCAATAAACTGATTTTACACGAATGGCAGACGCTCCTAAGACTGAAAAAAAGGGCTGCATTGTCCTCTTCACGGCAGTTTCATGCAGAAATGTTCATCAACGTCTCGTTTCAGTGCCGTCGAATGAAGGGTACTGTACTTCAAGCCAGTCGTGGTCACATCCCGCTCTTTAACTCCCAGTCCTTAGATGGTGGCTTGCTGTGAGTCAACTTTGCAGCATAACACGATAGAAGCTTTGCAGGCGTATAAGTCAGGGAAAGAACATTAATCCATTTTCTGTTACATTTTAACTAGATAGGGATGCAGTGATTCCCAGCTCATCCTGAGTACACCCTGGAGATGGAAAACAGAATTACAGACGAACACATACTTTCGCTGACACAGCTACACCCTAAGGGTGTTGTCATGGATTTGTTAGAGGTTCAACAGATTGATCAAAGCATCACATTATATATATATATATATATATATATATATATATATATATATAACACTCACACACACACACACACACAACCATGGAAAAATTAAGAGACCACTTTGTATTTTTATAGAAATCTGCACTTTTCAAGTCCTGGTTCCTGGTCCTGCTGGTAGAAGGCTACACTGTGAGGCAGGCTGGTTCCAGGTTCAAAATTTCGAAGACAGCAGTACACAAGAACAATGTGAAGCAGGAGACACTGGGAACGACCAGAAACCAGCCAGGTAGAGAGTGGAAGCTACATTCTAATGGCAGAGATGACTTATCTGATTTCATGAAACTTTTTCATGAATCGTCGGATTGTCTCTCAATTTTTTCTGCGGCTGTGTATATATATACACACACGTGTGTGTGTGTGTGTGTGTGTGTGTGTGTGTCTGTATTATATATAATGTGTCAATTAATTAAGAATTGTGTCATGTGGGCCAAAGCACATGGTGCCCCATGTTTTATTGGGGTGGCGCGTCACACCTCTGGCTTTCAGTCAACCTTTTTCAGACAGAAGTGGCATTTTACCATAAAGCAGGTCGGGTGGAGCCAGGGTGGAGGCTTTGGTTTCCAGTTCGTTTTTCACATCTGACAGCCACCTAAACATTGTCGGGGAACCAAGAGAATTTGCATTAATGTTTCACAAAGTGACTCACGAATATAAACAAACTGGGACCCCAAACGACGCATCTCGCCTGTAACTTGGCTCTTTTCTGTTTCCTGTTTACAGAACTCCTGTTGTGCATTAAAGGACACAGTGTGCGCCTGTGTGACAGACAGTATGACAGCGTGTTTATCATGCTTAAATCATGGCTGAATGGAAAATGTAATCCAAATTTTGAAGCCGCTCTTTGGTGTTAGAATGCCCTTGGATCTCGGAAATCCTGATATGTCTTCGTAAATACCGTTCAGATATTTTTTTTTGTCAAATTCATCCAGTTCCTCCGGTTCAGCTTCACTCTCTCTCACTCCCTCCTGCTTCCAAGGGATTCTGCTTTGTCCTACAGGATGTTGACAGGAGAAAGGTGACGTGAGGATCTGCTCTCACCAGAGAGGCTTGCCTGAGAGAACAGAGATAAGCCGTGGAATATTATTACCTAACAATTCCTGGCAGATTTTTTTGTTTTACTTATAACAGCTCGCATATCATATTTTTTACACATTCTTCCATTTATACTCCATTTGTACTCTTCAATATGCTTAATATTGCTCCTCCCCTGGGAATGAAATTGTCTGCATTTTGGAACAAATACCGATTCCTAACCACTGCTGGCCATGACTTTTTTTGTTACATGGTATAAACGATATATTTTGATAAGCGTCTTGTAAGATGCTTGAGCTGCTTATAATTGGGAATGGATCATCCTACAAGTGCCTTAATGCATGATAACAATCCCCTCCTACCACTTCAACAATCTTACATTTGTTGGCTTCTATCATGAATTTGCCTTTTTCCAGAACTCTCCGAATGGAAAGCGTGTGACTAGTGCTGAGGGGCAAAAGGCTTTTTAAGGCCGCTGGTGGGCGGGTTTATACTGCTCTGTCAATCGCCGCCTGAGAGAACACAGTCGGCAACCAATGGCAAGTGGGCTGAAGATTGACAGTACCAGATAATCCCGCCTACCCTCAATTCCCCCATGGAGGGAAGATAGTAACATGTAGAAAACTTTGCAGAGGCAAATGACCACCGTTGAGACGTTTGGAACAGATTTAACAAGGCAAACTCCCTTGTTCTGATTTTGAACTGCACCTCCCACTCCTACGATTTTCTATTCCCAGCTAAAGTGGTTCTCATTCTGCGTTTATCTTTATGTATGTGCTAAAGTTTGGTCACTGATGTTTTAAATGTCCCTTGCGATGCTGGACTGAGCCCCCATGAGACCTTCTAATACTGTCAAGAGGTGTCCTCCCACATTTCAGGTAATGCAGAGATGTTCCTGTGAGCCGTAATGACCGCTGCTTCTTCAGGACTGGGAAAAGCCTGTATAGAAACAACGTCATTAAAACATTCATTGTATTTGTTCGCTAACCAGTGGGCTACCAGGAGGATTCTGTGCTGGATCTCATGTGGTGTGATCGGTGTCATGCCTTGAAACATACCTTCTGATGTACAGAGTCAGGAAAGCCATGCCTCAAATCCTTTTTGGGGACATTCTGGTGAGTCTCTCTGCTTTTCACCCTCGATACTACGTACTAGACAATAGCACCTCCCAATTTTAGCTCACCTGTTAACCGTTTACCTCTGAAGTTTCTTAAACAGCTCAAAAAGCAAAAAGGATGATAACTGTTACATCAATCGGTGACCATTAAACTGCCAATCTGCTTTGCATCAAACTCATATTGCTTCAGCTCTCAGGAAGATAAGCTGTTTCAGGACGGGTGCCACGATGAAATGAATGGGATCGAACTCAATAACTGCTCAACTTGCAGGGGACTTCAAAGCAAATAAGTAAACTGTGTTTCTACCACATTTTCACAGCCCCCACCAGGAACACTTATCAGAGTATCTGGCATGCAGCCTCAGTTCACTACTCCACCCTCAACCAGGTAACAAATACTAAATATAAAAATCGTCACATTCTTCCTTTGACCATTAACTTGGGTGTATCCCATCAAATATTACTTGCTTGCGCGTTTTTTGATCCAGGGGGGTTTGGGAATACATATATCTATAATTCACATTTATATATGAAAAGCACAGCCTGTACCTGTGGCCCCCGAAATCCTGCAAGGGTTAAATTCTTTCACATAAAGCAAATTTGACAAGCCTTTTCCACTCATTAAAGTAAATACCTGCCTTTGCCTAAGATCCATCTTAGTATTCAAACTCTGCAATATAATTTTTCTCCGCACAACGGTTGACTTGTTGATTCAGCTTCTTTGCGGGGGGGGGGGGTCGTTTGTTCCTCGAATAGCATTTTCCAAATGATTGGCCTGCTCTCCGTTTAGTAAACAATAGTGTGAAATAGGATTTGTCTGACAGCGAGAAAAGCTTTTGGCCGGATATCAATTATTACTCACAATGCACATCTTGCTCCATTAACTGCAAGCCTCCTCAGTCTGCTCTTGCTGTGCTGTCAGCTTACATCTGCCAGAATTATGCCCAGTGTTCACTTACCATGATACCAGACCAAGAAAAGATTCCCCAGGGGGAGACATTTACACAAAGAAGACAGGAGGTCAGATCACACGTTGACTCAGGACGTGACCTTTAGGACACAAACTGCTTTACGCTAAACTAATTAGTTATTTTGATTCTTTGCTAAGTAACTGTAAACCCCATTTCTAATCACTGATATATTGAATGTAAATACATTTTAGTATTTTTTTTTGTATTGTGTTAAGGAGCTCAATCAAATCACATGCATTTAGATGGTTCTGCTTTCAAGATTTATTAGGTGGCCAAATTTATGGATATTCAACAAACAATACAAATGCCTTAAGTGTATTCAGTTCAGCTTATTTTTATATAGCGCCCTTCACAACAGTCACCCCAAAGAGCTTTGCATGGCTGTGCTGTGATGCATTACAACATCATTAAGAGAGAATAATAGAAAACCGGGAAAGGAAAGACCTACTTAACAAACATCGTGCAGCAACTGAGAACAGTTCCAGAAGAGAAACCATGTCTTTTTTAAATAAAAAAACATCAAAAATATGTTCAGAAACATGTCCATACAAAAAAATCAAAATCTCAGCATGAGATAAATAATTTGAGGGATGAAAGGAAAATTTCTCCAGGTGAAGCATCAGACCGGATAAAATATAAATCAAGGCTCCACAAAGCTCAATCCTGACCTCCCTTTTGTCTTATTGACTCCTTCCAATAAATAAATTAAAAAATAAAGTTTCAAACACTATCAAAACTTTTTTCCTGATAATACAAACAATAATTCATAGAGTTTATAGTTGCTTGTTACTGCAGTATTTCCTAAAAGCAGAAGCGATGCGCTCTAACAAGTTTACGAGAGACCCATCGGCTTTAACGACCTAACCCATGCCATGCAAATGCCGCCGCAAATTATTAAGATAATTTAATTTGGTGAAGCATGCCACCCCCCCCCCCCCCCCCCCCCGCCTTGCAGCTGAGTCAGCTGCTGTGATGGAGCCTGCTGAGCCCGATCAGGGTCACCCATTTACCCAGCCGGGACTGAGTTACTTAAAACTAGATTCACAAGCTAAGCCAGAAATATGACTGCGGAAGCATTGTTGTGGTGGTGATTTGCGCTTGAAATTTGATGCCTAACTTGCCAGGATGAAGCACACATTTATTGCAACGTTAATCATCTGGCTTGCCTCCCACTCAGTCACAAGGCCTACCCCTAGCTTGAACAAATGTCCATAAATCTGACTTTTTGGTAATACTTTCCACGAATTCCATATCTATAAGCACATTCACACATTCACAACATGTTATAATGCATTCATAAAGCATTATAAACATGGCTATAAATTTATTAATTATAAAAAGCCATAACACATTATAGCCATGTTTATTATGCATTATAAATGCTTTATGAAGCTCCCATAATGCACTATACAGTAGATAACTTTATAATGCAGTACAAAGCATCCTTAATTTTCATACAGACCATTATAATGTATGATGGTATCTATACTGCATTATAGAAAAGAGCTTCATTAGAGCTTATGAAGTATTACAATCAACACTATAATGCCTTATGACTGTCAATAGATGATGGTATCATGCTTTATTAATTCTTATTATTGCAATACAGAAGACAACTACAAAGTGTTACAGACTTTTTTTTATTTGATTATTTTACGTAAGCACTTTTTAGACTCATTTTCCCATGCCCCCTGCCCCCCCAACCGTTCCACAGAATCCCATGATCACTCCTACATCATAAAGCAGGAGCCGGGCTGTTGTAATCAGCACTTCACATGGAAGGTATAAGCAAACCGGGATTGCTGGAGCATTCCCACATAAATCCGAGGAGATCCTTTGAAACCTGCACACGGACCCTTGGTGATCTGAAGCAAAAGCGCTGACCAGTGAGCTATTGTTAAACTGAAGAGTCAGATGTTATTAATTTAGAATACATGCAGGTTCACCTTCACGCTGAACTCCCCGGGGGTCTATTTTCTTATGAAAATGTGGATATGGGGCAGGGGAGCAAGCGGCATGGGTAAGCGTTACCGAGCAGACCCCAGCCCTCATGCCTCTGGTTATTCCAGTAACCCAGAACCTCACAGTCAGCTACACGGAAGGGTTATTTTCAATGGTATTGGCCCACAACCCACAGTAGTAGCTGGTGTCAAAACGACCCACCAAGCAGCAACTAGGAAAAACTTCACTTTACTATAAGCGCCTTTATTACACTGGTATTACACTGCAAACACTTCAGATATGAACTCCCCAAGGTCCAGACTGCACTATGCGTTACTGTCTATTTCCAGTTACATCTATTTTTTTTAAATGATCTTTAAAAATATATTTGAGCCCAAACATCTGGGAGCTGCTTCTAAACTCTCTCTTTAGTGCTTGTAGGACTGTGGGGAAGGATGCGATCTAAGTAAAATGGGAAGGTATCCAGCCAAAGGACACCTGAGATTCACTCTCCCCAGACCCAGTTAATTAGACCAGATAAGGTCAGATAACTGGGCCAGATTCCTTGCACATTTATTTTCATCGTTTTCTTTTTTCCCCCAGCCTGAATCTTTAACTGGATAACAGAACACAGTGAGGATCCTTCCCAAAACAAGCATACAAATCACAACACCTTTCCCAGTTCATACAATATCTCCTGAAATTATTGGCACATGACATACTCCACACAAGAGATAATGTGTGATTATGCGTTTTTGATTAAACAATATGTCTCATCCCCACAACTGCCGCCAGTATCGATATCCGCAGAGATATTTTCAGGATGTTTAAAAATCTTCGTGAGATTTTTATCGTCGTTAGCTCGATGTGCTGCGACCAGAGGATGGTTTATCATCTGATTCTCTCGAGGTGGAGATCTCAATCCAGATCGAGCTGCAGCCTATAGATACACAAGCAACGGAATCTTCCACATGTTATCATTTCTAAAACCATGACCCAGTGTATTGTGACAGGGTAAATATAGAATGACCGTTACTGGATTGATTTTCCAATGGCGAATGTTCATTCTCCAAAGCAACATGCACGTATGGGTCAGAGAGTAGGATCAGTCTCTGCGGCATTGGGGTTTAAACATATAATGCACGGCTTGGAGTGCATTAACCCACTTCCCACATTACCACGCATTTGGTTTACATTACTACCTTTAGACAGTTGCACGTTTATGAACCAAAAATGCATTTCTTAGTAGAGCCACTATTTTGCTTTGATTTGACCCAAGCAACTGTTGTTAACTGGAAAATTATCCAGCGCTAAGTCAGCCCTTAGTTTGCAATTGCCGATCGAGGAATCCCAAGGCCAGTCCCTGGGTTGAAATATGTTAGCTAAAGGTGCAGTAACCGCGGGAAAATGGGGTTCGGTATAAGTGGGCTGTGTGGTATACTATGTAAATGCACTGTGAGGAGGCAAAGAGATGTGTGTGTGTACAGTATATATATATATATATATATATATATATATATATATATATATATATATATATATATATATATACACACACACACACACAGACACTCACAAACATTTATTTATATGCCTCTAGTACTCAGTTACGTTATGAGTAAGTTATTTACTGCTTATAAAAACTGGATTTCCATACCATGTCATTTAGGTAGGTTACAAAGAACTACAATGTATAACTAGGCTACTATTGTGCTACATCAGTAAATCGTTTTGGTGTTAAATAACTGATTACAGGTCTTAATCATAAGCATGCTGTACTATTGTCTCAGTGATTAATAGCAATTTGTCTATTTTCATAGTTTCCATTATTTTTCAGTTGTGTTCTGTGTCTGAAATTTTATGTAATGTTTGTTAGAATTACAGATTGTAATGGACCATTGATTTACTACTGTGATTCGCCTGACTGGCATTACGCGTGCGGTTTCAGAAGATTAACACCCTTTTGACCAATCAGATTCAAGAATTCAACAGTGCAGTGGTATAATTGGGATTAAGGGTCTTGCTTCAGGGCCCAATGGCGACATCACGTTGACAGTCATGGGATCTGAACCTCCATCATGGGCGTGGAGCCCTAACATGCCGAGAGCCCCACTCTTCACTTACAACCACAATATTATAAAGTCATCACTCGTGCAGTAAATCCTTCCTTCTCTAACTGGTCTCTCTTTGCTGGTCAATGAAGATGCTGCATTTTTGTTCTGGGCACTTTGGGCTCTTTGCAGCTCTTTGGTCAGCTTCTGCATTCATGGCAATACCGGACCCGCCCAAACTTACCATCAACTTTGTACATCGCCTTTGTAAATCCGTCTCCAAAGCACCAACGAGTGAATCAGAGTTGGGCTTTAAGATGTATCCCTTGTCTTACATCCACGGATATGAACGGGGGTCTTTTATTCTTTCAACTTTGTGGCAGGCGTTAGCCATAGCTTATGCTAATAAACATTACTCCCAGGCTGTGATAGTGTATGCATGCGCCATTGAGGTATCTATGAACATCCCCAGTCATTCTAGCGGAGAATGTCTAACTTCACATGTTCTATATGTGCTTAAGTACATATTGCGTTAATCTGTATTTGCTATTCTTAGTGTCAAACAGAAATACGGCAAAAGGAGAGGCTTCTGTAGGGATTTTTGTTTCAGATCCATGAAGAAGCATGATGGACCTCATAGTGTAAAAGTAGGGCAGCATGGTAATTTTTTAGAGTTCGAGTTAAAGCTGTTCAATGTTCATATTTCTGTTGTATGTCCTAAATATCACCGTGTTCCATTTGGCCTCTGTGTTATTGCTTTTATTGCTGTTGTGTGTATTTTATGGCATGCTCAGATGGGGTCGTGTTTACTGTGTTGACATATGTATGGAGGGATTATTCAGACTTTATTAAATAAGGAAATGTGTGCATAAATAAATGTATTGTGAAATGCGGCTATAAATAAATGATAATATGAAACGTGTGCATTAATGAATATATTGTAAAATGTTTCAATAAATTATATGAAATGTGAGCATAAATCTGTTTGGAAAAAATTTCTTCCTGCTTATTTATTGCTGGTTTTATTTATGTATATATTTGTGTGTTCCTATGATTCTAGAAGCTATGTTGTTGGGGGTAATTGTCCCTGGTGGGGTCTCCCAAGGCAAATTGGTCCTACTGTAGGTGAGCGGGCAGACAAAGTACAGTTCATACTGACCCCTATGATGATGGACAATAAGGACCATGTTACCCTGCCTGGACTGGGGAGACTGGGGCCTCCAGGCCTGGGGTGGGAGCTCGTATTCGAGACCCTGATGGCTGGGCCTCCTGATCACCACCTGCTGGTGAGTTGGATCCGATGGCAGGAGTAGATGCAGGATAGACCTGGTAGACCCAAACATATAGAGCAGGTGTGCTGGGAGCATTTGGCGGAGGCCCCATTCTGGGAGATCATCAACTCACACCTCCGGCAGAACTTCTTTTTGCTCTTTTTGAGGGAGTCAGGGGCCATGGAGCCTGAATAGGCTATAAGGTTGTTGGTGCCTGTTGTGTTGACAATCTCCGAACCCGGTGGTGGACACCAGCAGTAAGGGGAGCTGTCAGGCTGAAAAAGGAGGCTTTCTGTGCTTGGGTAGCTTGTGGGACTCCTGAAGCAGCTGATAGGTATTGGCTGACCAAGCGGACACTGGCTTTGGAGGTTGCTGAGGCAAAAACTTCGGTGTGGGAGGAATTTGGTGACGCTATGGAGACGGACTTTCGGACGGCCTTGAAAAGGTTCTGGCAAACTGTCAGCACACTCAGGATGGTGCTGTCTACAGTGAGGATGAAGAACTGCTGACCTCAACTGGAAATATAGTCAGGCAGTGGAGGGAGTATTTCGTGGACCTCCTGAATCCCACTGATGCTCCTTCCTTGGAGGAAATAGAGCTGGAAGATTCAGAGAGGGAGTTGTCCATCTCTAGGGCTGAGGTCACTGAGGTAGTCAAACTCTTCAGTGGTAAGGCTCTGGAGATGAATGAGATTCCCCCTGAGTTCTTGAAAGCTCTTGATGGTGTTGGGCAGTCTCACTGACACGCCTTTTTCATTGCGTGGATATTGGGGACAGTGCCTTTGGGTTGGCAGATTAGGGTGGTGGTCCCAATTTTTAAGAAAGGGAACGAGAGGATGTGTCTCTACTACTTTTGGGGTATGTTGTCTTTTATGCAATAAAACAAAATCTGATGATGAAGAGGCCATCTATTGGAGGGTTAGTTGCTGTCTGATGGTGTGAGGGGGAGGAGCCTGTGGAGTCGGAGGTGGAGAGGGTGGATGGTGGCTATGGATGACATGGTGGCATGTAGTTACAGAGACGCTTGTCCAAATCAGCGTATCTATTATTTTCTGCAGTGATGTTACTCTGAATCATGTTTATAATGCTTGTCAGGCTGAGAACCTTTTGTTACTTGTGTCACTTTACAATCTATGGAAATGCACCCTCCCCCCCAAAAAAAAAAGTACTGAGATGCCAGGCCCAAATAGCACATGTAGTAGCATATTGAATGAGTTTCTGGTGAAATTGAGGTACCTCTTGCACGGCAGATCACAGAGGAACAAGCAGCAAGTTGTTGTAAAACATTTTTTTTTCCAAAGAGAATTTGTATCCCACTGTTTGCCAAAGACGGTGCAATGGATCTCAGGTCCTCAGACCTGCAGTACTGCGCAAAAGTCAAAGAAAATGTTAAAGACTGCTTATATGCTTAGCAAGTGTATATACTGTATGCTGGGGGATAGAAAACACGATTTAACAATAGAAAATGTGCAAAGTATCAGAAACACAATGGGAATATGAACATGAAATTCTTATGTTCTCCAAAACATCTAAACTAGATGAACACCACTTTGGTTCCAAAATCTCTCCTCAGTGGTACACCAGCCATTACATGTTTGTGTTAAATCTCAATTAAAATCAGTTAGTCGAAGATGAACTAATTAGCCGGACAAGTTGGGGTAGTGCTCCGGTCAAAAAAATGCATGAGTGTTTTAGATAGTTTCTGTAAATACTGGGGTATGTTCAGGAGAGGCCCGGGTATGTCTAAGCTGACACACTTTGACAGTTTTATACCAACTTGAAGTTAAACATCATTTTCTTTGACTACCTTGCGCTTTTTCACAGTGCTGTGCCCCGAATACACAAAGAATCATCATTCTCCTTCTACTTGATTTCCCAGGAGAAGCTGATGGACATACAATGACCGTCAGCAGACTGAGCCTCATCTCTTCTGATAACGAGGTCAGAAAATTGCTAATCATTAATCGGACCCAAGGCGAGAAAGAACAGAAAGCTGGAGGCCAAACACCAGGTGTCTGGGAGACCTCTGCCATGTCTGCGGATTGTGAAATGATTTGCCAGGTCTTTCATATTAATTACCTTGAGATTGAAAATCTGCATAAAGTTCCCAGGAAATTGCTCTGGCCATGATGGAGACATGTGGTGGATTAAAGGACGGTAAGTAAACACTTGACAAAGAGTACCTTTGTGTTTATTTTTGTCTTTTTTTCCCCCATTAAAACGAAAGTCTGACTAATGAGCCAAAACAACGACGACTGTCAAGAAATGAATAGAGGGATCCCATTTAGTTCATAAAGTAAGCAGAGCAAGAATTAAAGGCACAAGTCACAAGACACATGATCAAGGTAATGGGAGCAAGATGAACCAATTAGAAATCCTGATGGATTTGGAGTGGGGGGGGGGGGGGGAGTTACAAGATAAAACAAATCATTTGGTAAAAGAAATATTGCTGATTGCTTTTCAAGTAAAGTGAGATAATTACAATGAGTTACCAAAAAAAAGATGGACAGATGGTCTCTTTGTCGCCGCAACTTTTCAATTTTCACTCACACAGATGAAAAATAGATGTGAAAATGCACAAATTTCTGTGTGGGTTGATAAAGCTTCCTTCTCTTTATTTGTATTGAATTTCCTCTGTCTGTTTTTCTTTTGACAGGTGCGATTTCCTGAAAAGAAAAGCTGCAATACGCCTTTTAAACCTAACATCGAGTTCACTCTTGCAACGTACAATTTACAGAACAATCACTGAAGAGCATTCAAACATGTCATTGCCATGGCACTTTTCACAGGAACACATGTATATGATGTGGTAAGATAGTCCCAGCTGTTGCATGTTTCATCAATCCATCCATCTTGCATAGCTGCATATCCAATCCAGGTTCATGGGGAACAAGAAACCTTCCCCAGGAGGTACAAGGTGCTGAGTTACTGTGCCATCCTAAAATGTTTCTAAATGTGCATTTACCCTCCTGTATCTTGTGATGGATCACAGCAACACTGGTGAAAGCTCTACCACTTTTACCCTTCATACCTGTCTGCTGTCAGTCTGATGCAACTGTAGTGCTGTCAAGCACTTTCTGAGGAACAGTCCAAACTACAGCAGGTAGCTGTCTGTTTAAGAACCCTTCAACCACCCCCTAACAGCCCCCTCCACCCAAAAACCACTACTCAGCAGCTCAGACATGCCAGGTATCTTCCATTTTCTCATCTCAGTATCTTCAGTAGAGATGCACTGAACTGAGTACTGAAGTAAGAAAGAGATAACTGTATTTTCCTTCGAGTCTCCCTTGTCTTGAACTACATAAGGTGCCAAAAAGTCTGAATCCAAAAACGTATACCACGACAAAAAACCTGAAGACTAGAAGGATTGTCCAGTTTTTTTGTTTCATGGGGTGTGGCATGTCATACTCCTACAGGTCACTTGTCATTCCTCTACAAAAGGTCCACTTACCCTAGGGTCCATCTTTTTCTACTAGTTCCTGACATTTGTTGCATAACTGTGTCTCCTTTCCATCAACATATTCCCTACAGTTTACTCTTCTCTGTGGGAAGCCCAGAATATACAGCTGTCTGTATAACTGACTCCCTGTAAATGATCATTTTACAGCCGCGTGTCAGAGTTTATGCTCTTCTGCGACCAGGTAGCGTAAAATTCTGTACATACCGAGAAGTGCAGCACTAAGAGCTGGGAACCATTATGCTGCCACTTGACATTTATTGCCAAAATGTATCACCTATGCTTTCGCATATTCCCCTATTGTAACATTTACATAACACATCATACATACATAGTCACTCAATGGACGTCTTAATGTAGGTCATAGTTTATACTTTATAGCAATGCTGATGACATTTGTGAATGCAGTATCTATTTCAAAGTATCATAGAAGTGAAACCTTCAAGAAGAATGAAAGTCCCATAACAACCTCCTTAAATTTTCTACAGAGCAGAGTCCTAGATTATATGTTGTCTGGGTAAGGGCATGATGAGACAGGAATTTGTATACGGGTCTTCTGGGTAAAGAAACATTACACCCAGACTTTGTATGCAGGTCATCTGGGTAAGGAGTAGAAGATGGGAGTGGAAGATGACTGTAGATCTTCTGGCTGAGGAGATGCCAGGCCCAGATAGCACTTTGAATGGCACATTACATCAGACACAAAACACACCCGATTACTCTAAACTATAATTACTGGGTTTAAAGGCGAGGCACTGTTCTGAAAGGAACAGTTTGCTGCTTAATACAATTGTGTGTAATACAGCTCATCTATTTCCTCTGGTTTTGAATGAGGAAATAAACCAGTCATTCAGTCAATCAATGCTCCATAACAGTGATTTAAAACACTGAAAATATAGCACTTAGTAACGACTAGTTTATCATTGATGGTTTGATTGTTTTTAATTGCCTCTACATTAAATACAAGGCCCTCGTTACGCTTCGATTATCATACGCCAGTCAGATCCTTTGGTTTATCTGCCAATCTGCATCTTTCCCATCATGCCCTCAGGACTGAATAGGGGTATCTGAGTGTTCAGTAGGAAAATTCAGAGACCATGGGTATTTATCAATATGCATATTTGACAATTCTTGTGTTCTCACATAGATTGATGTCATTTTTCATTACTGAAGTACAGTTCCAATACTCAAGAGCAAAATTACAGACCATGGTAAAAATCCCCAAATGTCATTTTTGCGCAGCTCCAAATACCAGGATCCATCGGTTGCAGCCTCATCAATGAGAACATTCCCATGATTCATTGCATCCCAGGTTTGTTCTTGGGAAGCATGTTAGCAAGAATGTTCTTACCCAGAACACAAGCATGTTTATTGAGTTCTTGGCATTGATAAACACCCTTATATCTAACTTTCGATTTTTGTGTGGTGAGGTGGCCCAGTAGGTAGGACTGAAACCTGGTGCAAATGCATCCACATCTCCATTACTGGGGTGTTTGCATGATCTTCTCTTAAGTGTGTGGGTTTCATCCCATTGTCCAAAAAGTATGAGGTTGGGTAAGTTGGTGTCTTTTAATTGCCCAAAATGAGCTTGCCTAAGTCCTGTGATGAATTGACTTCATTCCAGGGTTCATAAAGACCCTGCTCCGAATAAGCAGTGGTGAAATAAGAATGAAGGTAGCTTTTTCCACATGGCCGTTAGTCAGTTAGAAGAGAACATACATTTGTGTGATCCACTGTGTTTTGCCCCCGGTAACTCAGGCGGCACCCGTTTTGGCTTCTGTGCACGTTGTTTTATTTTTGCCTTTGTTGTCATCTAGATTCTGCTGGGCTGCTGTCCTTGTCCTTTTCCCATCTGTCCCGGAAAAAAAGCATTTGCACAATTAAAACTCGTCTGCTGTTAAATCCCTCTGCTCTTAGGTTCTGTTCATCGAGACTCCTGGGCATTGCCACACAATTTTAATACCATTCTGGCATCCTGATAAGTTCTCTGATATTTTCTGGTGAATGCATATGCAATGTGACCACAGTGCCAAAATACAGTATAAAAATATCTATATTTTTAAAATATTGTTTTAATCCATACAGATAGTTTTTTTATCATTTTGAATCTCTGTAATCAAGGGACATAAAATGGATGAAAACTAATTTTACCCACTAAATTGTAGAATTTAGACTCCTCCTACTATTTTACTAAAAATGTGTCAAAATTGTTATGGTATCCAAAGGCTTCCATCTATATTTCAGTGCTCTTCAGATACACCTGTCAAATAAACTGCACATGTTGTGATTTTTGTTTTTTATTCCCAGAAATGCAGTCAAACAAATAGGAGTCATGGCTGTACCCAGATAATTAATGTTATCTGCAGCGATGTCAAAGGTTCCTCTAGGTTTCAACTTGTTATCGTCACAAGGTGTGGGTCATCATTCATATTATTGTACCTGGTTTGCTATAAATCATTCCTGCCAGCCATCAAAATCATGCACATCACATCATAGTAAATTATACATCTAAAGCCTGGCTGTTGATGCCCTCACTTATAATGAAGTTGCAGTAGCTGAGACTCAACAGGATGAGTTGACAAGCTGAATTGCTTTTCCACTGGATTTGTTTTGGTTTTTGAGCTTATTTTGTTCCTGGCGATGAGACCCTGGCTTCTGTTGGGCTAAACTCAAAGGAGAAGACAAATGAAATGAAGTTCATTTTGTACATGGCTACATGTTTTGCTTCACCCAGTTCTATTTCTTGTACCACAAACATGGTTTTCATAAAACATTACAATGCCAATAATTCTTCTGCTACATAAGACCCCAAACTCCTCTAACCTTATTTTCCACATAACTCGGAAAAGGCATAATGGTCTAAGCAGGGATCCCGATTCTCTCCCAGGGGAAGCGCAACCATGTGATATGTTTACTTTGTTCCATCACCAGAGCATCTGATTCAGTTAATTAACCACTCATTAAAGCCTCGATTAGCTGAATCAGGTGTGCGGGTGGAATGGCCAGAGGTCTGTGTGGGGATGTTCAAAACAAGGGCAAGATGTTCACTGTGAATAATACAGTACTTTCTGTTGTGAAAAGAGATCTACAAAGCAGACAAAGTTTATCACCTTCAAAAGGACAGGAAGTGAAAGAAACACTAGCACGTTTTTGACATACAGATATAAAGTTTGGTTACTCTCTTTTGTTACACTAACACTTTACCTTTAATGTTCTGTGGACAGACTCTCCCTGATGACTTTTATTCCTGTTTCTACCCTTTATTTGTTCAAATCTTTGCTTTTCAGCTGCTGCTAAATGTCCCTCAAAAGTTTCCCTGGTCCTTTGCACAGGATTACTCAAATACTTACCTCACCCTTGATTACTAATGCAGCCGATCTTTTCACAAACATTTCTTCTCGCTCTCTCTCTCTCTCTCTCTCATTGTATACACCAAGTATCTTTTAAGCACTCCTCAACAGCCAATTCACTGCTTAAAACCCTCCCCCAAACAAGAAAAAAGAGCATTAATGAAAATAACTTTCTTAAGGTCCCCATTAAACATTTGACACAATGTGAAAAATGGCTATTATTCAGAATATGTTTCAGTCCATTAAAATGCTGGATATTGAGTACCAGGTTGTCAAGCTCTTCCAGGCTAGTTTGTTTCTTTTTCGTATTTTTAGATATTCAGTTTTCAGTGTCTTTTTTTCCTCCAAGGTCTTACCCAAGTAGTTAATTATGGGTGCATGTCCTTTGTTTATATTCATTTTTTTCAAGAAGGCTGTTGCAGTTATTCAAGTGATTAGTTTACCCAGGTTTGGTTTATGTTTGTTTTGATTCAATGCCCTTCTACAATGTGCTTAACGTAATAAAGTGACAGGGGACAGAAAACTATGACAGACAAAAAGGCAATTAACCTTCGGCGGTTTTAAATGTCGGCACAGAGCAGGCTTCCAAATGATGGAGGAGAGGGAGGAGCACCTCCCAGGGCTGGTTTGAAAATAAACACACTTGGGTCCCGAGACCAGCTGACTGTTCATTTCCTAGACGTGGCTGCGAGAGCAGAATTAACAAACTCCATGAAAATGCCTCCATTTTCAGAAAACTTGTCTTTAAAAAGTGTAGCAAAATAATACACAATGGTAGTACACAATAGTACACAAAATAGTACACAATGGTAGTACACAATAGTACACAAATTAGTACACAATGGTAGTACACAATAGTAGTACACAATAGTATACAAAATGGTGCACAATAATATACAAAATAGTACACAATGGTAGTACACAATAGCACACAAAATAGTACACAATGGTAGTACACAATAGTACACAAAAGTAAATCACAATTGTATACAAAAATAGTACACAATACATATTATAAATAAAGCTTGGATGCTATTTAGAATTTGTGGTCCATCAATGAACCAAATCAGGGTGACCAGTGATTACTGTTTTGTGATTTCTGTTATTCTTCCTCCTCAGTGATGGCTAGTCCTATAGTGTCACAGGGATGGTGAGCTCGTGCACGATCTGTTGATGCAAGCACTTACTGCATCTATCCCTTCTGTGAAATCTCTGCAAAGAAGCAGTACTCTGACCCAGTATGACTAATTGGACCACTTATATTGGGAAAGGGGATAAAGAAAATGTTATATTATCATAGGACTGAGCCTGATAACAGGTGCTAACGGATGTTTTTGTTAGCTCTGTTCACTACAAGTCTCATTAAAGGTTACAGTAGGGGAACAGATGGCATATCCCAAACTTCTCTTTCAACCAGGGGTTACAAGCCTCAGCCTGCGAGGCACAGACACCTGTCTGTGTGTGTACATACTGTATATATTTTTTTGTAAACTCGGATTTCATACAGAGTGGTAGTTTTGAGGCTAGGGATCTGTGCCAGCAACTTGAAGGTTGCTGGTTCGAATCCCGTGAATACCTGGAGTTGTACTACCCTGTTGGGCCCTAGAAAAGGGCCCTTAAGAAAGGCCCTTAACCTGCAATTGCTTCATCGTGGGTATGATGTTAATCTACAGCCAGCCCTATAAGAAGGTCCTCCAACTTACAGGGAAAACCTTGGGGGTTGGTGGCAGGATTGGCTCTCCATCCATCTGAAAAAAA
Source organism: Brienomyrus brachyistius (assembly GCF_023856365.1). NCBI lineage: Eukaryota > Metazoa > Chordata > Actinopteri > Osteoglossiformes > Mormyridae > Brienomyrus > Brienomyrus brachyistius. Next base: position 21,901,432 of record NC_064540.1, read on the forward strand.
CTCCCACTGGTTCATTTGGACTAGTGAGGCACTGAGGTATCACCTGCCGCATGGCTGCACTCAGGTTCTCATCCCTGAGGTGGTTTGTCACATGGTGGGTACAGCATCGCATTGTAATCAGTGCATGCTCTTTACCTCTCCTCTCTTCCATTGAAATGACTTGATTGACTAAAACCTAATGCCAGGAAACTTGATTTAATAGATTTGACGACATAATTATCACTTGGGAACAGCAGGGCATCCTTTGAGCTTCGATGACAATAATGTGTCGAGTGATGTGAAAAATGTACAACTTTGTGAATGTTATAAATTATAAATGAGTATCCAGAGCAGTTGCAAATGGTTAAAACAACAACGCCTATTGTAAATAAAATCTGCTAGCTATTCAATATTTGTGGTCCATCAATGAACCAAATCAAGGTGATCAGTGATGGCACTATTTTGTGTTATCTCTCCTTCTTCCTCAGCGATGGCTGGTCCTACCCTGGAAGGGTGAGCTCATGTACTATGTGTTAATATAAATATTTAGTGGGAATTCTCCACAGAGAAGCAGTACTCTGACCCAGTCTGGCTCCTCGTTAAGCTGTTGCTCGCTCTTCCCCTGTGTCCGGCACCTACATAAATTCAGCACCCTGTTTTGTGTGCATCTTCTGCCTACGCCTGCTGCTCTTTGCCGCATCGGCGTGCGGCTCATCCCACTGGAAGGCCTGCCTTGACGCTCCAAGCACCCGCTCATGTTCGGCTCAGCGGGGAAGTGTGGATTCCACCACCATCACCCCAGGAAAGTGTCTCAGACTCTGCTACTGTCAGCAGCTTTCCTGGATTTTGGTCTGTCTACACTGTTTGTTTTAATAATTCATTTCTACATCCGTTCCTGGAAGCGTGAAGAGTAAGACAGGTAGGTCCTGGACGGACCCTCCCATGCAGGCATACAGTGACTTACACAGTCCCACACTGAAGACAAATTGCCTTAACAGTGCATCATTAGGAGGAATGCAAAGGAAACCAATGTAGACTCAGAGAGAATGAGCAAGTTCATACTACAGTTCAAACCTGCAATCCTCACACTGTAAGGTAATGGTATGCATCAAAAATATCCCATACATTCCTATATATATCCGCATCTGGGTCTATATCTATATAATATCTATGTCATTATCCTAATCTATCTATACTATCTGTACAATATAATGCAGTGTTCCATAACCTGGTCCTCGGGGGCCTCCAGATGTTCCAGATTTGTTTCCCTCCCAGCTCTCTGCCAGACAGTCCACATTTTTGGCACGTGGGAGTTTACTTCAAGGAAAAATGATTGATTCAGAGAGATAACCAATCAGACTGTTGAGGAGGTGGGACCAAGACATCTGATTGGTTGGACTCACCTCCTCTACAACCTGAATGATTATCTCTCTGAACCAATCATTTTTCCTTCTGCCCTCAGAACATTCTTGTATAAACATCAGGGCATTTTTGCTCTATCCCAGATAAATAGCATCGATATAACCGTACTGTATATATAGCTGCATCTGTCCCAGTCTTTGCGCAGTATCTACAGTATATAACATTATACATACAGTATCTCTTCCCAGATCACCATGTGACTTAAAAGACATTAAGCATCAATGGAAGACTCATCCAAAGTGAGTTTATTTTCAGCATCAGACTCGCGTGTAACATACTTTTAAATGTGCAACCGGTGTTTTTTTTTTCATCCAGACCTGAAATGAGAAAGTTAAGGTAGCTCATTACTCTCAAAGATGAGAGTAAGGATTGTGCGCCCCCTCTAGATCAGACGGCCTCATTATCTTACTCTGGGCTTGCCCTACTTCCCCTGTTTCTCTATATCGTCGCCACAAATCCTAACCCTAACCTGTGAAACCTGGACACATTCATCCTGTTCCACTTCTGCTTTGGGTGGCTTTCAAGAAAATAATTTGTGTAGCTGTGTGGTTCTCACCTTTGGAATCAGAGCAATGCCTCACCAGAGACCACTTTCAAAAGCTCTAATGACTCCTCTGAGGATAGTTTCTCTCTGAAAGCCGTTATTTTATTCTCCTGAAGCTGGTTAATGTTCCTAGAATAACCATATTCAAAGCTAAATAACACAAAATATTTGGAAGTATGTACCACAGCCAGCGTGGGAGGCAATTTTCAAGTGTGTTCTGCAAAAGTCTCTCCAGCCCTGCACGTGTTTCCAAAAGGTAATTGTATCCTGCTCATCAGGGTTGTGAAAATTCTGCTGTTAGCAACTGGAATCTACTTGGGTCAAAACCTGATTTTTGTATTTCTGACTCCGGTGCCAATCCAGTTGTCAGAGTATGTTCCAGAAGAGGCTTTCTCCTCACCTTTGTGTCAGGACCAGGCTCTCCACTCTGCCCAGCCCACAGACCTTGAAGTTGTTTTTTTTGACACATTTTTGGTGTCTACATTTTATTCTTTTTTTTCCCAGCATCTTAACAGTTTAAGTAGCAAAGGTGTAAATATGAATCTTTATCTAGTGATATATTTCCACAAAGAGTTACCTAAAAACAGCCATGGAATTTGGCTGTAACATACAGTCTTACAGCCCAGACTGAGGTTCAAAATTGGCTGGGTTGCTTCTGGGTGAATTAATTGCCTGTGTTCTGCTAAGCGAGAGAAGGGCATTCTCTTGCATGAATTCCTCCTGCTGTATCTTATCAGTGCTGAGCCCTCATGCAGGGCGACAGGTGATTTTCTGCTTGGAAAAAGGGGCAGAGATATGAATGGGAGGAGCCTGTGCTTCTTTCCTGTTGTATGTTGTTTGTTTTCTTTTTTTCTCACCCATATCCAGGCCCTTAATAACTTGACCAAGAAGAAGAAGGTCCTTCTCTGTCTGCCCTAACATAAGGCCAAAAAGAAGCTCGTTGCAAGTTATATCAACCCATACACACATCCTACTGACTTGCAAAGCAGAAGCACACTAAAGGGAAAGCTAGATTTAAACATTTTTTACATAATATTTTAGTTTTCTTGCTTTTTTTTTGTCCTTTTCTGTCTCTTTCCACCCCAATAACACAACTGCTTTAAAACATTTTCAGTTTTCCTGAAATGCGTCATGACTTAATAAGCATAAGGAGAGATTTACATTTATATTTACTGTAAGTATACTTGAGTGGGAAATTTAAAGTATTTAGGTGGAGCAAGAGATGGAAAATTGTTAGCTATATATATATATTTTTTTTGCTTGGGGAACACAGATAACCCTCTGTGCCGCTGCTTCACATACCTTCTGGTGGATTCCGTTTGTTGCTGCAGCAGAAAGAGCACATGGCATGTCAGGCAGGCTGACAAAACACTGCAAACCTTCAAGTATACATACTGTACAGGGTACTGGTGACCTACAGCAGTGTTTCCTAATCCGGTCCTTTGGGGACCCCGCAGGTCCATGTTTTTGCTCCCTCCCAGCTCTTTGCCAGACAGTGTTTGTGTTAGGAGCTGGGAGGGAGCAAAAATGTGGACTGTCTGCGAAGCAGGGATTGGGAAACACTGACCTACGGTAATGTACAGGCAATATAGATAAGGCCAGTCTTAAGTATAATCATTACTTAAATGTGCTAGATTTTGTTATTTTTTTTAGGTTGAATTATTGTCATTCTGAGGAAAACTGTGAGTAAATTACCCACAGTTCCAATATGCACAAGTCATTCCTGCCCTGGATCCTACAGTATATGGCATTTTAGTTTGCCCCAGTTTGCCATGTTGTATATGAATATATGAAAGAACAAAGGCGTGCAGGAAGACATGAGTGCTCATAAACGCTGTTTAGAGTGACACTGGTTTGCAGTGTGGCCATCACGTCTACATGGGGGAAATTCATTCCGCTTCATTAACAGTCTTCCTCTCCCGGGGGCCATAAGAACTGTCTTGCTCTTTAACTAACATATTCTGCATTCTGTATCAAATTTATTAAAATTACATTACATTCCTGAATAACCTAAAAAACCATGAAGTTATGCTTGTAAATGGGAAATTTTCTGAACGCATTAAAAAAAATTATTTATTATTTAGGAGCATTAGATAGGCAGCCGAGCGCAAGGGTCAATGGCAACTCTCAGACACCGTGCTTCATCTCTGAAAATGTTCTGCGGGATAATATGATGAGTAATCGGTGAAGTGCTGTGGTTTATGACACGGTGCGGGCAGGTGCGGGTCCAAGGAGCAGAAATGTCAGTATCGTTTTTAAAAAGGCAGCGGAAAGTGGATCAAGGGTAAGGTAACGATGCCAAGAGCACCGGGAATGTCCTCTGTTTTCATGATGGGATATTTTAATACTGGCATCTCATCAGAGGTCTTCCCCTGACTTGTGTCCTGTGCTGCCTGGCAACACCCCCTCATGCAGCCCCGAATGAACAGGTAGAAAACTGGTATTTCAGTAAGGAATTCTGTCTCACCAAAAACACAGGAAAGGACCACAGCATATCAATGGAGGAAGCTTGTATATAGTCTAATTACAGCAAATAGCATGCTGTTGTTTGAAATTGCGCTGTTGTTTTTCTCATGAGCTATGGTGAACAACTTCTTGTTGTTTTAAGATTAGTGAAAAACTGCTCCTCATTTTGCATTGTCATACCCCAATGACTCTCGTAGGCTGACATTCAATGATGATTTAGAACGCATTCTGAATGGTTTCTAAAATTCGGCATGGAAATTAATATTGATTAGGACAATGACATCATAGACAGAAACCTCTAATAAGCCACTGCAGGACGCAAACAAATACAATATCATCCCCAACTGGCGTCACTGTGTCAAATCTCATTTTTCACTGGCAGACAATTCCGTTTCTTTCCCATCAGCTGGCGGATTAAGGCTTGAATGTAGAACTATGCCTTGGTTTTGTATATTTTGACATGGTTAAAGCCATTCAAGATTTTGATTAGTCCCAATTCTTTTATCGGAATGGATATGCCACATTTAACAACCATAAAACCAATTTGCTTAATTACAGCTTCTGATCTCCCAATATGAGTTTTACGAGTTTATAATATTTCGATAATTTTTGAAGCTGTAGGTACTGCCAGAAGGGGCACAAAAACTTCATTGTTTATGCAGTTGAACCATGGGTTGCCACAAGGTTGCCCCACCCCCACCCCCGAGGGCACAGGTGAAGCACCGTGAGCATCTGACACAAGACTGTAAAGCTATAAAGACTGATCTAGGGAGAGAAGTTCTTCTTGAATTGATGTTAGAAGCTTCAGAAGGGATTTCAAAGTCCTTTTATTTTGGCATAAAATGTTCTGCCTGCCTACTATGCCTCTCAGTTCACACACTTGCAGGTTTCTTCTGGAAAAGTTCGCTTTTTTCTGTCTGTCTTAGTGTAGAGCAGATCCAAATTATTTGGTGGCAGGCAACAGTTAGATCTGCACGTCTGTGCTGAGGCAGAGTGACGTCGGTTTCGATGTGTGAGGTGGGACCAAGTCTTTGCGATCTGTTCCAATATGGCAGCCAGCTCTCTTACAGTAATATTAAAGAGACCAGGATTCTTTCATCGCTGTGTCATTCTGTAACCCCATGCTAAAGAGACCTGCTTCTTTTCCTCCCATTTTATTACAGCACTTGTCATTTGTGTCCTCGCTTTCGATTACATTGCATACTTTACCTCCTATGCTACTTTGAAAGACCTCACATCACGGCACCAGGCTGGATCAGATGCTTTTTGCAAAAGCAATGTTTATAATCAAATAATTACAGGCTGAATATAAAATAAGCCTCTTCTAAGCTCCATCCACACTAACTTAAAACCGAAATGTCACTGCCCTTGGCGAGAACTGAACCACAACTGGAATATAGGAGTTCAGTGAGCATATTTTAGTGCTCCTGGATCAAAGAGAAGACAGAAACGCAAACCACTCCGTCCCACCCACACTGTCAGGTTTCTGCCTGGTGGTCCCTGAGTTCATTGAAAAAAATCCCTGAGGTCACAGCAGGAGACAGACAACAGCCCGGAATTTTGACTGGACAATTGCTCCAGAACAAGGTGCTCAGAAAGAAAACACTGATCAGTGGCGCTGCAGGATGGGAACCAGGACATCGACAGTAAGAAAATGGAGCTGAAACAGAAAACCAAACTAATGAATCACAGAGCAGAATTAATCAAACACCACCGACATGGAATACAAACAGATTACAGGAGAATGTAAGGTCCAGTGAGAGGAAAAGAAAGGCCTTAAGACTAAGTCCTGTGCAAAGCTCACTGCTCATCCTACAACATGCCTGCAACTTTGGTTTTAAAGTTCTAAGGACGATCCCCATCGTCCCCCGGTAAGACCAGAGGCCAGTGGGCTGCGATGGGTTTTGTTGTCTCACTCTGACGTCAAAGCCAACGTGAGTCGAGACTTCCAGGCGACAACCTGTCCTTCTCCCTCAAAAGACTGACAGCTCAGAGGTGGTCTCTGCAAACCAGGGTAAGTAATCAGAGTGAAGTACCATCAAGCAGAGGAACAAATAAGCCAGGCCAGCCGGGGTGTGTGATAATGAGACAGACCACCCGTTAAGATCCTTACAGATGCTTGTCCGACTCTTGATCACCATGAAGCATTCAAGTCAGCCAAGAAGTAATAATAGGAACATCTAGAAAATACAAAAGATACTAGAATATAACAGCAGGTGGAAGGAAAACACTCAAATGGGAAAATATGACTTTTGATGTTCAAAAGTATGCTCTTTGAGATTTTTTTTTTTTTTGAGCGTTTATTCTTAATTGAAAAAAGGTAGAAATCTGAAAGAGTTCACAATGTAATCTAATAATCATTCTGAAATTCTGAAGTTCACTCTCCAAGTCCTTGTGAGTCATTTTCCCCAGCTGAAATAAGAAATGCATCGTGACCCTATTCAAGGATTGTCTCAAGATGGCAAAATGCAGAGATATAAAAAAAAACAATTATGTTCAGTTCAGCGAGGTCTTCTTCCTTCTTCTGTCTTAGAGAAAATCAAGAATCAGGATTTCATCACAGAGTGGATTAACAGTATTGCCCTTTAGTAACACTGGTCTTTTCATCTACCCCATTGTTGAACTCACATAATGAGTTTTCAGATTCATTTTGAAAGCATTTAATCAACCACAAAGTAACCAAAGACGAAAGGACACCCATGAAGACTGTGCTCGAAAATATAATCAAACCATTTTTCCAAGGTTTTAATGGTTGCCTCGGGTAAACAATATTTTACAGTTACGAAGGTCTTCTGTCATGGAGGGGTGATCCTCTGTGGGGCTAATCTGAGGCCTTTTGGTCTGTATTTTTCAGCAATGCAACAAATAATTGTCATCTCACTGACGTGAACCAAACAAGCTATGCCCAGCACTTGTTTGTTTCACCTCTCATTCCTGCCCTTGTGTTAATCACTCAAGCTGCCTCTCATTAGCTCCCTCGTCAGCCTTGCATAAAAGTGCTTCCCAGACAAGTGTACTCCAGTCCTGTCATTGACATTGTTCCCTCATGTTGCCAGTGCCATCCCTTGTTCCCATCCTGTCCAGCTAAATAAATCCCCTGTTAGTTTTGCCAAAACACCTATTTGTGCTTCACACGATAGCAATGATTTTTTTCTGTAACTATTGGTTAATGAATTATTGGTATGCCTTCATTCCTTTAGAATATGATATTTCTTTTTTATGTAATACTTTTTCTCTCTCAAAATGCTCTGAAGTTGATTTATCTTTTTCTAAAATTTCAGGGTATTTCAGCCCTAGCATACCTGCCACTGTGGCTAATTTGATAGATGTCGCTGTTCACCAATCACAGTGTCGCTGTGCAAATTTAATGGAATATATTTAAATGGTCTTTTTTTGTATAAAGGAAACATTTTTCAGGACTTTCTTGCACATTTGTTGTAAAGGTTGTTTCTGCGAGATGACATGAGATAAGATGTGATAGGACTTCGATTATCCAAGGACAAGTTTTTGTTGTCCAGTAGGACAACGAAAGAAACAAAGTAGATAATCAAACGGACAGACAAACACAGTGAGAGTGACAGACAGACAGACAGACAGACAGAGAGACAGACAGATAGATAGATAGATAGATAGATAGATAGATAGATAGATAGATAGATAGATAGATAGATAGATAGATAGATAGATAGATAGATAGATAGATAGATATAAACTCCACAAAGGAAGTCACTGCATGAATCAGTTTGTTTTCAAGGCTAGATATGACCTCAGCTCCTTACCCAGCAATGTGTATGTCTCTCACAAACTCTATAAGAGCTAATAGTCAAAGGATCCTCTCACTCATTCACCATCAGACATAAATCACACTCCTGTTTTCACTATGCCTTTTATTTGAAACATCCATTAGCGCTTTACCTCTTTTCTGTGAATATCAAAGCGTTGAGCACTCGAGCCAATCCAATCTCCACAGCGTAGGCTTTCGCCTTAAACGATTTTGAGACAAAGGTGGTCCACAGTTTTCTTTCGCTTGTCAGCCACCAGCGACCCTGCCCCGCGAAGGCAGGTGTCGTTATGCATGCCTCCTATCTCGGAGACCAGGAGGTTGCCAGTTTGTGTGTGCTTATTCATGGCAGGAGAGGGCGAATAAATGAAAACATGATTGAAAAAGAAAATAGATTACATTCTGTTTGCTTTTTTTTCACTTGCAAGTAATTTACATTTGGTTTACTGCGCCTCAGAACTAATCTCTCTCTATCAGGTAAAGAGCATCTGCAGATTCAAGAATATGGTTCATTATTTATTATTACTGTTTTTTTTAATGTTTCTGAAATGCAATATGCATTCACCTCTGACACATAATACACAAATAATTACATTCTGGTGATGATTCCTTGTTATTTTATTTATATATTGCGGCAGACACACAAAAAGAGAAACAAAATCCAATTACTTTCAAACATTCCACTGAAACCACCAGGCATCAAGTGGTTGTTTGAAGAAGAAGTTAATACAATTTCCTCTGTTTATTTTCCCCCCTTGATACTAACCGAAGCTAAAATAGCTGACCTTTATAATAAATTTATATTTGATATGAATATTCATATGTCATTCACAGGTACATAGCCCCAACATCTCCCAAAGGCAGAAAAATAGCTTCATCACCAGTATGTCAAGGGGCCTTATACTGCCTCCTGCTGGCCACTGTGCACCCTCATGTTCGGTCCCACATCAGACATTTCAGAAGCTGCTGTATTGTATGTAGGCGAGCACTATAGGGCTGTCACATGTGGATTTTCTATTGTGACACAGCAGTGGCACACTGGCCGACAGGCATCCTGCCGAGAGGCTCCTGGGAGTTTTACGCAAAAATGTTCTGAGGGCAGAAGGAAAAATTATTGGTTTAGAAAGATGATCAATCAGATTTGTGGAGGAGGTGGGTCCAGGTGATTAGAGGAGGTGGGACCAAGATATCTGATTGGTTAGGCCCACCTTTTCTAGTTGCTTGGACCAACCTCCTTTACAATATGATTGGCTCACTGAACCAATAATTTTTCCTTCTGTCCTCAGAACATTTTTGTGCAAGTAAAACATACACCTCTGGGACCCGGGTTCGAGTCTCCGCCTGGGTTACATGTATGTGGAGTTTGCATGTTCTCCCCATGTCGTCGTGGGGTTTCCTCCGGGTACTTGGGTTTCCCCAATTCAAAAACATGCCGAGGCTAATTGGAGTTGCTAAATTGCCCGTAGGTGTGCATGTGTGAGTGAATGGTGTGTGAGTGTGCCCTGCGATGGGCTGGCCCCCCATCCTGGTTTGTTCCCTGCCTCGTGCCCATTGTTTCCGGGATAGGCTCCAGACCCCCCGCAACCCAGTAGGATAAGCAGTTTGGAAAATGGATGGATGGATGGATATTCATACTAATAAAATGAGCTGATGTTTTTTTCCCCCAAGAAGTTCTTGACATATGATCAGGAATGGTCTGCTATGCTACCAACAAGAGAACAGGCAACAGGCATCCATCTACACAGGGGGGGGGGGGCGTCACCCAACACTCCACATGGTAACAGGAAGTGACATCACAATGCACTCATATAACTAAGCGGAACACCTTTAGCGAGTTGGCATTAACTCGAGAAGTTCTGGCCAATTTTCCATTTGAATTACCATTTTAAAAATAGGATACAGCCTGAAAAGGGAGTCATAAAATTGGCTATGGTGAAGAGATGATAGCCCAGGAATGACTGTGAAAAATATCACATCGCAGTATGATATCTTTTTTTATTTTAACTCACAAGCCACATTGCACCTTTTTACCATATGACTGAAATGTTGGATGGTACGATTTGGTGTCTCTCAGTGTCTCGATTAGCATAATCCTGCTGTGAACTGCTGTTTCTGTCTTTAAATATGGATTGTTTTAGTGGTAAAAAAGAAGTTGAATACTGTGGAAAAACGTCTTCTATTTAAAGTTATACTAGATTTATGTTGCGAGAATGTCATGCTATTGCATAATACATTTTCTCTTACTGATTTATCACAATCCTATAAAACCAAAAAAGTGAGCATATTTATATTTATGTTTGTAACTGCAGCTAACGTAACCTTTCTAGAATATCTTCATTTGTACCATTAGCTTTGAAAGCACATTAAGTTGTATTATTCATTAGCTGTAGTATACCTGTAGTATATCAGGTGTAGTATTTGAACTAGAGTAAAATTCTGCTAATCACCCTGGACAACTGCAAACCTCAGCTGAGACTCTCCCCCTGTATAAAGTTCGCTATAGTTATGAGGATGTGCTATTTCAACGTTTCAACCTGTGATTCTGTGATTTAGTAATAACTTCAAACAAACTTCGACCCTGCACAATGCCTCCTTAAAACCAATGCATCTTTCTTGGATAGTGAAAATAAATTGAAGATAGGGTGTTTGCCCTTGCACTAAAATACCCCACACACACTCACACATACACACACACATCTCCCCACTAGGTGGACATAATTCCTGGGCTGAGGCTCTGTATGCCCCCATCACAGGGCACTGCTCGCTCTGCGATTGGTATTCCAAGCTAAGAACGGCATTTGCTTCGCTGCCGCCGGCTGTGACACAGACAGGCCGGGTGGCACAGTGGACTGCAAATGGGACCCGATCCAAACCCAGAGCAATTTCACAACGACTCCTCCATGCTTTGGACTTTTAACTGGCAGTGACATCAGTGCCTACAAAGGACCTTCAGGATGGTCTTTGTGTATGAAACGGCCTTTGGTAAAAGCCATGCTGCTGTTTATCACTGAAAACTGTATCTCAAGGCCAGTATCACTCAGAAGAAGATGTCACTGAGACAGGGCGTATAAATTACTGAGATGTAGGTGCCGTGCTCCTTTGAACATGCCCTCCCTTCCCCAGTACTGCCTTTGGCTTCAAACGTGCAGCGTCGTTCCCAGCCATTATGGCCTCTCAGCAGTTGAAGTGGTTCATTCCAAAGAAGGCTGCAGATTACACTTCCTCGCGTGGAAGTCCCGGCCATCACCCAGCAGTGTGGACGCGTCTCCCTCTCTGCTAAATGGTGAAATCGATAATGCTTCCGACCCGAGTCCGCCGAGGGACTTAATGTTCACCATTTAAGTGATCGTCCCACGGCAGCAATTGAGTCTGAATTAGAGGTTGGCGTCACAAACCGTACAAGAGCAAGTGTGCAATCTGGCTGGCGCCAACACGCGATCATATGGGAACTCGCTGAGGGCAACATCTGCACTTCATGCCGGCAAAATGACAGGGAGTAACAAAGTCTCACTGTTTGTCCTCCTGACCTGCCCTACTTGCATTCCACTAATGTCATGCATTTCAGAGGGTACTAGGTACCACCCCCCAGTCTGACACAGATGGAAGGAGCCTACCGTGTGATCCCTGTGTACCACAGTCTTTGCAAACACGGGGGGAGGGGGGCGGGTAACTGTTGAAAAGCTATAAACAGAAGCCCCGTCATTAGCCTTAAACTTTTGGCAATTAGCAACCAGAGCTGCCACTCAGTACCACCCTGGTGACCCAGTGAGAGGCTCACTGGCGAGAGGGAGCTCATCTGTCTGACAGATAATAAAATCTGCATTGAGAAAGAAACCTCACTGGTGAGGAAAGAAGAAGCGCAGTATCACAGAAGGGAACACGTTTCAGAGAGGCTTTTTTCGCAGGCGGTAAAATTGAGATCTTACAGCTGAAATTACAAGATGGCGGAAGATGAAAGTGTCTAGATGTCTAGATGTTCGCTTTCATAATGACAGGAATGGATATTTTCACCCAGAAACAGAATATTGACACTGATCCAATAAAAAGATGGCCCCCATTTTGGGATCTTCGAGTGCTTCCTGCAATTAACTGGGACTATTATTTTATACTGAAAAAGGCGGGTAAAATAATTATATTTCCAAAAATGAAGGTAATGGCCGTGAGCTTGAATACCATGTGACCCAAGACCTCAATTCATCTTCAGTCAGTGCGTACACTGGAATCCCACAAGGGAAGATGCATGTAAAACAGATTAAGGGAGTATCCTCTTCTATGACAATGTGATCTATTCATTGGCCCCAACCAATATCTTCCTGATGCTGACAGACTGCTTTGCTTGTGTGAACAATGTTGCCTTCAAGTCAAACAACTACATCTTAGTAACAATATTTACAAATACAAGTATTGTAAATGAGAATGTTTCATCAAATATTCATCTTATTTCGGAGAAAAAAAAAATCTAGAAAACACCGCTTTTATTAGAAAGTAAAGATTCACATTTTTATACAGAGATATATAAAATCTCAGTGTTGTATGTGGTGTTTATATATGTTTCATTCCTCAATGACCCATTCTAGTGTTGTAGAATTATTTTACATTTCATTCCATTATATGTCATTTGAATGTGAGGCCATGAATTATGACATCAAGGCAAAGCAGAGGACTTGTGATGGGTGGGAGGGACTGCCACTGGAGACGCAGTGCTAATTCAGCCTTTTTCCACTTAGTCTCTTTGTCAAGAACAAACTGAGAAAGAGTAGAAGAAATTTATCCAGAGACAGTAAAGATTTTAACGAGTCTTTTTTCAAAAAACCCTCAGAGGAACATGTGAAGAAGACCTTCTTATAACAGTGTTCTGAACACAAGACAGCTTTAAAAAGCCAGTGATCAAAACGTTCTGGGTTAGAAAAACAAAAGGGCCAATTATCCTCAAAGAGGACATCTTTGGACTGGAGTAAAATTGAAACTCCAACGATCAAGACATTCTTGAGAAAACAACGGTGACAGACCCTCAGGGCAAAGCTCAGAGCTGGAAGAAACAGACTATGACCAGACATGTCGACGAGCAACATAAGACAGTTTTTCAGAAGTCCACTTCACTGCGTCTTTATCTTCTACGTGGTGTGTTGGCATTTTGTCATGCATAAGACACAGAACATCAGTTAAGATTAGGCCAAGCTTTCATCATGATTTTCATATTTTACTTCTTCCAAATAGCAGAAATAAATTCTCCACTCATCTTCACACTAGCCAACACTGGTAACACATCATAAGGCAAACAGACCTTTGATTTTTTTTGACACTGACCCTGTTGGAAACACACCAACTGTATATGGCAGTATTTCCCAATCCGGTCCTAGGGGACCCCCCAGACAGTGCGAGTTTTTGCAGCTCCGTATCAGGAGCTGGGAGGGAGCAAAAATGTGGACCAACTATGGGTCCCCAAGAACCAGATTGGGAAACACTGGTACAGGGTTTCAAAGAAGACAGATAAGTCCAAAGCATTAAAGTGGTGGTATCGTTGTCCTCAAGCCTTGGAGAATGTGGCACTATGCCTTAGTACAGATAATTCATCTAAATGTGCAAGCAGAGGATGCACCTGAAATGATGAAAAATAAATATCATGATTTATTTTACACTGTAGCCATCATCAAGAAAAGTAATTTGAAGATGAATGGATGGTATATGTACTGTATATAAACTAATAATTGATAATAATTATCTATATCAGCAGGCCCAAAATACAGGCCTGTAAGGCAGTTCCATTTGACCTGCAAAGTGTTTTTAAATCATTATTACTTTTGGCCCACCGATCGATCTATACTTTCACATAGAGAATGCTAAGTGCTCCAAGGTTGCAGTTTCACCAATGCCACCACCACCAGCCCACTTTGAATTGTATTGCACAGAAAAAAAACTTCAAGACATCCTAGCCAGTGGCCCCTGCGATATTTGAGACCCCAGGTCTATAAGTAAGGGTGTAAGGGTGGTTCACACCTTCAGGGTTCAAATCCCACTGTTATGTTCTTCATACATGGAGTCTGCATCTTCTACCCGCTACCCATTAACCCTTTCCCTTTCTGCATTTCATCCAGGAGCAGTCTTTCCAGATATCCTAAAATTAAGTAAACCAGCTGCCTGAGCAATATTTCATTATCCACATCAGCCAGATGGGGGAGGTTACTAAGCTGCTTGTAGTGCAACAGGTGAGGTGACTCTTCAGCCTCATGTGCTCTTCAAACAGGTTGTCGCATGCAAAGCAGGACCACTACTGTTGTCCAAGCTGAGTGCTGAGTGCATCCTTGTGCTAGTGGACTATACCACAGGATATACAGAGGCTCTCTCCCTGAGAAGGGCACCCTCTAAAGCTAGTGCTAAGGAGCTCTTCCTCCAGAGCACCCAGGTGGGAATCCCCAAAGACCTCCTTACAGACTAAGGTACCCCCCTTTGTCTCAGAACTTGTGCCTGCATACCTATGTTTACCAACCTCAGACTGCCAGCATAGTTGGGCAGATTAACAAAAACATCAGAAGGAAGTTCGGGAGAGTAGTAGATGAGGATGGGCACAATTGGATCCCACATATTCTTTTTCTTTTTCCAGACCTCCACCAGCTGCAGGTCATTTGACTCCTTCTTCAACAATATCTGTTCACACGGCACGCCCAACTCCACAAGTTCCAAATAGGCGAGCGATATTTGCTTTTTAAGTCTTCTCCCTTCGGGTTTCTCACCACCTGCCTGTGACGTACAATGTGGAGGAGAAGGCGGGACCAGTGAGCATCTAGAAGATCAGCTAACTGGGACAGCATCCCAGGACCTAGAGGCCTGGTGGCACAATAATGAGGCGATTTGTCAGACGACAAATTTTGATGACGTCCAAGCAAGATGACACGATTAGTTCAACAGTAACTTAAGTGAAGTTTCTCTGTTCAATAGCTGCCTAATGCCTTGAGCTGGTGGGCTGACAGAGAGACTGGGGTAGACCCAATTCACATTTACCCTCAATCATACTAAAGGCTACTGGCTAACCCCACAAGCAACGGAGAACACAACGTTCACTGCCCTTAGTGGGCATTGGTAGTACAAGGTCCTCCCCTTTGGGTTACATGAGGCTCCGACTACTTTACAGCGCCTGATATATGAGGTCCTGAGGTTCTGCTGGGCATCCAGTCATGCAGGGACGAAAAAAGACAAGTATTTGTAAAACAACTACAGACCTTTTTAATGGCAAATGCAGAGGGCCACAGGGGAGTGTACGGCAACACCAGCAAACATAATTTCATTGTATTACATATTGTTCATTTAAAATATCAGTCTGACTTGCTTCTTTTAAAATGCACAATAATTTTAAGGGGTTATGTTATGACAACTAGTTTTAAAAAATACAAAAATTGCACAAAAGTTAAAGGCTGATTTTCAAGCAGTGTTAGCAGTGCTTTGAGCAGAGCTTGATACAACCCATCATATTATTGTATTGAATATTCGTAGAATCAGAGTGTGACCGAAAATACCATGACGAATGAAAACAGGAGGAAACCTATTGAACCTTCAAGACCAGTCAGTGAATTAAAGAGTGAGGAGGGAATTATTGTTAAAGCTAAACAAATAAAATATGGCTTGCAGGAAGGTGCATCTTAGTCATTATACCCCACACAAAGCAGGATTGCAAAAAAAAAAACAGAATGTAGAATATTTAAAGTTTATAAAATAAAATAAAATGAAGGTCTTTGAGTGGAAGCCCTGCCTCCCCCAGCCCTGTTTCCCTCCCTAGTACAGCAAACACCTCAAAGCAATCAGCAGAATCCGGCAAGGCTCACACAAGGTGGGGTGTGAGGTCTAGTTCTCCTCTTTGATCCCCACCCGCGTCTTCATCTATGACCTTCACTATGGCACGGAATCTGAAATCGGAATCAAGAAGCCTCAGTTTTCGGTATTCCACTGGCACGGGCGGTGTGGCACTTGAGAAAGGACACCACAAATTAATTTTAATAAACGGCGATATAACTAAATGAAGTTCTCCTGTGTTCATAATATACTGTATAAATCTGATGAAGTTAATGACCTTACGAGCTCACCCTAATAATTTGGTCACAGTAATTACTTGATTTTAAATGACCCCTCCTCTACAAAGGCATCGAGGGTTTTTTTTTTAGAAGAATTATCCATTATCTTATCTTTAAAATCGCTCCAGTGAATCCATTTTCGTATAAAATATGACATAACTAGACATCCTCTTGTGGGTCCTGGGGCACAATGGAAGGCTGGAACCACAAACACTCACTGCAGTTTAATCTACTTTGTTCTGAACCATCTTAGGATGAAGAAAATGTGAGAACCATTAAAGAATAAACAAAAAAATAAATTAAAAAAATCTTTAGTGATAAAAACCAAAGTGAGAGGTCATTTAATTATGATGCCACACCTTGAGTCAACATTGTTCAAAGTCAATTAGTGCTATATTCTCGCCATGGTACAAATGGCAGTGCATGTGAGTGTTGTTTGGAATAAAGTTAAAATCATGAATATTCCCTCTGCTTCTGTGCCAAAATCCCTTTTTATAAAAGCACTGGAGAAATTCTTTCGCACGATGCATTAACATAAATGTCTTGTCTGGCAAAGTGTTCTAAATTTTTTTGTTGGGGGAATGAGGCTTACTGACAATATGAGAGGATGCAAAAATAAAGTTTTTTTTGTATGGAATTGAAATGAAATGAGACGATGCACACAGATTTAATTGGGGTGATGGGAAATTAGCTTAGCTTAGGAACAAGGCGGTTCTTTTAGGCAAAAAAATTGCTTTGATTACCTCCCTCTGGAAGGTGAATATAATGGTTCTTTTTTTTTGTCTGACACTCACCTTTTCCCAGTGGCGGTTTGTTTAATGTTGTTTAGAGCTGCTAATACAATCTGGAAACCTTTATTTTGTAGGATGGGCTGAACCTTTATGAAATGCCATTAATTAAACTGATAATCGGGCTTAACAAGAGGAAATCTGTTATGAAAAATAAAGATTCAGCTAGCTCAAATGAATAGCTTTTTTCAAGAAACAAATAAACAGACAGGTAGATAGATAGATAGATAGATAGATAGATAGATAGATAGATAGATAGATAGATAGATAGATAGATAGATAGATAGATAGATATAATATCTCTAGAAGCAGTAGGTTGCGAAATATGATGTCCTATTTACGTCAGAGCAAACGTTTATTTTATTCATAATTGAATCCATACTTGTGATGACCTGAGAGCTGCACAGAATGCCACATGCCTGCAAAGCAGCCTACCTTTATTTTAAGCTCATCGCTAACCGCAGAGACAATGTGGGAGTTTGTGGTGGGTCGCTAGGCCCAGGTGGACCCACACCTTTCTGCGTCAATATTATGGCAGCGGGACCGCAATGTGAGAGATGTAAGCACTCTGTAGCAGTACAGCTCCATGTTCACAGGACTCAGGGGCTGAAAGGGGCTCATCTCACAGCCTCCGGGGGCAGTGCAAATATAGATCCACATTCCGTTAAACCTCGCATTAATAAACAGAAGGCTTACACTGTGAGAGTGCAGCTAAACTGTTTAATGGTAACCGTTGATAGTCTTGGCAATCCTGCAGCCCTCGTGTCACTCACTGTGGTGTCAGGAATGAGCCTCACAAAGTAATAAAATAGTTCACAGCTTTTCACCCAAATTAAAAAGAACAGAGAGGAAAACCTCTCCATGCCATAGAAGGCTTGATTCTTACTGCATTTCTTGTCTGCTGTATTTATTGATGGCAATGACAGTTAAACATCCAAAGCATTAACATGCAATATATTTATATCTGTCTCCTTAGGAAATCAGTGTTGTGGAAGAAGGAATATTCAAGAATTATGTTCAATCCCTTTGCAGAATGTTCTCTTTCAGCTCTCTTTCAAGTTCTTTGGTTTTTTTGAGCGTCACATTGTAGTTGTGTGTATTAAATCTATTATTCTACAGTCATTTTCATTCTTTTGACCGTGATTCAAAATTTTTATCTTTGAAATAAATTGCCAAGAGTCACTGGTAGAATGGAGTTGATGAAGCGTGTTGTGGGGGGGCAGGGGGCACAGATTTCACTCGCATTCGGCGCAGGTTTCGCACTTAGACCCACTGTCAGCATGCCGTACAGCTGCGGGCCATGAGCTGGCTTGGAATTGCATCAATTTTCAGAACGACACCGAACATGGGAGTCGCACATTAAGTTCCACGGCAAATCGGTCAGCGACGTGCCGCAGTTTATCTTCAGGTTTCCTGTTGTATCGCTGATTTATTCTTCTCTGCACGGCACTCCGCTCAGACTTGTTTTGTGGAGTTTTTATTACTTTTATTTACGTTTTTATTTCTGCCTCTTGTAGATATTAAGATGCTACCGAAACAAAATTTCCTTGAGGCTGCACACAAGGTGGCCATTCAGGAAGAAGATCATGATTCTGGGACACTCCCTCCTCCCCCCTTTTCACACCCACAGACACACCTCCCCCCCCCCCCCCCCCCCCGCAGGCCCGGGTCCCCTGAAGGGAGGGTGGACAAGTGAAATTGAAGTGTATGTCAGGAATATCCCCAGCATCTCTAATAAACCATACTCCCAATCCTTTCAAGAACCCTCAGAGGTGACTGCTATGAGTGGCAGACTCGACGGAACATGCCGGAACGGTTATTGATTTCTCTGTTGCAGTGTGCCGTACATCAGAGCCAAGTTGTCTGCTCTTCTCCTTTTGGGCAGTCAGATTGCTTGGGCTTTTCCGCTCACTCATAACTCAACTCTTTTTTTTTATTATTTCTTCCTCTGACAGAGATCAGAGGAGTATGATTTGTTGAAGTCTTGCTGTTAAAAAAGAAAAGGTTACAGGTATCATTAACCTAAAAGAAAAATTGAGCAAAGCCTTTTCAGCGTGTCTTTCTGGTCATGCTCAGCCCAGGAAGGCTTATTTTTTTATTCACGCTGAGAGCAAATCATGTGTAGTAAAACACTGAAAGAACAGTTAGCATTCACACAAGTAATACGCCTATCTAAAATACTGTCACTGTTAGCACATCCACTTAATTTATAACAAGAGACTCAGTTTGTCTTATACAGTTACTGGACACATCCCACCCATAAAAAGGCTGCTAGAAGATACTAGTATCAAAACAGTGACTCTGAGTATCCGGAAACAAATTGTCTTGTTGTAAGATCAGACATGAAGTTCTCCAAACTGAACCATCCCTCTCATTCTGCATGACCAATGGTCGTAGATTCGGTTATGGATGTTGGGACATGGTCCGACCAATATTTTGGGAGTACTGTGTGTGTTCAGGCCCTGCGATGGGCTGGCCCCCCATCCAGGGTTGTTCCCTGCCTCGTGCCCATTGCTTCCGGGATAGGCTCCGGACTCCCCGCAACCCAGTAGGATAAGCGGTTTGGAAAACAGATGGATGGATGTGTGTGTTCAGGGGGTGGTGGTGCAGGGCAGATTTGGTCCCTCTGTTTATTGGATAGGACACCAGAGAAAACAGGTACCCTCCCAGACTCGGGGCAGCAGACTGGACAGGAGGTTTTGTATGTGCTGGCAAAGGCTCATATTTGGATGGTTTTCAGAGCCACAGGTAAATCAAAATGAGAACTTGGGATCAAAAGAGAAACCCTGAGCAAACGGATTACAAAGTCAAAACTACAGTAAGAATATGGCTGAGCCCGGAGAACACTTCACTGTTCAGTATATTTTCAAGCCTGTAACTCCCAGGGCCAATTAAGGCACTGGTTGACATGGGTGTAACAGCAAGAAGACACTAAACCAATGGGCTGTAAGTGGCATAACTTACCCTCACAACCTGGCCAGAAACCATAGCTGAGCTTGGAATGCAAAGAGCTTTGGCCTGCCCTTTAAATCCCATTCCCCAGGAGTGAGAATCATAGCCATGTGATGCTGGGTAAACACTGCACAAAATTCCAGTTTACTCGTGGCCTCTCATAGACACACGTTTTCTTCAGGAGAGGGAGGAAATGAGAGAGCAGGCAGAGAAGAGAGACAGGTTCCGGATTTTAACCTGCAAACCTGTATTTCGGAAGCTGTAATGCGTGCAGTGTACAAGATACTTTGTCAAATTGTACTTAGAACAAAGCTTAAAACTAAAGTATGTCCATCCATCCATTGATTTTCTTCCACCTATCCAGGGTCGGGTCGCAGGGGTAGCAGTTCAAGCAGGGATGTCCAGACCTCCCTCTCACCAGCCATCTCCTCCAGCTCCACCGGGGAATACCAAGGCATTCCCAGGCCAGTTGAGAGATATAATCTCTCCAGCATGTCCTGGGTCTGCCCCAAGGCCTCCTCCCAGGTGGATATGCCTGAAACACCTCCCCAGAGAGCCGTCCACCTCAACTTGTTCCTTCCGACGCAGAGAGGCAGTGGATCTACTCTGAGTCCCTCCTGAATGACCGAGCTCCTCACCCTATCTCTAAGGGAGAGCCCAGCCACCCTGCGGAGGAAACTCATTTCAGCTGCTGGGATCTGCGATCTCATTCTTTTGGTCATTAGGCAAAGCTCATGATCATAGGTGAGGGTAGAAAATAGATCGGCTGGTAAATCGAAAGCTTCGCCTTCAAGCTCAGCTCTTCACCACGACAGAACAGTACAGCGTTCGTATTACTGCTGACGCTGCAGCAATCCGATTGTCGATCTCATGCTCTCTTCTTCCCTCACTTGTGAACAAGTTACACTATATTCCCTGCAGATGGTGGGCTCACAGGAGGGGAGATTAAAAACTATGTACAAACAAATAAGTAACATTTCCTATTTCGATCCATCTTCTGTGATCGTTTGTCCTATTTAGGGTCATGGGGGGCCTGGAGCTTGTTCGCTACAGGCACAACCCAGGATGCGGCACCAACCCATCACAGGGTTACACTCACACAATATTCACTCATACTTTTACACCTATGGGCAGGGACGAAGGTATTGTATTAACACTGGAGGGGGGGTGTCGCGGTCAGAGATGTATACAGTATATGGGATATAGGCGATTTTGCAGTCACGCTGTATGTAGTTTGTTGTTTTTCGTAAATATTTGCTGTTGTAGTTACAACATACGTGAAATTTATCTTTCCATTTTACTGTTATTCACTAATATGGTAGTTTACATGTGTTTATGTATGCTGAATTTCCAGGAATTATTCAAATTATGCACAATTTTGCAAGATACCGGCATGAATGTCAGGCAGTTCATTGTGGAAAAATGACCTCACCTCAGGCTCCAATATGTCTCTCTCCTGCAGCCTGTCTCTCTCCTGCAGCCTGTCTGTCTCCTGCAGCCTGTCTCTCTCCTGCAGCCTGTCTGTCTCCTGCAGCCTGTCTCTCTCCTGCAGCCTGTCTCTCTCCTGCAGCCTGTCTGTCTCCTGCAGCCTGTCTGTCTCCTGCAGCCTGTCTCTCCCACAAACACACCCAAACACAACACACATATAGTGACAAGAAGATCTTCTACTAGAGACCAATAGAAGTAAATATAGAATATTTACTAAACCTCTTCTTGGTAATAAATGAGACTTTCGCCAACACTATTAACTGAATGATTCTGAGTTTCCAGTAACTGAGTAACTTACTCTGTGGTGTTTTACAAATAAATGCCAGATCTGGCCTCATTTTTTGATGGGCTTCTTAATCATTCTTATGCCATAATAGCAAACACATTGGGGTGAGAATTGTGATTGACAGAAACGTAGCGCTACGTACTGCTGCGTTATCAGCGTTGCTATTTGAATGGGGCGCAAAGTGTGAAGCGCTCATTTTCATGTACAAAATACATTCTGTTCCACAAAAAGCATTATTTAATGACAAAATGAAGTAATGCCTATGTGCATTCTGTCCACGAAAGCATACAGACTTCACTTTCTATCGTGCACAGAAATCAATAGGAATGTTTCATTTTGTGCCCAGAATTTAAGTTGGCACTTTGCTTTTTGTGGATAGAAAGTCATTTTGTGGTTGAAATCCATTTAGCGAATGAAAGTAATTTTATGGACAAAATGCATTTTGTGAATGATACACAAGCATTTCGTGGAGGAAAGAAAGTCATTTTTTTGCAGTTTGCTCAATCAAATAAGATAACCTTTATGAAACGTAATTGATATGAGACGATTAAATTGCAGAATTTCACATTGCCTTTTATTGATTAACTGTTGTTTATGATACAAGGTCTTCAGTGAGTTACATGCAAAGCCAAACCGTGCTTCTGCCCTCACCGCTCTCTATGTTGTCTCTTTACTCGCAGGTCTGGAAGTGAGCATCTGCCTGCTGGAGGGGGAGTTGAGAATAAACCATTTTAATAGAGGGTAGCGATTCTCCAAATAAACACTGTAAGAAAAAAAAACTTTAAATTATGCAATGAGATATATTATTCGTATCCACCAGAGCAAACCCCACAATGACACGGGGAGAACATGCAAACTCCACACACGTGGAGCCATGGGGGAGACTCGAATCCAGGTCTCAGAGGTGTGGGACAGCAGTGCTAGCCATCGTGTCACTGTGCAAACTAAATAAATCAGATTCAGATTCCAAATTATGCAAACATGGAACATTATTGCAGAGTATTACGTATACGCTTTGCCTACCGAATGTCACGTGATCACAACTGAGCCGATGGTTCTCTCTCTCACTGTGGGATTATGGGTAATCGTTTCCCATGCTCGGTCTCAATCGGCGTGCCTCATTCGTATAGTAAAAATTTAGTAGAAAAGCAGCACCCGAATAAGGGCGTAGCAGTGCGAGCGACGAATCTGACAATGCAATGTCCACATTTCCGCAAAATCAAAAAGGAGGCAAAAGCGGCTGTCATTGGATAGGTTCCTTGTTAAAGTCACACAAAAAGAAAAAGATTCCAGTGAGCCAACAGATAGCAGTGATTCCATTAGTTATAGTGAAAGTCGTCCTACAAAATAACCCTCCTCTTCCCCTCTCTCTCGTCTCCCTCACACCATCCATGAATCTTAAAGTACAGGTTAATTTGTTTTATGTATTTTTACTTTAATCATATTTATATGAACATTCATCTCAGTTTCCATTATTTCTTATGGGAAAATTCACTTTGATATACGAGGGCTTTGGATTACAAGCACGTTTCCGGAACAAATTGTGCTCGCAATCCAAGGTACCACTGTATATAATATTTAACTTACAAGTGTGAAATACTCTATCTGGGAATTTCTAAGACTGATGCATTATCTTACCACATGGAAAAGCCAAAAAGTGACTTTCTGTCTTTGAGTATGCATAGATTACATTTTCCCTGTGCACCCAAATCCTCACTCATGGTGTCACGATCTGTGGTTACGCGGGTGAGCGTACGGGCAGGTGATGCGAGCAGAAAGCAGGCAGGCAGGCAGAATACGGGGAAACTGGGGATTTATTCTGGCACGGGACGGGCAGGACAAAATAGTAGCTGGAACATCGACAAACATCAGTAACATCAATGACGGACCAGGAACAAAGGCAAGACATGGACTGAAATAGACAGGACTGGGTGAAAATAATCAGACACAGCTGGGCTAGATCGGGGAAGCACACGTGGATAATCAGGGGGCATGGCACACACGAGGAGCGGACGAGCCGGGCGTGACACATGGGAGTTTCACTTACACAAAGAGGGAGATGATCAATAAGACTATAGGGTCCAAACAACCAGAGGAGGTGGGACCAACCAATCAGATGTCTTGGTCCTGCCTCCTCTAGTTGCTTGGACCCACCACCTCTATAATCAGATTGGTTATCTCTCTGAACCAATCATTTTTCCTTCTGCCATCAGAACCTTTTTGAGTAAGTAAAACTCCCACTAGCCAAATTCTCCCATTTACTCCCCATCCCACTCCCCTCCCCCCCCCCGCCCCCCATCACCCACCTGGATCAGACATACAGTTACCTGGTTACAGGTGTATTGTCTTTATTCTTGCATTCTTGTGCTGATCTGTCAGCCCATTGTGTCCAAAGTCTTGATTAGAATCACGTATCTGGTTTTTGTATCTTGTTTTACATTAAGCAGGACTCAATGTACCTTTTCATACCACACCACTTATATAATATTACGGGGGGGGTGGCTTCATCTGATTATCTGGGAGCTCAGGAAACACAATTACTGTGGATTATAAGAATAGGCCTATAAGATAGTGGAAACTGTAATTAAATCTCAGGTATGCATCCTTTCAGAAATTCCCTTTCACACCACAGCTGTCATTTCCTGTCATAAAAAAATGTAGCTGAAATGTAATCTCTTGTACCGTCTTGAACAAATTGTCATTTAATTTTATTTATAGCGAGGCAGCTAATGGAACCTGGCAGTCAATGCCGACCAATATTATTTATTTCTTCATTTGTCCATGTTATTCATTTTTTTATGTTCATTACTAAAGACGTTACCGACACTCATGGAAATGTGATTGAATAAGTGACAAAAAAGTTATTAACCTCGAGATGCATGCAAAACTGAAGTGATTTGGGACATGGGTGACGGATGGGTAGTAGTGTACTTTTAATAATTTAATACAAATATGTAGCAGTTAAGTAGCTAAATGCGTGTATGTTATGTATGTCTGCATGTTTGAATGCAATACACATCTTTTATGTTTTTTACGAAGTAGCTTTTATGTATAGAAAAATGCATTTTCAGTTCAGGTTCATACTGTTTGCATTCCTTAAAAATCTCTGTGATCCTCAATTTTATAATCTAGATGGCTAATAAGCAGGAACTAAGCCACAACAAAACCAGCAATGAAAATGTACTACCACTCGTGGACTCTCAGTTAAAAAACGTATTTCCACACTAGCAACACATTTTGCAATAATACCTTTAATGAAATAGGGGCCAGCCCTACCAGGAGCCTGCAATGAAGAGATGATTTGTTGCTTATGCATAAATTCAGTAATGCACATATCATACCTCATCCTTGCATCCTAGCAAACTGAAAGCAGAGGAAAATGATCTACCCTCAGAAATCAGACTGGTGCACGCTTGACAGTCTTCTGTCATTTTTTTCGTGTCTTTCTCTTTGCTACATTTCATACGGTTTTGTTTTTTTACGGCTTAGCTCTACTTCAGAGCACGTCAAACCTGAATAATTGTAATCTTCAGGCAGCAGCAGTGTGTAATTCAGGTCCAGAGTGTAAACGTCCTGATGAAGATTTTGTTTCAAGCAAATAGTATGAAGAGTCACAGTCACAGTGTTCAACTTCTTGGTTGACACAAAATCTTGGTCTGGACTTTTACTCTCTGAACCTGAATTACACACCTCTGCTTGGTACACGCCAACGGTGTCTGTAAAGTCTATTGTGACGGTTTCATATTATGAGTGCCAGTGAATATTTAACCAGAAGTGGTACAGTAAAATAAATAATCACTGTTAAAATGTTCTGCTGTGTAATCAAAGGACCACTATATGCATCCCCATGTTACTTATGCGTACTCATCGTGATATAATTTGGATGATTAGTTATTATAAATTCTACATCAGTCCTAACACCACATGTATCTGGTATTTGTAATCTGTAAACCTCTCAATTGTGGTTTATTAAAATATCCTCTGTGCAGTGTTATATACAGAAGGTTTTACATTCAAACATGTAAGTACATAAATGTCAACGCGAGAATGTTTAATTAATTCTTAATAATGTTGTTAATGTTATCTTCATTATTAACTAATTAGCATCACCTCATACAGTTTAACGCCTTTTATGATTTTACTTTGTGTGGTTTCTGCATTCGTGTCTGTGCGTGTGTCATTACTTTGTTTTATAAGATTCTCACCAACTGTTGGGTGGGGGCTGTGCTGGCCGGGGGGGGGAGGGGAGGGGTGACTCAGTGTTCTGTTCAGCCCGGACCAGGCAAAGGCGGCCACGCAGCAGTACCCAATGCCACCGACGTCGGCTTCCGGTTGCGCTAACACTGCTACGCTAACGCATCCTCTCATAAGGACGCCCTTCGCCTCCTGGGCCCCGAGTGACGGCCAATCAGAAAGCGAGTCGCCCCTTTGCTGCTCAGTTTTCCTTTTTATTCCTGGACCTGTCAGACTTCGAGGCTTCCGTTCTGTGTGGGGGAGAAGACAGCCTGCTGTTGACCACCTATTCTTGTACCTCCCGCCTGTCTCTTGGTTCCGGTTCCACCTACACAGGCACACCTGTAGTCCCGAACATATGGTAAAACTTTAAGCATTATTTTTTCATCTTCTCCTGATTTGTGCTCTATTATTTGTGGACATCCTTCTCTGTTTCTTTCTCTTATTGAAGATGAAAACTTTGTTGATGTGGCTCTCAGGGGCAACCCAAGTGAAAATTAATCAGTGGCAAAATAATAATCAAATGTGCTAATGAATAGTTGAATTTAATGGGGAAACAGATACATGGGTGGTGTTGTTTGCTCCTGTTGTTTTATGCATGTCTGTGGGTGTCATTGCTCTCCAGTCCTGCAGGGGGAGCTGGAATTGCATGGCCACGGTCGTCATGGATGCCATCCACAACCTGTGACCTGGCTGTGGAAATGCTGCCAGTTAACAAAGAGTATAGACAGACAGGTTACAGAGCTTAGTGACTCAGTTTTGTCACTCAAGTCGCAGGCCTTATTCGGTGGATTTATAACATGCTGATGTCCCCCTTTCTGTCACTCCACTTAACTGGTGACCTTGCGTTCTGTCGCTGCCCTTTTGGCTTCTGTGAGTCTTTCTTCTTTCCTGATTCCTGGCTTCTTGACCCTCGCTCTATCCAAGGTCCTATGTTCTGGTCTGGTGTCCAGTATCATTGCTTGTTAGTGCGGCGTCTGCACTGAGCCGGGCAGCTATCCAGAGCTTTGAGGCTCAAACAGTGTAAAACAGTGTTTCCCAATCCGGTCCTCGGGGCCTCACAGCCGGGCCACATTTTTTCTCCCTCTGAGCTCCCTGCCAGACAGTCCACATATTTGATCCGAGCTGGGAGGGAGCAAAAACGTGGACTGTCTGCGGGTCCCTGAGGACCGGATTGGGAAACACTGGTGTAGAAGGATGGTTGGTATAGGTATAAGATCACGTTCACAGAGTTCCCTGGTGTAGCTTGAGGTGCCTTGTGTCAGAACAGTGTAACAGTAATGAATGCAGCCACTTTCTCCAGTCACGGTCACATGGGGCTGTTCACGTCCTTTTACAATGGTGTTGAACATTGTGATAATATAACACAGTAATTAAATGCGACATGCAGACAATGGACAGTTCTGTAGGTAATGCAAACAGCATATGCTTCCAAACAGCAAATCCTGCAGCTGCAACTAGATACATACAGCACACAGACAGGGTCAAGAGCTCCACTTACTGTTCAGCTAAGCATAAGAACTGCTGAAACGCCTGATTGAAGCAATTTTGAACATGGTTTGATTGTTGATGCCTTACGTGGCGGCTCCAGCATGTCAGAAACAGAGCTTACACCATACCTAGAGTGTACAGAGATAAACAGAACATCCAGTCAGAGGCAGCTCTGCTGCTAAAAAAAACCTTGTTAATGAGAAAAGTCGGAACAGAATAACCTGACACTAGCTAACACACCTGCAAAAGTAACAGCTCAGTACAATCTAGTTGTGTAGAAGGTCTTCTCTGCACACACAACTCATCTATAAGTGGGGAAAGGCAATAGTGCAAAGACTGGAGCTCATATCCTACTGGAGTCACCATAACCTGTTTAAATTAAAGTGAAATCCGGCATGTGATCTGGAAGCTTCTGTGAGCCTCGGGCTCCATTCTATCTCTGCTTGAAACACAGAACAAGCTTTCAACCCTGACTGAAAAATGTGCAGTATAGTAACTAGCAATAATACTTCTTAAAGCTACTATTAATAATCATAATACTCAGCTAGG